>NC_056741.1:1552933443-1553533443 GCF_019279795.1 Protopterus annectens
TTTATGGAATAAAAGTATGCCCATTCCTAAAACCATTAAGTCTTATCAGGATGACAAAGGAATGTTTTGTATGGTTACAATACAAATTAATGGGAAGACTTACACTTTAATTAATGTATATTGGATACCTGGAATTGGTATTAATACAGTGAAACATCATCTTGATAAGATCATATCATTCTCTATAGGAGATATTATTTTAGCTGGTGACTTTAATTGTATACTACATGAAAGTGATACTACCACTATAGGGAAAAGAAGAATTACATCTAATGCAAAACATTTAAATGATTTTGCTAATTCTTATCATTTGAATGATATTAATAATCAGATAGATTCAAAATCATTACCATACACCTTTTTTTCTAACAGATACAAAACTTATTCAAAAATAGATAGGGTCTTTATTTCTAACCAGATGGTAACAGATTTAATTAATTCCAAAATCATTTCATGTCCTATATCTGACCATAATTCAATTGTTTTTGAATTCATGATAAAAAATACTCATAATGTTCTGATCAAAAGGATACCAGCATACTTAACTCAACTAAAAGACTATAAAGAATATATACTTTCAGAAGTAAAACATTTTTAAGACATAAATAATACTCCTGAAGTCTCCATTGTTTATGTTTGGGATGCCTTAAAATCATATCTATATGGACAAAGTATCAGATGGTATTATAATAAAAGGAAATCTTGGGATAAGGAATTGTTAGATATTCAAAGTAAATTAGACTCTTATAAACATAATAATAAAGAAAATATTATGGACAAGAAAGTTATTGAAGAAATAAACAAACTAAATGAGAAATACAAAGAAATTTTAACTCATAAAGTTAAAATAACTTTAGAGAAATACAAGTTTTGTCTTATTCAATAAGCCCCAAATACTTACATAGACTTAAAAATAAAACAAAAAGGTTGAATAAACAAAACCATATCAAAGAAATCTTTTCTCTAAGGAAAAGAAGAATGTTTCTAGTATACCAGAAATACTAGATGAATTTAGAAATCACTTTCACAAGATTAACCATAATAACATTAACATGGAACCTAAAGATAAAATAAAGGAGTTTATAACCACAAACATGAATAAAAAGCTTAATAAACAACAGATTAAACTATTGGACAAGAGTATTTCATATACAGAAGTTATTACACAAATAAATAAGCTTAAATCAAACAAAGCACCGGGTAATGATGGTATTATACCAGAGATATATAAAATCCTTTCTAAAAGTACATAGTCATTAATACATAAGGTTTTTATTTTGGCCCAAACTGAGTTAATAACCCCCCCCCCATCTTGGCAATATACATTTATTTCGCCAATTTTAAAACCTAATAAAGATCCCACTAGATGTTCTTCATATCGGCCCATCTCATTACTTAATGTTGATTATAAAATGTTTATGAGTATTTTTGCTGATAGATTGAAGACAATCATTCCGGCATTATAGATATAGATCAGACAGGCTTCATTGTAAATAGAAATACTTTTGATAATATAAGAAGAACTTTAACATTAATAGATTTTGCAAATAGGAAAAAGAAAGATTTAAGACTTATTAGTCTTGATATAAGTTCAGCATTTGATTCAGTAAGTTGGGACTATCTGTTTACCTTAATGAAGTGCACAAACTTCTCAGATGCATTTGTAAATCTAACTGAGCATTTATACAAAGGAACGTTGGCTTATATTAAGGTAGGAACATATGTTTCACAAAAAATACCCATTCTTAAAGGTACAAAACAAGGATGTCCACTTTCTCCACTATTATTCACTTTAGTAATGGAGCCTTGGGCTAATTTGATCAGAAACAGTACTGACATAGAGGGTTTTGAAATAGATGAAAATACAACATCCAAAATTCAACTTTTTGCAGATGATGTTCTAATTACATCAGTAGGATCTAAGTCTTCTATGCAGTCTCTATTTGATAAAATGATGAATTTTAAAAGTATTTCTGGTTTAATATTCAATGAAGAAAAAACTAAAATACTACCTATATATACACGAAAAATATTCTCATTAGTGATTTTACTAAATATGTACCCAATTCAGGTCAGATAACTTATTTAGGTATAATACTATCTAAAGATATTAAATCTATTATATATAATAATTATAATACCTGTTTTCTTAATATACAAAATCTTTTAATACCTGGAATAATATGTTTTTACTATGGAGGAGAGACTTACAATTATTAAAATGATAATATTCCCCAAGATTTTATACTTAATACAATCAATAATACTTCCACCTACAAAAATAATTATCAAGAAACTGAATACACTAATGTTAAATTTCCTATGGGCACCTAATAGACCTAGGATTGCATTAAAGAAACATACTAATAGCTGGTCTCAAGGGGGTATTTCTTTTCCAGACTTTAATTTATATACTATCTCTTCTATTGTAAAAGTTATTACTTTATTAATAGATCAGTCATATGTCGCAAAATGGAAAGATTATTGGGAGCTAACTAGTTTGCACTTCATGAAAATCTCCTTAACACATAAAAATATGATTGTAAATAACTCCATGTTATGGTTACTAAAGGAATTTTGTACTTCACCTATTACACCTAAACATATGGTTTGTTACCCATTAAATATTATTATTAGCTATCGTAACTTTATATTCATGCACCCTAAGTATAGGGAATGGAATTTTATTGTATTCCCTATAATGTATACTCAGGGTATGCTTTTGTCATCTACTTCTGAAGGAACTCATTTAGCTATAGATAATGATCTAAAGTACTGGTATTAGTTGATATCTGATAATAAAGTTAAAAATCTAGATTTCTTAAAACAAGAATTTGATCTAAGAGAAACTTGCTGGTTAGAGGTTCAGACCTTTAGACAACATCTCATTAATAAAATAGATCTAATGTCTATAACAGTTAAAGAATCTATTCCAACACTGATTGATTACTTGATATTAAATTTACAACATAAAGTTTCTGATAAAGGTAAACTTTCATACATACATAAAATTATCAGACAAGAAACTTTTTACAGTGTAGATTCATACTGGAATTATTTCACTTCTATTAATGGGGACCCACCAAATCAACAAGATAAACAATATATATTGGAATCTGCTTATAGAACTACGTCTTCCATTGTCTGGAGACTTTATACATGGAAATTTTACATAGATCTTTTATACACCTTTGATGATGAATAAAATAAATAATAAAGATAATTTATGTAAGAGATGTAATGTAGAAATTAATGCTGACTGGGCTCATATGTTTTATGACTGTATAAAATTGAAAGAATACTGGAAGTCAATTAATGAATTTTGCAGGCTCTTTTTACAGATAATTTCATTATTTCTAAATCTCTTATATTATTCAACACACCTGTACCTCAAAGTGTTAAAAGGTTAAGCTTCCCTTGTTATGGTCTATTCTAGCAGTGGCTAGGAAAATAATAACTAGAAATTGGATTTCAGATACACCTCCTTCGTTCAATGAATTTAAAAATGTTATGAATATAGTGTGCCATATGGAAATAAACACAATTAGGACAAGAACAACTAGAAAAACATCTTATTATATTGTATGGGATAATTTACAAAATTTGTTAAAAAAATTCTAATTTCAATAGCATGGTATTTTAGTTTAATTAACTGATCTGATTGTAGTGGATGTCTTTGTAAATACTTTAGTTGTTTTGTTGAATATTATAATAATACCTATTTTTAATTACTTGTATAAAATCGTTATGATATTTCTCTTATATGTTAAAACAATAAACCTGTTTTGAAAAAAAAAAAAAAAAAAAAAGTGAGTGCTCACCGCAGTACAACTAAAGCTGAGACTTGAAAAGACGCTTCATTTCCTAGTGCTGTTTTATGTTCTGAGAAATTAAGTCTCTACACGTGTACAACATTCAAAGCTGTTAGTAAATGAGCTCCAGCAACTGTAAAGTGTGCAGTTTAAGTCAGCTGAGCTGCAGCTACCAAATATAGAACCATGTCTGTGTTCTACTCAATTGTCTGCAGAACTAAAGTAATCCATGGAGAAATTAACTGAACAGTAGTTCAGATAGGGATGGCTAAAGACGATGTTTAGTGAGCTTACAATAGCAAATAAAACATGACTAACCTTACTGATTACTTTTTCACACTCTACATATGAAAACTAGCAAAAATGAAAGGGCAAAACTCTAATTTTAATTGACTGGATATACATTAAAAATGTTCATGGGAAAGAAGGGTACAGATTACTTGGGCTATTATAAACCAAAAAAAGAGCTTTTGTCTAATGCAGATGTTACTCCTGCAATGTGAGCTACTAAATTTGATAGTTGGACTTATGCCTGTAAGATGGTAAGCACTAGAATGCAGGATGCCAAATAAACTATTATAGTAACAACCTGATACTAATTTAAAACAGCAATTTCAGTTAATATAAGAAAATGAGTACATTCAAGTGATCCCAAAAGTTTAGATAATTATATTACTGCAGTTAAAACATTTTCTAGCAATTCATATTTTAACATTAAAAACTTGTTTCAGCTAAACCTAAACCGGCAGTTAACACATTAGCATTGCATTTGAAACACAGTGTGCCTGCTGCTGAGCTAACCTGGCTGTTACAGGAGATGAGAAAAGAATGACTAAATGTTTGAAATACATGCTGAGGAAGAAAAACCCATGGCATATGATAAATTAGTTATAAAAGTTATAGGAATCTGCACAGCGTCTTTGCAGTGCCCACATTAATGAAATGCACAACATTTCTGGAATTCACAGAACTACAAGGTTTATCAGACTCATGCAATATGATCACTTTACTGGAAAAGTCCATATGCTTATAAGTATAACTATACAAGCAAGCAGAAGGAAAATAAAATGTCTGTACATGGTGACAAAAATAATTTTCCTTTTCATCTGTAGAATTTCAAACTACCTTAGGAAAAATAATACATCTTGTGGCAGTAGAAACTGAAATAGCCCATGATGTTAATAGTAAGAACAGACTTTCCCTGATTACAACAATAAAATTAATGCATTATTATTGGATGATGCCTATAGTAAGTTTTCCCACAATTAAATGAATATTGCTTTTTTTGAAAATTGATATGATATTGAATGACATGTTGTTGCAAAGTCATCTTTCAAAGAATGAATCCACTGTATATAGGAAGGCTAGATCATTCAAGAATATATTGGAAAGGAATAATGCTTCAACAATAAAAAACATCACTGTTGCTCTGGGCATGTCTAGATGTAGCTGCTGCTCCCAATTCCCCTATATACTCAGAACCAGTAGTTTTGTGATTAGAGGTCAGGCATTTTTTATTAATGGTCATTTCTCCTGTGATTCTAGACAAATGTTTATTTAGCTTACTGTAATTTATCTAAAAAGAAAGAATCCAACACCGAAACATGGCAATAAAACTAAACAAATATATTTTACTACTGTAAGTGCTTTCACGAACAAGTCGCTTCAGTCAATAATACACAGCCACAACAGGCGTTATATTTTCAATTATACAACGAACCCCCCCCCCATTAATATTCCAAAACGTGCATGCTGATTGGTCAGCATGCACGTTGTAAATCAAAGACTTATACTAATGGAAAAAGGTCCAGTCGCCCGGACTTTTTCCATTAGTATGTCTTTTTAACATAGCGAGATATCTTAAAAAAAAGCAGTGGAGATCTTCCTTTCTCTTTTGCTTTTTATAAAGCTGTCTTGCTATGTTAAACTTGTTTAGCATAGCGAGACAGCTTTAAAAAATGCAATGGAGAAAGGACAATCTCCGTTGCTTTTCTTTAAAGCTATCTCGCTATGCTAAACTCTTTTAACATAGCGAGACAAGTTTTTAAAAGCAACGGAGATCTTCCTTTCTCCATTGCTTCCACACACACAGTTCTGATGTACTGCGTAACCATACGCATGTGCAGTACATCAGAACTGCCGCAGAATACTGGACAGTTACAGAAGGGCAGCAAGGAGGCATTATACAATGCCATTATTTAAGAAAAGTAAGTATTTTTTTTCTTAAATAATGTCATTGCATAATAGCAATAACCCACTTCTGGGTGTGGGTAATGCTGGATTTACCCACGGCTGTCTTTGTTTGGCCACTCGGGCTTCGCCCTTGTGACCACCACATCAACCGTAGGAAAATCCAGCATTACCCACACCCAGGCGTGGGTTATTGCTTAATTAACATTCAAACCAGCCTATCAGGTCCACAGTTTAATTAAAATGTTACTAGACAACAATGTAAACAATAAGCATCCCTGTAACCTGAGCATTCAATAAAATGTTACTAAGCAACAATGTAGACAATATATATGTCTTTAAACTGAACATACAGTTCTTATTTATTTATGTCTTAACCTTCGTTTTTTCAAAATAGGTTTCAGTAATAAGTAATCATTAAACCCACTCCCTGACTCTGATCTAAGTAATAAAATCAATTTTAATTCAAGATCTTCCATACAATTTACTACATCTCCCATTTGCCTATTTTCAAGGACAACATCTATAGCCATAAATTTAAAATGATGAGCACTTCCTTCTTTAATACATATTTCGCTATGGCACTAAACTGTTGTCCTTTTCATATACAAATGGTCACTTATACGTTCCCTCAACCTTCTATTGGATTTACCATCATAAAATACATGACAATACACACAGTGCGCTAAATAAACAAAAATTTTTGTATTACAATCATCCTCCACATAAAAGTTATATAATTTTCCCTTATCTGGGTGTGTGAACGTAGCCATTGTATCTATGGAATCACAGTATGCACAATTGTAATACTTCCTTGTACCTGTGTTACCAGCAGTCTTATAAACTATTCTTTGTTCTTGACTCTTAGGATAGCATAACATCTGCTGTAGAGAAATATTATTCTTATAATAAAATCTTGGCTTCTCCCCAACAGTAGCGGATATTTTAGAATCACTATTCAATATATTCCAATTCTTATATATAATACACATAATAACTGCAGTATCTGAACTGTAAACTACAGGTACAAATATATTGTCACCCTGTGTCCTAGAATTCACTGTAATGTCATCATGTGATGAAAAATAAGGCTTAGCCTTGTTAGCAAGCATATTCTTAAACTTTAACTTAGCACAGGATAGCTCACTGATCTTATAGCCTCGTGTCCTAAACTTTGTGTCCAGTTCTTCCATATCATTACAGAAGTCACTGTCCTTTGCATTCACCCTAGAAGGGCGCATAAATTGTCCATTTACAACATTTTTAAAAACATGTATTGCATGCATACTTGATGGATGCAACAGTGAAAATCTATGACACTCCTTTCTATATAATTTAGTATAAAACTGTCCATTGTCATTTCTACAAATTTTTACACCTAAAAAAATCAATCTCCTTATCAGAGCTGTTCAAGGAAAAGGATAATAAAAAAAAGAACTGTGTTCAATATATTCAAAAAACATACATATGTGCTCCTGAGAGCCCTCATTAAAATAAATATATCCTGCACAAAACAGCGATATAAAGTTATGTCTCCATCATACTGAGAGGGAATTACCATACTTGTTTCCCATTGGCCCATAACCATGTTGGCTTAGCTATTGGCACAAGATGTGCCCACAGCTATACCAGCACACTGTAAAAATATTTATCATTAAAGGCAAAAGTGTTGTATTGCAAAACACATTCTATTAAGAAACGTAAGTCAATAAAATGTGAATTACATGTACTAAATTTACACAAAAAGACCTCATCATACTTATATTTTCAATTCTAGGTATGGCTGTGAACAATGATTTGACATCAGTTGTCACCATATAATATTTAGTGGTGCTAGACAACTTGTTCATATGTTCACATAATTCATGACAAAACTGTCTTGTATCACATAGAACATATTTATAGTTTTTTTAAAACGGGACTCAGAAAACTTTCCAAATAAATAGATGCTGGTTCAGTAATCCAGCCTGCACCCGCTACTATAGGGTGAAATGGAGGATCAGTAGGGTGCTTGTGTATTTTTGGCATACCATATAAACAGGGGATAGTGGGTGCATCAACCCTTAAATATTCAAAAACATCTTTATTTATATCCCCTCCAGTGAAACGCTCGTATATGGCACCATTGTAGTTTTGGATAAGCCTATTTACCTCAAGAAGTGTAATTAGTCTAAAAGTAATTAAATCTTCCAGCATCATACCCACAGAAGTGTAATAAAACACAGCATTCATAACAATAGAACCACCCTTATGGGCAGGCTGAACTGCAACATTCTTATCTGACTTGAGCTCTTTAGAGCTTACTTCTCCTCCAAAGTCATATTAAAAATCTATTCTTTCTACTATCAAAATTAAACAAATCATACATCTCCTTCTCACATAACAGCAAGAAAGCGTCTACTAACGGGTGGTTTTCTGGCGTATACGGACTTGTTTTTTTAAAAATATGTAAATGACAATCAGAACATTCATTGCAAAACATAGTTTTGTGGGTTAAATTACGGGCAAAAAGACATAAGTCAATAATACTCTGAGCCAAGTCACCTTGCTTCAAAGGAATAAACAAAAGTCCTTTTTGTAGAATACGTACCTCAACTGGAGTCAAAACTTTATCTGAAATGTTCCAGATCAACTGTTCTTTACTGCCCACATTCTCTTGATTGATTGCTGAGTCTCTTCGGTGGGTGGATACTTTCTTTTTGTTCTGCCCCTGCTCTGTGAACATTTCTTGGACTTTGGATGGTCTTTTTGATAGAAAGGGGTAGAGCAGGAAAAACCGCCCCCTTAGATGTAACTTTCCTATGTACCACTGATCACTTTACTGGAAAAGTCCATATGTGTATAACCATAAATATGCTAACAAGCAGAGTGTACAGAAAATATGTGTACACAGCGACAGAATAAGAAGTTATGTTCTTACCATAACGTTCCATGTTAGTTGTCTTCTTCTCGCCTTCTTTCTTGCTGGATGGGTTCGGAGACGATCCTTGGCTCTGACTTGGCCTATACTATAGCTCGAGAGCTATTTTTACCGGCTCGAGGCAGCCCTATAACCCACAATACCGTGCACTAACTCCCCAGATCTCGTTTGGAAGCTAAGACATAGTATAAATATATTATTATAATATATTATTATAATCCTCATTTGCAAGTACGGAATCCCTGCTAGTAACACTAAGGATACGGGGAAACCATAACATGTTGTATCTCCAGAAATGGAAGGACTCAGAGACCTCAAGTCTGTCCAGGCTAGGGGGCAGGAGGGAGAGACGCAAGAAAGAAGGCGAGAAGAAGACAACTAACATGGAACGTTATGGTAAGAACATAACTTCTTAATGTTAAGTTGTCATTCTTGCCTTCATTCTTGCTGGATGGGACAGCGTCCCTAGCACCTTAGTCCTGGGTGGCTCAATGGAACAGACTCCTGAGTACAGTGGAACCAAAGTCAGCTCTATTTCTGGAGGCTATATCAAGTTTGTAATGGGCAATAAAGGTATGTTGGGAAGCCCATGTAGCTGCTGCACATATGGCATCTAATGGTAACCTTGCTTGAAAGGCCGTTGATGTTGATAGTGCCCTGGTTAAATGAGCCTTAGGCCTAGACGGAAGTTGTCTGTGTCTCAACTCATTGACAAAGGTAATAATAGATGTCAACCATCTGGAAAGAGTAACCTTTGATACTGGAAGCCCTTTCTTTCCTGCAGCATAAGAGAGAAAGAGCTGGTCTGACTTTCTGAGTTGTTTTGTCCTGTCTAGATAATATCGTAGTTGGTGATGAACATCCAATGAATGTAATTTCTGTTCAGCCCTGTTGGAATAGTCTGGGAAGAAGACAGGCAAGTCAATGGAGTGGTTTAGATTTGCTTCAGAGGACACTTTCGGTAGGAAGGAAGGGTTTGTTCTGAGAGTTACCCTGTCTTTCTGAAAGACCAAATAAGGGGGATGGACAGACAAGGCTTGAAGTTCCGATACCCTTCTGGCAGATGTTATGGCTACTAAAAACAGAGTTTTCCAAGAAAGAAGCTTGAGGGAGCAAGAAGCTGCAGGTTCAAAAGGAGGAAGAATCAATGAGGTTACAACTAAATTCAAATCCCATTGTGGGGACGGATCCTTAACTGGAGGTCTAAGCAAAAAGATGCCCTTGAGAAAGGCTTTACAGAGTTTGTGGGACATAATGTTTGCTTCTGAGAGCCCCACATGAAAATTAGCAATGGCCGCTAATTGTACCCTAATAGTGGCTGACAATGACCCTGAATGAAAGAGTTCTGCCAGAAAGTCTAGAACCTTATGAATGGGTGCATGGAAAGGATCTAAGGATCTAGCTTGTGCCCAGGGCGAAAAACACTTCCATTTATTCGCATATGTCTTCCTAGTATTGGACTTATGGGAAGCCAGAATGATATCACGAACAGGAGGAGAAATAAGGGGAAGCCTGGCTATGGTTGGAAGTGGAGCAGCCAAGCTGTGAGGTTGAGGGAATGAAGAGACTGATGCAGCTTGCCCGTGAGATGGGTCAACAGATCCAGAAGGGGTTCCAGATGCCAAGGCTGTTCCAGTAGGTAACTGTGCAGAAATGGAAACCATACTTGTCAAGGCCAAAACGGAGCAATGAGGATCATTTTGGATCTCAATGTGGTTGCTTTCTGAATTAATTGTGGGATCAATGGTAAGGGAGGAAAGGCATATAGAAGACCCCGGGGCCAAACGTGAACAAGTGCATCTCTGGGGGGATGGCCTGGTAGAGGAAAGAGTGTGAAGAAGTCGAGGCACTTGCTGTTTTGAGGAGTTGCAAAAAGATCGCAGCAAGGCTGGCCCCACTTCTGAAATATTCTGTCTGCTACCGCTTGATTTAGAGACCACTCGTGAAGCATGAGGATAGTTCTGCTCAATCTGTCCGCTATGACATTGGACTTCCCGGGGATGTGCGTTGCTATAAGAAACCGCTGAGAGGAAATCACCCATTGCCAAAGTCTGAGTGCTTCTCGACATAGGGGGTAGGACTTTGTTCCGCCCTGCTTGTTTATGTACCACACCACAGACATATTGTCCGTTTGAAATGCTATCGTGCCTGTGGGAAGAGAGCTCTGAAGGGCTTGCAACGTTAAAAGCACCGCCTTCATCTCCAGGACATTTATGTGCAGGTGGCGTTCTGGACCGTCCTGCCCTGATAATGCCCCCCCACCCGATCAGGGAGGCATCAGTTGTCACCATGGCAACTGGGGGGGGGGGGGGCAAAGGGTCTGCCCTGAAAAAGCTGAGGGGAAACCATCCACCAGGAGAGATGATTCTTGCATGATGGGGTTATCAAGATGTTGTGAGTCATTGGGAGCTGTTGAAAGGACCACTGAGAAAACAGCATCCACTGGAGGAGCCTCATGTGGAAGCGGGCTAATGGGAGTAGAAGAATTGCCGCTGCCATGAGGCCTAACGCTTTCAATACTAGCTTGACTTGAACTCTATTGGGCTGAAACAGGGACTGAACATTCCGCCTTATGTCTGTCACTCTCTGAGGTGGTAATGTTGCAGACATTTCTGTGGTGTTTAATATGGCGCCTATAAAGTTTATACATTGACAAGGCAACAAGGAGGATTTTGCAAAATTTATTGAAATACCTAGATTGTTGCAAAGTTGAATAGTGTAATCCCTGGCCATTATAAGATGCTGCTTGGTGGTAGCGGAAATGAGCCAGTCGTCTAGATATGGAAACACCTGGAATCCTTTTTGTCTCAGGTGAGCCATGACCACTGCCAAGCATTTGGTGAACACCCGGGGGGCTGTGGTGAGACCAAAGGGCAGGGTTCTGAATTGATAATGACTGGCTCCCAGCCGGAAGCGGAGAAACCTCCTGGAGCACCTGTGTATCTTTATATGATAGTATGCGTCCTGGAGGTCTAACGAGCACATCCAGTTGTCTCTGCCCAAAAAGGGTAGAATGGACTGCAGTGTTACCACCTGAAATTTTGTCTTTTGTACAGAGTTGTTCAATCTGCTGAGGTCCAAAATGGGTCTCCAGTCTCCAGTCTTTTTTGGTACCAAAAAGAATCTGAAGTAGATTCCGGATCCTAGCTGATCTGCTGGGACTGCCTGGATGACTCTTTTTTTTAACAGCTTTTTTATTTCTAGCTGTGCCTGGCCCCTTTGTGCGGGTGGTACGTCTGGTAGGGGTCTTGGCAGTTGTACCAGAGGGGAAGTGAAGGGAATTTTGTAACCCTCGGATATGATCTTCTGTACCCATGTGTCTTGGGAGAGGGATTGCCAGGCTTCCGGGTACAGGGATAATCTTCCCCCAACTGCCTCTGAAGGCGGACAGTTGGACAGCTTCTCAGGGATGCTGAAAGGGTTGGTCAGGGAAAGATTCCCTGGAACCCTGGTTCTGTAGACCCCCTCTGCCCCTGGGGCGGCATCTGTTATTATTCCCCCTCTGCCTCTGGGGGAAAATTCACCACGTGCGGCAGGCATGCCTCCCTGTGGTTTGCGGAACCACATCTTTCCACCCCTCTGTCCCTTAGGATAAGGTCTAGAAGGTGTGGAAAAATGGATTCCCACGGCTGAGAGAGTCTTACCATCTTGCTCGCATCTGGTGAGGGTATTCTTCACCTGAGGTCCAAACAATTCTGAACCATCAAAGGGGGTATTGGTAAAGGACACCTTGAAGGGATCGGCAAAGTTACAGAGTCGCATCCAAGCGTGACGTCTCAACGCAACACCTGTGCCTGCGGCCCTACTCGCTCCATCGGCTGCGTAGGAGATAAGCCACATGGAAGAGTTAACAATGGAGTTCAGGGTGGCGAGCTGGGAGTTCATCTTGCCCTGATACTCCACAGCAGAAGGATCCTGTACAGTTTCACCCAGTTCTTTGAGCAAGTCTCTCTGAAGACGGGTGAAATGACATAAATAGTTCAGCGACCGCATAGTAAAGGTCACTGAAGCAAATGTCCACTTGCCGTACCTGTCCATGGTCCTGGACTCTTTGTTAGGAGGATGAACAGGTACAGAAGGATCAGCCAATTCCTTCTTAGTGGCTGCTGCTACCACCATAGCATCAACTGAAACACCTTTGGTGAGAAAGGATTTGTCCTCTGGTGCAGAAATAAATTTAGAGGGCCTCCTAGGGGTAGGTTCCATTGAATCAGGAGCTGCCCACGCCTTTCTAGCCACTACCTCCATTAGTGGGTCGAAAGGGGGAGACACCCAGGAGGTGGTAGGGCGAGATCCAAAAGGGTCAAGGTAAACCGACTCATCCTCAGAGGGTTTGAGAGTGGACCAATTTCCCCTCTGTTTTAGGATCTCTAGGATGTCTGAAAAAGAGACATCCTCAGAGGGGGATCTGGGGGAACCCTCCAACTCATCCAAGTCGGTGTCCGACGTGACAGACTCGGGGGAGTCTATGTGCTTCCTCTTGCACTTTCTTTTCCTAGGGGGTTCCCCAGAAACTTCAGGGGAGCCCTCGGAAGAGGAGGAGACACCCAAAGTGGGTACCCTACACTTTGGATCTCTGCTATCAGATGTAGCAGGATGGGCAGAGACCGTAACAGGCACTGTAGAGGGAGGAGCTGCAGAACTTAACCTTGGAGTGGACATTGGGTCCAGCACACTCCTCATCACCTCAAAGGCTCCCCTATCAGGTACCAAAGGTAGTCCTGGCTCCAAAGAGACCCGAACCGCCCCCGGCATTGACAGAGAAGGCTCCGAGAATGATGTTGGGGCAGAACTAACCAGAGCCAAAGCTCTGAGAGGGAGAGTGGGGTCAGACAAGGGTCCGATGCCACTCGCCCCCTTGGAGCCGACAATAGAGTCCCAGCGCCCGGACCTCTCCACGGACGGAACCAATGAAGAGGTCGGAGCCAACGACACCGGAGCCGAAGGTGGGAGTATCGGCTCCGACGTGGGCAAGGTTACGGTTCCGACAAACTCCGGCTCCGAACTCGAGAGGTGAGTCGGAGGTGGAACCGATAGCGGTACCGAAGTAGCCACAGTCTGGTGAGATGGGCTCTGGAGCATTTGGGCTAGTGCCTGAGATTTTATGAGCCTACTGACCACCCTCTCGATGTCGTGGTTGGAGAGCATGGATGACCTAGATGAGTGAGTCCTATGAGAGGGGATCTCAGAGCCGATCGGACGGATTCTAGTGAGGGGGATCTAGAGCGCTTGCACGCTGGGGTCGGCTCCGATGCTGGTTTCGGAGCGGATACCACTTTGCCCACCTCGAATCCGACTGGAACCGATGTCGGAGCCATCTCGATAATGCCGGCCCTCGACTCAGAAGCTGGAGCCGAGGGTTTGGCGGTTTTTGAAGACTTCCACGAGCCAGACTTGGATGGGGAGTCATCGGGCTTTAACAAGCCCCTTAAAATGAGCTTATTATGCCTCTCCTGCAGGACTCTTGAACTAAACCCATGACAGACGGAACAAGAGTCCTTCAGGTGTAAAGGCCCTAAGCAA
The DNA here is from genome assembly GCF_019279795.1 of Protopterus annectens. Taxonomy (NCBI): domain Eukaryota; kingdom Metazoa; phylum Chordata; order Ceratodontiformes; family Protopteridae; genus Protopterus; species Protopterus annectens. The sequence continues at coordinate 1,552,947,889 of NC_056741.1, forward strand.
TAGACACAAGAAGTGTGACCGTCTGTCAGAGACATTTTCTGACAGCACGAGTCACACTTCTTGAATCCCGAGACCTTAGTGTCTTTGGACATAGTCCTAACAACAGTAAAAACACAGTCAGTCCACACACACACTCAACTTAAAATTAGAAAAGATAAGGGAACTGACTAAACCCACACACAGACACTGTAAGGGGTGGGGAAAACTAAGGAAAAGCCCGTAGGCCCAAAGATAAAACTTAACTAAATAAGGGTAGAAGGGCTACAAAAAGGGGTGTATGAATAAAACAATTAGTAGGGACCTAACCAAGGGTAACTAACTGGAAAAACTACCTGAAAATTAGTTTAATAGAAGAATTCTCTTTACTGACCTAAGCCGGTAAAAAAAAGACAACCTCGCAGCGAAGCGGCAAACGAGATCTGGGGAGTTAGCGCATGGTATTATGGGTTATAGGGCTGCCTCGAGCCGGTAAAAATAGCTCTCGAGCTATAGTATAGGCCGAGTCGGAGCCGAGGATCGGCTCTGAACCCATCCAGCAAGAATGAAGGCGAGAATGACAACTTAACATATAATTTTCGGTACTTGCGTATTATCGCAACCACGCTTTCACGGCAGTTGCAAGTACACTTTCTCATTAGCTTCTTCTTCCATGCTCCACTGTGTATGCAGCTTAACCGTGGAACAATTGTGCAAAGAAAGTCCACCTTAACATAAAAATAATCAGTTTAGTCACAAACTGATTTTCCCAACGACGTATTACTGCAACCAAGTACATTATAATACTGAATCTTTAGTTTTTTCCATACAGAACGATCCCATATCAAATTCAAAATCCACACAGCATATAGTGGGTTGGTCTTTATTTAATCAGATCAGTCAGTTAGTTAATAACCCTACTAGTGTAATATATATTAAAAGATTTGATCCATAGTCTGACTTTCGTATTTTTGCTTCTGACCTGCTTTCTTGCCCTCTTTCCCAAGACTATACATGTAATAGTTAAAGACGTTTTTAAAGTACTCTGTGAAATTGCATACAAAGACGGGAAACTGCCTTTTACCTTGTGAAATGCAATGAAATGTAGGTGTTACACTGCAATACATTAACAATCAATTTGAATTATTTTCTTAAATTTAAATCAATTTTAAAGCATGTTAACACATGTAGTATTACACTCCAAATACAAACAATGGGTTTCCTATAAAGTGTGGTAGCGATACTAACAGGCCAAACACATGGTAGCGATAATTACAGGCCACACAGAAAGCTTGATACAGAGTATTATAGAGGGAGATATGTGAGGATGTATTGTTTGCAAAAGAAAAATGAAATTAAATGTTCCTGTCGTACTCATAACTATGTGCATCCTGAGTTAGCTTGTGGTTAAGCTGTATACAAAGTGGAGCATGGAAGAAGGTAGCGAGAAAGCGTACTTGACTGCCCCGAAGGCGTGGTTGCGATAATACGTAAGTATAGAATTTTCCTTTTCATCTGTAGAATTTCAAACTACCTTAGGAAAAATAATACATCTCCTGGCAGTAGAAATTGAAATACCCATGATGTTAATAGTGAGAACAGATTTTCCCTGATTACAGCAATAAAATTAATGCATTGTTATTGGATGATACCTATACTCATGTTTCCCAGAATGAAATTAACATCACTTTTTTGAAAATTTATAAGATGTTGAATGACATGTCGTTGCAAAGTCAGCTTTCAAAGAATGAATCTACTGTATATAGGAAGGATACATCATTCAAGAATATATTAGAAAGGAATAATGCTTCAACAATAAAAAAACATCACTGTTGCATGCATCACTGGGCATGTTTAGATGTGGCTGCTGCTCCCAATTCCCCTATATACTCAGAACCAGTAGTTTTGTGATTAGAGGTCAAGCATTTTTTATTAATGGTCATTTCTCCTGTGATTCTAGACAAATAGTTTATTTAGCTAACTGTAATTTATGCTTCGCATTTTATGTAGGCAACACTTCAAGAAAGTTAAAGAATAGAATTTACGAACACCTGTTAGATATTAAGAAAGGCGAAACCACAAATGCACGGTACAGACATGTTGATGAGTTTAATATTCATATGTTTGGATCTGTGGTTATTGAACAAGTGAAGAATGATGCCTATGGGTTTATTATTAATGAACATTTAGATAAATGTGAATTAAAATGGCAGCTTAAGCTAAATGCCATGAGTTTCCCAGGGCTAAATGATTCATGCTTAATCAATCCTGTCTTAAAATTGAAGCATTTCGATGCTTAAAGCTTTGAAGTTAATTAACACATTGTTAAGATGTTTTAATTATGTTATTTTAATCAAGCATTCTATAGGTAGGTTCATTTCATGATTTCTATGCATAAGATTTAATGGTAGCAATTTTGATGGATGTTTAGTTCTGACGAAGTTCCAATGGTTTTAAGGAACAAAAGTGCTTAACTCTATTCATTAAAGTGAATTTTACAAAGTTTTTTTGAGAGTTTCAATCATCCAGCACTGTAGGATTTTGTGGTTATGGTTGAGATCTGAGGTATATTACGGGTTGGTTCATTATAGGTAGGGAGGAGCCTGAGAGGTTTTAGGTTGCCACAAGCTATAGTAACGGCTGAGTCAGATCAGAGTATTGGATCCAAACCCAATAGTTGAGGAATGAATGAAAATTGACATCATCAGATCAAAGGTTAAAATATTACAAAATAAGGGGAATCTCACAGTACAAGAGGAGGCACAACTGCAGAGTGCTAAAGAGAAAATAAGGTTGTACCTGGATAATATGCATGAGTTTATTAAGTTTGCTGTTAACAACTGGTAGCAGGACACAAAAAAAGCCAAAACAAAGAAAATACTAACCACAGGTCTGCAGAGACTCTGACTGTAAGCTGATGAGCGCTTTCATTTTATTACTAAAAACTTCTTCAGACCGCAAATGAAAGCACTCATCATAAAATGTTTTGGAGTACTTTATTTTACTTCGAAGTACATTTGGTCGATCCAGGAGCTTAGAGTTGAAGTTTGCTGTTAAACAACTGTTTCTGATAATAACTCTAGAGCAGAAAAACTTTTGGCACAACAACTTAGGTAACAGAAAGTAGAAAACGTTGTTGCCAAACTTAGGAAGCCTATAACATGAAAAAAAAAACTGAGATCCTGTAGAGGTATTAGAGATATTTTAGAAATTTTATGAAAATTTGATTAAAGCAGAGAAATGGTGAAATCAAGAAAAAGCACAAATGGAAATATACTTGGAAGACTTAAATATGCCAAGGTTAGAGGTAGATGAGGCTCAACAATTAACAGTTAAGAAAGGAAGAGATGAAATAAAAATTGTAATAACCAATATGCACAAAAGTCTCTAGGATCAGATGGTATTCCGTGGAAGTTTGGAAGTTAGGAGGGAAGAAGGTGATAAAATTATGGAAGGTTTTGTTTAACAGTATTTTAAAAGGAGGGGAGGCACCAACATTCTGGAAAAAAAAAGCTGTGGTGGCTGTAATACCTTAAGACAGTAAAAAAAATCTGATCCAGCTTCATAAAGGCCCATCTCAGTTTTAAACCATGATTATAAAGTGTTTATGTCTACAATGGCTAAAAGAATGGCAAAGGTGATGCCAAAAAATGATAGATATGGACCCCTGTGGCTTTGTGGAGGGGACTTTTACAACATTAATAGAAAGGGAAGCAGAATGTAAGAAAATACCGGTGTTACTGGTAGGTCTTGATGAAGAGAAAGCAATTGAGAGAGTAAGCTGGAATTTTATGAGTACCACAATAAATGCATTTGTATTTCCTGATACAATAATAAGGTTAATTAGAAGGATATATGAGGGATTGGAGACAAAAATCAAAGTTGGGGGGGGGGGTCCTGTCTGATAAGTTGCATTTGAACAGAGGAAGCAGGCAGGGGTTTTCTCTTTCCCCTTTATAATCTGCATTATAATTAGGACCACTGGCAAAGAAAATAAAGGACTCAGAAATTCAAGGATATAAGTGGTACAGTGTTCAAGAAAAGTTGGCATTATTTGAAGATGATATTAGTTTGTAACTGATGGAACAAGAAAAGGACATCTCAGTGTTGTGGAATATTCTGAGACAGCTATGTTTTTTTTCAGGATATAAAATTATTGAAGATAAAACAAAAGCTACAGCTATAGACTATGCACCCAAATATGAATTGGTCCAGCAATACCCATATTTATGGGGACATTATAAAATTAAGTATTTAGGACTATGGATTAAAAAGGATTTGGCTATGGCAGCCAGGAAGAGACTAAAAAAATAAAACAAAAACTGAGAAACTGCAACTTCTTGCCTATGGATATAGATATCGGGATACAAAAATGTTTTTAGTCCCTTTAATTTTATTCACAGTTCAAGCATAATTTTATCAACCAGATGAGAAGTTGCAGACAAAAATTAAAAAGAGTTGAAGGATTTTATTTAGGAGGGGAACAATTTTGGTAAGATTCAAGTAGGATAACTGATCTTCCCCCAAAAGAGCAAGGAGGTTTAGGTTCACCTGATTTGAAGGGATATTTCAGAGCTACACGGTTAAGGCACTGATACATAACACAAGTCGAAAGCTAAAATTCAAAGTAGAAAGGGATGATGATGAAGCAGGGGCTAATTCAAGAAATAAAAGAATTGAATTCTGGACACTGATCCATAAGGGTCGTAATAACAGTCATACAAAATATTATATTTATAAAGTAGTAGTAAGTATACCAAGAACAAAGGCAACATGAGAATGGAGAAAGGAGATTCTGCCTATAGGGATGACTGCAATTAGGGGTACAGGGAATAGACAAGTGGGTACTGGAATTTACTAGATGAAGCTGGTAAATGAATCAAGGCATTGGGGACAAATAGGGAAGGAAAGGTAAAAGAAGCAAGAAGACATTTGGATTGTAGGCTAGCGATTGCCTTCCCTATCAAGGACTGATATCAGAATATATATATATATATATATATATATATATATATATATATATATATATATATATATATATATATATATATATATATATATATTTAAAGAGAAAGGGATATGGGAATCTAGACCAGCAGCTGCTGTCAAAAAAGGGATAATTAGTAGGTCACATAAAATACTGCACTATAACTACAGGAATCAATCAGTAGAGGTCATAAAAGACTGGGAAGAGAAATTAGATATGCAATTCACAAATTCACAAAGAAACAATGGGAGGTTATATGTATAGCTTCCAAATATACATATATAGTCCAGAAGATTTAGGATTTTTGCCTGGAAGTGTTTGCATAAATACTTTCATACCCCAAGCAGACTCCAAAGAATGTTTCCTCAGGTAGGTGGCAAATGTTGGAGGTGTGATGGGGAAGAAAGAGATAACTGTGTATATATGTTGTGGAAGTGCAATGATTTGGCAGACTTTAAAAATTCCCTATAGAGTACTCTGTTGGCAATACTAGGTGAGCAGATAAGTGCACCTAAATAAATTATATTTTGAGCTGGGATACAGGATCTGAATTTCTAGACACAAGCAAGGCCTTGTTAAGTTTAAACTTGGTGCTTTATCCTCTAATTCTACCATTTTTTTGAAATATCTCTTCTTGAGCAGTCTCATACTCAGCCAGCCTTTTCTTCATTTCCACCTCAGATTTTTGCAGTTTTATCGTCTCCTCTGAATATCTGCTTAATGCTTCTTCCATTTTTTTCTGGCTTTTTGTTATTTCAGTTGATGTAATCTTTCAGTGTTTCATTTATTTTAATCAGTTCTGAGCACATTTGACTTATTTGTCCTCCAAATTACTGGAAGGCATGTCTTGCACCAAAGTTGGAGCTTGAACTGGTTTTTGCTGACCAGCTGCAGGATCCTTCTTTGCCAGTATTTTCTCCTCACCTTCTGTGGTAGATTTTCTTTCAGTTTCTCCAGATGTATTCTTTGCTGGCATCCAGGCTGTGCCAGTAACTGAAATTTACCAAAAAAAAAAAAATCACTGGTTCTCATTTCTGAGTTTCTGTTTTCACACTAGGAGAACTGAAATTAAGCTGTTATTTAGTGTGCAGCCATTTTGGAAGTGTTTGTGCAAAGTCTGTTGGCAGAGAATTGGTGGTAGGCATTCCTAAATAAATTGACACTGACCAAAGTACATCCTTAACGTCAAAGGCTATACAGTAATTGTGACAGAGTTTATTATCCATAGACTGATTGTTAAGTAGAGAGGCTCAATAAAACATTGAAATTCATGCTAAAATAAGTTACTGAAACAGACAGTAAGAACTGGAATCAATTGCCATTCTGCTTGTTACTTGCAGTAATACAGGCACATATGCATCAAGGGGTGTGCATCAATTAAACTTGTGTGCCATAGTTATCCAAGAGGTTTACCCGATACTGCTAGAGAGATCTGGGAAGAAGGGAAAATACACTAACTTAGAAAAAATCATTTAGAGTGATGATGTCCCTAGTGAAACAGAACATGTTAAAAGCTTAGAAACTGCAGGAAATAGTATATATTAGAAATGTGAAGTAGACAGAGTTCTAACCAGGAGACAAAGTCTTGATACCTGTGCCCTCAGCATAAAATAAAGTATTTTAGCTAAGTGGCATGGCCCATCTCAAGCACATAAACTGGTAAAAGAAAGAAAGAGCAAATCTATCACATTTAGTATGCTGAAAGAATTGAAAGAAGCTAAATTTTCACTAATGCATTACAGCACTGTAGAAGGAAAAAATGCAGTCTCATACAGGGCCAGCCTTAAGTAAACTGCTGCCTTAGGCATGAAGGGTCCCTGGCAGCCCCCCATTCCCCAACAAATTGCCACCCCATCCTGGCACAGTCACACCATCCAGAAAACGTTTCCCCCTTCCCTTTCTATACAGTTTGTCTTCAATTTTTTTGTATTCATTCATTCCTTTTCTAGGTAAGACTGCACTCTGATAACTGTGGATGAAGCCAAAGGGGTCCTGGATGCTCTAAGGTGCATTTTAGAGTTTTTAAATACACTTTTTCATTCAATGATGGCCTGAACAAAAACATGATTAAGCAAAGAAGTTCAGTTTTAACTCTTCAATTTGCTTTCTCTAGCAGCCTCTCAACATACCCTAACTGACCAAGACTGCACTGTACTAACTGCTGTGGAAATAACTGTATTAAGGTAGGGGTCTGGGAGCCTAGAAGCCTACAGAAGCCATGAGGTTTTTAGGTGCTCTAAGATGCATTAAAGTTTTTTTTTTTAAACAACATTTTCATCCAGTGATGGCCTGAACAAAAACAATGATTAAGGAAAGAAATTCAGTCCTACGTTTCAGGTTTGCTTTTCCCTGCAACATTTCAACACATTCTAACTGACCAACAATACACTGTAATAACTAAATTAAATTGGAGGTCTGCAGGCTGCTAGGCATCCAGAAGCCATGGGATTATACGTGCTCTGGGGTGCATTTTAGAGATTTTTTTCCAACCTGTGGATTCAGGATCCAATGACAGCCTGAACAAACACTATGTATATGGAAAAAGGAATTTTATCTTCCTTTTTCATTTAAAGGAAGTAAGATGTATTCAAATTTTAATGCTCAAAGTTGATCAAACTCAAGTTCACAACGAATTGAGAAGATAAATGTTTGTGAAGATACATAAACAATATCTGGGAATAGTACCTGCTTCACCCCCACCGCCTCTCAAAATAGGTAGCCACTTTCTGTGTATCCCCCCTCTTCTGTTAATTTAGGATGAAAACTAAGGCAGAAATGCCCACAGACATATATTTCAAGCTGCTGCTGTCGTATCTATATACAACATCCCTCTTAACCCCTACCCCCAAAAGACAGCCACCTTTTGAGAACATGTTTGATATCAGACTTGGACAAAACTGAAAATAACAAACAGAACATAAGATATATATTCTCCCCAAAAGACAGCCACCTGTATATGCATTAGATATTTGATTGTGTGGAAAGTAAGAAAAAAAATAAGGATTACACTAACATTTCCAGGTTGTTACTTTCAAGATAGTATAGTGCTCCCATACATGCTACAGTGACTCTCTGTGCACCCCTCTGATGTTTGTTTGCAAAGTTAAAGAAATAATGACCACATTGTCCCCAGACCAACACAAGATAGAGTGACCTCTGAGTTTTGGGAGACCTGCCACAAACAGAAGTACAACAATCTTCTGTTTACACCTATGAACATGGCTAGTTTTAGAATAGGTGGGGTTCAGGGCAGAGGCCACTATTAAGCACATGTCAAAGTCCACTTATACAGTCTTGGGTATGGGGGGCACCTGCCCCCAGAATTTCTGAAGGTTTGTGGATTGCGTGATGCATTTTATCCCGTATTTTTCAGAGAGATGACTGTTAAACTGAACTCTTAACAAGAGGTTCAGTTGCTTTTTTTTCTGACAATGCCCAACAAGCAGTTATAGCTACTTGTGTGTACAATTCAGATGTCTGATTGTGACAGGATGGCCATGTAATGTATTTCCCCCTTGTTCCAAACAGTTGACACCTATTTAATTTTTGCACACTGCTTCAAATAATCACATTAGTTCTACAAAGCCAAAATAAAAGCAAACAACAGGCAGCTACTCATTTCCTCCACTGAAGACAAACTCAGTAATTATACCTACTCTATCTGTGCACATCAGGTGTCCAATTAAGTAGTCCATCTTACTTCTCACAAATGCACAACAGGCCTGCAAAGTCAGTCAATGTTTAAACTAAGCAAATAACAACAGTCCATTACCTTTATCCAACCAACTCCAACTCTCGCACAATAATTAAACCTACACCATCTGATATTATTTCACCTCCACGGTCCACACAATCAAGTTGCCACAAATTAAAGAATGTCAGCCCAAGTTGTTCCACGCAAAGCCAGAAATATTGCCAGAAATATTTGATCACTGACAGCATCATTGTAAAAATAATAACACTTCATCGCACTTGTCCACACAAATCACAAAGCCAGAAATACTGCCAAAAATATCTGGTTGATCACTGCCAGCATCACTGTAAAAATAATAATGCTTATCTCACAACACCATTATTCTCATCTTAATTGTCCAGAATTCTGCAGAATGTCCCAATTTTGTCTCATATTTTTGACCTCTGTAACTTGTACATTTTTTATTTTATTATTTGGTAAATTGTTGACCATTACAGTCAGTCAGTAAAGCCTGGTATTAGACATTCATACTACTCCTTGTTACAAAATAAAAACAAATCAAAACAAAAAATCCTCTTCAGGCATCGTTGCACCTACATTTCAATGTTGAGTATCTCTTCTCTATGACCTTGCAGGTTTATTGATGCATGACTTGATGTCAACAGGAGCACCATCCACCTGGAGTGCCTGCTGTGCTGTAGGTGCATTTTCTTTCAGCAGGAGTGCTTTATTTTATTTTATTTAAGGAAAGAGTTCTCCTACAAGCACGGTACTCTAGGCTGCCACCTAGACAGCCTATAGGTAAGGCTGCCCCTCATCACAAAAAGCATTTATTCTTACTGTTCAAATAGGAGAGTCTTCATCTGAGACACTGGAACAAGAGGTGATAGAATGTCTAGCCAAAAATAAGGAAGTTCTCCAAGATCTGTCTAGGAGGACAGATCTGACAGAGCACAGTACAAGACATTCCTCCAGGAGTAAACGTGCATTCAAATCCCTACAGAATGCATAAAGCATACAAGAATGCAGCATAGCAAAACACTAAAAAGCAAGCTTATTGAGAGGAAATTTGTCAAAAACTTCAAATCAGTACAAGGATAAATGCTGAAAATGTAAAAACAAGTGTAAACATAGTAGAGTGTAAAGATTATAACAAATGAAATTAGAGTTACCTTTTACAGACATGACTTGGAGTCTTAGCAGCAGGAACAAAATGAAAAAGGAAAACAGAAACTACCAAAATGTTGTTTCTACATATAAGTGCAATGCAGAGAATTAAAAATGTCAATTTTTTGAAGATGCTGTAAAAGCTAGTATATCTTTATACACAGAAGTCAGGGACCCTTGCAACAAAGTCCCAGAAGGAATTAAAGACTGTTTGTGTTACTATCCTAAAATCTACCTTAACTGTTAGTGCCTTTGACTCACAACACGGGTGCATTGCCTGAATTTATGATGGCAGATGTAGTGGCCTGCTCTAAAATAGTGAGAAAGCTGCAAAAGTCTTTCAGGACAAAGTGACGGTGTACTAGACTGCCACTGCACGGGTCACTTACGGCCTTAGTAATAACACTTCTGTGGCCTTTTGGCCTGCATTCCACCATATATTGCTCTCTCAATCAAGATGGATCCAACCTTATTCCTATAGCTAGCTGTATGTTTCACCCAAGTCACACAACCCCTCCAGTTAAAGTACAAAACTAAGGGATTTGAGCAGCAATGAAGGTCATGCAGCATTGTGGAATACTATATGCTGTATGTGATATAAAAATTACAAAGCTGCTACATTTTTAAGTACTTTGGTTTTAAAGTTTTAACTGTCAGGCAGTTACTGTAGAGAATCAAAGCTCTGAGCTGTTAACGAGCTTCTTCCTGTACTCAAGGGTATGAGGTTTGATGCCTTCCATCTCCCTTTATCTACTATGTGACTAATTAGGTCATTTGTCCAGGCAGTGGTCCCAGGTTGCTTCTAATGCTTGCATCCTGTAGGTTTAACCAATTAATAAACATATTTTTAAAAATGTAATTCCACTGTGTGATGTAAATATTATTTACTTAAGAATAGCTGGGTAATGTTACTTGATATCTAGAGGATAAATTCTTTCATGTTAGGTCAATGGCTTATTCTAAACCAATTTTGTGATGTGTTCTTGTATAAAATCAGTTTTTTTCCTTGACCAAGGCATATTCGCTAGAATATCTAGGGGAAGACTCGTTGTCCTGGACTAGAATCTGAGTGGGGACTGTTACTATGCATCAGGCAGAGGTAGGTCCTTATATTTGGAAAGAGATTCTCAAGAAGGAAGGATGTCTCTGATCATCTAAAACTGGAACTTCCAGAGAAACAGGTTTATTAAGAGCACGCAACAAATTCATCTAGGCTGGACTAGAAGATGGCTTTATAAGTCTGACTATACTTGACCAGAGGAGAAACCTGTACATGAGAATTTTCTTTTTCATTGCAACTTGGAAAAGAGCAACTGGTAAGCTGAGTAAAATCTATATTTTAGTTACTTCTGTGTCCATTGAGTTCAAAACACCACAGATAATTAACAAGGATGAAATATGAACACTTTACAGTTGCTTTAAACATTTGCTAATCACATTGCAGATGATGTCATGCAAATTTGCTACAGATTCAGCTGAACTAAGTTGTTTCATTGGAATCCAAATATGCTTTAGATGATTTTTAGTATTCCTTTGACATGTATAATTTGTTGTTCTCTGAATATGCATTTGTACAGCAGCTCATAACATTTGTGCTGTTGGAAGTACGTTTAACACAAGACAGTTGAGGCTCAGCCTACAATGAAAATCTCCCTCAGTTCTACTTCTATCTAAAAAATGCCAGTTGTACAAATCACTTTCTTAGCAGGCTATATAATTTTTGGAAGTTTATTTAAAAAAAAAGATACAGGTGTAAGTGATCTATGCTAATACAACTTATCGGAAAAGGTTTTAGCAAACACAATGCGAAATAATCATATTTGAATATTTTTTCCTTTATAAATACAATTTAGTATTTCAGAACAAAACTGCCTAATAAACACCCTTTTCACAAATCTTCTTAAATAGTATATGCTGGTGTAGAACACTGAATAAGTGTTTCTTTCAGAGTGCTGAAGAATCAGGATTACTGTTTGTCTCACAAATGAAGTATTAAATTAAACTTGACTAACTCATGCAGAATATAACAAGTAATCACTGTATTATCAGTGAGTACTCCCTAACAGCCTTACAACAATGAATGTAGCACAAGAAGTTCATTACAGAGAAACAGTCTGCCTTACATCATTGTTGCCGACTCTGTCAAGTCTGATGTCCAAAGCTTTTCAAAAATGTCTGTTTTGTCTTCACGTCCCCCATACTGCCTTTGCAGAGCCTCAAAAATGTCTTTTGCTTATTTCATTTTTCTTACTAGAGGATTACCTTTAGTCACATTAAGTGCTGCTGTGCGTGGCTGAGCAAGTGACAAATTTTCCATAGTAAAAGTATGCTGATGGTCTGGAGGTTATCGGGACATCAAATGTTCTGACTCTAGATATTATTTCTTGTTCTGGAAAAGGAGTTTATTTTTTCTTGTGATCTGAACATATTTTCATAAGCCTGAAAAGGCATTTTACTGAGATACATATGAAGTGCTGAAAATACTTCTCAGTAGGTATTCCACTGTCCAGTTGTCCAATAATCAAACCACTGTGCTTCCCAATAAAGAATATTTCCAAATAAATATTCTCTGTTCACACATGAAGTAGTGTGACTATCCAGTTAACAAGATGCAGACAACACTATTACTAATAAAGGAGGTCTGTGTTAATATACATTACAATGCATTGGGTATTAATGCTATTTTCCTGGCTTGAATACATTGTTATTACATTTATGGAAATGGCTTAGACTGCTTGCCAGCCATGTTTCAAGTTCAGTAATTCATGTCTATGCCACTGTTTGCAACATAAATGAATTTTCCAGAGAAAACTATAAAGCATGAGTGATGCAGTCTTAGGTTGGACAATTGTGCAAATTGTCAATTATAATATAATATACTGAAAATCCAGTTACTAGTTTTTTTCTGTCATGGTACATAAACACACAAACTATGGTGAGAATGTTTACTTTTCTCGGCTTTCTTTGCAGAAGAACATACAGATGAAGGAAGTTTCAGCAGGCTGAGTAGGTCTGTGAAAGATTTAACTACTTACTGGACATTGGCAGAAAAAAAGAATATATATATCTGGAACCAGATGAGGTTATGAAAGGAGAATAAATGGCAAACCCTTCAGCACAATTTTTATAGTGGTAGTATTCTTTAGGTTCTAGGTTTTAAACTGAATTTTATAAGTCACAGTAAGCACAGTAACTATTACACTTGTAATATTTTGTAAACAACTTACAACATTTCAGCAACCACTCAAGTTACACACATACTATCAGCAGCATTTTATTCATCTAGCTGAGAGCTTTCATACGAGGCTAAGGAGTTCTGTCTGTGTTACTTGGTTGTTGAGATATTTAGAACAAATTAAAAATATCTATATAAATTAATATCATAAAAACAACAGTTAATATCTCTTTACCTGCACCACTAGATAGAGGTCAAATATTAATGCAGCTGCATTTGCCATTGTGTAAGCACTAACATGAACTCTTATAAAACCTTGTACATAGCATGATTTTGGAATTATTGATGCAAATATGAACAAACAATATTTCGCCTAGAACTGTCTGTAGGAGTTAACTTCGATGCACCTGGAGGTGTCACTTGGATGTAATAACTTAATAATACTTACTGAGACATGCCCCAGGATTCACTAATCTTCCATGAAGGAATAAGTTATTCCTGCACGGAAATGACCATTTAAGTGCAGCACGGCAGCGCACCATGCATATTTATGAAGGCGCGCTGCCTGTGCTCCTAAATTAACATGGAGCTGTGGATGAGTGCAGGGGGTGTCTGACAGCAGAGCTCTCACAATATACATGCCCCTGCACTCAAGAATTGACATTCGGCAATTAAAATGAGCGAGAATGCTCACAGCGCCCCAAACAAGTCAGGATAGCTGTAAAATGTACAGATGCATGCAGAAATCCACAGCGATATGTTAAATCTGTCCCTCCATTTGTTCCCCCATCATTTCAGGGTTTGTCCAGAGTTTTCACTCCAAGAGGTTGAGAGGTATGCCCACCGTGAAGCAGAAAGCTGACAAAATAACAGGTGTAGCAGTAGCAGTAGCAGAGATATTGTGAAAGGTATAGATAAAAGAACACTACAAGATTTTTTTTATAAAAGCAATAAAGTTTAACCGTAGCTGCGTAGGTGTGCCCATTGCTAAGCTGCGCATAGCCCAGCTTAAACAGCACAAGAAGTTAAATAGCAAGATTCATTCAATAGAAGCAGTGCTGCAATAGTGTTGTAGTTAGAGCGTATGCCTTGCGAGCAGTCATTCCCGGTTCAATCCTCACTGTAACAAATTCTCATTTTACATGTGAAAGCAATTCATAAACAATTTTTTTGTGTATAACCTACTAAATAACATATATTTGTGAATTAGTATACTGCATTAAGTCCAGATGTGAGGTATCATTGTAATAAAGTGGTGAAATCCCCAGATAAACACAAGTGCCCCATACAGTATACTTACACATGAATCAGGGATACTAAAATTTATAATATGTAATGAATGATAAATCAATGTCATACAGCAAATAGTGTGTAAAATTAAAAATAAGCAACACTAAGCATTGCACACCTTTTTCCTATCATCCCTTTTTCTTTCTTTTAAAGAAATGAATGCAGGGGTAGCTGGGAGTAAGCACATTTAAGCAGCAGCAGGCAGGTTTAATCATGTTTGCACGGGGGTAAGCAATGCCTATACAGAATAAGCAAATTTGAGGCTGTCTGTAAGCATATTTAACCGTTAGTTAGCACTGCTTACTGTCGCGCAAACCCGCTTACAACTACTTAAAAGTGCCTTAGACACTCTGCATCCAACAGCTCTTGTTCTGTCCAGCAACAAAATAATCAGCCCTTGCAAGTCTCAAACCCAGGACCCTGCCCACCATAGCCACAGTGAAGTACCACTATACCATATGAGCTGTACATAAAATTGAAGTAGTCTCAAACATATCATGCAGCACAGTCATTCAACATTAGGGAAAATGTATTTATATATGTAAATGTATGTATGTATGTTTTATATATATATATATATATATATATATATATATATATATATATATATATATATATATATATATATATATACAGACATATATATATATAATATATATGTCTATATATATAGTTTTATATATATATATATATATATATATATATATATGTATAACAAATATATTTATTATATATATATATATATATATATATATATATATATATATATATAAACTTGCAGTGAAATCGCACATCGGAACCACATCCTGAACCTCTCACTGCAAAACATCTGATCAAATGCACCGTTAATGGGAGTGAAGGGGCTCAAATTAGGGACTATTGCCATTTCCTCTCCCTCCAAAACTGAACAGATATGCCTTGCAACACAATAACTAGCACTTGCAAGTCTTGAACCCAGGATGATACAGAATACAACAACAAGTTAACAGTAAGCCATCGCAGCTGCAAAATGTCAGGGTGATATCTGTAACATATCATGCAGAACAGTCAGTCTACTATAGGGGATGTACAATGTGGAAGCACTAAACATTACAATGATACAGATAAACAGCTTAAACGGCACAAGAAGTTAAATAGCAAGATTCACTCAGAAACAGTACTGCAATAATGTAGTGGATAGAGTGTTTGCTTTGCGAGCAGTCATTCTGGGTTCGATCCTCACTATAGCAAATTTACATTTTACATGTGAATGGAATTTATAAACAATGTTTTTGTTGTTTAAACCTACTAAATAACATATATTTGTGAACTAGAGTAATGCATTAAGTTCAGATGTGAAATGTCATTGTAATAACTTGTGAAATGCCTCGATAAACACAAGTGCCCCATATAATATACGTATACAGGAATCACTGAAACTAAACAAATTTATAACATGCAATGAATGATAAATCAATGCCAAAGAGCAAACAGTGTGTAAAATTAAAAATAAGCAGCGCTAAGCATTGCACATCTCTGCTTACCAGGTGTAAGCAATGTGTAGCCCAGCTAAATAGATTTGCCCATTAGTATGCCCCCTTAAGCAATGCCAACCTTAGGTAAGCAGGTGTGCATGTGTGTGTGCCTTCTGTGGAAGGTTGGGAGCCGACCTGGCAACTCAACCCCATAAAACTCCCCTGCCAAACATGAGCGGACAGATGATCCGCTGTGGTGACCCCTAACTGGGAAAAAGCCAAAAGAAGAAGATGTACTGTGTGAACAATACCACCCTCATATGAACGACTCACACAGTAACCCTAAATATAGTCGGCCACTACACAGTGTAGTCTGATGACTGACTGTGGTATGGGACATGTGTTGGTCTGGCCCTACAAACATATACATTGATAGGGTACCATCCCCTGAGGCAGCATGCAACATCTGATAGAACAGGGCCAAGGACATTGACATCTACCACAGTCTGTACACAGGCCAGGTAACATATGCGCAATACACACTCTGTCAACAATTACCATAAGTACACAGACCTCAATTCTGCCCACACTACAACAGAATGTCCAGGTTCTGTACTGAAATATGAAGTCTACTATACATAACATGCCTAGCATTCTGATATCTCACTAACTTGTTACCAGGTATGATTTCAGTAAATAATGATGTACTGTAGATATGCACCTCTTAATGCATGACATATGGACAAAAGGTGACAGACATGGGGGAAGGAGGCACAATCACAACACCAGTATTGACATATTACTGTGATAATCTGAACATTAACTGGTGTACCAGGATTTGTTGTGTCAGATGTTTTCTGGGGATATGAAGTCAGTAACTGACATGGATGTCAGCAAGTACTGACTGCAATCATCAGCATATGCTACTGCATATCTACAGATAGGAAATGTGTGAGTAACAAAACACATGTAAGACTCCAAACTCTAGAAAGTCTGCAGATAACCCTACAGGTGAGACTTTCCTCACCCACATAATGCTGTCATGCCAGACTTCGAATCATGCAGAATGGCGATAGTCACACAAACCCTGTTAAACCAACATTACTTAAAATGTAGAACAGCATTACTTACATTCGGTCCCCATGTCTGGAACTTCCCCCTCCTGTTTGTTGGCCTGTCTCCACAGTGTATGTTGTAAAGGTATTTCCAAATACCCTCTGTGATGCTGTTTGTCAAACACCCACATGCAGTACTGCTCACAGTGAAGGAAAACAGCCCACACCCACATTATGTGCTTAGTTATAGGAGTGTGTTTCCAAGCAACAGCTGTTCCACATGCAGTTAGTGAGTAGGGGACTGCTATTTGTGCATAGGCCATCAGCTGATCATGAGCATTCCTTACAATAGTCAAGCTGCTGCCTATGCAAAACACTTGTACTTTTCCACATCCACCAGAGATGGAGAGAGAGAGAGAGAGAGAGAGAGAGACAGTGAGAAAGAGACAAATTAAAAAAAGGAAGGGTGTAATACAGCAAGAGCCATGTGTGTTTGTGTAGGACACATGGGTGGAGAGTGTTCTCTGAGTACTACAAGGGTTACCCATATTGTTCATTAATCCATTATGTCACACGTGGGACTATGGATTATGTACACCAGCCTCTCTGCTGTTTGACATCTGCTGTCCTTGTAAGGTGGACATTATGAAATATAGTAGGTCCTCAATATAACAATTTAGCAAAACCCGCCCTACAATGCCTCCTGTCATTAAGCAAGCACAGCAATGTCCACACAGGATACTGATGACAGAAACACACACACACACACACACACACACACACACACACACACACACTTGCCAGTACTGAAATTCAACCCCCTACCTAGCTATGTATTGCTACTACAGTGTACCGCATTTATTGTATGTGCCACAAAGCTTATTAGGTGAATGTTGTCCCAAGGTACTTCTAAGGTGAGGAACATCACCAGCCCTTGTAAATACTAGCATTGGGTGATGTAGGTGGTGAGGGTTTACAAAAATTATTTCACCCTAATCACACATTTCCATTTGCCAGTAGTGGGGTTCAAACCACTATCTAACAACCTTTACAGGTCATTATGTTACCCATTTACCACATGCACCACTGCCCTGTCATAGTTTGGGCTTCACAACAGGTACTTGTAAGGTGGATGCTCTCTGCAGGACTGCTAAAGTCAAGCTCTGAGATGTGTACTGGCTGTAAATGGGGCCAAAATCATTGAGGTACACACATACATATGTACCCACATAAAAACATGACACAGATGAGATTCAAACCCATAGCTGTGTACCAACTGTTACTACATTGTTCTGCACTTACAGCACACAACATGGGCCTTATAGGGCTTGCCTTTGTCCAAAGGTGTATTTGATGGAGAATGACATCAGCAGGCTTCGTAAAGTAGGGCAATGGGAGGTGTTGTGACTGTGACTGGCCTCAAAATCATTAAAGTCTAGGCACAATCACACACACAGTTTCACAGTTGCCATGTCAGGGATTAGAACTCCTACCAGACTAGTAAATTACACTACAGCATTATGCAGTTATCACAAGCACCACACAGATTATAGGGCTAGCCCTTGTCCAAAGGTATATTTCAATGTGGATAACATCAGCAGGCTTGGTAAAGTGGGGCTATGGGAGGTGTTGTGACTGTGGCAGAATTGCATCTTCAATAGGTTGTACAATAAAAGGAAGAAATTCCTTGCAAAATTAGGAGGTACAATGCCCAGCGCAGTTAAAAATCCCTTATCAACCTAAACAAGCAACTTGGGGGGGGGGCTAATAAAGTCTACCAAAGTTAAAATGGAGGTACAACTAGCCTCCAAGGACAATCACAAAGTTTTTTCAGCTATGTCCATAACATCAAAGAAAAAAACACAGCATTGGACTTCTAAGATGTCTGCATATTGAGTAACAGCTTAATTCTTGCTCTCCCACTGTGAAAACAGAAATTTAGCAGAGAAAGCCAGTGGACCTAAATTTCTGTGTAAATTTCAGTAACTACTAGTAAGTGCACTGCCTGGATGCCAGGAAAAAAGAAATACCGAGGACCTGAAGGAAAATTAGCTACAAAAGGTGATAAAGATACACTGACTGGGAAAGGTACTGCAGCTGTTCAGCAAAAAGTAGTGCAAGTTCCAAACATGACTTCCAGTTACCTAGAGGAAGTTATAAGGCAACTGCACACAGACATGATTAAAATAAACAAAACACTGATGGAGTATATCAACTCAAACAATAAAAGTCTGGAAAAAATGGAATAAGCTTTAAACAGATATTCAGATAAGGTGACAAAACTGCAAAACTCAGAGGTCAAAATAAACAAAAGTTTGGCTAAATATGAGACTGCACAAAAAAAGATGTTTCAAAAAATAATAGAATTAGAGGACAGAGCACATAGGGAAAACCTGAGATTTTCTGCTGTACCAGTGAAGCTGGAAGGAACAGACTGTATTAATTTTATGAAAGCACAAATAAGCAATTTAGCTGTTATTCCACAACAGACATTGTTAATTGAAAGGGCAGATTGTGTGCATACTCCAAACATGGCTATGAGAGAGTACTCTAGACCTTTAATAGTAAAGATGCAGTCTTACCAGCAGAATGAGTTGATTCTGACAAAACTGTGGCAGAAAGACAAAGTACTGAAATTGGGAGACAGCAGAGTGTTTGTGGAGAATGGCTACTCATTGTATACCAGTCAGAAGAGGAGTACATTTATTCCATTATTCAGGGAATGTCGATAAGCGTGGGTGAGATTCAATCTGCTGTACTTGGCTATCTTCAAAATATTTTTCCTGGAGGGACAAAATCATTTTTTGATGAAGTACATACTAAGGAAGAAATGAAAAAGTTTGTCCAACAAAAAGTGAGCTGTGAAACAGAAGGATATTCTGCGTCTTGTTCTTCTGGTAATAAAGACCACAGAGATAGACTGTGCCAGTGAAAACTTTTCTAATGTTGCCATGGAAAATGTTTAAGAGAAGGAAAAAAGCACAAGAGTCAACTAGAAAAATCAAAATTACATTGGAAATAAAGTAGGGACAGCATTCGGGAGATGGAAATGAACAGGAATAAAACCAGCAGCTTGGAAATTGAAAAAAGTGGGATTACAAAGCAATAATTATATTCATGAAACATGACAGAAGAAGAAAATCTGGAAATATTGGACTTGTTTGGACTCTGTTAAACTTGTAGGGGACTCTAAAGTATAAGCCCTACGTCGTGTCATTAATGTCTGGAAAAATACTCAGGAGAGGGGAAGAGTTGGGAGAAGGTTAACTGTAAGTAAAACATTTCTTTTCTTAATGGTACTATTTTAATACTGCTTGGTTTTCTTTGCATGCTATAAAGTAAAGTTTTCTCAGTTATTTTTAAGTGTAATGGGGGATACTAATGTAAATAGGTGCTCCTGATTTTTTCTTTTTTTCTTTCTCCCTTCTTCTCTCTTTTTCCTTGTTAAATTTTAAGAAATGTGGGCACTACAATGTAAAAAAAAAAAAAAGAAGAAAATCTGATCAAAAGAGCATGACAAAAGGAGTGTGTCTTTTCTCATTCTTGCATAGCGAAATAACTGGGTTAAGGTCTTTAGCTTAATCTAGTAACAAGTTTTAAGAGAAAGCAAGTAAATGAAAAAGAATATTGAATATTGTAAGGCTTTTTTTTCTAGCAAACAAATGTATGCTTGGCAGTTTTGTGTCTGGTTCCCATGTCTCAAGAAGACAATCTGCTAAAGAGAAATGGCTTGGAGAAAATGGTTTCTGAAAGCATTCAAGTATTTTCCCAGCTGAGAGAGCTATGAGGATAAGACAAAGCCAGACACCTTAGCAGAAGCACAGGCTGTACCATCCATCTTAGCATAGATAACCTCTGTTTTAGGTTATTTCAAGTCTATATGTGTGGCTGTCAGTTTGGAACATTTGTTGCTATTAGGAGGCTAAAACTTCAACATTTGAAGATATACATAGTTTTGTGTGTTAATATAAATTTAATAGGTTTCAGGGGGATACAAGTGTGTTTTTTTGAAGACTTTCAATAAAACAGGAAGTTTTGTAGCACGTGACATAGGCTCAAATGGAGAGGAAAAGAAACAATGGTATAAAATATTAACCTGCCAAACAGTATGTGCATGCAACACAAAAGTCTGGAAGTTCCAGGCTGGAACTAGACATTTAACAAAAAAAGCTGTTATACAGAAAAGGTGGGAATAATAACTTTTCAAGCAAATGATGCTTTCTGTAATGGCTTTAAATGCCAATGTTATCACAGATAAACACAAAAAAGAAACAGTAGTGAACTATATTAAAAAATGTAGAGTGGAAATAGCTATGCTACAGGAGACACACTTGGAAAGAAATGAACATGGTGAATTTGAGAAAGAAAGGTTTCCAAGATGGTTATTCAATTGAATATTCTTGGCAAAGGAAAAGAAGAATACTTATATTAATTGCAAGAGGAGCTCAAATAGTGATAGAAAAGGTTATTAATAATATTAATGGCAGAGTTGTAGTAATAAGGGGCTATTGGCAAGGGAGGAGGATTACATTGGTATGTATTTATATTCCTCTGAAAACTGCTGTAATGCTTAAGAGAATTTTGGGAGAAATAATCAGTTTTCAGCAAGGAATATCACTTACACATCAGGACTGGCATTTGGTCCGCAACAGTAAAGATGTGTCTGGGGACACAGAAGGGAAAATATAACAAAGGAGGGTAGATTTTTGAAGAAATAATGGAAATATTAGGCAAGGAACATGTGAATTCAGTACTAGGAGGTCAGAATGAATTTACATAGTATTCCCCAAAATACAAAAACTGGGCGAGGCTAGACAGAATTTACATCTCACAGGAACATGTGCATTTAATTGAAGGTCTTGATACATACCCAATAACTATTTCAGATCATGTGCCTATAATAACTAAAATAAAAACACAGGATACTGAAATAAAAATGAGACACTGGTACTTTCCCACATATTTGTTGAAAAGCGAGGAATTTAAGGAATGGGAAGTGGAACTTATTCAGAAGCTATTACAGAAGATGGAAATTTCTTCTGAAAATATAGCTAGGGAGTGGGATAAAATGAAAGTGGAGTTTAAAAATAGGGTGGAAATAAAAGAAAGGGAGATATGGTTAAGAAGTAACAAGAATTATTTAAAGGGACTGACAAATGTTAAAGTAGTGCAAAATAGGGGGAATCCCACAGAACAAGAAAAGGAGCAACTGCAGAATGCTAAAAAGAAAATAAGGGATTACCTCAATAATATGCATGAGTTTAGAAAGATTACTGTTAAACAACTATTTTTTGATAATAACTCTAGAGCAGAAAAGTTTTTAGCACAATGACTTGAGCAACAGAAAGTAGAAAGGGCTGTTGCCAAGCTTAAGGAGCCTATAACAAGAAAGATAACAAGAGATCCTGTAGAAGTATTAGAAATATTTTGGAAATTATACGAATGCCTGTATAAATCAGGGAAATATGGAAATGAAGAAAAGGTACAAATGGAGATGTTTATAGAAGAATTAAATCTTCCAAGGTTAGAGGTAGATGAGGCTCAATTACTAACAGGATAGGAGGAGATGAGATAAAATTGTTATGTATAACCAAGCTACAAGAAAGTCCAAAGTAATAGATGGTATTCCTGTGGAAGTTTGGAAGATAGAAGGGAAAATCTGATAAACATCTGGAAGGTTTTATTTAACAGTATTTTAAGAGGAGGAGAAGTACCAACATCCTGGAAGAAAGTTGCGGTAGCTGTAATACATAAAGAGGGCAAAGATCCATCAGAGCCAGCTTCGTACAGGACCATTTCAATACTAAACCATGATTATAAAGTGTTTATGTCTATAATGGCTAAAAGAATGGCAAAACTGATGCCAAAATTGATAGATTGGATTAGTGTGGTTTTGTGGAGGGGAGGCAAACATTTGACAACATTAACAGAACACTGATGATCCAGAGGGAAACAGAATGTAAGAAAATACAATTGTTGTTGGTGGATCTTGATGCAGAGAAAGCATTTGACAAAGTAAGCTAGGACTTTATGAGCAGGCCAATGGAAGCATTTGCATTCCCTGATAAAATTATAAGGTTGATTATGAGGATATATGAGAGATCGGAGTGAAAATTAAAGTGGGTGTGGTCCTCTCTCATAATTTCTGCTTGAGCAGGGGAACTAAGCG
Organism: Protopterus annectens; assembly: GCF_019279795.1. NCBI lineage: Eukaryota > Metazoa > Chordata > Ceratodontiformes > Protopteridae > Protopterus > Protopterus annectens. The sequence goes on from NC_056741.1 coordinate 1,552,970,856, forward strand.
GGGGTGTCCTGTCTCCCCTTTGTTATTTGCATTATATTTAGAACCACTGACAAAGAAAATAAGGGACTCAGAAATCCAAGGATATAATTTTGTATGATAGTCAAGAAAAGCTGGCTCTATTTGCAGACAATATTATTTTATACCTGACAAAACCAGAAAGGGACATTACAGTGTTGTGGAACATTTTGAGTCAGTTTCATATCTTTTTGGGCTACAAATCCAATGAAGCTAAAACAAAGACAATTGGAGTAAATTACATATCTACACACAAATTGGTTCCGCAATATCTATATTTATGGGAGGGCGGCCACGGTGGTGCAGCGGTTAGCGTTGCAGCCTCACAGCAAGAGGTTCTCCGGTTCAATTCTCGGCTCTGGTGCCTTCTGTGCGGAGTCTGCATGTCCTTCCTGTGGTCGCGTGGGTTTCCTCCGGGTGCTCCAGTTTCCTCCCACATCCCAAAGACATGCAGTAGATGGATTGGACACTCTAAATTGGCCCTAGGTGTGAGTGTGTGCAACTCAACACCGTAAAACTCCACTGCCAATCGTGAGCGGACAGATGATCTGCTGTGGCGACCCCTAACTGGGAAAAAGCTGAAAGAAGAAGAAGAAGAATATCTATATTTATGGGAACATGATAAAATTAAGTATTTAGGAGTATGAATTAAAAACTATTCTGATGTGACAGCTAAGGATATGTGGGAAGAGACTAAACAAAAGATAATACAAAAACTGAGAAAATGGAAGCTCTGTTATATGGATATCAATAGTAAAATACAAGCAGCTAAAATGCTTTTAGTCCCTTTAGTCTTATACACTGGTCAGGCATATTTCTATCAACTAGGGGAAAGGTTGTGGATAGCAAATAATAAAGAGTTGGAGGATTTTATCTGGAAGGGGAAGATGGCAAGAGTTAAGTGGGATAAGCTGATTCTTCCAATACAAGGCAGATTGTGATTACCTGATTTGAAGGGGTATTTCAGAGCAACACAATAAAGGCTCCTATACATAGCACAAACAGAAAACTATAATTCAAAGTGGAAAGGGATGTTAATGAAATGGAGAAATCTCAAGAAACAAGGAGGGACTGCAATTTTGACTACAGACCTTTAAGGAGAATAACAATAATCATACAGAATATTATATTCATAAAGTAGCAGAGAGTATTCTAAGAACTGAACCAACATGGGAATGGAGAAAGGAGATTTTGCCGACAGGGATGACTGCATTTAGGAATACAGACAATTGGCAACAGGGGGCTGGAATTTACTGGAGAAAACTGGCAAAGGAACCAAGGTATTGGGAGCAAATAACTAGAGAGGGAATGGGTAATAGAATGAGAAGAAGCCAAGAATTTATTAGGACTGCAGGTCAATAGTTGATATCAGATTATAGGCAAAGAAAAAGAAATTGGGGGGGGGTCATAAATGAAAGACCAGCACTGGTAGAGTTTTTAGTAGAATCTAGAACAGAAGCTGACATTAAAAAAAGAAGAAGAAGTACAGCATATAAAATATTGCATGATAACTATAAGAATCAATCAGAGGAGGTTAGAACGGAAAGCAAAGACAGACTGGATAAGTAATTTAAAAAGAAACAATGGGGGAATATATGTATGCCTCCCAAATATGCAACTAAGTCTAGAAGATTTAGGATATTTGCTTGGAAGTGTTTGCATATGTATTTTTATACCCCAAGCAGGCTCCAAAGAATTTTTTCCTCAGGTAGACAGCAAATGTTGGAGGTGTGATGGGGAAAAAGATGTAATTGGGAACATTTGTTTTGAGAGTGTAATGAGTTGTCAGACTTTAAAAATTCCTTGCAGAATACTCTATCAGAAATACTGGATGAGGATGAGTAAATTGGTATACCTAAGGAAATTATTTTTTGAGCTATGATACAGAATCGGAATTACCTTGACATAGTAAAGCTTTGCTGAGTCTAATTATGGCGGCTGCCACAAAAGCAATTACTAGAAAATGGAAATCAAAGTCTAAACCACTTTTACTAGAAATAGAAAATATAGTAATAGAGATAAAACAACTGGAATTGGGATCTTTAGAAAAGGGTATGAGCAAATTACACAGGAAAAAAATGGGAATTGATGGAACAATACATACAGAGGAGGAACAAGGTTTAAAGGAAGGCAGGATTTTAATGATCTGTATAATGTTTGACTGAGAATGACTGGATAGATAAGTGATGTATAGTGTTTGCAACTATGGCTGTGTCAACATGGTTTGTAACGTATAATGTTTGCAACTGAAATTGTGTCAGTATGGTATGTTTTAATTTATATAAATGTAAGATTGCCTATGTCATACAAGATAATTTAGTAAAGATGTTTCTTGTTTAAAAAAATGCAATACAAGGAAAAATACCAAATTCATTCTAAATGGTGCCACTGATATGGAGCTGGAAGAAACAGCAAACCTTCTGGCCAACACATTTAGCTCCAGTTTCCCCCCTCTCCCCACCAGATGCTTTTCAGGAAACACCCACATCCATAACTACTCCAATTATCACTAGAGAGCAAGTTGCTCAAGGCACACTCCAAGGTCAAGAACACTGCATTGACAGGCACTGATAATATCCCAGGATGCCTCTTTAATAGCATGAAACATGAAAAACCGGGAGCTATAGAAACACTGTTTAATCACAGCCTCCAAACAGTCTTTGCACTAAACGAATGAAGGACTGCAATGGTTATTCAGCTATACAAGGGTGGGCCATCGACTAACACAGGGAATTATCAACCCATAAGCCTGACTAGACTGATATGCAAAACTATAAAGACAATAATCATGGATTTCTTAAATGATGACATAGGTAACCTGTAAACACTGGACTCAAATTATTTTGGGTTTGTCAAGGGCAATTCATGCCTACTCAATGTGGCGAATGTCTTCAAAAAGGTCAACAGAACAATGGACAAGGGCAAAATGGTAAACACTACCTACATAAACATGGCCAAGGTATTTGACACAATAGCCTACTCAGCCCTTGTAGAAAATCTTACTAAACTAGGTATAAATATTTACATAACCCACTGAATATCTAGTGGCTTACAGACAGTAGCCAAAAAGTTAGAATAAGGGAGTCTTCCTCCACAAAATATCCAGTTACTAGTGGGACCACTCCTGTTTGGCATCTGCATCTCTGAGTTCAAGGCTAATGTCAAGGGTATCTGGCTAACCAAATTTACAGATGATTGCAAATTGTGTGCTGTCACTGAATACCCCCAAGACACAAATATCCTCCAAGAGTGTTTGACACAGATATGGGTACTGCCGTCAATGTCTAAAAGTCAATTCCAAAAAGTGCACCATAATATCTTTTGGAAAGACGACCACCCCAGTGTACTTCTACATTGACAATACACCCCTAAGAGTAAACTCTGTAGTCAGGGATTGGGAAATACATGTAGACAGCGATTTGGCATTTGATCACCATGTGTTTACTGTAGAGAGGAAATAATTGTATGTTGCACAACTTATAAGCAGGAGTATGTCATCCAAATCCAAACATGTCAGGATTCCGTTGTACTCTACTCTCATAAGGGTAGTCATTGAATAGAATGCCACATTCAGGATGTGCCTGGCCCAGAATTTGTAACAGCTGGAGTGCCCTCAGATAGTCCTCATAAAAAGAATTCATGGTATTAAAAAAAGTCCTATGTGGATTGCCTTTTTTTAAAAGAAGATACATCTTTATTTCATTATCACGTATGACATGGGCAATCATACATTTATATAAATGAAAACAAACAATATTGACATAATTTGAGTTGCAAACATATATCACTCATAATCTATCCAGTTCTCAGTCAAGCATTACATAACTCATTCAAATCCTCCGTGTGGATTGCCTTGTCCTTATATATGGTCTCCTACAGGTTGCTGAGAGATGACCTATGCCTGACCCTCAAGGCATCCTCCTATCCAGCCCTAACAGATCTGTTGAACATTCATAAAACAAACAGCATCAGGAACACCTGATCCAGGGACCTAAACCTTGCCTCAACATTAAATAGGCATGCAGGAGGGTCAGGTATAGTCTCACAGACTCCTCCTCCTCTGGAACAGGCTTCCCATTCATGTGAAGCAGAGTTCATCTCTCCACTTACTCAAACAAAACTCGGATTGATGGATGTATGGGGAACTGTAAATATACCTCTTGTCTGGCACCTATGTCTGTATTAGAGAGAGGAAGCTTGTAAATAGTCGGCTACCCATGCCCAAGCATATATGACCCCACAAACTGCCTTACTGAGAAACATGGCTAGACTTAAAAAGATCCCTTGGGTTAATATCCTAGTATTCTATTATGATGTCACCAACTGACAAGGCAGTTATGTGGTCAACATTTTAATTTTTTTTTTTTTGGGGGGGGGGGGTTGTGAAGGTTTTTCCCCAGGAAAATGCACCCATCTGGAAAAACAACTGACTTTGCCTGAAACCAGGTGAGGCTTTTAACATCACTTTAAGATGGAACATGCGTCTGCATACATTAACAGAAAAGAAAACTAACCATATCAAAAGTTTCCATTATTATTGCTGTGCAGTATACATGTTTTCTTTTTAACAGTTGTCATTTTCTCCTGTGTTACATAAATTCTCAATCTCTGCCTTTCCTTAAACCTCACTATGCTTTTACATATTATTATGCATATACTGTTCCCCCAAATTCCATTTATTTCTATAAAATGTGTTCCTTCACTAGAAGATCCCATCACCAGTTCTTTTATCTACTTTACAATATTCAAAACTTGTTACTGTTAGTTCAGATTTTGATTTCCATTTTCCAGTAATGGCGTTTTCAGTAGATAATAGCATTAAACGTAGTAAAGTCTTAAATATGTCTAGGCAATACAGATCCCAAATCTCAGGTCAAAAGAATAATTTTTTTAGTTACTGCCATTTCTTCCCCTCAATATTTCTGCCAAAGTACTCTGTAGAAAACTTTTAAAACCTGTCAATTCATGACATTTCCAAGAACACACTCCCATTTTCTTATCTGTTCCTCAACACATCTCCAACATTTGACATCTACTCAAAGAAAAACCTTTCTTGGGGTATAAACATGCCTATGTAAACACTGGACTTTGCTGCATACTTGACAGCCCTAAGATTTAGTTCCACTGTTCTTTTGTAAGTCACCTTTATATTCTCTCTTCCCAATCATTTCTAATCTCCTGTGATGGATTCTTTTTTTTCAACAGTAGCCTCCATTCTAGACTCAACCAAAAATACCCCCAGAGCTGATCTTTCACTTAGCAGTCCCCTAGCCCTTTCTCTTTGCCTATCAACCCTTGATAAGGAAGATGGTCGCTAACCTACAGTCCAGACTCCTGCTTAGCCTCATTTTACTCTACTGTCTTTCCCTTTAAAGTTATATGCTCCCAATACCTTGTCTCCTTTGCTAAATTCCTTCAGTAAATTCCAGCCTCCTCTTGTATTTCCTATACACCTACTTGAAGATATCCTTAAACTCTCCTTTCTACATGTGTACACTCTCTTAGTTCTTAGAATACTTTCTGCTACTTTATGCATGTAATATTCTGTATGGTTGTTACTTTTCTCTTTAAGGACTTGCATCCAATATCATAGTTTCTCTTTATCTTCCAAATCCCCACCCCCATTTCATTATCACCCTTTTCCAATATGATTTATGACCGTCTGCTTCAGTAATGTGTATGAGCCTTAATTACATAGCTTTTAAGTCTTCAAATATTCTAAGTTTGGTAGTGCACACCAAGCAGACATCTTGATATATATGTCTAGTCTTTATATAAATATTATGTTGATCATTAGCAATGCAACTTCTGCAGTAAGGGAAACTGAGAACAGATCACTGCAAAATATAATAAACGAAATTTAGTGCAAGAGTCTGCACTACATTATATTTGTTCTACAACTCTGAAAGGAGATTACAGCATAAGAAGATACTGATGGCCTGGTAAAAAAGAACGGCTTCTTGTAGTCTGACAAGTAGAAGAACGTTAAACATTACAGATAAAAGCTTAAACATTACTATGAGGAGTGTGAGGAGGATGTTAAATGACATGATGAGTAGCACCTTGATGACACAAATGGGAATAATAATACCAGCCACCCATTTACTATTGGTACTGAATTATATTTGCTCTGCAGGCAGTTCTGAAAATACTTTCTTGTTCTGTAACAGACATTCTTTTATTTCTTGTTACTGTGTCTTGGACACCGTCTGTCTTAAATGCAGGTATAAAGGTCAGTTTTCTTTCTTTGCCATATTCACTAAACTCTTCTGCTACACTACGTTGTTTTCCTTCCATGGTTTAAAAACATCATATGGGATTATTTGTCCTTGTCTACTCTTACCTATATGTCCAACTCTGTTGTTGAACTCAGTTAATATTCTCTTATTTTAAACTACTCCAACTCCACACATTTACTCCCCTTGCAGCTAGGTTTTATGACACTACTCGCAAGCCACACCGACTCTCATTACCCCTAGAACCAAACTCCACAGCACTGCACATGCTTTCTCCTTTCATGCACTTGCATTTTGGCAAGCTCTCCTCTTCAACATTAAGGAAATCAACACTTGTTCCAAATTCAGAATCCAACTCAAAAATCATTTCTTCATCCAAACCAAATACTCCTGCTTCATCAAAGGACATATCACCTGACCTATCTCCTTTCCAAGTCTTTTCTCCTTTCTCAAGATTCACTAAAGATTGACCCACTTTATAAACTAATGTATATACTGTACATTAACCTCTGCCTAATTGTACATTGCACTGTGCTTGTTCACTACCATGCACATACACAATCTTTTTCTATGTAATTAGTCTGAATTACCCTGACTTGCTTACATGTATATATTTTTTGTTTGTGAAATGTCTTGTACTTCATCTGGGTTGAGCCTGAAATTGGCTAGTATTGATCAGTGCACTACCTCAATAAACAAATATAAATACATACATAAAACCTGGGCAAGGTGTAGTCTTCTGGTAATTAAGGCATCCAGCACAGAAGTTCTCACTTCTCTTCATTATGCCTGTCCATTAAAACCTTGCTATGTTCCTTGTTTTAGTTCTGTCCATTCCTAGGTTTCCCCCTAGTACATGGGTAGGTGCTAATCTCATCACTAGGTTTCTAAAGGACTCGGACACCAAAAGTTGCTGTACTACTTCCTCTCTTTCCTACTTTATAAAACAAGTCACAGTGTAACTCAAAGTATGGATAGGAAGTAGAAACACCTTGTTCAGCTTCTTTCCCTACTACCCAAGAGATACCTTCCCTTAACTCTGCTCAAAGTGACATCTTCCTGCTTTCCTTTTTAAAATTTATCCTGCTTACCTTAAGGTCAGCTAATTCTGAGTTTTCTAAAGATCACTTTGACATGAAGTAGTAAGCACTAACCATCTCCCCATACCAGTCAACTGTCCAGATTTTCACAGAATGCCCAGATTTGTGCCTCATATTTCTAGTACATTCCTCATAAAATTTGTGGCTGAAGTCACTAAATAAAGTCATGAGTGTCAGACTTCATATCCTTAAAAAATGCATGCTAACACAATTATTGTTAATTCTAGCAACTTTCTAAGTTTATAAGAGCAATATTTCAAATCTGTCCCTATTTTTGGACCTTTGCCTCCTGATTATTTTAGACTTTGTCCCGATTTCTTCTAATAAGAGGTTGAGAGGTATGCTTTTCCCATACCAGTGCAGGCACTGGCATCTCAGTGTCTACCTCTTCTTCTAGAAAAGGGAGCATATAGCAGTACTCTTTAATGTCAGTTGCTATCTCTGCTTTATTTTTTCTTGCTCCCTTTATTTATGAATCTGATGCGCACAACTTTCTATCTTTCACTTATTATATTTGGTTCATCAGGAATATCATCAGGGCTGTTTTCAAAGTTATTTTGGTATTCAGAGAATACCACCTTCTCCCTTTACTTGTCTTCTCTATCCTACAGTCTGTCTTTCTCAGGATAACTGAATACTATTGTCTTTTTCTTGAGTGGGTTGCCTTCCCTCTGAAAAGGGTACCTCAAAACACATTTTGTCTTCAATGTTATCTTTTTACTGAGTTATAAATACCTGCTGCTCACAGTATTCCCTCATTTTATTTTTGCTTTACATTGACAGAAATGGGTTTTGAATTCTCACCAGGCACTGTTTCTCATTATACAACAACCCCCCCCCCCATTAATATTCCAAAATGTGCACGCTGATTGGTCAGCGTGCACATTGTAAATCAGATTTATACTAATGGAAAAAGGTCCGGTCGCCCAGACTTTTTCCATTAGTATATGTCTTCTTTTACACACTGCCTCGCTATGTTAAAGGAGTTTAACATAGCGAGACAGCTTTAAAAAAAGTAACGGAGAAAGCAAGATCTCCATTGCTTTTTTACAAACTGGCTCGCTATGTTAAATGGGTTTGTGTTACAAAAATATATAATAGTAATATTTATGCTTAGTGCATTCGAGGTTTAAAAGGGTTAATACATTTATTCTGTTCACACTGCATGAATCTGTACAGCTATTAGAAATTTAACAAGAAGCATTTCACTTCTGCTAATGTCAGAGACATTTCATTTCTGCTAATGTCATGAAACTTAACAAAGAGATATTCATTTCTGCTTATGCTATGAGAAAGTATGCAGCTGCTAGAAGCATTGATAAAGAAAACAATAGATGCTTGAAAGTATAAACCATAGTCAGCATTACTTGTACTAAAGCTAGAAATGTACCTTGAATCCAGACAAAATGTAACACATGAATTAGAACAGTACAATTGAAGAAATGAAAAGTTAAAATGGGCTAAAATAAGCCCAAGACCAGGTTGTTTTTCTCAAAATGTTTTGTAAGCTAGCAAATAATCTAACCTAGTCAGCAATAAGTCTAGTAACATTTTCTGTAGAACATACAGAAAGCTGTGTCTAACTACATCAGCAATAGAATAGTAACATTTTCTGTGTGACAGGAAGAGAACTGTATAAGAATAGCATGCTAATCACCATTAATTCAGACAAACCTTGTGCCTACATGCTTTGTCTCCTTGCTGCAAGTAATAAAGGGTGCCTTGCTTGAACCTAACGTGAATTGGTCTTTGAAGTTTTTTCCTTTGACAGACTGGTCCTTCGGACCGGAACCCTCTCTTCACCTCGGATTAGACGACCAGGTGGTTGAAACCGTACAGGGAAGAAACCAAATAGATTCTTCTTATATGGAAAGTCCTCCGACTGAATTGTCATTCAAAAGAGGCCAGCCACTTTCTGATCGGTGACTGAAGGACGGGTCTCTGCGAATTGGTGATCAATCACGTGGGCTCAGGTAAGGTGAATCTTTTCTGTTTTCTGTTTTAGATCAGGGACTAGATGTGTATTGTTTTTGTCAGACTGTATTTTTCTTACAAGTCAGGGACAAAAAAGATTACTGTCTTGTCATAGATCAGGAGAAACAGAATAAGTAGGCAGTCATTCTGAAGAGACTATAACAAAATCCGTGGTACCACATTAAAAATTAAGAGAAGTTACGTAACAATCAAAGGGTAGAACAAAATGGGTAACAATTGCACAAAAAGACCCCAAAATCCGCCTTTAACAGAAGACGCAAAATATATGCAGTCGCAGCGCGCCGACAATATTAGATATTATTCAAAATGGGTTAATAAATATGAATTTGACGGAAAATTTGAAAAATCCTCACTTATCAAACTTATCAAACAGCTCAAAACCGATTCCAAAGGTCGGGTAAAAAAGCAACGTCGATTAGGAATTCCTCAGGCACACGGGTGGCTTGAGGAAGTAAACCATAGGGAAGAAAAGAACAAAAATTCAAAAGCAATGTTTTTAGATAAGGAGGACAATAACTTAGTAATAGCATCAGCACCTCCGCCTCCCTTACCAGAATATGAAGCAAGTGAACAGGTTAGTCCACCCCCACGATATCCTGTAGTCACTGAAGATAGAGATATTATGAAACTAAAACTGACTAAAATTAGAGATCCCATCAGGACCAGGTCCCAAACAAAGGCAGGTAACTCAGATGAAGGCATCGAGTTATGGCAAATGGTTAAGAATTCACGATCTATAAGTGAAGAAGAAGAAATATGCCCACTTATAGAAGTACCCAATCCTTAGGCAGGTCAAGACAATCAGGACCCAACTATTTTAGTGTATAGACCTTGGACTCCAGAAGATATCCGGAAAGCCACTGTGGGAATTCCCCATCCAAAGGTTAATTTTAGAAAATTCTCAGAAGATTTGCAAGGAATGAGGCTGAGTTATAACCTAAACGGAGAAGAAATAGAAATAGTAGTTAGACAGATTGTAGGGCCAGATTGGTACATGATTAGTGGGAACTGGAATCCCCGTGACGCTGCACAAAGACCCCTCCCACATAGCAGCGCAGAATTAGACACCAGAGTAAAAGGTCTGACAGACCGCATCTCTGAAAAATGGAAACCTAGAGCAGACTGGACTTGCATTAATCAATGCATCCAACAAGAAGGTGAAACAATTGACTGGTACTATGCCAGATTTTAGAATGTTTTAATAACCACTGTGGAATGCAAGTTCCTGAAGATCAAACACAAGATTCCCCATATGAACAGCAATTAAAGAATGCATTCTTAAAGGGCAGTAGTGCACCTATAAGCAGTTTTATTATGAAACACATGGTAGACCATCGTACAAGCAGGTTACAATCATTACTTGAATATGCTAGGCATGCCGAAAGGCATTTTAATAGCAAAAAGAAAAAGAAAGCCCAAGTATTTTCTGTAGAAGATGGAACAGAAGTTTATGTAGTGCAGTCCGGGAAAAAGGGCAAGAGAAATGCGCAGGGAAACAAGCAATCTGATCAAAGATCAGAGGACTTTGAAGGGCGGAAGAAAAGGGGAGAGTGTTTTAAATGCGGTAAAAAGGGACATTTGACAAGGGATTGCAAGACAAACAAGAAGGCAACAACGGAAGACAAGGAGGGTGAGGACTGACTATATGGTAGTCAGGAATCACTAGAAGGGGCTAGAGAAGAAAGGACAAATGAGAATGTGATAGAAGGAGTAGAGGAAGTGCAGGAAGTTAGTGACAATGAAGAAAATAAAATATTGGACCTAGCTTTATTGAGCTTGGAGCTGTATTTAGCAGACATGAAACCAGAAGTTACATTCTTGGTAGAGGGGAGGGAAGTCAATTTCTTGTGTGACTCAGGGGCATCACGAACCCTGATACATCTCTCCAAATTGCCAGAAAACACAGAGTCACCTGATTACATACTGGTCAAAGCAGCTAATGGACAGCTGTATTGGGAGCCTTTCTCCCATAACATTGCAATAACTGATCCAGTTTCAGGACTGACACAGAAAGGCAAAATTGTTGTTTCTGCAAGATGCCCAGTAAACCTCTTGGGCAGAGACCTCATGCAGCTATTTGGTATAGCAGTAGTCCCAACCATGCAGGATATGGAAGCACAGCGACAAATTAATACCTTTGCAGTGCAATCAGAGGGTGAAATGTTTTATTGGTACAGCCAGGACTTGGTTACGACTGGTCCAGGGACTGTGACCAAAGAGTTAATGAATGTAGCCATCAGCAAGTTCCCCTCCCTTGACATTGATAAGCAACACCTGTTGCACTGTAACCTGTATTATTGTAATACACCAGGACCTGATAAGGAATATGAGCAAGAATTATTTAAGAATCATGCAAACAGATTGATATTGCGTAACCTGTACTGGGACACAAAAGGGAACAGTGTAGCTAGCTGTTCATTGCCCCAGGAGTTCTTTGCACTTTATAAATCTAATTGATTACCACATGTTAGCGTAACAAAAAACAGAAATATAGAATGGGCAGACCTAGGAGAAAAAGTCACAAGATGGGAGAAACAGACAGAACTAGAACTGTCAGAACAGGGAATACAAATACAGAAGTTGAATTGGAAAACTCAGACCAAGCCAGCTGTGCACTTGCAGTCTAGCGAGGACAGCTGATTGACACTCCTGTTAGAGGAGGAAGAGAATGCCTTACGAAATATACCAGAGACTCTCTGGTCGACGGAAATCAGATGTAGGACTTATTTGTACAGCGGGACCAGTTACTATCACGCCAAAGTCAGCATTCAGACCACAAAAAAGGCAGTATCCCTTAAGAAAAGATGCAGAGGCACGGATAAAGCCTATTATAGCTGCCTTACTTAAAGGAGGGATACTAGTAGAGTCTCCTGATTCATCATGTAACACACCCTTATTTCCAGTTAAAAAGGCCAACAGAGAATGGCGTATGGTCCAGGACTTACAAGCCGTAAATGATGCAGTAATATCAAGGGCACCCACGGTGCCAGATCCACACACCTTGTTGAATGATTTGAAACCTCAACAAAAGTATTTGTCTGTGGTAGACATCAGCAATGCGTTCTTTTCGATACCAATACACCCTGACAGCCAGTATTGTTTTCCATTCACATTTCAGGGGAAAAGGTATACATATACACGACTACCACAGGGATATTGTGAAAGTCCAACAATATTCTCACAAGAAATGGCAAACAACTTGGCGGGATTCACCTCGCCAAGAGGCAGTCAGATTTTGCTTTATGTTGATGACATCTTGCTGGCAGCCCCCACCCAGCAAGATTGTAGAGAAGATACCATAGCACTTCTACGATTTTTAGCCGCTGAAGGACATAAGGTAAATAAAAGTAAACTGCAGCTTTGGAAAAAACAAGTCAAATACCTGGGATATGTAATATCCAAGGAAGGTAGAACCTTAGATGAGGACAGAAAAATAGCAATTTTGCAAGCACCAAAACCCACTACCAAGAAGGAAATGATGTCCTTCCTGGGTACAACTAATTTTTGCCGGAGCTGGATTCCAAATTATGCCTTGGAATCTGCACCTCTGACTGACCTTATATATAAAAAGCCTATGGCAGCGCAGGATTTGTTACAATGGACACCAGAGGCAGAATCTGCCTTCCATAAACTAAAGCAGTTAATAGCGTCCTCATTAGTTCTGGGATTGCCAAACTACCATAAATGTTTTTTCCAAACTATAGATTGTAAGCAGGGTTACATGACATCGGTATTAACACAACAGCATGGGGATAAGCAACACCCCATTGCTTACTATTCATCACAACTAGACCCAGTGGCACAATCCTTACCCCACTGTGTACAAGCAGTAGCTACAGCTGCAATGGCAATACAGGCTCAGTAGTCTTGTTCCACCCTTGTTCCACCCTCTCACTTTGAGAGTACCTCATGCAGTCGCGATTATTTTACTAGAAGAAAAGATTATTTTACTACAAGAAAAGGTGGCATATCTTTCCCCAGCTAGGCATCTTTCCTGTATGACTATATTGTTGAGCCAACCTCATATGACAATTGAGCGATGCATGACTTTAAACCCTTCTACTCTGCTTCCGACCCCTGCAGATGGCATGCCACACCGCTGCCTGCAGGTAATTGAGCAAAAGACACTACCTAGAAAAGATCTCACGGATGTCCCCTTGGATGATGCCGAGGTGACATACTACATGGATGGTTCGTGCAAAAGGGGTCCTGCAGGACAGAACCTAGTAGGATATGCAGTAGTCTCTGATACTGAGATTATAGAAGCAAAACCTTTACCACACAACTTATCTGCACAGGCAGCAGAATTGATTGCCCTGACATGGGCATGCACCTTAGCAAAGGGTAAATGTGTAAACATTTTTACTGATAGCCAGTACACTTTTTCTACTGTACATGTTTTTTGCACAACAGTGGAAAAACCGGGGAATGATAACATCTACTGGCAAACCTATAAATCATGCACAGTTTATTTTAGATCTTTTAGAATCTATTCAGTTACCTCAGAAAGTAGCCATTTGTAAATGCACAGCTCACACCAAGCAACAAGATAGAATTTCAAAAGGTAATGCGAGAGCTGATATAGCTGCAAAACAAGCAGCCACAGAAGTATTTCTTTTAAATGAGGAATTACAACCCTCTGAGATTTTATAGTTTCATAGTTTCATAGTTTAGTACTAGGCTATCTGCCCTGGGGCATTTATAAGCCTAGCCATAGTGATGTGGCTTTCGCCACCCCATGTAATGGTACAAAAGTGTACAGAATAGATTTAGAATACTGTGCCTCTGTCTAGTAGTGACACAGTGAAGACCCCCTTACATAATAGAATTAGTTTACTGTGCCTCTGTCTAGTAGTGACACAGAGATGACCCCTGGGGTAAACCTACGATCTCCCATCCACTCGTCAAGATTTCTCTTGAAGAGAGTCAGTGAGGGGCTCTGCCTAACATGAACTGGGATTCTGTTCCAGAGTATGGGAAGCCTCTGAGTTATGAATCTGTCCCTCCAGCATGTCCTATTCATATTTGTGCTGAGGTTTAAATCTTTAGCTCTCGTGGTTGTGATGGATTTGGATTTTTTGAGGTGGAGCATGTCCATCAATTCCTGATTGGACATGACCTTGTATGTCAGGCACAGATCACCTCTGAGTAGGCGGTATGCTACTGGATAGAGCTGGAGTTTCTTTAGTCTGGCAGCATATGACATATGTTGGAGACCCTTGATCTTCTTGGTGAGGTACTTTTGGGGTCTCTATAGCTGTTGCAAGTGCCGGGTGAGGTACATACGAAATGGGGCATTGTACTCAATGATGGGCCTGATAAGGGAGGAGTATAGGGGTACAATGACCTCCTTTGATCTGAATGTGAATCCCTTCATGATAAGGTGGGCAAGGTAGAAAGTCTTTCTCACCACTTTGGCAACGTGGGTGTCAAATGAGAGGTCACTATCGACTTGGGTCCCCAGGTCTCTGATTACTATTTCCGTACTCAGTGGGTTACTGTCTATGTGATAATTTGTGGGTACTTTGTTTTTCCCGAGGGGGGGATGACTATACATTTTTTGGAATTTAGTTTAAGGCCATGACTCTGGCACCAGTTGTCCGTTTCAGTGAGGCCTTTCTGTAGGATGTATGTGTCAGCTGGTGTATCGACTATGACGCCTAGTTTGCAGTCATCTGCGAACTTTGTCAGCCACAACCCTCCCATGTTTGCTTTCACATCTGAGAAATAAATGCCAAACAAGAGGGGTCCCAGGACAGAGCCCTGTGGGACACCACTTGTGACTGGCTTTGAGTCTGACATGGCTCCAGCGATTTTGACTTTATGGGTTCTATCCTTTAGCCAGTTCACAACCCATCTTGTGACATATGGATTTACATTTAAGCTGTTGAGCTTGTCTATGATGCCAGAGTGGGGTATTGTGTCGAAAGCTTTAGCCAAGTCCAGGTAGGCTGTATGGACTGCCTTGCCCTCATCAATGGCTCTAGTGACTGTTTCGAAAAAGTCAACCAGGTTCAAAAGGCAGGATCTGCCCTTTACAAAGCCGAACTGGGTAGGATCAAGTGTCTGTAAGTCCCCAATGTCTCTGTTTATGAGTTCCATAATAATTCTTTCCATAGCTTTGCAGACCAGGCTGGTTAAGCTTATGGGGCGGTAGT
This sequence comes from Protopterus annectens, assembly GCF_019279795.1. Lineage (NCBI taxonomy): Eukaryota > Metazoa > Chordata > Ceratodontiformes > Protopteridae > Protopterus > Protopterus annectens. Next base: position 1,552,986,360 of record NC_056741.1, read on the forward strand.
TACCAGGGTCTGTAGAGGTGCCTCCTTTGTGGAGTGGGACTACTGTTGCTGTACGCCAGTGTTCAGGTACATATCCTGTAGTAAGGCTAAGGTTAAATAGCATTTTTATGTGCAGGTTTAGCTCCTCTTGGAGTTTATGTAGCACGCAACCCGGGATACCATCAGGTCCCTTTGATGCTGTGTTTTTAGCTTTGCTGAGGGCGGTTCTCACCTGGACATCTGAGATGACAAGGAGGTTACATTTAGCTGGGATAAGTATTTCTTCTTTTGGGGGTGAGGGAGGGGAGAAATTTGCACTGAACCTGTCTGCCAGGATGTTGGCAATATCTGTGGGTTCAGTGTATTTTTTTGTCATTGTGAACTAACTCTGAACATATCTGAGGGTTTCCGCCCAGGTTTCTAACATAGCAGAAGAAGGCCTTGTGGTTATCTTTAGTGTCCATAGCGATTTTTCTCTCAAAGTTGGCCTTGGATGTTTTTATGAGAGAACGTAGCTTTCTACTAGTGCTGGTCAGAGATGCCTTCTCTTTATGGGATTTTTCTCTGTCGTGCAGTAGCTTCCTTCTTTTGTTATACAATTTGTTTATGGCTGGGGTCCACCAGACAGCCTGCCCTTGGTGGAGAGGGTCTTGGTTTTATTTGGGATTGCATGATCCATGCATTCTTGGAGATGTCCGTAGAAAGCATTTGTGAAGGATTCTGCATTGTGGGATGTGGTTTCCACTGGCTCAGTGGGCTTAAAGGATACCATCTCAGTTTTAAGAAGTGCAAAGTCCGCTTTTGAGAAGTTTTTCACTGTAGTCTTTTGTGTTGGGGGTGGAGGTGGGATATGTATATCCAGGGTGATTAGTTTGTGGTCAGATCTCATTAGTGAGGGGTATACTTCCGGTGTGGAGCACTTTGTCCCCATGTTTGTGATGATCAGGTCTAGTATATTATCTCCCCTTGTGGGAGAGGTGACTAGCTGTTCCATTGCATTTGAATTTATGAATTCCAGGAACCTTTGGGCTAGGGTGTTTGGGCTAAAATAATGCACCCAGTCTATGTTAGGGTAGTTGAAGTCTCCCAATATGATGGTGTTTGGTGAGACATTCATATCCTCCAATGTCTTCAGGAAAGCTGAATGGGGTTCCTGAGATTGGGAGGGTGGTCTGTAACATGCTACCAGTTGTATAGCAGTTTTGCCTATGGTTAGTTGCACCTGGATGGTCTCTGATGCTTCATGTGTTGCCACTAACCTGGAGGTGTGGGTGTCCTTGATGAATATGGACACTCCCCCTCCCTTTTTGATTTGGCCCGAGTTTTGGGGCCGAAAAGCATGATACGAGGTATAGCCTAGTAGCGCTGGAGTGCTCTCAGGAGCCTTGAACCAGGTTTCAGTTACTGCACAGACATCGATGTTCTCCATACTGAGGAGTGCTTCGAGAGCCTGCATCTTGAGATTTAGACTTCTGGCGTTGGGCAGCATTACCCTTAATTTTTTTCCATTTTTGTTTTCTAAGGAGGTGGGTTTGTCTTTTGAGCCTTGCCTAAAAAAGGCACTATTGGGGTGGCAAGAGCCTTAGCCAATATCCGGAAGCCCAGTGGTGACAGATGCAAGCCGTCCCTTGCGAAGCAGTGTGGCTTGTCCAGCATGTCATCCCAAGCAGACAGACATTGGATCCCCCTAGAATGACACCAGTATTTGAGCCAATTATTAAAGCTGATCATCTTGTCTTTGTATTGTGGCATCATTCTTGGTGAGGGCAAGATGCTGCTCAGGGTCAGGGTCATACCAGCCTGGGCTACATAATCAGAGAGCTCCTCTATGTCTCTTTTCATGTAGTCCAGGATGGTACGTCTCAGGTCATTCACGCCGGCATGGACAATGACGGAGTCATATTTGTACTTGCTTTGGAGTGACCTGAGTGCGTGTGTTATGTGGCGGATCCTAGCTCCCGATAGGCAGCTCACCATTACCCTCTCCTTGTTCAGCCTGGTAAGCGGAACATCAGTGTGTCTGACTATAGAGTCAACTATTACTAGTGTTTCAGGCATGGTGTTTGGCCTTAAGGGCTGAGATTGTTTGACACACTGATTTACTGAAGTATGTGTTGCATGTGTTATGTTTTGAGGTTGTGGATTTTTGGGTGTCTGCTTTGGGAGCCTCTGTTGTTTTGGTAAGTTTTTTGTTAGAGCCTCCGAGTATGTCTTTGTGTTATTATGTGTTTGGTTTGCAGTTGTGGTAGGTCTATATGGGACTGGGTTTGGTGTGTGTGTGGTTACCTTCTCCTCCTGTCTGGTCTTGCCAGTCCTGAGTTGAGAGAGTTCAGCCTCCAGTTTGGCTATATAGTTGCATCTCTCACGTGTATTTGTGTTTGTTGGGAGGAGGAGAGGGTTGTCTGTGTACATGAGACAATTGTAGCATTGTCTCAAGATTCCCAGATTAACCAGCTGAACCGGAGAGGATGCTAGTAATCTACCACTCGACATGCTAGAATATTATAAGGGAGTGCTGTGCCTTTAAGGGAAGTGGGTACTCACAGGGGTGGTAGGTGGATGTAGTGCTTACTTTAGTTAGTGAGTGCTTACTTAGAAGAGAGGTTTTGAGAACAAGTGCTAGGCTTATAATAAAGCGAGTAGACTGATTATTATAAGAGTAGAGCTTTCTTAAGCGAAAATTTGAAGAGCAGACTTGGCGGAGCCAGAAAAAGTTTAACCTTGTTTGCTATGCGCACAACCGCGCAAAGCCATGCAAATGCGGATTTTAAACAGGGAACTTCAAAATAGCTGGAAATGGTCCAAAACAACCAATTACTACAAGCCTTTGTGCTGAGGTCACTCCTTCAGGGACAGATAGGCTGCTCAAGGCTCCCCACTCCCACTGGTGAGCAAAGAAACTTCCTTCTATCCAAGTAAGGCAATGGACAACACAGGAACTACACCACAGCCCAGAATACAGCAAAGCCTGTATACTGGTCTAAACTAGTCAAGGAGAGGCGGGAAAACAAAGATATTTTTTTGTTTTTTTTGTTTTTGAGATGGAAAGCACACAGAAATGCCGGAAACAGTAACAAATCAGTTACACAGGCTAGCACACTTTAGTGGGCAGCCTCAACACTTAAATTAACAAACAAACAAACAACTTTTGACCAATTTTCGACTAAATAAAACTTTAAGTGCAGATAATATATAATGCAACAAACAGTTTAAGCTTGTTCAAAGTAAGCAAGAGAAGGTATTTCAGGTAAAAAACAGCAAAAAATACTTAAATCAGGAAAGTAGTCGCTTTTCTCAGTTCTCTGCTGCTAAGACCACTCTGCAGGACCACGAGGAGCTGTTTCTGAGTAGTATAGCCAGAAAAAACGCTCAGAGGCGGATTTTAAACAGGGAACTTCAAAAGAGCTAGAAATGGTCCAAAACAACCAATTACTACAAGCTCTTGTGCTGAGGTCACTCCTTCAGGGACAGATAGGCTGCTCAAGGCTCCCCACTCCCACTGGTGAGCAAAGAAACTTCCTTCTATCCAAGTAAGGCAATGGACAACACAGGAACTACACCACAGCCCAGAATACAGCAAAGCCTGTATACTGGTCTAAACTAGTCGAGGAGAGGCGGGAAAACAAGGATTTTTTTGTTTTTTTTTGTTTTTGAGATAGAAAGCACACAGAAATGCAGGAAACAGTAATAAACCAGCTACACAGGCTAGCACACTTTAGTGGGCAGCCTCAACAGTTAAATTAACAAACAAACAATCAACTTTCAACCAATTTTCGACTAAATGAAACTTTAAGTGCAGACAATATATAATGCAACAAACAGTTAAAAAAACAGTTTAAGCTTGTTCAAAGTAAGCAAGAGAAGGTATTTCAGGTAAAAAACAGCAAAAATACTTAAATCAAGAAAGTAGTCGCTTTTCTCAGTTCTCTGCTGCTAAGACCACTCTGCAGGACCACGAGGAGCTGTTTCTGAGTAGTATAGACAGAAAAAAACGCTCAGAGGCAGATTTTAAACAGGGAACTTCAAAAGAGCTAGAAATGGTCCAAAACAACCAATTACTATAAGCTCTTGTGCTGAGGTCACTCCTTCAGGGACAGATAGGCTGCTCAAGGCTCCCCACTCCCACTGGTGAGCAAAGAAACTTCCTTCTATCCAAGTAAGGCAAGGAACAACACAGGAACTACACCACAGCCCAGAATACAGCAAAGCCTGTATACTAGTCTAAACTAGTCAAGGAGAGGCGGGAAAACAAAGATATATATATTTTTTTTGAGACAGAAAGCACACAGAAATGCAGGAAACAGTAATAAATCAGTTACACAGCCTAGCACACTTTAGTGGGCAGCCTCAACAGTTAAATTAACAAACAAACAACTTTCGACCAATTTTCGACTAAATGAAACTTTAAGTGCATATAATATATAATGCAACAAACAGTTAAAAAAACAGTTTAAGCTTGTAGATTTAGATATGTTAAAAACAATGCAGACACTCACTATGCAAGCTGAAAAACAACGATGGATAAAACGAGGAGCAATCCTCGAAAAGGGGCTGTACATCTCTAGAGAGGGAAAACTGATACTACCCTCTAATTTGTTCTGATATGCAGCTTTGTTGAGCCATGGGCAGTGCCATGTCTCAACGGGGGGGGGGGGGGGGGGATGGTACAGCTGGTGAACTAGGTGTTGACAACGTACAGATTTACACACTACTCTAAAAAATTTTGTTTGATGTGTCAGATTTGTAATAAACATCATGCACAGGGGGCGATAAAGCCCAAGCAAGGGTGTTTCCCTACAACACCATATCCGTTTCACACTAACTGTATGGATTTCATAGAAATGAAAAAATATGAAAATAAGAAGTATTGTCTTGTCATTGTAGATACGTTTTCCAGATGGGTGGAAGCCTTTCCAACCAAAAATCCAGATGCAGCTATGGTGGCAAAAGTACTTGTCAAGGAAATCATTCCTAGGTTTGGTATTCCGGAAAGGATCTACAGTGACAATGGTACACACTTTGTAAATCAAACCATACAGCAGTTGAGTAAGCATTTTGGTATTTCTTTAAAAAAAATCATTGTGCATACCATCCACAATCTGCAGGGCTAATTGAAAGGCATAATGGTATACTGAAAAACAAATTGAGAAAATTAATAGCTGAGACAGGAAAAAAATGGTTATACTGTTTGCCCCTGGCACTGTTGAGCATGAGAAGTGTCCCTACAGCAAAAGGATTGACTCCTTTTGAAAAATTATTTGGAAGGGCTTATTATACACCCCAGTGGAAACTTCTCATGTCATCAGACCAGGAAGCTGATTTCACACTAGCTGAATATATGAAAAAGGTGTTGAGTTCTAAACATCTGTTGCAGTCAAATTCTGTTTCAGATAGAAAACAAACCAAGACATCAGAAGTGGCAGTGACGCCCGGAGATTTAGTGTGGATCAAAAACATCAAGAGGAAGAACTGGTCATCACCAAGGTGGGAAGGTCCCTACCAGGTGCTTCTTTCGACACCCACTGCAGTTAAGATAGCAGAACGAGCTTCGTGGATACACCTGACGCACTGCAAACTGGTTAAGAACTTTGAGTTGGACAAAAATCTTACCTCTCCATCGGGGCCCTCAGCACAAAGTCTGGCTACAAAGGGGGTCAGATCAATAGGACTGATCCGTCTCAACCCCAGTGAAGAAACCATCAGTGCTGAAGGTCCTATTAGGGCAGAGAGTAAGAGCACATGTCCAAAGAAAAGATGACGGAATCCAGTAAGATCCAAATACACCTACTCGGAAGAGTCGGAGAAAACAGAAATGCAGAACAACCGTTTCCACAAAAGTATTGCATAACCATCCTGTTGACTGTACTAGTGACAACAATCTTTTTGTTGTGGCCATTCCTTTTCTCAGCCACACAAATTGAACTGAACAAGCGTGCAGAGTGGCATCCGAACTTTAACACTTACCAGGCAATCAAATGTGTGTATGCTGAAACTTTCAATGTTTTGAATTGCTGGATTTGCACAGCCTTACCAACAGCATATGGGGGTTACTGTTAACTTCAGTTCCCCTAGGAGCCAACAAGACCTGGGATAACCTAATTCATGATACATTAGATGTCACATCACAAGATAAAGTATCACTGCACTTGTCTGTTTAACAGAAGGGAACTGTGTGTTTTTACAAGAATGATACAGCTCAGGTGGGTTGGAGCAATTGCAATGTGACTGTTCCCTATAGATGTTACACTAAACCTGATAACACGAGATCCTATTGCATCACAAGCTATGATACATTTTTTGAACTGATGCATAGGACAACTGAAGAAGTAAAACATAATGCTGAACTCTATAAGCAACTGTCTATAATCAACAAAAAAATGTTTCATGCAGAGCCAGGGCATAGTAAAGTTACTACTAAAGTCGAAGATTGTTACTTTGTATACAGTAGAAAAGCATACAAATGGTTACCTGAGAATTGGTCCAGCAGTTGTTTTTTGGGTTACCTGGTTCTGGCCATATGACACACAGCAGTTTTACCTCAAGGGAAAATTCAGAATGTTTGAGAAATCAAGAAACCTATCAATCCAGTGGGGCAAATCAATGCGCGCTGGAAAAACCATCATGCTGTGGGCGATGGACTGGCACACATGGACTTGAGTGATACTGTTATATCATGGGCAGGTGTACTGCCAGCATATGGAGCAACAAAATCAATCTGGGAACTGAGAAAATTGTCTAAGCTTCTCGAAATAATGAGCAATGCAACCTTTTCTGCCCTAGAACTGGTGACTGATGAACTGACGGCCATGAGAACAGTGGTGCTTCAAAATCACATGGCTCTTGATTCACCCTAGCAGCGAGAGGAGGTACATGCACTTTAATCCAGGAGGAGTGTTGTTTTTATATTCCTGACCACAAACACGAGATAGACAACCATCCTGAGGTAATTCAGCAGGTGTCAGCCATGACCAAACAAGGACCAAATCCATTGACGGACTTTTTTTCAGAAATTGTTTGGGGGGTGGGGCAGTATCCTGATGAACATTCTGATTGCCATCTGTGTAGGAATAATCCTATTGGTGGTATGTGTGTGCTGCTGCATCCCCTGCATAAAAAGACTGATTAAAGACTTTATAGACATTTCAGTTTCAGAAACCTTATACCAAGACACTGAACTTGAATTGCTAAAAAACTAAAAATGCTTTCATGAGCTTAAACTGAATGACTCTCTTAACTGCAAATCCTGAGCGGGAAGAGGTTAGGGGAAGAGAAAAAACTGTTTATGCTTATCTTGAAAGTAGAATAAAAGTATTAAAAGGGGGGAAATGTTAGAAAAATATATAACAGTAATATGTATGCTTAGTGCATTCGAGGTTTAAAAGGGTTAATACATTTATTCTTCACACTGCATGAATCTGTACAGCTATTAGAAACTTAACAAGAAGCATTTCATTTCTGCTAATGTCAGAGATATTTAATTTCTGCTAATGTCATGAAACTTAACAAAGAGATATTAATTTCTGCTTATGCTATGAAAAAGTATGCAGCTGCTAGAAGCATTGATAAAGAAAACAATAAATGCTTGAAAGTATAAACCATAGTCAGCATTACTTGTACTAAAGCTAGAAATGTACCTTGAATCCAGACAAAATGTAACACGTGTATTAGAACAGTACAATTGAAGAAATGAAAAGTTAAAATGGGCTAAAATAAGCCCAAGGCCAGGTTGTTTTTCTCAAAATGTTTTGCAAGCTAGCAAATAATCTAACCTAGTCAGCAATAAGTCTAGTAACATTTTCTGTAGAACATACAGAAAGCTGTGTCTAACTACGTCAGCAATAGAATAGTAACATTTTCTGTGTGACAGGAAGAGAACTGTATAAGAATAACATACTAATCACCAGTAATTCAGACAAACCTTGTGCCTACATGCTTTGTCTCCTTGCTGCAAGTAATAAAGGGTGTCTTCCTTGAACCTAACGTGAATTGGTATTTGAAGTTTTTTCCTTTGACAGTTTGACACAGCAAGACAGCTTTAAAAAAAGCAACGGAGATTCTCCGTTGCTTTTTTTATAGCTTTCTTGCCATGTTAAACTCCTTTAACATAGCGAGACAGTTTGTAAAAAGCAACGGAGAAAGCAAGATCTCCGTTGCTTTTTTTTAAAGCTGTCTCACTATGTTAAATTCCTTTAACATAGCGAGACAGTTTGTACAAAGCAACGGAGATCTTGCTTTCTCCGTTGCTTCCACCCACAGCTCTGATGAAATGCGTAAGCATACACATGCGCAGTACATCAGAACTGCTGCAGAATACCAGACAGCTGCGGAAGGGCAGCAAGGAGGCATTATACAATGCCATTATTTAAGAAAAGTATTTTTTTTCTTAAATAATATCATTGTATAATAGCAATAACCCACTTCTGGGTGTGGGTAATGCTGGATTTACACACGGTTGTCTTTGTTTGGCCACTTGGGCTTCGCCCTCATGACCAAATCACAGTGGGTAAATCCAGCATTACCCACACCCAGGTGTGGGTTATTGCTATAGTATTTAACTACCTGGCGAAAACTTTTTTTTTTGTTAAATTTCTCTCTCTCTCTCTCTCTCAACACCCATCTGCAGCTTAGAATTTTTCATTTCTTGTTTTTTTTTTTCCTGTTTTAGCCTGATAGACAGCTTAAGAATCAGCTCAAGTGGTGTGATTTCCATGCTTCCTAACTTCATCCCCTTAGAATACACCCTTTTCAGTTTTGCTAATTACTTCAACTCCCTGCTTTGCAGAATTCTCAGGCTGCTAAAACATTTATTACAACAAGTTGCAATATTTTAGTGTATAATGTCTCCCTTCTGCTGGCTCACTTTGGAATGTATTCTGACATATCTTTGACTGGTTTAGGTTCTTCCTCTCTTTGTTTCCCTATCCAAAATTGACTAGGCTTTCTAACAGTATACCTTGGTCTTTGTTGGATTCATATATACTATAATGAATGTGTCTGGCAGTTGATCCTCCTATCTTTTTCTGGGTTAGAGACAAGCACATCTGCACGTTTATTCACCTGATGGTTCCTATTACCACACTGACTCTTGCCTCCACAACTGTTTCAAGTGGTGAAATACTTTCCCTATCATCATGTCATGTATTAAACTGGGAATGGCAGCAAGTGGACCGACTAACTTTCCACACCCAGTCTATACTACTGTCTGAGTAAGAGGATATGGCTTCTTATCATCATGAATGCATGCCACTTCTCCCACTGTTACAGTTTTCAGCTTACATGTGCAAGCTGTTTTTAGTAGTGTTAATAAACTTCTTAGTGCTTGGAGTTGTCTGCCATCATTTAACACTTGCACTCCTTAGCAATTTTGCAGTACAAGAATGCGCTCTCAACCATTCTAGAAGATAATTTATCACATTCTAGAATCTAGATGTATAACATTGTAGATTTTTCCTCTCAGAGCCACTGTTCTGGTCATAAATTCCATTTAACAAAAGGGCAAATGCTCAGTGAGTGAGCTTTATCAGACCTTTTATGTTATATCCAGAAACTCGTTAAACAAACCAACTCATTGCTAATACAGCCAGATATCTTTCTGTTTTTTAAAGCAACAGCTACAACTTAGCAAAATATTTACAATTAAAGACACATAGCTCTATTTACAAAGAATTCATTATAATATAAACATTTCACACAATTATCTGCACATGTAGTCATTACTAACACAACTGTTCATGCATTCTGGATCAACTGTACTTTTATGTTTGGTGAGAATCACCATGCTTTACTATAATAGTTACTTTATTAAAAATACTGAAACTGGACAGGATGGGCTACAAAAATGCACATCTTTTAATATCACCAAATGCTGAATCATATATGGCAAAAAGGATGTAAAGAAATATAATTGACTAATGTATATTTAAAACAAATACTATACTTTAAGATTTGAAGATGACAGTAATTATCAAATGAAATTTTGAACACTGTATGTTCAGTGTGCTAAGAAAGCCTGTTAGGTTGCATATCTAATACTAACATGCATGTCTAGTTTCAATATTAAAATGTTTGTTCCCTCCTGTACTTTATTAAAGCACGTCACTAAAGAAAATCCTACACTTAAGTCCATCCAATAGGTCCAGTGATTTTTGTAATGAAAATTACTTCTGCATTTGTCTTTGGCTTCCACAGTATTATATGGCATATACTTTGCAGCACACTGTTCCAGTGACATCAATATTAAATTCAGCTACTTCCTGTTTGCTTAACATTTTAATTTTGAGTAAATGCACACATAGACAACTATGACCGCCTCATCTCTCTATGCATGCATGCACTGACTTGTTACAACACATCTGACTGGAAGCTACTACCCTCTCCCTTTTGCCCCAAACCCCTATATAACCACCAATCTCTTCCTTCTTAAATGTATGTTATCCTTGTACTACTAATATGTAACAATGACAACCCTACCTTGTATCACAACAGAACTAACTAAACAATTAAACACCTCCATATAATATAATTGGAGTTTGTGCATTTCCAGTAAAAACTCTTCCTACTGACAAACACATTGTCACTGTCATAATAAACTTGCTTCTTAACTCATACTCCCTTTCAAATACACTTTCTAATATAGACAACACTGACTACATACTTAACAAAACCTCATCCTATCTCTTGTAAGTCATAATAAATACGAAAATCATTAGTATGCATACATTGCCACTATAAAAACAAGGATGCTTACTTTATTTACAGCTCCTAGTGCTATGCACAAACTGCCAAAAAAAAAAATACTTAGCTCACACAATAATACTGAAAACAGTGCCTACCACTATCCACATATTTCCACTGCATAACAGATTTCCTATAAAGGAATCCTTAACCATTTCCTAAACAAGTATCTGTCCCTAACTAAAATCATATGGAAAAAAAATAACAGCTACATCTTGTTGCATGTATCTGGACAGACACATGCCAGAAGGGGCATTATATAAAATGACTAGCCTACTGAGGGTTGAGTAAAGGGAAAGAATGACATCTCTAGATCTAGATGCAAGTCATTTATAAGCTGTGCACCATAGAAGGACTTTCTTAGGACAGTGAACACATGTTGGTTGAAAGTTAGGTCACTGCCCACATAAAACTACAAGAAAAAAAAAATAATCATTAATCCAAAAACAATCAAGGATTTAGAGAGCTCCTTCTATGCAGCAACAACTATTGTAACTAAATTCTGGGTCCAGCATACTACACCTCAGACCTCTACAATATCAACCCTTCAATGACAGTAAAGATATACTCCACCCAGATTATAACATGCTCAAATTAGCTTGTCCAAAAGAGCTGAAGGTGTGATAACTCTGTTCTCCATCAAAGTATAAATGAAAACTTTCAACAAAGCCATCCCAACTACTGGCAAATCTAAAATACTTCTAACCACCTTCAAATAAATCCCTTACCTACAGATAAGCCACCAATCTACAGACCTCTAAATCTAACAACATTGTTGACAATTCAGAAGATATATGATCATGGATAATTTCTACTATTAAACAAGATGAATAATGCTAAGTAAGGCCAATATAGTCTTGTGAAAACCATCATCCCAACAAATGTTAAAGAAAGATGTACTCTGCCCATCAACCACTTTGGTCTTGCACAACTCATCACTAAGCCTATTAGAATTGACAAAGTATCAGGAAGTCTCTGATGCAAACAGGTAACCTGTAAATGGTTCGTCTCCCAGGCCCATACTTAAATGTTATCAAGGGTATCAGAATTTGACAGCGATTTGGGATGCATGGCTAGGCTTAAAAAGGCCCTTGTGGTCGTTAGCTTAGTAAACACCTATGAACCTATGAACATAAGAAATACTGGACTTAATGGATATTTTATGTGAGAACAAAAATATAAATAACATACATTACCAGACTCACTGAATGACCACCACCTCATATTCAAAGTTCTGACCTAATCTAAAACACTAAAATGAACAACCTTCAGATTATTACAACAGTGGACCTTGTTAAAGTTGTAAACTCTTTCAAAACCAAGCTTTCTTAAACAATCTGTAGCACACCCAAAAGGAAGAAAAGTTAAAATCTCACCTGCACACTGGCTAACCAAAGAAATCTCACAAATGATGGCACAGATAAGGTATGCAAAACCTGAAAAAAGCAATAAACCGATAAAGCACGGCAAAACTACAGGTACCCTAGAAATGCAGTAAAAATTACAAAGAGAAAAGAAAACTGTTTTATAAACTGTCACCTAAAAAGTCTATTTTGGAGCACCATTAATAATCTAATCAAACTAAGCAATAAAAGCTATATCAAGCCCATTACCACACGAACCAGATTACTACATGTAAAATAAACAGACTTCTTACAAGCTGCTGTACATCTTTTTAAATCAATAAAGTGGGAGGTTGGCACAATGGTTAAGGTGTTTACCTTACAGACACAAAGTGCAGGGTTTAATTTTCACATGGGGTAATTTGCTAGGCTTAAAAACTGGTTCACAAGGGCAGTTAGCTTAGTATTAATCTATGAACCTAAGCCAATAAAAGGTACAGGAAAATGAAAACAACTAAAATACTTTTAACTTTCAACCAATCTCTAAAGAATACATTAGGAAGTTACTCAAGAAACTAATACCCACTATCTTAAAACTTGATATCATCCCACTGGTGTACATTCATATGGTAGCAGACATCATTGCAAACCCCACTGCAATCCTAGTTAACAAATACTTAGCAGGGAATTATGTTCCAGAACCATGGAAACAATTGCACATAATCCTAGTCACAAAGGTAGACCATACAACAATATATCAAGTTTTGGCCCAATACCTGCATTATCAGCAATAAATAAAATACTTTAGAAATTGAATCAAATGAATCTTAAGCCACATAATTGAAAAAGTCTACTGACTGACTCAGCCTAGTTTTCACACTGGAAGCAGTTTTGTTTTCTCTTTCTTTTCATAAAAAAAAAAAAAAAAAAAATCAATAAAGAAACCATACAGTGGAGAGTCGATTATCCAAACTAATTCTTACCTAGGGTAGTTCAAATAATCAAACATATAAATGAACCGGGTAAAAAAACTTCTAAAATCTTTTTTTTTTCTGCACGCAGGAATACACTTTTGAACCATTCAGCAATTCCAGTGGACAATAAAGAATATTTTTCACATTCGAGCTGGCTACAAGCTCATAAAACATGCTTAAGCTAATACATATGTTTACATATTCAGACTATGATTTTTCCTACCCGAAAACTTTGGAAAGCTGGTTTGGATAACTGACATTTCGGATAATTGACTCTCTACAGCATCCATCTTCCTTGACTTGCAAAAGCTTTTGACAAAGTCTCTCATAAGCTATAACCAAGTAAACTGTCAGAACATTGACAGTGTCAACCCCTTGCTCCCATTTTTTTGAACATCTTCATAAATGACATGTACACAATAGTATATAATGTAACTATCATTCAACATACTGATGACGCCACCGTAACATGTTCAGGAGATACCTTACGATAGTTTGAAACTAAAACACAAAACTCTTTCAGCAAACATGAGAAGTGTCTGATTAAGTCCCAAATACTACTAAAAGCCTAAAAACTAAACTAACGGTATTTTCCTCTGACACGGTATGCAATATTATAGCAGACTTTAACTGTAGCATCCTATAAAACAATGCCTATAAAGCAGGTAAGTCAAGCTAAATTACTAAGAGCTGTCATTGACCAAAACTTAAAATTAGACCAATATATAAATTATACCATTGCAGAGAATAGGCAAGATGGTCTGGAATTTAATGGAAGAAGCTGGCAAAGGAAGCAAGGTGTTAAGAGCAAATAATTAGACAGGGAAAGGTAACAGAATGGGAAGAGGCCAAGAAGACATTTGGAGTGCAGGCTAGTGATTACCATCCCTGTCAGGAATTGATATCAGAGTATAGGCCAAGTGAAAGGTATAGGGGAATCCTGAATGAAAACCTGCACTGGTTGAGTTTTTAACTGAATCTAAACCAGAAGCTGCTGTTAAAAAAAGGGATAATTAGTAGGGCTTATAAAATACTGCACGATAACATAGGAATCAATCAGAAGAGGTCAGAAAAGATTGGGAAGAGAGAGAGATATTAGATAAGAAATTCACAAAGAAACAATGGGAGGGCATATGTATGTCTCCCAAGTATGCAACAAAAACAAGACTTAGGATTTTTGCCTGGAGGTGTTTGCATGGATACTTTTATACCCCAAGCAGACTCCACAGAATTTTTCTTCAGGTAGATGGCACATGTTAGAGGTGTAATGAGGAAGAAAGAGGCATCTGGAAGTATATGTTCTTGGATTGTAACGAGTTGGCAGACTTCAAAAATTCCCTACACTCTACCAGAAATACTAGGCAAGAAAATGACTGTAACTTAGGAAATTATTTTTTTTTTTTGAGCTGGGATACAGGATTTGAATTTCCTTGACACAGTAAGGCCTTGCTAAGTTTAATTCTGGTGGCTACCAAAAAAGCAATTAAAAATGGAAATCAAAATCTAAACCAACTAATTATACTTGAAGTGTGAATATTAGTGTAACAGAGAAGTGGGATCCTTAGAAAGGGGTGGAAGTAAAACATGAAATTTTGTGCCAAGACACACACAGAAAAATGTTTCTGAGGAGAAATTAGGTTAAAAGAAGAGAGGAATTGAACAATTTATGGAATGCTGCTTTGTTTATATGATACATAACAATACATGTGATGTATAATGTTTGCAAATGTGAACTTATTAATATGGTTTGATTACTTTTATATACATGTAAGTTTGCCTGTGTCCAAGGGATAATTGAATAAATGTGTTAACAAATATATATATATATATATATATATATATATATATACATATATATATATATATATATATATATATATATATATATATATATATATATATATATATATATATATAGACTTCTTTGAGGCAGTCACCAAAGCCATGGATGAGGGTAAGGTGATTCACACAGCCTATCTTGACCTCGCCAAGGCTTTCGACACCATCCCCCATTCTGGAATTATAGCTAAACTCACTAAACTGGGTATAAATCCCTACATCACAAGATGGGTTGCCAAGTGGCTTACTGACAGAACCCACACTGTAAAAGTTGCAGACTCCAAATCTGACCTCAAAGCAGTGACAAGTGGAGTACCACAGGGTTCCATCCTGGGACCTCTCCTGTTTGGTATCTACTTCTCTGAAGTACAGGCTAACACACAAGGCCTCTGGCTAACTAAGTTCGCAAATAACTGCAAACTAGGAGCCATAGTCAAGTCCCCAAATTATGTGGACATCCTACAAAAGGGCCTCACTGAGATAGATGCCTGGTGTCAGTGCCATGGCCTCAAGCTCAATGCCAAAAAGTGCAGTGTCATCCCCTTTGGTAAAAACTCTGTACCCATGAACTACCACATAGGCATCAATCGAATGCACACCGAATGCGTGATAAGAGACCTTGGGACCCAGGTGGACAGTAGTCTCTTCTTTGATAGTCACATCGCCACAGTAGTCAGGAAGTCCTTCTACGTGGCACACCTCATCATAAAAGGGTTCTCATCCAGGAAAAAAGAGGTCATTGTTCCACTCTACTCGTCACTCATTAGACCCATTATAGAGTACAATGCCCCTTTTGGAATGTACCTCACAAGACATCTGCAGCAGCTGGAAAGGCCACAGAAGTACCTCACAAAGAGGATTACTGGCCTCAAACAAATGCCCTACATTGACCGCCTCCAAAAACTCCAGCTTTACTTCATAGCATATCGCCTACTCCGAGGTGATCTCTGCCTAACATATAAAGCTATGTCAAACCCAGAGCTGTTCAACATGCTACACCTAAAGAAATCCCAGTCCCTCTGAGCTACACGCTCTAGGGGCCTAAACCTTGTCACCACATTAAACAGGACATGCTGGAGGGATAGATTCCTGTCCCAGAGACTTCCTATACCCTGGAACAAGCTACCCATCTATGTCAAGCAAAGTTCTTCATTAGCACTCTTCAAGAAAAATCTTGATGAGTGGATGGGAAATAGGAAATACACCCCAGGGATCACTTCTGTGTCTCTGCTGGACAGTGGCACATGAAAATAACTTTCTTGGGTGACGTAAGCTATAGAACCTTGCTGGCTAGGCTTACGTAGGCCCTTGGGCTGATAGCCTAGTACCTACCTATGAACCTATATATATATATATATATATATATATATATATATATATATATATATATATATATATATATATAAATGCCACAACCAGCTCTGGGGTATAGATGGATAAAGCCCTTACTCTGGCACAGGGTTTAATTATCAGTTTGGGTACCTGTAGAATCTGTCTGGAGAGGAAAGGAGGAAGATACCACTACTGGCTTGCCCATCCTTGACAGAAGGAGGGAGACAGATCAGACTAATCACACTGGTGACACTCAGCGGGAGCACTGTGTGTTTACCTATTGGAGCCTGAGCCTGCACAGTTAATTGTGCATTCTTCCTATGAAGCTGAGGGGACTCGGCAAGTGGAAGTAAACTTTCCCTCAAAAGACAGCGATCATGGAGCTCAAAGAAGTTGCTGAGTAGTGGTGGCGTTCCCAGAGTGAGCAGGAAAGCAGCAACCTACCACCTAACTCTCACCACCGAATGAAGGTTGTATCATGATTCCCAAGCAATAATGAATGAGCAATAGGGCACTAGTCTGGCCTTGGAATACTAGGCTCTTGTACCCCTGGAATAAATGGAAGAGTGGCGTGCATGCAGCCATCGGGCAAGGCCATGAGGGTGAAGCAATACAATAAAAAAATATAAATTATCCCATATCTAAACCTAACCATGAACTTAGTGTGTTATACAAACTAAAACCATACCTAGCTCAATAAACACAAGTACAGTGGACTTCAAAGGTGACTGCACACTGATCAACAGTTTAATTTCAGCTCTCCCAGAGTGAAAAAAAAACTGATAAGGGCCAGTAATGCTTCCAGTTTTAGTAAATTCAGTTATTGGTTAATAAGCGCACTGCTTGGATACCAGCAAAAAAGAAACTTAGAGAGCCTGACATAAAATCAGCTAGAAAATGTGAAGAGAAAAGACTGACTGGGAATAATCCTGCAGATGTTCAGCAAAAAGCAGTTCAACCTCCAGCTTTGGTGCAAAGCATGGCTTCCAGTAATCTAGAGGAAAAAATAAATCAAATGTAATCTGAGCTGATTAAAATAAACAAAACATTGAAAGTATACATCAATGCAGATAACAAAAGGCTTTCAAAAAAATGGAAGAAGCTTTAAACAGCTGTTCAGATGAACTGACAAAACTGTAAAAAATCAGATGATGAAATGAAGAAAAGGCTGACTGAGTATAAGACTGCTCAAGAAGAGCTGTTTTAAAAAAATGGTGTAGTTAAAGGACACAGCACACAGGGAAAAACTGAGAATCTGATGTTATCTTTTTCATCTGGTTCTCAACTGATGGGGTCTGGAATGCAGCTTCGGCCACTTCTAAAGACGTGGCTCCGTAGCACAAGCTCTTTCCCTTAGCTATAATCTCACAGTCTATCAAGAACTACCTCAGCTCTTGTTTGCTGCTTCAGTGAATGGATGTGGTTTACAGTAGCTTGGGCAATTTAGTGGATAGGATAAGTGCTTTGATAAATATTTTGTTATTCTATTTTATTTTTGTTGTTCCTGCCGCCCATTTGTTCTAGTAGTTAAAAAAGGTGCTTAGTTCTGTCTTGTAACACTTCTTTCATTTTAGGCCTTGTGCCTTGGCAGTAATTTCAAGTCTCTGTTCTACTGTTACCTGTTGTAGGTACTTTTCTTTTATCATTGCTAGTATTGCTCATATTGTTACCACTATTGGCAGGCTACGGTGCAGTGGTTAGCGTTGCCGCCTCACAGCAAGAGGTTCTCCCGTTCGATTCTCGGCTGGAGCCCTTCTATGTGGAGTCTGCATGCCCTCCCCACGGTCGAGTGACGTTAAAGACAAGCAGATTGGTGCTTGCATGAATGGATGTGTCTTCTTTGAAGGTTGGGTGTCGGGCTGGCAACTTGGCACCATAAAAATCCACTGCCAGTCATTAGCGGACTAGAGTTCCACTGTGGCGACCTCTAACCGGGAAAAGCCGAAAGATTTTTTTTTCTTGGTATGCTACTCTATTTTAATTTTCTTTTCTTCCTTAGATTCTTCTCTCCACACCATATCATATATGTTGACCGGTTTCAAAAAATGAACCTCCTGTGGGCACAAGATCCCTAATTCTGATGTCCACAAGAAGTGTGTATATTGTTTGGGCTCTGCCTATTTAGATGAAGAGAGCTTTGGTTGAACACTGCAACAAGTTAGTTCTCAAGGGTTTGTTACCCTCTACCTCTTCTGCATCTCCTGCTGGAACTCCCCTCCTCCCAAGAAGCTTTCTGAGAAGACTAAGGGGAATTCACTGACTAAGGGCAAACAATGTAAGAAATGATTCCCAGATCATTCTCCCTCCTCTGTTTCAGGTTTGGCTCAACCTGAAAAGATCTCCAGATCCTCAGATCCAACTGGTTATTCGGCTCCATAAAGATATAAGTCAAAATCTCTGGCAGACAGCTCCTCCAACTTTACCCAGAGCTGATTTCTTCTCGGATGCACTCCCCTTTTCTACAAGAGACCCTGAGAAGTACTTCCATGCCACCCTCTTCCTCGTCAAATGTCGCATCTATGAGCTTAATTGAAGCAGATGTGGACAGGATGATGATGGAATTTCTCTGGGCCCAGATTCAGTTGGAAGTTTTACCATCTCCCTCTCCCACTGGACCCGATTCAGATGGAAATTTTAACATCTCTGTCACCCATTGGACCCGTAAGCCTGCCACTGGCCCCTACCTAATTATTGTCTCTTTTCTAACACTGTGGTTGTCTCTGATCTAGCTAGCGCCAGAGGGCTGTCGCAGCTGAAGCGCTGTTGCCAGATCCTGGGGGGGGGGGGGGGTTGGATTTGACTTTGATGCCCTTGGAGTCATCCCTTCCTCTCAGATCCTCAGTACTGGACAGTTCAGCTGCAATGTTTGTCTCTAGGCAGAGATATGGTGATGCTGTGAACCGTCCTGGGCAGCTGTGTTCGACTCCTACCAGGATGGCCCTTGCTTCTCCTATGTCTTCTACATTTGAGGTAGTAGAGAGAGCTTTCTCCACCACTGTGGATAAGCTATACTTGTCCCCCCCTCAGGTCCACCCCTTCTATATCTGTCTCCCGTGGCTTCAGAGCCTCTACATCCTGTCACATCAGGACAGCTGACCCTTACAGGCCTTGAGACAGTCCTCATTCAGAACTCAGCTCATACTTCCGAGTACTCTCCGGAGCATACCACCAGGGAGCCACCTAGAAAATGTACATGCAAAAGGAGGCACATAGATTTCCCACAGGAATCCTTCATAGAAGACAATGAATTTGATGATGGGTAACGGTCAACCAAATCACCCCTTGAGGATGTCTCCTTCGGTGAAATACTTAAACTTTTGAGACAGAAGGGTGGTTGGTCTACTGACCCCCTTTCCGAAAGGAGTCTGTGTTTCATGAGGCTTTCACAGCTGGTTTAGCTACATTCTGGGTAACCCATCTAGTGGTTGAGATGGTGGATGTCATCTCACACTGGGCTTGGAAGGATATGGATGTCAAGGAGCCAATCCTCAAAAGACTTGACAAATACCTGGTTGCACCAAAGGATCGAGCCCACTGCACCAAGGGTCCCCCAGTGGAATGCTATTGTGGTAGCAGTGGCCACCAAGAAAGACCTTGCTTAACAAAGTTCTACTGTACATCCCCCCAAAAGAAAGTCCACATCATTGGACAGGTTTGGGAAGCATGTTTGTGCATCGGCAACCTTCACTCTGTCTGTCTTGTGGCACATGTCACAATATTTCAGACTGACTTCATCAAGGATTTTTCCAATGCCCTCTATGGGTCCATGCTGGTGTAGAACAGGACCATTTATTCGCAACTCGCCACCCTACAGTTCCTATTGTATACCTCTATGAGACCCATTTTCCATTCTTCAGAAGGTGCTTTAGGAGTCGCAGGTTCAGGAATTGGTGTAAGATGGCATGCCTGAATGCACCTTTGTGACTTTACAGAGCCTTTCAAGTCATTGTTCATCAGTGCTCCTTCTGATGTATCTACTTTATTTGGCCCCAAGGATAAAGAAACCCTACATAAGAGTGAACAAGATAGGGAGACCTTATCTGCCATAGGTATATGTTTTTCTATACCTCAGAGGACCTTTTCCTGAACCCAGAGAGGTGGTAGGAAGATGTGGTTCCTGAAGTCGCAAGGTTTTCTCTGGACTCCTACAGGTACCCCCCCCCCCATGGTAGAGGGGGGAACTCCAGTAACAGACAACACCCTTGTGACAGAAGTCGCCTGCAAAATCAGGGTTTTAGAGGTCCTTTCTCTGAGAAGCCTTACCAGCACTCCTGAAGGGTTGCCCAACTACTGTACTCTGGAGGCAGTTGGGGCGGGGGGTGCTTATTTCTGCACCTCCAAACCTAGACAGTCATTACTAAAGACACTTGGGTGTGAGGTTTATTTCAAGATGCTATTATATACCTTTTCCCTACAGCCCCCCAAACAATCTACAAAACTTCCTGACATTCCACCCAGTCAGAGGAAAGTAGCAGTCATATAAATAGGAAAACTTCTGTCCAAGAGAGTCACCCAAATGATCCCTTGACCAACAAGGATTCAGAACTTACTCAAGGTAAGCCTATCCTGGATTTCAGCAACTTAAAGCCACATGTCAATTATTTCAAGTTATAAATGGTTATGATTCAGTCCATTCTACAGCTTTTGCACAAGAATGATTGGATTTGCTTGCTAGATCTTAAGGATATGTACTATGGCATCCAAATAGACAGGCAATCTAGGAGAATTCTTCACTTCTAGCTATGACCCAGTCATTACCAAATCAGAGCCCTGTCCTTTGGCCTCACCAGAGTCCCAGAGTGTACACTAAATGCATGGCAGTGAGTGCAGTTCACCTGAGACTGCTGGGATTTCTGATATTTCCATACTTCGACAACTGGCTCATCTCTGCTCCCACCACACTTCTAGTGATTCAAGCCAGGGACTACTTGCTCCAGCCATGTCATCAACTGGACATCACAGTAAACTACAACAAGTCTCAATTCAACCCCAGTCAAGTCCTGGAGTTAATTGGTGTTTGTCTGGACTCAGTACTCAAATTGCAAACCTACCGCATTCAAGAAAAAATACCTTACAATGTCAAGCTTCCCACATCCTCTCACTTCCTTTCCCACCAGCAAGGTTGGCTTTGCAACTCCTGGGGTCTGTGGAAGCTTTCATAACTCTAGTACCCTAGCAATATATTAAACGAGGGTGCTACAATGGATGCTTTCAGTACAATGGTCTATAAGATGACAGTCCCTATCTGCTCTAATACGAATGACAACAATTTACAATGAACATATTACTTGGCGGATCACCACAAAAGAAGTTTTTTCAGAGCTGCCCTTTTATCTTTTCACCACCCACAGCCACAGTAACTAAAGATGCCTCCTAACTAGGGTGATGAGAGCATTACTTGGGAAGGACGGTCCAAGGCATTTGGCCCCAACTGGAGGCCAAACATCAATGTCCTGGAAATGAGAGCAGTCCTATTAAATTTGCAGGCCTCTTCAGGAATGACTGCCATCAAGACAGACAACAAGCAGGGAGAAACCAGGTCCTATCCCCTGTGTCGAGAATCAATGAGAGTTTGGCAATGGGCGATCTCTTCAATCCATTTTCTTTTGGCAATGCATATTCTGGGGAAGTTCAGTGTGTAGCAGGTAAATTAAACAGGTCCATCTTACTCCCTCACAAGTAGTCTCTCAACCCTGTGCTGGTGGAAATGATTTTTCCATCAATGGGGCCAACCATGCTGTGATCTCTTTGCTTCGCAAGTGCAGCAGGTACTTTGTCCTGATCCCTACAGAGGAGGAGTCACTGAGAGACTCTCTAGTCCAAGATTGGCCACCTGGACTTTTGTACACCTTTCTGCCTACCCTGCTGATCCCCAAATTTCTACAAAAAGCATCTTACCGGAAGAGCAAAGTAATCCTCATTGCTCAGTTCTGGTCTTGATAAGTATGGTTTCCCTTCCAGTGACCTCATCTACTTCCCCCCACATGGGTGTTGGATCCAAACCAGGAATTCTTTCTCACCCATCACAAATAAATCATCCAGACATTTGGACCCTCAAGTTGACAGTATGGTTTCTACACTTGCAATGATGGCCAGATAGTAAAGGGTTTCAGCTGCAGTCAAAAACATCCTCATATCCTCTTAGAAGGCTTCTACTAGAAAGGTGTATAAGAGTAAATGGAAATAATTCTCATTTTGGGCTGTCCAGAGATAATTATACATCTTTTCAGCACCTATTCCAGCTATTCTAGATTTTCTTGCTTCCATATTTAACAATGGTGTTATTCTACTGTAAAGAGTCAACTTGCAGCTATGTCGAATTTTCATGTAGGACATAACCATTTCTCTTTGGCATCATCTAGATTATGTAAAGCTTTTGTTAAACAGACCTTTTTACTCAGCCCCCCATTAAGGACCAACCTGGGATTTAAATATACTTCTTCAAGCCCTGACTCAACCCCATTGAACCAAGGTAGACTTAAAATTTTTGTTTTGGGAAAACTATTTTTTGATTGTGATCACATCGGTCAGACAATTATCATAACTCCAGGCTCTCTCTTCTAAGCCACCATATCTAATTTTTCACAAGGACAGGGTGTTTCTCCACACTAATCTTTGCTTTGTACCTAAGGTAGCGTTTACAAACAGCTATGAACCAATCCATCAACCTTCCGGTTTTCTTTCCAAATTTTCCCAACAAAGGAGAATACATGTTGCAACTTTTAGATGTGCATAGGCAGCTTTGGTTCTATATCCACTGTGGCAGAAGGACAAAGTATTAAAAACTGGAGACAATGGAGTGTGGAAAATAATTATTGACTGTACAGCAGACGAAAGAGAAGCACACTTATCCCAGCAACCAGAGAATGTTGAGAGGCAGTTGTGAGATTCAAGCTGCTGCTGCTGCTGCTGTATCCAGCTGTCTTCAGAATATTTTTTTTTCCTGGAGAATCAATGTCATTTTGATGCAGAACAGGCTAAGGAGGAAATACAAAAGTTTGCCCAAAAAAATGAGCTGTCAAACAAAAGAGGACTCTGTTTCTCATTCTTCTGATAGTAAAGCTCAGAGAGAGACTTTGCCAGTGAAACCTTTTCCAATCTTCCAAAGGAAAATGCTTGAGAGAAAAAGCAGAGGAGTTGACTAGAAGAATAGGGAGTACCTTGAACTTGAACCGGAGTTTGAGATTGGGAGATGAACAGGAAGAAGGCTAGCAACACTGAAACTAGTGAATAAATGTGAGATTATAAAGCATCAACCAGATTTATGAAATACAGTGCTTTATAAGAAAGTGTGGAAAGACTGGACTTTTATTGACTTTGTTAAACCTGTGGGGGACCTGAAAAGCATACATCTCACTGCATACTATTAATATTTGGAAGGACACTAGAAGAAAAGAAAAAATGTAAATGTTAAACAATTTTTATTCTTAACAGTATTTGTATAAAACATTTCAAGATATATATTGCATGTTATATAGTAAAGTATTTTCAGTTCTTGTATGCGATAACAATACTAAAGTAAATGAGTACCTTTTTTAATTCTTTTTTTTTCAAAAAATCTTTATTTGATTTTATATTATCAAACAGCACTTTCACAAAAGACAGAACACAGAAATAGTGTGTGAATAAAAGTTATGTCCAACATACATAAAACTATAATACGCTTATTTACAATTGTGTCATTCAGCTATTACAGTTGTGTATATAATAACCTGTATACTTCATAAATAATTTATACCTGGTAGAAACTGGAGTCAGATTGGTAATCCCATATAGCATACTTTGTGCAAGGGGGAAGAAGATATTAAAGGTTACAGGGAAGATATAATGCCAAATACCTTTTCCCAGACTTCCAGTAGATTTGCTCTTTTTTATTGTTATAGATAACCACCTTGTATGCCATCAAGTGTTTGGTAGCCATTTACTTAAAATCTCCCCATGTAATTGCAAGTCTATCCAACTATTTAGAAGCAATTTAAAGCTTCATGAGAAGGAAGAGTGTAATAAGGATTTGAATTTGAGTTGCTGATATATCTATGGGGGGATATGAAGTAATGTAAACTCCCAAGTCAACGTTGCTTTTTCATATCCCATCTTTTGGAGCTAAATCTTTAGGGAATTCCATAACTTATATACGCATTTACAACTACAAAACGTGTATTAAGTCTGCTTTTTGGAACTCATAATATGGACATACTGGTGAAATAGATGTGTTAATTTTGTGTAGAATCATGGAGGTAAAATAGGCATTATTAATGATCATAAGTTGTGTGTACATTCATTTTTTCAAGGGGGAGTATCTTAGAAGTTATTTTAATTGATTCTTTTACTTGTTGTTCCGAGACTGAAGGGTCAGCTTCCACAAGGATTCACAGTTCTCTATGTCCCCAATTTTTATACCCCCTTTAAAGAGGTAATCAAAGCATAACTCTTTTCTTTGCCTTAGAATGACTGTGTATGTCTTAGGTAGCCTCAACTCAGTTCTTATTTTTGTGATAGAGCAATCACGAAATTGGAAGAAATCCAGAAGTCATCATAGGCGCCAGAGCCATAGAGGGAGGGGGAGGGAGCACCCTCCCCACTTTTACAGCTGCAAGACCCAGACCCAATGGAGGACTCATGCGTGCACTGCACGCTAATGTAAGCTAAAAAAAAAGTGAGTGGAAATAACTATAGCCTACTCGGTAAAGAGACATTTTCTGTGTTATTGCTGCTGCTTTAGGAAGGTACGGAGAGATTTTATGTGTAATGCTGGTTTAAGACGTGTGTGTGTGTGTGTGTGTGTGTGTGTGTGTGTGTGTGTGTGTGTGTGTGTGTGTGTGTGTCTGTGTGTGTGTGTAAAATATCCCAGTTACTTATAACTGGTGGTTACACTTACCCAGGATCAAACACTGTACCTTAGGTACAGGACCCTGCATTCTCTACCCACACCACCACTTGTGATATTCAAGGAGTTGAGTCCATACCTCTCAACTCTCTACATTTTCACAGAATATTATATTTGGCTCATACTTTTGCTCTGTTCCTCTTAAAGTTTGTGTTTTTTTGGAAACACATGGTCACACAAAACACTATTTTAGCAATGTTCTAAGATTATACAAGCAATATTTAAAATGTGTCCCTGGTTTTGGCCCTTTGCCACCCCCCCAAATAAAATTTGGCTTTTTCCAGATTTCTTCTGCTGTGAAATTAAGAAATGTAGTTGTGTTAAGCAGATGGTGCAGTGGTAGTGTTGTTGCCTCACAGCAAGAGGTTCTCTGGTTTGACTGTTGGCTGGGGTGTATTCTGTGTGCAGTCTGTATGTCCTCCCTGTGTTTGTGTGGGTTTCCTCCCATTCTACAAAGACATGCGTCTGGAGCATTTCTCCCTGGGCCTCTGCTGAATTTTGGCTTTGTTCCAAGTTGGACTTTCTCGGTAAACAAATGTTAAATAAAAAATTTTGCTGACAGCTTCAGGGGAAGAGAAGTTTAGTGCTGCTTATTCCGAGGCTGTTTGCATTGTTAGTAGCACAAAAGGTAGTAGCCTTACTTTTGATGCAGAAGGCTGAGGGTTCTACTCCCACAGTATGCAGGTGGATCGCTGATACTGTACTGTTTTGTACTTTAAAGGGAATGGATGCTGCAGTCCTGTGAATGTCCTCCTTTGGGGGAATTACCTAGTAACTATGAACCTGTTATCAGTTTGCCATCCATTCCCTATTGCAATATTACTAGCTTATCATTTTTAATGTAATATAGGCAATTTATTCTTTAAGGGCAACAGCCACTTTATTTGTAAATTAAACAATGAAATATAAAGTTGTTTCCTAGCAACAACCTCTTCATTAGTTAGAGATCCCTTTAATATGGAATTATTTAGATCACTTACTTCTGCAGAGATTTTGCTTATTTACTGATATTGATGGATTGTAATGACAGAAGTATGAGTGGCCTTTTATGGTTGAAATTTTCTGAAGTGGGTAGTTTTGTCATTGGTTCATATATTTTGTTTCATTGCTTACTAGAAGACTGTTCAAAACTACAAATTTAAAACACAGTCTAACAACTGGTGCTGTATTATACATGGAATATAACTGAATACAATGAGGAAGGTGAATCAAAGAATGTATACATGTATGCATGGCCCTAAAAATGTTTGAAAACAGGGGTCTATATTATAACATTGAATGCTCAAACTTTCGAATGCTATAATATCGACCCATTTCAGTAGAACAATCATAACATCAAACACTCAGAACTGTTCCAAGAAACATACACACACACAACACAAGCACATCAAAGCACACCAAAACAACTGCAATCCACAAACATACACTTAAAATCCTACATCTAACCCTACACTAAACTGTACATACACTACTATCTATCTACTTACCTTAACCCAAACCCTAACCCTAAGGTCCGTAACTCTCACACACTCACCTCACCCGCGCCCTAACCCTAAAGTCCCTAACTACCGCACACTCACCTTACCCCAGTCCGTTTGCTCACTTACCTTAACCCGGTCCTTAACCATTGCACCACACTTAACTGAATCCAATCCGTAACCTCCGTTCGCTCAATTCCCTAAACCCGTTCCGTAACCATCACACCACAGTGCTGTAAATAGCGAAGCCATGGAAAGGACCACCAAAATTTTACCCTAGGTAAAATTTTGATGTTCCGATGCTTTGCTATTGTCAGCTTTTGCTCTAAAGGGTTCGATATTATAACATTCGAAGTTTTAAAACTTTGATGTTATAATATAGACCCGAAAACAGCCCAGAGAAAAGTGTGAAAGGCTCAAAATCATGGGCAAAGTTTAAGCTTTTAACTCTTGTTACCAAAGCAATGGATGAAGGTAAAACAGCCACATTACCTTGACCTGACGAAGCCTTTTGACACAATCCTCTACTCGGGTGTAGTAAAAAAGCTGAATAATGTAGGAGCAAACACTTGCATCACCAGCTGGATTACCAACTTGCTCACAGGATGCAGGAGATCAAAACAGTGGAAGAGACCACTTGCCAGTGGAGTCCCCCAGGGTTCGGTGTGGAGACTTTTTCTGTTTGGCATATACATCTCAAAAGTAAAAGGAAATACCAAGAGGCTTTGGCCAGCTACATATGAGATCACTGCAAGCTAGGAGCAGCTATTGAATCCCCAAATGACTTAACCATCATGCAGGAAGGTTTGTCCCAAGCAATAACTGATGTCAAAATCATGACAATGCCCACTGAGAACCGACACAATTGTTTGGCATTTAGGAACTTATGTGTACAATGACCTAACTTTTGACCAACATGTGCCCAGCTTATAACAAATTGATTGTGACTAGATCTACAGATGTTATTGTCCCCCATTACAAAGCTCTCATTAGGTCAATCATTTTGTATAATGCCGACTTTGGCATGTATCTGCCAGCCCCATGCAACAATTGGAATACCTTCAGAGATACCTTACTTTAAAAGGATATAAGTCCTAAACAATAGGTCTTGCATGGACCACCTTAAAGATTTATTACTGTACTCAGTATCCTACAGAGTGCTTAGAGGTGAGATGTCTGGCATACAACACATCCTCCGACCTAATACAGATGGACCTACTGAACCTCAGCAAGTCAAATGGCATCAGAAATACTCAGTCCAGGTGTCTAAACTGAATGTTGAGGAGAGATGGATATATATCACTGAGGCTACCACTGTTCCAGAACAGACTATCCATAAAAAAAAAAAAAAACAAAGCTCATCTGTCCATATTCAAATATATTTATTTATTTTATTTATTTAGTGCAACTTGGATCTAAGGATGGGTAATAGAAAATGTACTCCAGGGCTCCCACTCATGCCACTAATGGATAGAGGCAGTTCCTAAATGCTGCAACCCTCACATGGGTCCCCTCAAATTATCTATGGAATGATCACAGTTAATCTTACTATGGCTAATATACAATTATCAGCCATGGGATGGGTACGACCAATCAGAAAATGTTTATACAAGCACCAAAAGGGAATTGGCTAAGCTTAAAATGTCCTCCAAGTAAACCTATGTTATGGTAGTAAATAGCTATAAAAAACTGCCCTTTTTAGATCACTAAGTGCCCCCCCCCCCAGTCTTCAACAGCTTTCGGCACCTATGAAATTCATTTGTCCTTTAATAAGGGGAAGTTATTTAGATTAAGCATGGAGTTATTAAATTTCAGATTTGGATTAAGATGTAAGGGTTGTAGAGTTTCCAAGGCTGCAGATAAATTCAAAGCTGCAAAGAGTTTTTGTAAATTAGTGATAAAATACTTTACTGGGACAATGATCTTGTAAGTTAACAATTCTTTTTTATAATGAAAGGGAAGTGCTTTGGGATTGATTTTGAGTGATTTTATATAATTAAAATATAGTGTTACCAATATAGGTGACCAAGTGTAATTTGTTGGGTTATATTCTGATATTATTATCCTGCTTCTGTTTATAATATCATAGTGCAGTATGAAATCCGGAAGGTTAAGTCCACCATTTAGTTTTGGTTTTATTAGTTTGTAGTGTGATATTCTTATAGATTTATGGGACCATATAAACTTATCAAAAAATGTGTGTAGCTTTTTTTAAATAATTTATTGTAGACTATCACTTGTGAGGTCATGAAAATATATAATAGTCTAGGTAATATATTCATTTTGATTACAGCAACCTTAGATAGAAAGAGTAATTATAGGTTGTTCCATCGGTTACAATCCTGTACTATATTTTGCCATTTACTCAAGATGTTATTTTGATAAAATTCCTATTTATTTTGATAAAAGGTAATCCCACAATATTTAATAGAGTGTTTTATTTTGATTGTGTCTAAGTGTGGATATAATAACATTAGCTTTGATGGACTTAAAGGGAATACAGTAGTTTTGTTTAAATTAAGTTTGTAATTGGATATCTTTGAGAAAGTATCAATGGCTTTCAGTAATTTAGATATATCTGAACCTGGGTAAGAAAAATAAAGATTCAAATCATCGGCAAAAGCTGTCAGGAAAACTTTACTATAAAAGAGTACTGGGGGATTGTGATAAATGTGCTGTTTAATAAGAAGGAAGAGTGGTTCAAGATATAGGTTGAAGAGAAACGGGGACAGACGACAACCTTGTCTTCTTCCATTTTTAATGATAATTCTATTGGAGAAGTTTTTGTTTATGTATAAATTTGTATAAGATTTATCATAAAGTGTTTTAATCATTCAAATTAATTTAGGAGGGAAGCCAAAGTAAGGTAATACTGATAGCAAGAAATTTAAGTTTAGTCTATCAAATGCCTTATATGCATCAACCACAATCATGAAAACTGGGATTTTTTTTTGATTTGCAAATGTTATTAAAGCTTCAAGTGTAAGGGTATTGTCACATGTTTGCCCGTGAGGGGTAAATCCAGACTGCTCAGGTGAAATGACATGTGTTATGATTTTTTTAAGTCTATTAGCAAGGACAGATGTGAAAATCTTTAAATCTATATTTATTAGAGAGATGGGTCTATAACTCTTAGGGTCTCTAGGGTCTGTCTGTTTATTCAGTATGAAGATTGATTTTGAGGCATTAAGGTGAATATCAATAATCTTGTTATTTATAATATAATTATACACATGTTGTAATATTCTAGCAATTTGCAGAGTAAAACTTTTACAAAACTCTGATGTATAGCCATCTGGTCCAGGTGCCTTATGAGATTTTAAGTTATTTATGGTATTAATGATTTCCTGTGGTGAAATAGGGTCTGTTAGTATTTTTTGTTGATTAGGGTCCAGTTTTGGGAAAGATAAATCCTGTAGAAATAATGTTGTGTCTTGTTTGTTCCGAGGTTGGCAGAGTCTGCTATCCATAAATCTGTGTGTAGATTTGTTCAAATATGTTTAGAGTTTCGGTATTACTACAGTAATTCTTATCTAAGTGATTCATTTCAGTTATGCTAGGTATAGATTTTTGAAGGGAAGTTAATCTAGCTAGTACTCTAGATGGTATTTGTGCCCCCTCAGCATATTTGGCCAGGGTTATGGTTTCTTGAAATGAGAACAAGATGGCTACAGTACTGTAGACGCTGCTATTCCTAGCTCTCTTAAAAACCCTGAATAAAAATACATCCCAGAGGATAAAAGGAAGACTACAAACTGGAAATAATATAAAGAATATCTACAACACACCTTACAGTAGTGTCTGGATGGCTTCAAATCATCGTAGGAACTGTACATAAACAAGATTATTCAAGATTGTAACACATAACCTTTGACATGTGGTAGTAACTGCCTGTATGATAAACAGGAATGCAAAAAACCAGCACAATGTCGAAAGGCGAAAGTAGCATGGAAACACTGACAACAAAAAAGAAATACTCAGTTCTAGCCTCTCCAGAAAAAGATAAAACACCAAAAAGACAAAGAAAAATAAAACAAACTAAAATAGCAAAAACAGCATGTAAATCTAAAGCGGACCAACCAGCTAATTTAGAAGACATCAAATCAGTTTTACATCCTATTTACCAGGCAATACAGGACCTCACTATACAATTCAAATCCTTCGGAAACCCATTTAATCAGATGAGAATTGAGAAGTTGGAGGCAAAAATACTAGAAACCGAAATAAGGGTTGACAACTTACAACAAAGTGCAGACACTAATTTCAAAGTAATACAGGACATGCAATACAAAATAACTGACCTTGAAGCTCATTCACGCAGAAATAATATAATTATACAAGGGATCCCTGAATAAGTTACACATAATAACCAAATAACAACGATCAAACAAAATCGTGCCTTCGTTGAAGGTTGGGTGTTGGGCTGGCACCTCGGCACCATAAAAAAAAATCTACTGCCAATCATTAGCTGACTGGAGTTCCGCTGTGGCGATCCCTAACTGGGGAAAAGCCAAAAGAAGAAGAACAACTCTGTTGAAATGCAGCAGATAACTATAGAGAGAGCCCATTGTGCTTTACGAGAAACTCAGATACCAAATAAAACAAGACCAATCTATGTTAAAATTCTGAACTAACAAGACATCACAAACTTCTTGCAAACTGCAAAAAAAAAAGGTGTTATTACTTGGAATGGCAACCGGATCTCCTTTGCACAGGATCTTCCCCTACAGATAAGGCAGGCAAGACAAGCTTTCTCTCCGTTTTGCTGGTTTCTGATAAATAGAAAATTAAAATGCCAAATGAAGTATCCGAACACATTACTGTTCTATCATAAAGAAACAAAACACTCGATCGCATCCAGCAAAGAGGCAAAGAAAATATTTCTTAACATTTTTAAGGCATTACCTGCCTTGTAATAAGATTATGAAAGAAAACGGACAATTGATTCAAAGTTGGCCAATTCCATGCTACCTCCCTGAGGGAGAACATAACTGAGGCACAAATACTTTAAGCCTTTGAATCTCCCAGAAACAGGTCTGGAACTAGAGGGAAAATCTAATGGGGACTTAACGGAATGGAAAGTCACTTCATAACTTTCCAGCCGAGCAAGCTAAGAAGTTACCAATTTCCTATGCAATTGCATTTGAACTCCTTTCCCCAGTGAGTTACTATATTCCGGCCACAGGAATCTGATAAATAATGGGGAATGTACGAAAACAGTTAAACGTACCATTAGTAAATCACTGAAAACAGAAGCTCAGGAATGTTACTGGATCTTATTGCAGTTTTCATCTTCCGGGCATGCAGAGAACCGACATGAGATTAAAAGAGAAAAAGAATTAAGGTACTCTGACACAGATAATTCTCTGGCTTAATTACAATTAACAAATGTAATAAACAAATGTGTATTCCTGCTGCATGGTGCATAAAGCGCACACAAACCTTAGGAAAGCTAAAAATCACAATCCCGACTGTTAATCAGACATAAATTAATCAACTGGTAAGTGAAACTGCAAATCTTTATTAACTATGTTAAAAAGGAGCTAGCAACTCTCTGGGCAAGTCAGTCATTCACAGATACTGTTTAACATCTTAAAATCTAATAGTTACACTAACTCACAAATGATGACTGTAGACAGTTGTTTTTTTGAAATGTTTAATCCGTTGTTTACTTGCCACATACATGGCTCACAAGATATCTGGTACTAAGCAATACAGCTTAACCTTCCTTGCTTTCACAATTTAGGTTAAATGCTGGTAAAGTGTTATCACAGTAAGGATACATACCACTTAATTTTTACAGTGCGAATGTATGCATAGATAGATAGTGATGTTTAATTTTAGTTCCTCTGTTTCATTTATGAAGATATAGCCGTGCCTAAGAAGAACTGGAGAATATAGTTAGAAGAAAATCGAGTTAAAACGGAAGGGTCCAGTATGAACAGGAATAAGTAAAGCCCAATAAATATAGGCACTTACATATGTGATTTTTGTACAGGAACTATTCCTACTAAGCTGCTATACAGCTAAAGGGTAGTGATAGTTTAAAATTACAAAGGATGGACTTGAGGCCTGTGGTTACTCGTTAACTGATAATAAAAGCAAGAAATGCTAAACCTTAATTTTGTGGTAGACTGTGTATGACAAGTTCTACAAATATATCTATAAAATAACTTGGTGAGATTAAACGCCTATCAGATAAGCTTACAACCAGTAGTACTGAAAGAAGAGACAAGAAATCTAAACAACACTGAGTAGTTAAAAGGCTTTGAAACAAACTGATGTACACTGAAAACACGCCAACAAAAAGCAAAGCTAATGCACTGTGGACAATATAAAGGATTAATAATGTTTTATTACTCAGAACTAAAATGTCCGTCAAAATAAGATTACTTTAATATTATACTGTAAAAAGACAGGAGTTTGTACTCAAGTTTGTAGTTCCTACTGTCTAAATGTTTTATTCTAAAACAAAGTTTATATTGTGTTGTTAATTAAGTGATTTCCTATCATTGTATAGTCATGTTAAACTTTTTTGGTACTTTTGTTTTCTAGGATATAAAGATGTTTCTGGTTGGAAGAGGTTGGGAATACAGAATAAGTGTTAAAAGGAGAACTAATATGTTAGGGTTTTTCTGTATAGTTTTCGTTGTTATTAAGGGGAAATATAGCTATGGAACATCCCATTTAAGACATACTTACCTTAAAACTCTTGAACATATCCGGATAAATAAACCAAGTTTTCTCATCTTTCCCATCCCTTCTTGGTCCAGAGGAGTAATGGGTAGGCATTAGGGATGGGCAGGAAAGGATATGTGTCATTCAACTAATTCTCGACGTAAGCTTCTTATCCATAACAAAATTCATATTGTACAATACCAACATTTAATCTTAATACGTGTACTAGAAAAATAATGTGGGAAATTGAATCATGGAATTTAAAGGGGATTCAAACAAAAGATAAAAGAAACCTATTTTTTCACCTTACTTATAAGTCTAAGGCAAATATAATTCTAATTCAAGAAAAAAACAATGGGTAAAGATTAGAGAGAAAAAATGGATCAAACAGGTTATAGCAGCGGGGGTAAAAAGTAATAGTGCAGGGGTGGCTATAATAATTAACAAATTGTTCCAGGTTAATATCATAAAATGTGACTCTGATAGAGAAGGAAGATTATGCTATACATTATATGAAGACCCCACTATAAAGAAACCTATCTTAAACATCTATGCCCCCTGCAATAATCAGCAACACTTATGTCCCTCTAGAACATTTAACTACATTTAAGAACCACTATTTAATTACAGGAGTGGACTGGAATGCTCAACAAGATCCCATTTCTGATAGATCAAACCCCAATAAATCATATAACAAACAAGCTACAGTTGCACTTGCAGAGCTTAAACAGGACTTTAAACTCTTTGATCCCTTCAAACAGAAGAATAAAGACCCCCGTAAGGGAAAAATTTACCTTCTGCTCACAATGCCACAAAACTTGGTCTACAATTGATTTCTTCCTCATTTTGGATATAGTTTTAAATATGAGTATAGAATGCTATATTAACACTAGATTTTTCTCTGACCATTCTAAAGTCTCATTGAGTATAAACTGGAGTGGTACAAGAAATACGAGTGGAAGGGGTCACAACTGGTCTCTTAACCCAAACCTCCTATTAAAGCAAGATATTATAGACGGTGTCAACATACTCTTAAGAGAACTATTAGACAGAATCCCTTCCCCTCAGTACCCAGTGGACATTGAATGGACCACTACCAAATCTCAAATAAGGGGGTTCCTTATTAGAAAGCACCACATTACAAAAAAAAATCACAGAGAAGAGAAGGGACACTAATAAAAGTAAACATACACAAATTGGAAATAGAGATGCAGTAAAGCTTTAGTAAAGAAAATGAAGAACAACTACTTAAATATCAAAAAGACTTTTACTTACTGAAGGCCAAAAGCCTCTCATTTCAAGAAACCTTTTTTAATTATTTTTTAGTTTTAAGAAATATAGGCATTACAATGTAAAAAACATGTTTAAGTTAATCTACTGTAATCTTGGTTTGTTGAGATGGGGATGAGGTATAAAAGTGCACAGATTATTACTTTTGCATACATGAATGTGTGGATTATGGCCCTTGGCTTAGTCAAATAAGTTTTTTTGTGTAAACAAGTAAATAAGAGAACACTGAATGTAATGCAAAATTTTTATTTAGCAAATGAATTTTCAGTGAGAGCTGTGAAGTCTGCAAATGAGAGCAGCTGTACATTTTATTCTCATGTTTCCATGAAGACAAGCTGACTACACTGGCAGGCAATAAAAGCCATAGCACTTTTTTAAGACAAAAAGTGAATGTTTTCTGAAAGCATACACAGTTTTTAACGGGTCTACTTTGAAACATCTAAAACCCATAACATCTAATTTCATAACACTGAGACCAGAACATCTAAAACCCAAAACATCTAAAAACCATAACATCGAATTTATGGGTTTTAGATGTTCTGGTCTCAATGTTATGAAATTAGATGTTATGGGTTTTAGATGTTTTGAAGGGGACCCGTTTTTAACAACTGTGAGGGGAATAAAGATAAGATGAGAACAGACAGTAATTAGTGTCCGTAGGAGCAGAGGCTGTAACATGTGCTTTAACAAGGACAAGCTTAATTTTAGGTTAGGTAGTTCCTGTGGGTACATCTGTGAATTTGGTCAATTGTTCCTATCAGGAAGGATAAACTTCATTATTTGAAGATGTACACAATTTTGTGTGTTTGTTTTAACTTAATAGGTTCTGAGGGGTGTGCACTTTTTTTTGTTGGAGGGTTTTCATTAAAACAAAAAGTCTTTTTAAACTGTGACTTAAATTCAAATGGAGATGTCAAGAAGCAACTGTATAAAACATCACCCTGCCAGACATTAGTGGGTGCATGTAACACAAAAGTTGGAAAAATACAAAAGGCATTTTAAAAAGCTATCATATAGAATAGGTGGGAATAATAGCTTTTTTATAATGACTATACTATCCATATTATTTTTTGAACATGAATGGACTTACAAGTCTGAACAAAAAAGGTAAGAGTATTGAATTACATTAAGAAATACAGAGAGCAAATAGCAATACTACAGGAGACACATTTGGAAAGAAGAGAGTATGTGAATTTGATAAAGAAAGGATTTCACAATGGACATTCAACAGAGTATCAGGGAAAAGGGAAAAGGGAAGTACTTATGCTAATTGCTAGAGGAGCACCAATAGTGACACAAGAGGGGAAAAGGATAATAATGGTAGATTTGTGGTAGTAAGAGGCTACTGGCAAGAGAAGAAGATTATGCTGGCCTGCATTTATATTCTACATAAAACTGCTATTATGGAGCTTAAGAAACTTTTGGAAATAATCAGCTTTCAGCAAGGAATATTACTTACAGGTTAGGAATGAAAATTGATTTTCAACATTGAGGATGTATCTGGGGAACTAGAGGGAAAATATAACAAAAAAGGGTACATTTCTGAAGAAATTTATGAAAATATTTGGTATGGAGGAATTGAATTCTAAAGTAGGCACTCGGAAAGAATTTATATATTATTCTGCCAGGTACAGTAACTGCCAGGATACACAGAAATTATATTTTACAGGAACAAATGCATTTAATTGAAAGCTTCAACATACATTCAATAACTATTTCAGATCATGTGCCAATAACAACCAAGATAAAAATGCAGAGGAATGAAGTAAAAATGAGACACTGAAACTTCCCCACCCACCTGTTAAAAAGAGAGGAATTTAATGAATGGGTAGTGGAAATTATTCGAGAGTTATCAGGAAATACAAAAATGTCTTTGCTTGTTGGGTGAGGATGAAAGTGGAGTTTAAAGATAGGGTAGAAATAAAAAGATATGGTTAAGAAGTAACATGAATTATTTAGAGGGCCAGACAAAGGTTAAAGTATTTTGGAACAATGGGAATCTCACAGAATAAGAAGCAGCTTAACTGCAGAGTGCTAAACAGAAAATAAGGAAGTATCAGGATAATATGCATGACTTTAGAATTATTGTTGTTAAGCAACTGTTTTATGATAACTCCAAAACACAGAAACTTTTAACACAACAACACAGGCAACAGAAAGTAGAAATATTTTTTGCCAAACTTGGGGAGCCTATAACAAGAAAAATAACTAATAATCCTGGTATTAAAGATATTTCAGAAATTTTATGAACACATGTATAAAGTAGAGAAATTTGGAAATCATGGAAGAGCACAGATGGAAATATTTATGGAAGACTTAAGTATGCCAAGATTATAGCATGAGGCTCTACAATTAACAGTTAAGTCAGAAGGAGATGAGATAAAAATGGTGACGTACAATCAATCTGCAGGAAAGTCACCAGGAATAGATGGTACTCCTGAGGAAATTTGGAAGCTAGGATGGAAAAAAGTGATAAAGATCTGGAATTCTGTGTTTAACATCATTTTGAAAGGAGTGCAAGCACCAACATCCTAGAAGAAAGCTGTGGTGGTTGTAATACCTAAAGATGGTAAAGACCCATCAGACCCAGCTTCATATAGGCCTATTTCAATTTTAAACTGTGATTATAAAGTGTTTATGTCTATAATAGCTACAAGAATGACAAAGATGTTGCCAGAATTGATAGATGTAGATCAATGTGATTTTGAGGAGGGGAGGGTATCCTCCTTTCCCTTTGTTATTTGCATTATATTTAGAGGCATTTGCAAAGAAAACAAGGGACTCAGAAATGTAAGTATATAACTGCTATGGTAATCAAGATAAATTGGCTTTACCTGCAGACAATATTATTTTGTAACTGATAAAACCAGGAAAAGGAAATCTCAGTGTTTTGGAACATTCTGAAGCAATTTCAAGTCTTTTGGGGATATGATAAAGACAAAACAAAAACTACAGCTGTAAACAATGTACCCGCACATGAATTTGTCCAATTATACCCATATTAATGGAGGCATTGTTAAATGAAGTATTTAAGAGTGTGGGTTAAAATGAATTCTGTTATGGCAGCTAAGAATATGTGTGAAGAGACTGAAGAAAAGCTGAGAAACTGGAAGTTTGTTTATGGATATGGATATCAAGATACAAGCAGTTTTATATGCAGGTCAGGTGGGAACAGAGCAAGGGTCAATTGGGATAAGTTCATCCTTACAATAAAACAAGGTGGTTTATGATTACTTGATTTGATGGGATATTTTAGGGCTCATGGACTCCCCATCCATGTAAATTATTCCTGTCCATATTTAAGCACAACTTGGATCTGTGGATGGGAAACAGAAAATTTACTTCATCTACCCACTGTGTTACTAATGAACAAAGAGAGCTTCTAAATGCTTTATCCCACATACAGGTCCCCACAAATTATCTATGGTATGATCCAGTTATTTTCATTATGGATAAATATATAATTATTGATCATGGGGTTGGTAAGGCCAGTCTAAAACTGGCTAGGCTTAAAATGGCCCACAAGGGCTGCTAGCCTAACACTTACCTATAAACATATGAACCTATAAGTTCAGTTGTACATTTGGTCTGAACAAATGTGTTCAACTAATAAAGGCTTGTGTTTTCTGTTAAGTGATTTTTTTTGTTTTGTACCTTGTTTTTTGCACTTTTAGCCTTGGAAGGAGATTTTATTTTATTTAAAAAGTCTGCCTGCATAAAATGACAATATGGAGAACAGAGACGTGCATCACAGGTATGGTTACAGAATTGTAGAATAGCAGTAGCAGGCATATTACATGTATGTGGTATGTGCACTGAAATAAAATACCTTGTACAAACTACATATGCATAATACTGACCTACTGCAAATATTGTTTGTTTAGCATTCTAGTTATACAAGCTTGTGTAATCAAACGATTATTGCTTCAAACCACTTAAATTGTATACTTGGATTATGTCTGCTTTGACAATTACTGTTTAAGTCTCACTGTATCCTTGTTTTATGCTTTTATTTTTTATTTATCATTGTTGTCCTCCCAGTCTAGGCCTGAAAATGGCCATATTTGATCAATTCACTACCACAAAAAACAAACTAAATTAAATAGATATATAAACCTCAGATTGCTATGAGAATGAATTATGTCTCACAGCAAAGTCCTACTATGCTTATGCATTTAAATTAGTAGGAAATGGGAATAAAGGAACACACAGTTCTATCATGTCTGGATAGGATTCACCTTTATAGATATCTACACCTGACTAAACATCTGCTAAGTATGCAATTATGCCAGAGGACATGCTGATGACTTAGTATTGAACATTACATGTTCCTACTGAAATATGCAAGTGCAACAACATATTACCACAGACCTCAAGAAGGTATGTGTTACACTACCATTTGTAATGTCCTTCTGGCCATCAGAGGACATGAAGGTGCGTGCGGATCCGTTAGCATGAGCATATCATGTGGGACTGAGACAAAGAAAGGATATGTGAAGGTGGGCACTGTTACATACTCTGCAGGCCAACAATCTTACCATGCCAGTTAGTCACACCAAAGACATAAAACACAGAGTGGCCGCTGTCAGTATATGGTAGGCAGGTAATAAAATGTAAGCTGATATTTACAATGAGACAGAGCTGTTGTAATGTACAAATGAGTACCATGGGTATGCCAGAAAGAAGTGGCATATACACTGGCATTAGGTGAGGCAATGCATGTCCAATGTAGAGAGACTTGTACCAAGCTTGCTATAAGACCTCCTGGTCTATAGAAATGCATACATCACAACAGTGGTCCAGCAGTCCTGCATGTCCAGCACCATGCGGCAGTATGTATGATTTAAAAGCATGCTGTATAGGACATATGTTTGCAAATAGTAAATGCGTGGATCCTCCATACATATATATATATATGGGAGTGCTTCCTATAAACAAAACTCGCAAATGTCAACAAAACTGATGGTTGACAGGTGTGCAAGATCAACAGTCCCCAGGCTGGGGAATATGTGCAATCTCTGAGCTAGTGTATATAATTAGCAGGTTACACAACAGGGCAAGCCAGTAGTTTTCTTTTGCATGGTCCAAGGTTGTGCCTTAAAGCATTTGCATTAGGGTATCAATGTTTTTTTTTTCATCCTTTTGCAGTCATTGTTTTTAGCATTAATCCGCTAAAGCTTAAACTAACTTTAGCACATCTATCCAGACACACACACACACACACACACACACAAACACACACACACACATATACATACATGAATACAT
This sequence comes from Protopterus annectens, assembly GCF_019279795.1. Classification (NCBI taxonomy): domain Eukaryota; kingdom Metazoa; phylum Chordata; order Ceratodontiformes; family Protopteridae; genus Protopterus; species Protopterus annectens. The sequence goes on from NC_056741.1 coordinate 1,553,026,162, forward strand.
ACATAGAGGAGGTGTGTCAAGCAGTATGCAATTGTGTCACATATGGGTGTTTGTTACCACTGTACATTTATAACACTGGTAATATATTGCTGGTATGATGTACAGAACTTGTCTAGAGTATGACATTAATCGTACTCACCTCAGCACCTGGAGTGATGCTTCATCTGTCTACAAAAGAGGAGCCTATTCTCCTACATCTGCTGAACAGGTGAAAAATAGTAAAAATACACAAATTATGAATTAAATGTCCTGCAAGGACCCTAATAATTATGTGCATACCTCTCAACCTCTTGGTACAAGAAATGTGGACAAAGCTTAACATAATCTGAGGACAAAGGTCCAAATAATAAGGACAAATTTTAAATATTGCTCTTATAAACTTAGAAAGTTGCTGCAATAACAGAATATGTGATAACATCCATTTTCTGAAAGCTATGAAGTCTGAAACTCAAATGTTTGACTTTAATCCCCAGTGATTTGCCAGAAAACCACAAATTTTATGAGGAAAAGGCCAAAAGTACAAGTCTGTGAAAATCTGGATATTTGAGAGGTATGATTATGTGCAATAACCTGTTTTGTATACTTACTGTACATCTCAGCAACACCTTTTCTGATCTCTTCTTCACACTGATGTAAAAGGTTAGGTTGATATCTCTTCAGGCTACTGTAGTGGTGGCTGCAATGCTCACCAGAGTGACTAATGCAAATAGAAACAGTCACTGCCATAGCAGGGCTGTGCCATGCATCCACTTTATACTGGCTACCCTCATAACAATCCTTCAGAAAGCATTCTGGTGATCTCTTTTAAACTTTACAACTGACTTCTTTTTTCAACTTTACAGATGAGATAAGTGAATAGGAACTAATTCATAGGCGTTTACTAGGCTAACGACCACAAGGGCCTTTTTAAGCCTAGCTATGCATCCCAAATCTTTGACAAGTTCTGACACCCTTGATAAGTGTAAGCATGGGCCTGGGAGATTAACCATTTACATTAGAGACGTAGGTGCCAAACCAGGGATGAATTTCCGGTTTCCCATCCAATTGTCCAAGTTGCAGTTGAATTGGGTTAGGGAGGAACTCTGCTTCACATGGATGGGGAGCCTGTTCCATAGATGGGGTAGTCTCTGGGATATATACCTATCTCTCCAGCAGGTTCTTTTTTTACCACAGGCAAGGTTTAAGTCTTTAGAACTGGTAATTCGGGCGCTGTTTGTTCTGTGGATATGCAGGAGGTCCATCAGAGTGGGGTCTGACAATGCCCTATATGCCAGGCATAGATCTCCCCTCAAAAGCCTGTAGGAGACAGAATACAGGGATAGGATCTTGAGGTGGTCTGCATAAGACATTTTACTTACGCCCTGTATTCTTTTAGTGAGGAACCTCTGTGGACATTCCAATTGTTGGGATATGCCTGGTTAGGTACATACCAAAGGGGGCATTGTACTCAATGATACATGTGATGAATGCCGAATACAGTGGAACAATGCCTTCCTTGGACTTAGATGCCATACCTTTGTTTATAAGTTGAGGAACATAGAATGATTTCCTCACCAGTGTAGACACGTGATGGTCAAAGGCTAGACTGCTATCTATGTGTCCCCCTAAGTCCCTGACTACTGGGTCAACTCTAAGGGGTGTGTTGTCAATATGATAGTTACCAGGGATGGATGACTTCCCGAAGGATACTATTATGCATTTCTTGGCATTTAGTTTTAGTCCATGGCTCAGACACCAGTTGTTTGTCTGTGTCAGCCCCTCCTGGAGAACATTTGTGTCAGTGTGAGATTCCATGACAGCCCCTATTTTGCAATCATCTGCAAATTTAGTCAGCCGGAGATCACTGATATTGGCCTTGACTTTAGAGAAGTAAATGCCAAAAAGGAGTTGTTCAAGGACTGATCCCTGAGGGTCTCCACTTGTGACTGGCCTTTTTGTAGAGGAGGCTTCCCTAATTCTAACTTCCTGGGTCCTGTCTGTGAGCCACTTGGCTATCCAATGGATGACATACGGGTTTGTACCTAACCTCTTGTGTTTTTCAACAATGCCCAAGTGGAGTATTGTGCCAAATGCCTTGGCCAGGTCAAGGTAGGCAATGTGAATGATTTTGCCCTCATCCATTGCTTTGGGGAACTTCTTAAAGAAGTCCAGCAGGTTGAGTAGGCATGATCTGCCCTTGATGAAACCAAACTGGGTTGGCTCCAGTGTCTGGAGGTCTACTATATCTCTGTTGATCACCTCCACAATAATTCTTTCCATGGCTTTACGTAGAAGACTAGTGAGGCTTATGAGTCTGTAGTTTCCAGGGTCTGTAGATGGTCCACTTTTGTGCAGAGGGATGACTGTTGCCTTTCTCCATTCATGAGGAAAGGAAATTTTGGTTACTGCTGTGTGCATGTGTTATAGATGTATGTTGTTTGTTGACCTACATGATATGCTCTGGACAAAGGGATTGGTTTTGTGACGTTAGCTCACAACAGGTAAATTCTGCCTCTGAGATATAAACACAGACTTTTTTTACATGGTGTGACAGTTGCATATGCTGTAATTTATGAATTTAAGTATCAGACAGAAAGGTATGATATATGTAGTATGTGGGACACACACGCCCTCTTTTTAGGCCAGGGACTGTGTCTGGGATATGCACTGTAGATGTCCTTTATTTGTGATGTGGTCTGTATGATTGTATGTAATTAGCATAGGCTGACATATATCCTGTTGTGCACTCTAGGAGAAGGTTACTATTGTACTGAGGGCACTGCTCAATGTGAGGCTTTTGCACAATACATATTTGTGTAATGAGGAGACAGTCATGCAGTAGCTGTAGTTTTTCTCTTGTAGAGTGGTAGGTCTGCTAGAAGTGTGAAAACAATGGACAATGCATTCATGGGTTTCTACAATGTGTTCCATGAAAGCAGTATGCTTGCACACATTTATGAATTACCTAATATGACAGACTGTGGCTGGGGACAGAGAGTGTGTGTGTCTTAGCATATGGAGAGGGGAATGGGGACTAAACTACCATTGACTAAGTTCACTAGCCTGTTAATGCTCCATGGGGGTATGTAGCAAACATAAACATCTTGTCAGTTTTGGAAACAGATGTCAGGGAGGATGAATGCAAGGTCTATGAAGCATTTATGGGCTGCCTATTACTACATTTGTACCATGATGCAGCATTTCTAGATTTTGATTCCGGAGGTGGAGCCTCCACACATATTCACACAGGAACTCAAATTGGATAATACAAGGGAATTGCACTGACACCCTGATGGATGTCCAGCCATAGGCTTCAGCTGGCTACTCGACCACACACAAAATGAGAGTGGGGGCTCATATAACAGCTGTGTATGCTCTGGGAAAGACATACTATTGTCGACCTTCACAATGTATGTCATTGCCAGTCAAGTATACTGCTGTGTTCCACAGCAATTCCTACAATTCATTGGGCAAACATGCCTCACTGATGCACCCTTGTACCGATCCACTCTTAGGTTAGAGACAGTATGTGTGCTGCTATGGGTCACAGCTGCACAAAACACATAATATGCCCCATATATTTATATTAATGTTTTTCATTGTACAGGGTAATACAACACAGAACTCAGACATTTTAGCTGGGGAAGGAGAATAAAAGGGAAGCCATTCTGCTGTTGGGCTTCTTACAATCACAATTAAGGAGTGTTCTCTCTAAGGTACTTTTTGTTCCTCTCTGCCTCTCACTCCATTTACTTTTTAGAGGTTTTCTTCCACAGTAGGCCATAGTTTGCCATGCTGCACTGATCTAAGATATGACAGAAAGTTCTCCACTTTTTTCTATGATGACGACTTGTTCACTCTTTGATGTACAAAATCATGTCAGGAAGATGTGAGGGGGTCTTAAAAAAGAGAGAGAAGGGAGGAGAGGCCACACACTGAATATAGTAAAAGATAAATATTCACCATCTATCCAAAAGTATTTATTCACAGAAGGCTATAGATTTGTGTCTGTGGCTCAGGAGGTGGATTCCCAACTGTGTCCCAGGAAGCCAGAGATTAACTAATGGCCTAGGCAGTGCAAGAGCTAGACAGGGAGGGGGAGGAGTGCAGGGATGTGGCCCAATTGACTGTACAGGGGGAAGGAGAGTTTGCATGCACTCTAGGGCACAATGGGTGGTGCTAACAACCTGGTGAAGTCTTCATGGACTACAATCTGGATGCCTAAAAGCAATATCCTTTGAAGAATTGAGGGGCTCCAGTGCACGCCCCTTCCCTACTCCTCACAAAGTGCAGGAGTGTGTTAGGGATGGGGGAAACAAAAGAGAAAACCTCACACAACCCATAATTACAGTCTGAATGATGGCCCTCCCAGCTGACCCTTGCCTTGGGGTGGGGTGGGGGGGTGCATATGACTTTAATACAGCAGGAGCAAAAAGTATTACAAAAAAAAAAAAAAAAAAGGATTGCAAACTGAAGGAATGTACTACTGGAATGAGTGGTAGTGAGGGAGACCACAGAGGCACTTAAGAGATAATCGGGCAAGTATGTAAATGGTGAAGGAGAAGGCAAGAATGGAGGGAAGGAAGAACATTAAAACCACTTAAAGAGCACACTAAATAGGCTTCTGGCTCCTTCTGCTGTCAAGTAAATGTGATGTGCTTTCTAAAATTCAGTAATATGACTGAGTATTGCATCTAAAGTGGCCATAACATAGAATTCCTCTTATTCTGTATACAAATGGAAGTAGCTATAATATTAATTACTTTCACTGCAGGTAATTTAATATTCATAGTCTTTATGAGACTGTCATATTATCCAGAGCTGGAAAAGATTTTGTTAAAAAAATTCTGTACAATTACTAGTGTTTGTTCCAGTACATTTGTGATATAATTATTAGGCTACCCGAAGGATCCTCATAGCATGAACATGGCAATCTCTTCTTGGTCTGCCATAATGCCAAATATCAGAAAGTTGAAAGCTGAGGTCTTAGCTTGGACAGTGCAGGATTGAAACAATGTAACACAGGAAAAGCATCTCTTCTAAATACCTTCTGTACTTCAGATGGCTCTTAAAGCTTATGTGCAGACAGATAAACTGCTACAGTTAGTGAGTTAGGAATAGGACAGTTCAAGTACTCTTATAGCAACGAGAACGCATTTACAGTTTCTAGTCTGCATCACCTGATCATGCACATTGTCAAGTTAAGGTTTTATTGTCCATCCTAGTGTAGTTTTGCCCATGGCACTTCTCCAGGTAATTTTTGGGAACATTAATTTACCTGGATTACTGTCTTAGTCAAAAATTGTCAATGACTCCAAGGTTTTGAGAGCAGTAAGACTGAAAAGTACAGTTGTGTAAGTAAATTCACCATATGAGTACATGTTTGAATGATCACTACTGCAGTAGCCTAAGCTATATAGGGTCTATATTAGAACATCGAAGCTTCAAAACTTCGAATGTTCTAATATCGACCCCTATTCAGTGAAAGCTGAAAACATCGAACATACAGAACAGCAATTTTTTTCCTAGGGAAAAAATTTGCTGTTCCAAAACACATACACACAACACAAGCACACTAAACAGCAAGCCCACACATACACCTAAAATCTTACACCTAACCCTACACTAAACTATACACACACCACTGACTATCCACTTACCTTAACCCAAACCCTAACCCTAAGGTCCGTCACTATCGCACACTCACCTCACCTGCGCCCTAATCTTAACTCATCTAACCCACCCTAACCCTCACGTCCACACAATAGCACACTTACCTGACCCACGCCCTAACCCTAACTCACCTAGCCCGCCCTAACCCTCACGTCCACACAGTCACACACATACCTAACCCACACCCTAACTGTAACTAACCTAACCCACACTCAATCGCACACTTACCTGAACCCGACCCATAACTTTCCACCACAGCGATGAAAATACCAAAGCAACAGAAATGGACAACCAAATTCTTTCCCTAGGAAAAAATGTGGTTTTCTATTGCTTCCATATTTTCAGCTTTCGCTGAATAGGGGTCAATATTAGAACATTCAAAGTTCTGAAACTTCAGTGTTCTAATATAGACCCTATATGGGCTGTATGCTGCACAGGATAAAATAGTGGGCCACCTTCTGAAGCTTCAGGGCACTCTCCATGAGCCCAAATCATAAGTCAGATTTGAACTGAGCTGACTAAAAAGACAACTGAGAGAGTGAGGCTGAGACCTAAGAGGACATTGCTATGAAAAAAAAAGTCTACGCCCTAACAAAAATAACACACCAAAAAACAAAGAGGGGTGGAAGGATGACTGCAGCAGTGATCATTTGAATATCTATTGCTATGGGAAGTTTGCTTACACAACTATACTGTATTCTTCATATTGATCACTGCTGCAGTAGCTTAAGGTATATAGGTAGATTACCATAGCTTAGAACAACTGACAGGTGGGAAGAGAAGGATCCATGAGCCCTAGGAGAATGGTCCTAGCAAAGCTTGACCTAGACCTGGAGAAGGAATTGAGCTTGTGATGCTTTGTAAAAATATGTACAGAAGACCAGACTGCTTCTCCTAGAATACTTCCAGAGTTCAGCTCTTTCCAAAAGTTCAAAGATGAAGCCAAGATCCAGACAGAATGTGCCTTGACACTGCCTGGAATAGTTTTGTTGTGGTAGGCATAACAAACGGTAATACCCGAGACAACCATTTGTAAATAGTCTGCCTTGACACAGGTCGTCCCTTCTTATTTTCACAAGAAATGAACAGCTGATCTGAAGTTCTGAAAGATTTTTTTCTGTCAAGACAGTACATATTTGAATGTCCAAAGACAACTCAGGAAGTATCCCCTCTCTCTCATTTTGGGGTTCAGGAAAGAAAACAGAGAGAGGTAGTTTGGTATAAAATAAACTTGGATACTGCTAGGAAGCCAGCAAGGAAGAAATTTGAAAAACCTGAAAAAAATTAACCAGAAAAGGTAAACAGAAAAGACTTCCTGGGAAGGATTCTGCAGCTGTTTAGCAAAAAACAGTTCAAGCTTCAGCTTTGGCTCAAGAGATGCCTTCCAGTAATTTAGACAAAAAAAATAAATCAAATGTACTTAGAAGTGATTAAATTAAACAAAACATTGAAGAAATAAACCAACTCAAATAACAAAAGCTGGAAAAAAATAGAAGAAGCTTTATCTAGCTGTTCAGATAAACTGATAAAACTGTAAACCTCAGAGTCTGAAAGGAAGAAAAAGATGGCTAAGTGTGAGGCTTCTCAAGAAGAGCTGTTTCAAAAAAAATAAAGAGTTAGAAGGCTGTGTAGAGAAAACCTGAGATTTTCTGCTGTACCAGAGAAACTCCAAGGGACACAATGTATTAATTTTATGAAAGCACAATGAAGCACTGGACAGGTGTTCCACAACAGAATTTGTTAACTGAAAGGGCACATAGTGTGCATGCTCCAAACTTGGTCATGAAAAAGCAGCCAAAACCTATTTTAGCAAAAATGCAATCATACAAGCAGGAATAGTTGATCCTGACAAAACTATGACAGAAATATTAAAAATTGGAGACAGCATAGTATTTGAAGAAAATGATTGTTCACTGCACACAAAGCAGAAGAGAAGAAAATTTATCCCAGCAATCTTGTGTATGCAATTCTATTTTTTTCTGTCATGTATGTACACTTATTTATATTCTGTATTTTTTCTTACATCATGTAACTGCATATGTCAAAATGTGGCAAGATGTGGAGCTTTTTTCTCAGGGCCTCTGCTGGAAAAGGTTTATCATGGTTAGACTTCATCAGTAAACAAAGATAAAGAAAAAATGAAGAAGAAATATTGAAAAGCAGGTGTGAGATTCAAGCCACTGTATCAATCTGTTTTCAAAGTATTTTTTCCTGTAGGATCAGAGACATTTTTTGATGCAGAACAGGCTAAGTAGGAAAGTTGGTCCAAAAAAGTAAGTTAGCAAGCAGAAGGGGATTCTGCCTCTCATTCATCTGATGGTAAGGCTCACAGAGAGACTTTGCTAGTGAAACCTTTTCTAATGTTCCAAAGGAAAATGCTTGAAAGACAGAAAAGAGCACAGGAGTTCACTAGAAGAATCAGCTGTACCTTGGACATGAACAAGAGTCTGATGTTGGGAGATGCAGATGAACAGAAAGAAGTCCAGCGACACTGAAATTAGTGAATAAATGGCAGACTACAGAGCATCAATCACATTTGTGAAATATGGCTTTGCAAGCAAAAGTGGTTGAAAAAAGTGGACTTTTGTTGACATTGTTAAACTTTGGCTTGGAATGTAAAGCACATGCCCAACTTTATGTTATTAATTTGTAGAAGAACACTAAATGGGGAGGGGGAGTAACCAAGTCAAACATTGTTTGTTCTTAGTATCTATATAAACATCTCATTATATAAAGTGCATATTACATATAACAAAGCAGTTTTGTATAGTGTGTAGTCAGGAGTGTTTTAAATATGGGGGAAGTCAGTTTCAGTGATGGTTGTGTGTGCTAAAAATATTAAAGTAAACAAGTATTTTTTTGGTTGTAAGAAATATAGGTTTCATAGTAATAGCAAGAGAAGAAAGCTGGACAAAAGCAAGCTTAATGTTAATATGCTGTGATTCTTGGTCGCTGGGGTGAGGGTGGGATATAAGAGTGCACTGATTATATTATATGTAGAACTAAGATGTTTTCTCTTATCTTACAAAGGTGAATAGCTAGAGTAATGCCTCTGTCAAGATATAAAGAAGTGTTTTTGTAAGCAATTAAGCTTTAAAAATAAGACAAAGTGATGAAAGCTAAGAAAATGCTAAGTTTCTTACAACTGCAAAGATATTAGCTTTTCTTCATTAGCAAATGTTCACAGGAGTCAAAACATCTACAGCCGAAGGCAGCTATACTTTCTGTTCTGGGTGAAATTTGCAAAGATTCGTGGCTGACTACTTTTACTTAATGACCAGCTGTCTGCAAGCGCAAGCATTAATTTTGAGAGTTCTGAACATTCTTTGCTGAGGGAAATGCAAAATTTAAAGGTACAATGACAAGCAGTACAGTGAAAAATAAAATTTGAAATGGTGTGAAGTGAATGGGAAATAGAAGCCTCTGCAGCAATCTTAACACTTTAACACATTTAATAGAACAGTGTACAATTTAGCTTTATTTAAAGACAGCCAGTGCACATTTTATTAGGGCTAAAAGTTAATGTTTTCAGAAAGCATGCAAACTGTTTTTCACACCTGGGTGGGGAATATAGATAAAAGAACAAACGGCAATCAGTGTAAGTGGGAACTCAGCTGTAGCATGAGCTTTCTCATGGGTAACCTCGGTTTTAGGTTAGGTAATGACTATGACTGCAGCAGTCAATTGAGGCAAATGTTCCTATCTGGAGGGTTAAACTTCATTTTTGAAGAGGTTTCTAATTTTGTGTGTTTGTTCTAAGTTAACAGGGTATGAGAGTGTTTCAAATATGTAATTAGTTTTTTGTTTGAAGGTTTTCATTAAAACAAGGAGTCTTGAAAATGTGACATAGATTCAAATGGAAATGAGAAGAAACAACTGTACAGAAGATCATTCTGACAAACATAAGTCTGTGCATGTAATACAAAAGTTGGAAATACTCATTCAAAAAAACCTGTAATTTATCACAATGGCTATGCTATCTATGGTTGCTATATTTTGTTTTGGCTAAAACTGGACCAAGGCCACACTACTTGCATCACCCATAACCTCACCCACTTCTGCCCCCTCCTGCCCAGGTTCTACCCATTTTGTGATGTCATCATGACATCAGCTGATGGGGAATGCCCTCTTTTTCTGTTCCTGATGCCTGCTTTCTGCTGATTTCCTATGCTTTTCTATAAAAAAAAAGCATAGTAAATACACCAATTTAACAAACTCTGATAGTCTGTTTCTGGAGTTTGCATAGTGTTTTCCAGACTACCGAACAATCGCTTTGATTTCCAGACAGTCCGGAAAAAAAACGGACAGGTGGCAACACTAATGCTATCCATATTATCATAGATGTAAATGGCCCTACATTTATAGACAAAACAGAAAGAATACGGAATTATATTAAGAAATGCAGAGAGCAAGTAACAATGTTGCAGGAGACAGATTTGGTAAGAAATGAGCATATGAATTTGACAAAGAAAGGATTTCAGGATGGATATTCAAAAGAATATCAGGGACAACGAAAAGGTGATCGATTATACTAATTGCTAGAGGGGCTCCAATAGTAATAGAAGAAGAGAAAAGACAATAATGGTTGATTTGCAGTAGTGAGGAGGATTACTATGGCATGTATTTATATTGCACCACAAACTGCTATTAAGGAGCTTAAGAAAATGTTGGAAGAAATAATCAGATTTCAGCAGGGAATATTACTTTTCGGTTGGGACTGGAACTTGATTTACAATACTGAGGATGTCTCAGGGGTACATAGAGGGGAAAATATACCAAAAAAGGGTAGATTTCTGAAGAAATGTATAAAAATGTTTGAAAAAGATGTGAATTCAGTAGCACGACAGAATTTACATAACTGAACTAGATTAGATAGAAAAAGAAATTATGTACTCACCATAACGTTCCATGTTTGTTGTCCTTGATCTCACCTTCTTCTTTCTGTTTGGGTTCGGAGCCGATCCTTGGCTCCGACTTGGCTGTATACTATAGCTAGAGAGCTTTTACTGTCTTGAGGCTAGCTCCTGTCCCAGCATGCCTAGCTGTAGTTACCCAGACCACGTTTGTGATAACCCAACAGTAGACCATATAAATAGACACAAGATATACTCTACTTTATATATCTGATGACACCTGCATATAAAGGTGTTATCCCTCCACAAAAGTAATAGTAGTAGACTGAGACTGACCATAAGGAATGGTATAAAGGAAACCCAGCCAGTATAGCCAATAAAACAAGGGATTCCTCTCGATCCTTCAGGAAGGGGGAAGGAGGGAGGGACACAAGAAGGAAGGTGAGATCAAGCACACAAACATGGAACATTATGGTGAGTACATAACTTCTTTATGTTATGTTGTCCATATCTTGCCTTCATTCTTCTGTTTGGGACAGCGTCCTCAGCACCTGATTCTTAGGTAGCTCACTGGAAAAAAAACTCTTCAGGACCCTGGAACCAAAGGATGTCCTGTTCAAGGAGGCCGCGTCTACTTTGTAATGAGTGATAAAAGTATGAGGATTAGCTCATGCAGCTGCTGCACAGATAGAATCCAAAAGCAATCTGGCTTGAAATGCAATAGAGGTAGACAGGGCCTTGTTGAGTGCCCTTTAATTTTCCCTGGAAGTATTTGTTTACGCAACTCGTAGACATGTTTTATAGTGTCTGAAAGCCACTTTGATAAAGTCACCTTTGAGATCACACAACCTCTTTTATTGCCTGCAACAAATATGAACAATTGATCATATTTTCTAAATTCCTTGGTCCTGTGTAAATAGAAATGTAGCTGTCTATGAACATCCAATTGATGAAGCTTATACTCTGCCTCCTTGCCATGACTGGGGAAGAACACAGGAAGCTCTATGGATTGATTCAGATTGTATTCAGAACATACCTTGGGTAAGAAAGAGGGGCTGGTTCTAAGAGAAACCCGATATTTATGGAAAATCAAGGTAAGGGGGGCGAATAGATAAGGCCTGTAATTCTGAGACCCTTCTAGCTGAGGTAATTGCAACCTAGAAAAGGGCCTTCCATGTCAGTAATTTGAGTGGACAAGAAGCAGAAGGTTCAAAGGGAGGAAGAATCAGAGCATCTAAAACTAAATTTAGATTCCAGGGGGGAAGAGGTTCTCTTATCGGAAGTCTTCCTTGGTCAAATGTTTCAGCGAGAAATTCAAGAATCTTTGAAATGGGAGCAGTAAAGGGATCAACCTGATTTTTACCTGCCCAACAAGAGAACCTCTTCCATTTACTAGCATAAAGTCTCCTGGTAGTGGGCTTATGGGAGGAAATCAAGATGTGCTGAACTGCTGGGGAAACATCGGGAAGCCTGGCTAAAACCGGAAATGGAGAAACCAAGCTGCGAGCTTGAGAGTTTGAATGGAAGGATGAAAAGCCCCAGACTGATGTCTTAAAAGATCTGGCACTGGGTCCAGGATCCACAGCTCCCTTGCAGGTGAGGCCAAAGAAATGGGAACCATATCTGATGAGGCCAGTAAGGGACAATGAGGATTAACTTGCAATCCAATGACTGTGCTTTCTGATGAACCTTGGGGATCAGGGGAAAAGGTGGAAAGGCGTAAAGCAGTCCCGGGGGCCAGTTGTGAACAAGTGTGTTCCTGGGTGACTGTCCTAGTGGTGGGACTAAGGCAAAGTAGCTGCTGCATTTGTTGTTGAGGGGGGGTGGCAGAACAGATCGCATCATGGCTGGCCACATTTGCGAAAAATCAAGTCTGCAACTTCCTGCTTCAGGGACCACTCATGAGGCATCAGGATGGCCCTGTTGAGTTTGTCAGCTATCATGTTGGATTTCCCCGGGATGTGCATTGCAACCAGAAAGTGCTGGGAAGCCATCACCCTTTGCCAAACTCATACAGCCTCTCGACACAAGGGGTAAGACCTGGTTCCACCTTGTTTGTTGATGTACCATACTACCACCATATTGTCTGTTTGAATTGCTATAGTCCCTGTAGGTAGAGAGTCCTGAAGTGCTTGCAACACCAGGAGCACTGCTCTCATCTCCAGGACATTAATGTGCAAGTGGTACTCGTGTTCCTGCCAAGTCCCTTGAACAGTCTGTCCCAGATAATGCCCCCCCTCCATCTGGGAAGCATTTGTGGTCACTGTGGCTACAGGTTGGGGGGGTAGAAATGGCCTGCCTATTGTCACCATAGAGGAGTGAAGCCACCACTCCAGATCCCTTTTTGCAGGATTCCGTGATCAGAATCTGATGTGACATGGGTAAATCCTGGAATGACCATTGTACAAATAGAAGCCACTGTAGAATTCACATGTGGAAGTGAGTCATAGGGACCAGAGCGATTGCCACCGCCATAGAACCCAGTACCTTGAGAACAAATCTTGCTTGAATCCTCTTTTGTGTGAACAATATGACAACTTGGCAATGGATAGTTAATGCTCTTTCTTGATGCAGCTTTGCTATCATGGCCCTTGTGTCTAAATCTGCCCCTATAAAGGTAATATATTGACAAGGCAATGCAGATTTTTCGTAGTTTATGGTGATCCTAAGCTGAGAACAACAGCGGATTGTGTATTCCCTTGCCCTGATTAGTTTATGCTCAGTGGTGGCAGTAAGGAGTCAGTCATCTAGATATGGAAACACCTGGAATCCTTGATGAGCCGCAACTACTGCCATGCATTTGGTAAACACCCTGGTGCTGTGGTGAGACCAAAGGGCAGAGCTCTAAACTGATAGTGACTGGCTCCCAGCCAGAAGCGTAGATATCTCCTTGACCATCTGTCCATTTTTATATGGTAGTATGCATCCTGGATATCAATAGAGCACATCCAATTGTCCTGTCCCAGAAAGGGAAGAATGGACTGCAGTGTTACCATCCGGAACTTTGTTTTCTTGACTGACTTGTTCAGCCTGCTGAGATCCAAAATGGATCTCCAGTCCCCTGTTTTCTTTGGAACTAAAAAGAACCTTGAATAAGTTCGGAATCTGATTTGGTCTGCGGGAACTTCCTGGATGACTCTTTTTCTTAGCAACCTTGAACCTCCAGGTTTGCTTGATCCTGAAGACTGGGTGGAACATCTGGGATAGATTACTGTCTTTTTGATAGGGGGAGTAGTGAGAAGGGGATATTGTAACCTCTGGATATTATGGATAATACCCATGTATTTTCTGTGATCATCTGCCAGGCTTTTGGGTACAAGGATAGTCTCCCCCCGACTGTCTCTAGAGTCAGACAGTCGGGCCTCCCTTCAGGAGCGCTGGAAGGGCCTACCAGAGAAGGTATCTTTGTCTCCCTGGTTCTATGGACCACCCCCCTACCGCGAGCTCAGTATCTTCCATTATTTCCCCCTCTGCCTCTGGGGGAAAATTCTCCACATGTGTCTAGCAAAGCTCCCTGGGATTTCCAGAACCACATTTTTCCACTCTTCTGGCCTTTAGGATAAAGCCTAGATGAAGCAAAAAACCATACTCACATGGCAGAGAGAGTTTTGCCATCCTGTTCACCCCTGGTAAGTCTCTTTTACTTGAGACCCAAACAGGGACGAGCCGTCAAAGGAGAGCATTGGTAAAGGAAGACTTGAAGGGCTCTGGAAAATGACAAAGGCGCATCCAGGAGTGTCTGCATAAGTCTACCCCTGTGCCTGCCACCCTGCTTGCCCCATTGGCTGCATATGAAATGAGCCGCATGGAGGAGTTAACCACTGAAGTCAAGGTTGCGAGCTGAGATGCCACCTTGTCCAAGGCTCCTGCAGCTGTATGATCCTGTAAGGTATCTCCTAATTCCTTGAGGAGATCCATTTGAAGCCTTGTGAAGTGGGACAAATAGTTCAGTGACCTGAGTGTAAAGGTCACTGAAGAAAACATAAGCTTCCCGTATCTGTCCATCATACAAGACTCTTTGTTTGGCGGATGGACAGATGAAGACATTTCCGCTAATTCCTTCTTGGTGGCTGCTGCCACCACCACAGCATCAATGGGAACACCTTTAGATAAGAAGAGCCTGTCTTCAGGGGCTGTAATGAAATTATTGGGCATCCAAGGAACTGGTTCCATCGTGCCTGCAGAGTTCTAAGCCTTCTGACTCAGTATGTGCAATAGTGGGGCAAAAAGAGGAGGAGATACCCAATAGATGGAGGGTCAGGAACTGAATGCATCCAGGTACATAGACTTGTCTTCAGAAGGGGCAAGGGACTTTGTCACCCCTCTGTCTAAGGATTTCTATGTTGCCTGAAAAAGAGACATCTTCAGAGGGGGACCGTGGGGACCCTTTTGAGTCATCCAAGTCTGTGTCTGATGTCAAGGACTCAGGGGAGTCCACATGCTTCCTCTTGCAAGTCCTCTTCCGAGGGACCTCCTCCGAGGAATGCTCAGGGGGAGGTTTCGGACAAGGTGGGATCGCCCAATGGGGCATCCTGGAGCATGGGTTCCCTATGCTTGGGGCGGAGGGGAGGTTCAGAGGCAGACACTGGCACCGAGGGCAAATGAGCCAATGGAGCCGAGGGTGGAGCTGTCTCAGCAGACAGCACGCTCATCACCTCAAAGGCGTTGCGATCCTGACCCAACAGAATCTCTGGCTCCGGAGAAGAAGGAGACTTCCTCCGAATTGAGGGCGACGGCTCCGAGACCAATGTAGGAGCCGAACTGATCTGCACCAAAGCTCCGAGAGGGAGAATAGAGTCGGGCAAGGGTCCAATGCTGCTCCCCTCTCAGAGCCGACGATGGAGCATCGGCCCCCAGATCTCTCGATAGAAGGAGGTATCGAGGAGATCGGAGTGGTAGTCAGAACCGAAAGACCAGAGGAGGTTACTGGAACCAATGGTTCCATCACTACGCACTATGACTTCCATACACTCTGGTTCTGAACTCAGAGGAGTCGGAGGAGGAATCAAGACAGGCGTTGTTTGGGCTGTCAGCACCATTTCTGTCTGGGATGGGCCCAAAAGTATTTTGGCTAGTGATGGTGTCCTAAGAAGCCTCTTTACCACCCTCTCCACATCATCATCCGAAATGCTCCTGGATGACCGAGAGGAATGTGTTGAAGATCGGTGACTGCCTGCCACAGATTGCAATAATGGATACTGTGGAGTGGACAGCACCGGTTCCAAGGCAGACCTGGAACGCTTATGGGACCTTACTGGCTCTGAAAACACAGATGGAGCCGTAGGTGCAGATGTCTTGTCGGAACCGAAAATTGGGTCCAACTTAGCTTGTGGTTTATCCTTGTCCTTAGACAGGTCTGAACTTGGAGCCAAAGAGGATGAAGGCTTGACTTTATCCGATTGTTTTAGCTGGCTGAGTTCCCTCCATGGCAGTATCAAAGGGGCTCTTCAGCAAAACTCTCAAGATTACCTTGTTTCTTCTCTCCTGCAGGACTCATGAACTAAAGGCATGGCAGACAGAGCACGAGTCCTGCAGGTGAAGAGATCCTAAACAACAAACACAACTCGTGTGCCCGTCCGTAAGGGACATCTTTTGGCAACACGAGTCACATTTTTTGAAACCAGAAGGTTTTGAATCCTTGAACATAACAGGAAACAGACTATGTCAATATACTGCTAGTAAGAAGACTACAAAGTACTCTGTAAAGCTAGACAAAGAGCAACAAACTATGTCAATAACAGGCAAACAATATCCTATATATATATATATATATATATATATATATATATACATATATATATATACATATATATATATATATATATATATTTTTTTTTTTTAAACAAACAGGGAAAAAAGAGAAGGGGGAGAGCCTCTAAGTTAAATGGCGAACTCCTACCTAAGGAGAGCCTCTAACTTAAACAGCAACTCCTTAAAAGCTCAAGGTAAAAAAGGGAAGAGGAACCCTCTAATTTAAAAAAGTTTGAAAGCGGGGAAAGACCAGAGAGAAAAACGATTAACCTACACAAAAAGTTATATAGAAGTGCTAAGGATGACTACCATTAACAAATTAGCTAAGCTAAACTAGAAAATATTTACTCAAAAATATAAGAAGAGAAAAAAAACAATTAGCCTAAGCCAGCATCCATAATCTCGATGCTGCAAGTGGCAAACAAGATCTGAGTAACTATCGCTAGGCATGCTGGGTTAGGTGCTAGCCTCTAGCCAGTAAAAGCTCTCGAGCTATAGTATACGGCCGAGTCAGAGCCGAATATTAGTTCCGAACCAAAACAGCAAGAACAAAGGCAAGATATGGACAACATAACATATTATATTTCACAGGAACATTTGCAGTGAATTGAAAGCTTTTACACATCGAGTAACTATTTCAGATAATGCACCAATAAAAACTAAGATAAAATCACAGGAGTAACAAATGTAAAATGAGACACTGGTGCTTTCCCGCCTACCTGTGAAAAAGAGGAATTTAAGGAATGTGCGGTGGAAATTACTCAAGAGTTATTAGGGAAACTTCTTCAGAAGTGATATCTAGTGAGTGGGATAAAATAAAAATGTAGTCTAAAAATAAGGTAGAACTAAAACTGAAAGTGATATGGTTTTATAAGTATTAGGAACTTTTTAGAGGGGCTGACAAAAGTTATTGTCGAATAAGGGGAATCTCACGCAACAAGAAGAGGCACGAATGCATAGTACTAAATATAAAGTGAGGTGTATCTGGATAATATGTTAAGAGTTTAGAAAGACTGCTGTTAAGACACTATTTGTTGATATTAACTCCAGAGCAAAAAAAAAAAAAAAACTTTTAGCACAACAACTTAGGCAGCAGAAAGTAGAAAATACTGTTGGCAGACTTAGTGACACTATATCAAGACAAATAACTAGAAATCCTGTAGAAGTCTGAGAGATTATGGACATTTTATAAAAATGTGTATTATTTAAACTAGATGTGTCCAACCTGCGGCCCTCAGAGCTCTGCCATGCGGCCCTCTACTTCTAACTCCAACATCGATGTACTCATGTCCCAAAACACTTTTTTGTTGTGTTTTTCGTGCCCATGACCTGTAACTCTAACATCGGTGTGTGCATGCACCAAAGCCTCCTTCTAGATTTGATTTTTTTGTACCAAAGAAGGGTCTGTGTGTTCTCGCCATTATTTCGTGCCAAAGAATCAATGTGTGTGTTCTTGCTGAACAGGAACTCATCTATGGATTTGCTGCCATTGCCTTTTAAAGAGACAGCACTTAACCTGTGTTAATAGGTAAGTATGGTGTGAGTGAGTGCATGCATGAAAGCAGAATGTGTGTGCGTGAAAGTAGAAGTGTGTGTGTGTGTGTGTGTGTGTGTGTGTGTGTGTGTGTGTGTGTGTGTGTGTGTGTGTGTGTTTGTGTGCATGACAGAGAGACAGAGAGAGACACATGCACAAAGAGGCTAACGTACAAACAAGTTAGCTCACAAATGCATCCTACATTAAAAGTACACTTTCATTAAATTGCAACTTTACTGACAGGGAGAGTGTTGTACTCAATATGAAATCATACCTCTCAACTGTATGGATTTTCGAAGAATGTCTGGAATTTTGCCTCATCTTCCAATTTGTGTCTTTTGCTTAGGAAATAAAAGTAGTCATTTAAGGTAATGCAGTCCCAGGGAGTAAGAATGAGACAGCAGCCTAGGGTTAATGGGTCAGTAGTGGATTGACTAATGTGGGACTGTAGCAGATAAAGTTTATTGTTTTTTTTGACAAACAAAAAAAATCACCCAATACTGTCTTGTCATTGGTGGGTTCTAAGCAGTGGTAGATTGGACAACATTAAGCATATCTTTGGTGGACCATCAATACTGGCAAATCAGGTGGGCACAATGTCATTTTTTAAATGTTGGGGGATTTAGTGTGTATGTGTGTGTTTGTGTTGGGAGTGCTGCAATAGTAGATGATTATTAAAGACAGAGACTTACAAACTGTGGAGAATATGTTTCTTTGTTTCAAAACCTGATACTTGGGTACTAGGAATGCCAAAAAATAGATTTTTTTTTAAGACATAGCTTCTTGCCATTTACAGTGGACAATGTTAGCAGTATGAGTGTGGTCCTGTAGGGATCTGGAGGATGCTAAGTCTACCACTGCCAATGTCTTGTAAAGTGACCTGGAAATGGATATTGGGATGTTACTGAAAAAATACAGCAAGTGGGCTTTGAAATGTAGTTTAATTAAACAAAGTGCACTTGCAGTTTACAGGCCATAATTTAATTTATTTCAGGTAGTCCAGATCCTGGCAGACTGTATACCATTAGACTTAATTAGGGAGAGGTGTCATTCTGTGGAAATAAGCAGACCTAGTTTCAATGAAAGCTCTGTGGTTGTTTGCAGGTAGGAAGTTGCAGGATGTGGAGCCAATGTGTTGTATTATTTTTAATGTATTTGTCTTTTCAAAGTATGGTTTTCTTTGTTGCAAAAGAAGGCAGGATTGAATGAGCCATATAATGCTTAACTGACAATAATGGGATAGAAACATTATATATGATGTATAATGTTTGCAGCTACGCTTGTTTCAATGGTGTCTGTGATGCATAACTATTTTTGGGTCTGTGTCCCAATTTTATTTTTCGCTTTGTCCAGAATTCTTGCTCTAAGGTTGAGAGGTATGGTTCTATGCTAAATCAGAATAATTACGAGAAACAGAGCATTTATAATATCTCCACTTATTTCCAATATAAACTGCCATGTAACCTTGCAAATAACTTTCTTATTATGCTACTTTAATTCTTTTGGAATTGACAGGTATGTTTTATTGGTTCGGACGTATGCTGTGACTGATTTCTTGCAGCAGTCTGTGGTGTACTTATCACAATAACTTTTATGTGTTTCTGGGTGTGTGATCAATTTAACAGTTTTAAAGATGTTTTCCAAAATTAAATAAATACATAATAAATAAAAAAAAGTAATCCATTCTTCACTTTGAGCTATTGACAAAGTGTGGGAATTTGTTTTTTTCTAAAGCGATGGTCAGCATTACAGCTTAGTAACCGGTCAGTCTGTGAATAACTTCTGCACAAATTAAAATGTCTGAATGTCAAATGGCTTTAGATTGGAGGGAAGTTATATGTTTACTCCAGTATGTAGTATGATCTTAGAGAGTTTATAGATTTCTTATTGATTTAATTTTTGCTGAGCAGTTGTTTGTTGATTTATTGATGGTCCTTTTGGTGGTGGGAAATTGCATAGATGAATCCATCTCTATTATGATTTTTGTTTCAGATATTTTGACTTCCAGACAATTTCAATCAGTGAGACTGTGTCATGTGATTACTGAGGTTGCCTATTTTACAGGTAGGGGCTCCTTTTCTGTGTGTGTGTGTGTGTGTGTGTGTGTGTGTGTGTGTGTGTGTGTGTGTGTGTGTGCGTGTGTGTATAAGAGAGAGAGATTTAATATGTATACTGAATATATTTTTGCAAATGGAATTCTTAGTTAAATAGCCCCCTCTTCTTAGACAAGTAGATTTGAGTAACCAATATTAGATCTTAGCCATCCAGCTGGGAAAGTTTAGTATGTGGATTTTCCTTCTGGTTTGATGAAGGCTATGCTATTTACTTAAGGAGTACATTCATAGCTATCCATCCAGTTGTACTGTTGTTGAACTACATTCTTTGATAATGAGAGGAGCTATTTACAGAAGTTGAACGTTTTTGTGTCAAGAACCTGTCCATACAAAGTGGCTTGTTTATGTTGCAGTGAAGGCTGTGGTCTTTGTAGTGAGTGTTTTAAATATAACCAGTATTTCTGAGGTGGAGAAAGTCTCTTAAGGCAGGATCTTTCTTAGCCTGGAAAGCAAGCCAGTGATGAAATTTATAGGGGCCAGTGAGAGACAGTGGAAAGCAAGAAGCTTTTTTGTCTGTTTGGATAACTAAGTGAACTCAGTCCTTTGACCTTTTTTTTTCAGAAATGGTTGTAGTCTTTCTTTTGGCATGGTGTTTTGCTGAGGCACGTGCCAAAAGGGGTGTTGCTCTCAATAATTGCTCTTGTAAAGGAAGAATACAGGTATGTTATGACCTCCTTGTCCCTGGATGAGATACCCTTACTAATAAAAAAAAAGCTTTCCGTACAACGGAGACAACGTGGTGGTCAAAAGTCAGGTTTCTATCAACCTGGGTGCCCAAGCACCTCACGACTGATTGCATGCTTACATTGTTATTCATGTGATAATTTGTGGGGACATCACTCTCCTCAAAGGGGATGATTGTGCACTTTTTGGCATTTAGCTTGAGGCCATGTTTCCTGCACCAGTCATTTGTTTGGGTGAGACCCTCTTGTAGCTTATTCAGACTTGTTTTATTAAGTCTAATGTGAATTCTTTACTTTATTGCAAATTTGTTGACTTATTTTTGTGGATTATAGTATTGTAGGACTGCTAATATTGACATTGTATGTAGATGGACTGCTGGAGTGGTTTTCCCACTGAGAAATGCTACTGCTGTAGTGAATATCTGTTTATTTGTAAAAAAAAAAAATCTATATATAAACTAAGATGTTAGAGTTAACTGTTAGATTAGAGAATTAAAATCAGAATGAGAATTAGAATTTTAAGGCAAATATTAGGCATTTATTACATTTATTAATTGTTCAAATGCACCTACAGTACAGCCAGGAGGTTGACTTTGGTCTCCCGTGGCAGCAAAAGAGTTAACTATATGATATATTTTATATGCGGCCCCAAGACAATTTCTGTTCACTCAATGCGGCCCCAGCAAGCCAAAAGGTTGTACACCCCTGATTTAAACTACTACTTGTTTTAATGTAATTTAGTAGTCTATTTCATGTATCAGCTTCTCTGTCAGAGAACCAATTAATACACTTCTTACTCCTATAGAAACTTCCACATAGGTTGTCTGATAAATTCTCTACTACTTTTTGATAACCCAAACATTACCTGCAGTAGTTGTCTCTAAATGCCCTATATAACTAAATAAGCATCTATCCAAGACACTATACAAGTTCAAATATTTTAGTCTTTCATAATAATGTAAATTTTCACATCACTGGATCCCCTTAGTACATTGCCAGTGTATTATTTCCAGTTTGCTTATGCTTGTTTTCTTATATAGTTTTTATATTGTTATTACATACTCAAGTTTGGGCCTAATGTAATTGACAAACAATTACATCATTTTTTCGGATTTCCTAGACTTTATAAATCTTTTTATACAACCTATAACTATCATTAACCAGTTGGTTGATATGATTAGGAAAACTCAAAGTAGGGTGTGTTGCATTAAATATTCACCTTTCAATTTATGTCTTCCAAATCTCATATGTTTAGTTTTTTGATGTATTTATCAGCATATTATTTTCCTGTGCCCATGTGGTCAATTTACTCATGTTCTTTTGTAGGCATGCCCTATCGGTAACATGTAATCATTTTACCTATTTTCAAGTCATCTGCATACAGACTACAGAGCACCTCAGATGAAAAAGATGGAGGTGAACGATACACTCTAAACAAGTATGGCCTAAGATAGAGCTCTGTGGGGCATACTGAATGTAACCTTGAATTTCACCTGCCCAGTTCTTGTATAATACATGCCAACTTACCCTGTTGGTAAGCCATGCAGCTATCCATATTATCTAGAGTACAATACCCAGTTGTTCTAATTTAGTGATCAGTGTTTTCTCTATGGTCCTCTCAAATGCTGAAGTTAAATCTATATAAATTACATTACAGCACAATTTTTTTATTCATAGCTGTTATTACACTGTTATTGAAAACCATGTTACAGCTGGTAATAGATCTATTTTCATCATATGCATGCTGATACATGGTTTCATATCCCAGCCTTTCCAGTTCTGACAATAGTTTATCCAATATAACATTTTCCATTACTTTTCTACAACATGAAAGTAAGCTAATGGGTCTGTATGACTCTGAGTTTGCCTTATTTCCCTTTCCCTAAAAGACAGGTTTAACAAGGGCATGTCTCCAATCTCCCCATATTTATATTAGTAAATAACAGATATAATGGTACTGTAAGTTCATGTCGAAGTGTTCACAGATCATTATTACTAATTCCTTCTCCTCCTGTGCTTTGTTTAGATCCAGTTTGCATAGTTCTTTTTCAACATAATCTACTTTGATTTCAGTATGTAATATAAGAAAATACCACTGTAGTTGGTGGGTCTTCAGGCAGAGAAAGCATACAACAGATTAAGCTGTTTTTTATCAGTAGTGCAATGTTAGTATTTGCATTCCCTGATACAATAATAAGGTTAATTAAGAGGAATTATGAGGAATTGCAGGCAAGAATTAAAGTGGGAGGGCTCCTCTCTGATAAGTTGTGTTTGAACAGAGGAATCAGGCAGGGGTGTCTTCTATAACCTTAGCTATTTGCTTTATATTTAGAACCAGTGGCATAGAAAATAAGGGACTCAGGAATGCAAGGCTGTAAGTAGTCAAGAAAACCTGTATTTATTTACAAATATTATTTTGTGCCTGATGAATCTAGAAAATGCCATCTCAGTATTGTGGAACAGTTTGAGACAGGTCTTTTCAGAATATAAAACAAAAGATAAAACAAAGGCCACGGCTATAAATTATATATTTAGACATGAATCGGTTAAGCAACAACCATATTTGGGTAACTAAGGATATGATATTTTTTTTGAGCTGGAACATAGGATCTGAATTGGCTAGACATGATAAAGCCTTATTTAATGCGATTGGCTTCCAAAAAAGGCAAATACTAGAAAATGGAAATCAAAGTCTAAATCACATGTATCTGAAGTGATATATATTATAAAAAAGATAAAAAACTGGAAGACAGATTTTTAGAAAAGGGAGCAAGTAAATTATATAGAACAAGTAAAGAGGTCTATGTCAATTATTCGAACACTTAAAATGTTGAATGTTATATGGTCGAGACCATATGTTCGACATTTCAAGTGTTCGAAGGTTGACTTTTAATGGCGCCGTACAGTGCAGAATGGGAGTATTTCCCTTTTCTACACTGAAGTGCGGTCTCGGAGTTGGTATATTTAAGTAGGTGGGTGTGGGAGCGCAGGCGGGCTTGCACTGTTAGTGTATGTTTTTCTTTTTTTTTTTTTTTCATTAGATATTCAAACTTCCAAATATCGAATATATGGTCTCTACCATATGGTATTCGACATTTTGGAAATTCTAATATTTGACATAGACCCCAGGTAAAGCACTCATGTAAACTGACTCTGTAACCCAAAATGTCCAGTCCAAGGCCGTAAATTCACACAACGGTTTATTAATAAATAAAAAAAAATAAATAAAAACAGACAGTGGTTAATTCTTGTAAAAACAGTCCACAGCACAGGTTTGGTAGTCCAATAAAAATTAATATTATAAAATGAATGTTATAACAACAATTCAAAGCACAGATCCAATAGTGTAATATAAGAATAGGTAAGCGCTTTTGTCTAATCTAATCACAGACTATCAAAATCAAGAACTTACATTCTGTGAGTGTTTAAATACTTGTCATCTCCTGACACAATTAACAACTTAAAGCAACAGTGTGAAAGAATAAAATAAAAACGTGTATCAAACCTCTGGGGTATTTAGTGAGGTAAATAAAAAAAATTTTCAAATAACTTTAGGTTCATAGGTTTATAGGTAGATACTACGTTATCTGTCCTAGGGCATTTATAAGCCTAGCCAGAGTGTATTTGGCTTCTGCCTCCCTATTAGATTAGTCTACTGTGCCTCTGTAAAGTAGGTCACTGAAGGTACCCTTTTAAGATTAGTTTACTGTGCCTTTGTCTAGCAGGGACACTGGGAAGATCCCAGGGGTGAATTTGCGATTTCCAATCCACGCGTCCAAATTTCGCTTGAAGAGGGTCAGCGAGGGGCTATGGCTAACATGAATTGGGATTCTATTCCAGAGTGAGGGGAGCCTCTGGGAAATGAATCTGTCCCTCCAGCATGTCCTATTTATTTTTGTGCTGAGGTTTAGGTCCCTGGAGCGTGTAGCTCTAAGGGACTTGGATTTTTTGAGGTGGAGCATGTCCATTAATTCTGGGTTTGATATGACTTTGTACGTCAGGCATAGATCACCTCTGAGTAGGCGGTAAGCAACTGAGTAGAGCTGGAGTTTCTTTAGTCGAGCTGCATAGGACATCTGTTTGTAGCCCATGATCCTCTTGGTGAGGTACTTTTGGGGTCTCTCCAGTTGCTGCAGGTGTCGGGTAAGGTACATCCCAAAAGGGGCATTGTATTCAATTATGGGCCTGATGAGTGACGAGTAGAGGGTCACAATGACCTCTCTTGATCTAGATGCGAACCCTTTCATGATAAGGTGGGCTATATAGAAGGTCTTTCTAACCACTTTGGCAACGTGATTATCAAAGGAGAGATTACTATCTATGTTGGTCCCCAAATCTCTAATTACTTCTTCCATACTTAATGGATTACCAGCTATGTGGTAATTTGTGGGCACCTTGTTTTTCCCAAAGGGGATGACTATGCACTTTTTAGCATTTAGCTTGAGGCCGTGGCTCTGGCACCAAGCATCCGTCTCTGTGAGACCCTTTTGGAGGATGCTTGTGTCAGCTGGAGATTCGATTATGGCCCCCAGTTTGCAGTCATCTGCAAACTTTGCCAGCCATAATCCCCCTGTGTTAGCCTGAACCTCAGAGAAGTATATACCGAACAAGAGAGGTCCCAGAACTGAGCCCTGTGGGACGCCACTTGTAACTGGCTTGGATTCGGACATGGCACCTGCGATTCTGACCATGTGGGTTCTATCTCTGAGCCAGTTTGCAACCCATCTTGTGATATAGGGGTTGATATTTAAGCTGGTAAGCTTATTTATGATACCCGAGTGGGGTATTGTGTCGAAGGCTTTTGCGAGGTCCAGGTAGGCTGTGTGGACTACCTTGCCCTCATCTATGGCTTTGGTAACTGTTTCAAAGAAATCAACTAGGTTTAAGAGGCAAGATCTGCCCTTAACAAAGCCAAATTGGGTAGGGTCCAGTGTCTGGAGGCTCCCAATGTCTTTGTTTATGAGTTCAATGATAATACGCTCCATAGCTTTACAGACCAGACTAGTCAGGCTTATGGGGCGATAGTTTCCGGGGTCTGTTGTGCCACCACCTTTGTGGAGTGGGACCACTTGTAGCTGTACGCCATTCTTTGGGTACATATCCTGTAGTAAGGCTAAGTTTGAACAGTGACTTAATGTGACGGTTCAGTTCTTCTTGGAGCTCGTGTAAGACACAGCCTGGGACACCGTCCGGTCCCATAGATGCTGTGTTTTTGCTTTGGAGAGGGCAGCTTTCACCTGTGCATCTGTGATGTCAGGGAGGTTACATTGTTGGGATAGGCATTTGCTCTTTTGGGGGGGGGGGGGAGTCTGCACTGAATCTGTCTGCCAGGATGTTGGCTATGTCTGTAGGTTCGGTATATTTTGTACCGTTATGCAACAGTTCAGAGCATATCTGGGAGTTTCTGCCCATGTTCCTGACATAACTAAAGAAGGCCTTGTGATTATCTTTAGTGTCTAGGGCAATTTTTCTTTCGAAACTGGCCTTTGATGATTTTATGAGGGATCAAAGTTTGTTGCTAATACTGATCAGAGATGCCTTCCCTTTTTGGGATTTTGCTCTGTCATGTTGTAGCTTCCTCCTTCTGTTGTATAGCTTATTTATGGTCGGGGTCCACCAGACCGGTCTCCTGTTTTTGAAGGAGTGAGTTTTGGTTTTATTTGGGATAGCACGATTCATGCATTCCTGCAGGTGCTCATAGAATGCATTTGTAAAGGATTCTACGGATTGGGCTGTATTATCCTCTGGCCCAGGGGGCTTTGAAGGATTCCACCTCAGTCTTGAGAAGTGCAAAGCTGGCTTTTGAGAAATTCTTGACAGTGATTTCCTTGGCTGGGGGTGAGGATGGGATACGGATGTCCAGGGAAATTTGTTTATGGTCTGATCTTACCAATGAGGGGTTTACCTCTGGTGTGGAACATAGATTCCCCATGTTGGTGATGACCAGGTCCAATATGTTGTTCCATCTTGTGGGAGTAGTGACCAGTTATTCCATTGTGTTAGAGTTTATAAATTCAAGGAACCGTTGGGCGAGGGTGTTTGGGCTTGAGTAGTTTTCCCAGTCAATGTTTGGGTAGTTGAAGTCACCCAATAACATAGTGTTTGGAAAGACCTTCATATTCTCCAGTGTTCTCAGGAATGCCAAGTGGGGTTCCTGTAATAGGGAGGGTGTTCTGTAGCAGGCTCCAAACTGAAAGGCAGTTTTGCCCGCTATTAGTTGCATATGGATGGTTTCTGATGCTTCGTGCAGTGCCACTAACCTGGAGGTGTAGGTATCTTTGATGAATATAGATACTCCACCTTCTTTTGTGCTTCGGTCCGAGTTTTGGGGCCGAAACGCATGGTATGAGTTATAACCTGGTAGTGCTGGGGTACTCTCAGGAGCCTTGAACCAGGTTTCTGTTACTGCACAGACATCGATTTTCTACATACTGAGGAGAGCCTCGAGTGCGTGCATCTTGAGGTTTAGACTTCTGGCATTGAGTAGCATTACCTTTAGTTTTTTTATCCTTGGGTTGTCTATGGAGGTGGGTTTGCCCTTTGAGCCTTGCCTAAAAAAGGCACTATGGGGGTGGCCAGTATACGAAAGCCTAAGGGTGACAGGTGCAAGCCGTCTCTAGCGAAGCAATGTGGCTTGTCGAGCATGTCATCCCAGGCTGACAGACACTGGATCCCCTTTGAATGACACCAATACTTTAGCCAATTGTTGAAACTGATCATTTTGTCTTTATACTGTGGCATCATTCTTGGTGAGGGCAAGATGCTACTCAAGGTCAGGGTCATACCAGCCTGGGCTACATGGTCAGAGAGCTCCTCTATGTCTTTTTTCATGTAGTCCAGGGAGGTATGTCTCAGGTCATTCACACCAGCATGGACAATGACGGAGTCATACTTGTACTTGATTTGGAGTGACCTGAGTGCTTGCATTATGTGGTGGATCCTGGCACTCGACAGGCAGCTTACAGTGACCTTCTCCTTGTTCAGTCTGGTGAGCGGGACGTCAGTGTGCTGGACAGTAGAGTCCCCT
The DNA here is from genome assembly GCF_019279795.1 of Protopterus annectens. NCBI lineage: Eukaryota > Metazoa > Chordata > Ceratodontiformes > Protopteridae > Protopterus > Protopterus annectens. The sequence goes on from NC_056741.1 coordinate 1,553,053,776, forward strand.
ATAAGAAGTGTATTTGGTGTGTTGTTTGGCCTTAAGGGCTGTGGTTGTGAGGCACACTGATTTTGTGAGATATGTGATTCATGGGTATTGTTGAGGGGTGGCTGTTGCTTGGATATCTGCTTAGCAGGTCTTTGCTGTTTAGGCAGATTTTTATTTAGAGCCTCTGAGTATGTTTTTGTGTGTTTATGTGTTGGGTATGCAGATGCAATAGGTCTGTGTGAGACTGGATTTGTGGTGTGGGTGGTTACCTTGTCCTCCTGACTGACTGTGCCAGTCTTGGGTTGAGAGAGCTCTGCCTCCAGTTTGGCTGTGTAACTGCATCTCTCACATGTATTAGAGTTTATTGGAAGGAGGAGAGGGTTGTCTGTGTACATAAGGCAATTGTAACATTGCCTCAAAATTCCCAGATTCACCAGCTGGACTGGAGAGTAGCCTTGAAACTGACCCTTGGACATACCAGATTAGTATAGGGAACTGTTTTTTTACTGATCAGATCATTAGGAAAGGGAACTGATTTTTCACTTGGTCAGGAAGGACCAATCAGGAGTCTAATACTTATGAGAAGTCAAGGAGGGTGTAGTGCTTTAGTTAGTTAGTGTTTCCTTATAAGAGCTGAGCAAGTGCAGGGCTTTAGAAAGAGAATAGAGTGATTACTCTGAGAGTTTGAACAGTTCTAAGGAAAAAAGTGAAGAGCAGACTTTGTGGAGCCTGGAATAGTTTAAACCTGTTTAGGCGGCGCTGCCCGACGCTGCTCAGTGCGCAAAACCGTGCAAAAAGAGAGTTGTAGGGTTTTAAGAGAGAGAGATCAAGGAGTTTAGAATTGACCCAAAATGGCCAATAAAACTACAGCTTCTAGGTAGTAACCACTCCTCCAGGGACAGGCAGGCTGTTCAGTGTTAACCACTCCCACTGGTGAACACAGAGACTTCCCTTTAGCCCAAGCAAGCACTGGCCTTCTAGAAACTTCCAAACAGTTCAGAACAGCAAATCTGTAACTGAACTTTCTTAAGTTTCAGAAAGTGGGAAAAAGCAAGATTTTTTTTCTTTTTGTTGTAGTTTAAAGGTAGCAGAGATACACAAGCAGCAAAATAATCACAACAGTGCAATAAATGACCCCACACTTGAGTGCTAGGCCTAAATCAGGTAAAATGCAGTTTTTAGAGAAAAAAACGATTTTAAATTAAGTGCAACACAGGAAATGCAGTAAACAGGCTCTAGATGTGTTCCAAGTACTGTTACTGTTACAGATATAAAATTTAGCAAACCGGAAAATGCCAAAAAGTAGGCGGCAAAACAGTAAAACTTAACAAAAAATCAGAAGAAAATACTTAAAATCACAAAAGTGGCTCCTTTTCGTCTCTCAGCATTTTCTCCCCTTGGTAGGTGCTTCAGCAACAACTAGCAAGCCTGAAAAGAAGCCAAGACCACGAGGCAGCCTGGTTTTAAGAGAGACAGATCAAGGAGTTTAGAATTGACCCAAAATGGCCAAAAAAACTACAGCTTCTAGGTAGTAACCACTCTTCCAGGGACAGGCAGGCTGTTCAGTGTTAACCACTCCCAGTGGTGAACACAAAGACTTCCCTTTAGCCCAAGCAAGCACTGGCCTTCTAGAAACTTCCAAACAGTTCAGAACAGCAAATCTGTAACTGAACTTTCTTAACTTTCAGAAAGTGGGAAAAAAGCAAGATTTTTTTGTTTTTCTTTTTTCTTTTTGTTGTAATTTAAAGGTAGCAGAGATACATAAGCAGCAAAATAATCACAACAGTGCAATACATGACCCCACACTTGAGTGCTAGGCCAAAAGCAGGTAAAATGCAGTTTTTAGAGGAAAAAAACAATTTTAAATTAAGTGCAACACAGGAAATGCAGTAAACAGGCTCTAGATGTGTTCCAAGTACTGTTACTGTTACAGATATAAACTTTAGCAAACTGGAAAATGCAAAAAAGTAGGCGGCAAAGCAATAAAACTTAACAAAAAAATCAGAAGAAAATACTTAAAATCACAAAAGTGGCTCCTTTTCTTCTCTCAGCGTTTTCTCCCCTTGGTAGGTGGTTTAACAACAACTAGCAAGCCTGAAAAGACGCCAAAACCATGAGGCAGCCTGGTTTTAAGACAGACAGATCAAGGAGTTTAGAATTGACCCAAAATGGCCAATAAAACTACAGCTTCTAGGTAGTAACCACTCCTCCATGGACAGGCAGGCTGTTCAGTGTTAACCACTCCCACTGGTGAACACAGAGACTTCCCTTTAGCCCAAGCAAGCACTGGCCTTCTAGAAACTTCCAAACAGTTCAGAACAGCAAATCTGTAACTGAAGTTTCTTAACTTTCAGAAAGTGGGAAAAAAGCAAGATTTTTTTGATACTTTTTGTGCAGGTTACAACAGGAATGTTTGGACGAGACTACAGGTTTTTCAACAATTAACATAGTAGACTTGTTTGGTTCCATCCCCCACGATATTGGACTGGAATTGTTTCACTAGGCCCTACTGGAATACAGTGATTTGAGTGCTAACATGATAAATTTTGTGATGGAATTAATGGAACTAGTCCTCAACAACAATTATTTTGTTTTTGAGGAGGAGTTTTACAGACAGCTAAAATGGGTTGATATGCGGTCAAGTTGTGTCCCGATGTAAGCGAATTTAGTTATGACCATGTGGGAAAGACATTTTATTTTTGGATCAGATTTTGCAAGATACTGGTTATTGTATTTGCGATACCTGGACAATGTTTTTATTTTCTGGAAAGGGGACGCTAGTGTGGCTGAGAATTTTGTAGATTACATTAGAAGTGTATGTGACTATTTTAAATTAACATTTACATATGAGCCCATTACCATTAACTACATGGATGTTAATATTACTAAGGACTTAAATATGAATACGTTCATGTCCAAGGTATACTGCAAACTGACTTATTCTAACAGTTTTTTAAGTTATAATAGCCACCATCCCTTCTATGTTAAAAAGAACTTGCTGAGAGGACAAATGATCAGGGGGGCCAGAATGTGTTCAACTCAAGAAATTTTGAAGATGGAGTTAGGTCATTTAACTCAAATGTTTATTGACAGGGGTTACCCGGAGGACTGGGTCTTTGAACAGGGTTGTGATATCTTAAACGGATGGAGTACTAGATACATTCCCTTGTTGGGGCAACCCCAGTCTGTTAAAAAAACAATCTTTTTATGTGACTAACAACAATTACTCCCACTCTATGGTTACACAATATGGCTCCTTTGGTCATAAGGTACGGGATATTTTAACCAAAAATTGGGTTATTTTGGAAGGTAATGAGGACCTGATCAACTCCCTGGGCAATGGACCTTTATTTTCGTACAAATTAGGACACAACATGAAACACCTGCTGGAACATCCCCTTTTAAATACATCTAAAAAAAGGGGAACCAAGAGATGTGGTAGATGTAATCAGAGCCCATACATTTTGAAAAGCACAGAGATTTGGATAGGTGACCCTCTGCAGATATTACATTTGGTAGGGGGGAACTGCCAAACTAAAGGTTTGGTTTATGTGAGTGTTTGCCAGGGGTGTAACATGTTTTACATGGGTAAAACTGAAAGATCCCTGAAAAAAAGGATTTATGAACATTTATGCGCAATGGAAACCCGCAATAAAAACAACGCCCCTATACAAACATGCACAGAAATGTACCAATTTTAAAGGATACAAGTCTGGTATTTTAGAGGTGGTTAGATATAGTAAGAGGGGTGGTGACTGTTGTAATGAAATAGGAAGAAGGGAATTAAAGTGGCAACAGTCACTAAATGCCAATCAACCCCCTGGTATTAATGATTATTTATCTTTGGCGCCTGTACTGAGACAAAGGGCACTTAAGCTATAAAGTTATTTGAAAAATGTTTTTATTTACCTCACTAAGTACCCTAGAGGTTTGATACACATTTTTATTTTATTCTTTCACACTGTTGCTTTAACTTGTTAATTGTGTCAGGAGATGACAAGTATTTAAACACTCACAGAATGTAAGTTCTTGGTTTTGATAAAGTCTGTGATTAGATCAGACGAAAGCGCTTACTTATTCTTGTATTACATTACTGGATCTGTGCTGTGGATTATTTTTATAACATTAGTTTTATAATATTTGTTTTTTTGGACTATCAAACCTGTGCTGCGGACTGTTTTTACAAGAATGAACCACTGTCTGTTTTTTATTAATAAACTTTTGTGTGGATTTACGGCCTCGGACTGGAGATTTTGGGTTACAGAGTCAGTTTACAGGAGTGCTTTACTTGTTTTTTGGTGATTTTTTCACTCCTGCATGCTCGTTTTTTTTTAATTATATAGAAATGAATGGAAGTTATAGGAACAATACATGCAGAAGAATGCTCAGGAGGAGGAGAAGTGTGGTTTAAAAGCAGGAATTGTGCAATGTATATAATGCTGGACTCATGATAATTACATAAAAGGTTTGCCTGTCTATTAAGCCTGACCAGTCCAGATGAGTTGCAGTGTAATGCAAGAAAATGAAAAAATGGAAATTAAAGTTATGTACTCACCATAACACTATTCATTTGTGTTGTCCATTTTTATTCTTCCTCAAGTACTGGGTATTGGATCCGACCTCAGATCCAACTCAGCAGCCTACACTAGACTTTCAGATCCAACTCACAAGTTCCTCCCTCTTCAAAATGCCCCAATCAAATAGCAATACCTCAGATTGAGTTTGCTGCCTTATAGAACCTATGACAGTGCAAGAAGAAAAGAACAGCAGAGCTGCGCCTCAGACCTGAAAAAAGGTTCCATAATATCTACAAGGTCACTACAGAAGATGAAAGGAAGGGGGGAAAGAAGGTGTGGATTTGAGGAGGAATTAAAACAGACAACACAAATGCATAGTTATGGTGAGTAGATAACTTTATTATCTGATGTCCTTTTCATTGTTTCCAGTCCCTTGCTACATGAATCTTGTGTGGCCTTCATGGAAGGATATTCTGGAGAACTACAAAACCAAAGGCAGCTCTGCTTCTGCAGGTCAAATCTACGTATGACATTAGACCAGGTAGCTGCTACACAAATGTTATCAATGGAAGTTCTAGACCAAAAGGTGGAAAAGGTTGCCAGGGATCTAGTGGAATGTACTACAGAAGACTTTAATAAGGAGAGGTCTTTCTGAGTATAAACAAAATAAATGGAATCAGTAATCCACTTGGCCAGGTTAACTTTAGAAACTTGTGAATCCAAGCTGTTTGGAGAGAAAGAAACAAAGAGCTGCTCCAGCCTCCTGAAATCTTTTGTATGGTGAAGAAACAATGTAGTTGTCTATGCACATCTAAAAGATGTAGCATGTACTCTCCCTTATTAGAAAAATTAGGGAAGAAAACTGTCAAATGAATTCTATGACTGACATTCAATTCAGATGCTACCTTTGCTAAGAAGGAAGGATTTCTTCATAAAGTGAGTCTATCTTTGTGAAAAATAATGTATGGGGATTTGGAAAATAGATCATGGAGTTCAGAAAGTCACCTTGCACATGTAATAGCCACTAGGAATGCTGTATTTGAGGAAAAAAAATTAATCAGACTTAGTTAATGGTTCAAAGGGATGTTAGGTCAACCCTTGGAATATGACTATTAAATTCCAAGGAGGTAATGGGGCTTTCACTGTTGATCTAAGTAAGAATGTGCCATTTGGAAAAGCCTTGCACAATTTGGTTGAAACTAAGGAGGAAAAGTGAAAATTATATAGCTGCTAATTGTACTTTGATTGTAGAAAAACTAGTACCTTCTTGAAAAATAGATGCTAAAAGTCAAAAGTCAAAGTCACAGTAAACTTTATTGTCATACAGATAAACACAGAGGAAAAAGTGCTTATCACTTCACGAAATTTCGATACTCAGTCTCGTACCACATGAATGACAGTTTACAGAAGGAAGATAGATTAAATTAACACGACAGTTAAATTAAATTAAATGAAAATAAAAAAATAAGATACAAAAAAGTAAATAAAGCAAAACAAATTTGAACACTCTATTTACAACAGAAACACAGCAGATACAACAGCAGTAGACTCAGTAGAAATATAAGGATATGCAAAAATCAGTATTATAATAAATGAGAGGCACACATGTAAACTTACCCTACCCACCACCAAAATATACCATAAACGTACAGCTCACAGTTTTCCTAGTGTAGAGAAAGATGTATGAAGTGAGCTATTCCAAGAGTTTATGTAAACAACAATGACATATTGCACACAAATGTTTTGCCCATGTAGCGTATTAGGCTATGGGTTGTTATTCACCAGTCTGACAGAGTGTGGGAAGAAGCTATTATGGAATCTGGATGTCTTGCATCTAATGCTTCTGTAGCGCATCCTTGTTGGCAGGAGTTTGAATAGTCCATGAGCCAGATGGTGTATATCCCTAAATACGTTTTGGACTTTGCCATAGCATCTGTTTAAATACATGTCCTGTAGGGATCGAAGGTTGGAGGCAATGATTTTTGTGCCCTGTTTAACAATCTTATCCAGTCCCTTCCAAACAGCTTGTGAGCAATTTCAGTACCAGACAACAATGTTTTGTCAGTACACTCTCAATCATGGCTCTGCAGAAGGTGAGTACGACCTGTGGGGGGAGGTTAGCTCTATGGAGTCTCCTAAGGAAGTGGAGACGTTGTTGAGCTCTCTTTAGAAGGTAGGAAGTGTTTTCCCCCAACTTAGGTCTTGCGAGACATGTACCTCTAGGAATTTGGTGCTATTGACTCTTTCCACTGCAGCACCACTGATGATGATATGGGTGTGTGGCTTTTTCTTCTTTCTAAAATCGATGATGATTTCCTTGATTTTCCCAACATTTAGTGCTAAGTTGTTGTCAGTGCACCAATGAATGAGTTGGTTCACTTCTTCCCTGTAGGCCCCCTCATCTTCCTTCTTGATAAGGCCAATTACTGTGGTGTTGTCTGCAATTTGATGATTCTATTTGACTGATGCATAGCTGTGCAGTCATGTGTTAGAACTGTGATAAAAAGTGGACTGAGTACGCAATTTTGTGGGACCCAATATTTAGGGTGATGCTGTCTGAGTGACGCTTGCAAATGATCCTTGCAGACTTAGGTGAGTCTGAGTGGGAAAAACAAGGGATGATGCAGAATAGACTACTGAAAAGCTAAAGTCTATTGGAAAACACGTATATAAAATCAGGCCATTGGAACTATGGTTATGGTTGCTGCCGTCAAACCTAAAGCCTGAAATACAAGTCTGGCTGGAGAAAACTGAACAAAAAGTTGTTGTACATGAATCTTGATTGTGTCCACATGATGAAAAGGAAGAGAAGCTATTTGACTTACTGTATTCAGCTGTGCACCTATGAACTCCAGTCTCTGTATAGGTTGTAGATGAAATTTGGAGATGTTGACTGAAATGCCTAGCCTTTGACAAAGTTAGAATAAATAGTCCCCGGACTGCTCTAGGAGATGCTTGGTTGGGGAGGTGAGGAGCCAGTTGTCTAGATATGGAAATATTCAGAATCCCAGTCCCGATCTCAAGTAAGCTGCTATCACTGCCATACACTTGGTAAACAATGTGGGGGCTGTAGTGAGACCAAAGGCCAAGGGTTCTGAAGTTATAGTGAATGGCCCAAAGCTGAAAGCACATAATTCTTTGGGATTGTCTGTTCATCTTGATGTGATAGTATCCTGAAGATTGATTGAGCACATCCAATCATCCTAGAGTAGAAAAGGCAGAATGGACTGAACCATGACCATTTGGAACTTTGACTTCTTCACAAATTGTTCAGGTTTGCTTAGATCCAGAAATGGTCTCAGGTCCCCATTCTTCTTGGGTACTGAAAAGAACCTTGAGAAAGTTCTGAATCCTCCTTGGTCTGGTGGGACCTCCTAGATGACTCTCTTGTCTAGCAGCTTTTGAATCTCTTGAGCTGCAGCTTCTGTCTGACTGTGTGGGATGCAGGGAAGCCTTCTTCTTTTGGTTGGGGGAATCTGGAAAAATGGTATAAAATAATGTCTGGATATTATTTTTAGCACCCAAGACTCTTTTGTTATAGAAGCTCAGGCATCTGGGTGCAAAGACAAGTGTCCCCGAGAGCCTCCAAAGGTGGGCAATTGGGAAACCCTTCAGGAGTGCTGAAAGGTTTTATCTGAAAAGGTATCTCAGACACCCTGGTTTTGAGGGCCACCCCTGCCACAAGGATGGTGTCTTCCATTTGAGCTCTCCACTCTGCCTCTGGAGGAGTTATCCCCATGTGAATCCAGGACTTACGGAACCACATTTTATTGCCTCCTCTTTGATTATGGGAAAATGATCACAGACAGGGTCTTCCCATCTTGTTCACTCCAGGAAAGTGTTTCTTTCATGGTAGGACCAAATAAGGATGTTCCATCAGAGGCAGCATTGATGAACCTATAAATTCACCCCGGGGATCATGTCTGTAGCCCTGCTAGACAGGGGCTTGGAGAAGTAAATATTGTGGGAAGAAATATCCAGGGAATTGTTATGGCTAGGCCTGCATAGGCCCTAGGGCCGATAGCCTAGTACCAACCTATGAACCTATAAGAAGACTTGAAAGGCTCCACAAAGTTGCATAAACGCATCCTAGCATGTCTAATGTTGGCTATGCTTGAACCTCCAAGCCCATGAGGTATCCTCCACAGCATGGAATATTAACCTAATGGATGCATTGGAACTGGATAATAGAGTGGCCAGTTGTGAAGAGGACCTCTTGTAGTTCCCTACGGATATGGACTCCGAGAGGGATTTCAGAGTTCCTTGGTCAAATCCTGCTATAATCGTGTGAAGTATGCAAAGTAATTCAGGGACCTCAAGGCAAAGGTTGCTAAAGCAAAAATGCCCATTGCAAACCTGTCCAAAGTCCTGGACGCTCTATTAGGGGATTGAATGAAGAGCTCTGCTCCTCTAGCAACTTTTAATGACTGCCTCCACAAACACAGTGTCAACCAAGACTCCTTTGCTACAATGTAGTCAATCCTTCGGTGATGCCAAAATTTTATCTGGGCATTGGGGAATGGGTTCAACAGAATCTGGTTCCTTCCATGCCCGGAGACAGATTAAATTAATAAGCTCCTCCACTGATGGAGTCACCTTATATGTAGATGGGCAGGACCCAAAAGTTTCCAGAAAAAACTGTCCCCTCTGGTGAAGGAGTATCTGAAGGACATCCACCTTTTTGTTTAAGGATCTCTAGAATGTCTCCTAATGAGACGTCGCCTGGTGGAGCTCTAGGGGATCCTTCATCAAAGTCAGTATCTTCAGTGAGATTCCATAGGGGAATCTACATATCTCATTTTGCACATTTTCTTTCGGGGAACCTCTTAAGTGGAATGGTCTGGAGAGCTATCTGAAGACAGTGGACCTCAATGGGGACTGTCTGGATGCTAGATTGTACCAGCTATCCCTGTGAAGTAGGCCTGAGAGGATCAGAGCTCACATTAGAAGGAGGAAATAATGTAGAATCCAGAAATGAGAGGGTAGTTGAACCTTTCAGTTTAGAGAAAGCCCTCTCCATTACCTTGAAGGCAGATGGACCAGGACAAGCTGTGGCTGGCTGCACTGGAGCCGAAACCTCAGAAGCTACCAAGCCCCGAACCTGCCCAGAGCCATGCCTTGAGGAGAGAGTTGGACCTGAGCTGTCCAATGCCAAAACTCTAAGGGGAAAGGAGGGCTCCAATAACATTGGAGCTGAATATAGCCCTTCCAGATCCAGCACACCAGTACACTTTGGCTCATACTCTCATCCCAATCCAAAGAAATGGAGCAGAACTAGTCAGGGGAGGCCACTGGTATTGAATACCTAGTTGTCTTCAGATCTGATGCAGACTCTCTTGGGGTTTTCATATCCGAGGGCTCCAAAAACCATGAGATGGATCAGAGAAGGAGGATCACTATGTGAGAAGTGGACAGGAGTCTCACAGATCCGAAGGGAGAAGAAGATGGAATAACTCCCATTTGAATATGAGCTCTGAGGAATTTCCTCATTATTTTCTCCATGTCAGCCTCGGACAGACTTCTGCAAGACCTAATGGAAGAGGTGGTTGATTGGGGCCTAGACTCTCTTCTTGGCATCACTTGAAGAAAAAGGGAATGGCGCCAAGCAGAAACTGGTTCAATGGTGAACTCAGGTGAGGAGGTTTGAGGAGACTTAGTTAAAGAACAGTCTGATCCAAGCATGTGGGATCAGAGTGCTTTCTCTTAGGATCCAAAGAAGTCGGATACAAAGATTTTTTAATTTTTTAAGGAGGGTCCAAAGAAGATGAGGTTGATGTAGTAGCCTTTAAAGAATGAGTGGGGGATCTTTTACAAGACTCCTTTGTCTCCAAAGATTTTGTAGATTTACCAGGGGTTTGAGCCTCTCAAGAAGAAGAAGAAGAGGAAGTAAACCTTAGCATTCCTTTAAGCACTAATTTATTATACCTATCACATCACTAAGTGCCGCAGAATTAAATACAGCATAAACACAGTAGTCCGTATTCAGGTGGGATGCTCTAAGCCAGTAGATGCACTCCATGTGGGTATCAGAAGTGGGAATCTTACATGCACAGAAAGTGCATTTTTTAAAGCCTATAGGTTTTCTTACTTTTTCTAAAAAGAAAAACAGCAGGCCTTGAAAGGGAGAAAAGGCAGAAGTATAGTAAGAATAAGTAAAGATTTTGTTTTTAGTTAAGCAGACTACCAGCATGGCTAGAAAAATTACTGAAAAGAGACAAGTACCAGCTGTGGTATGGCAGAACTATTGAAAATTACAAAAAATGGAATAAAAGGCAATTGAAAGAGACACCTGAATATTTAACAGTTAGGAGAGGGTACTGGTAACTGCAGAAGGATAGATGGAATGTTTTCAAGGAATTTGCTACTCACAAAAAACTGCAAAAATACCCAAGCTCACAGTCAGAGAAGGATTTGCTTCGGTGCAAGATGGCAACAAATGACATCTGAGGTATTGCTAGTTGACAGGGGCATTGTGGGTAGAGGGAGAAGCTTGTGAGTTGGATCTGAAAGTCTAATGTATGTGGTCGAGTCAGATCTGATACCCAATAATGTTAAGGGAGTTTTAATTTACTAGATATTGTCTGTTCTTCTAAACCTAACAGATATTATGATGTCTTGAAATCTGACCTACAGGGGTCATAAAACCTCTATTACATTTCATTTCTACAACCAAGCTGTAATAAAAAGTGTATCCTTCCTGCTCAACTTTTCTTTAGTAAATTGTGTGACACACTGTATAAGAAGTAATTCAATTTCCAAGTGAAAGTACAAAACACTAAACAGTAATATTTGTACTGTTTGTACATTATAGACCATCATTAAGTGCTGGTGCTTTAAAATGTCACTGAGTAGTGTATAAAATTGCTTTTATGTAATGCATAAATCATTTTTAACAACTTAAATGTGTGAGTACCATACCTCATAATGTAAGGAAGTTGAGAGGTGTGGGTGCACCATTCAACAATAGGCACTGATTTTAGGGTCTGCTTGAACCAGACACCCTTGGGAACACAAGTTGAACTTGGCTAGGCTTGTAAAGGCCCTGGGGCCATTAGCCTATGATCCTATGAACAAGGACGTTGCAAAGAAAGATGATGGTACAACTGGGATGGGTCGCAAGAAAGACGCATATAATACATTTGTTAATAATGGCTAGGACTAACTTACTAATGGTCTTTAGCATCTTATTTCAAAAAAAATAACTAGCATTTCATGGTAGACCAAAAAGTATTGCTGCAGCATGTAAGAAAAAGCACAAAGCATTTAAAACATGGCTTCCGTATTTCATGTCTTGAAACACTATACTGGGTAAATGACAGTCAGCTGATTATTGAAATTTAATGAGCTTATGTAAACTTAAAACATGAAGAAGTATTTGTAAAATGTGATTAAACAGGTGTGAAAAGATTTTCCCCCAGATTTAATAGACTCTGTGTAGGAATAGTGCAAGCCCTACATGGAGTCTACAGTGGCCATGTCTGCAGCTTCCCCTCGGCAGTGCGCCTTGCATATTAATGAAGGCACGCTAGTGAGGGAGAGCCATGTACATGGTTACTGAATCAGTGTAGGGGGTGTGTTACAGTGCTCGGTGATATGTAACACACCCGCTGTACTGTCAAGGTGCCGGATGGCACTGAAATAGAAAAGATAATTGTGCTTACTTGGCCAGTTTTTTTATTTTTAGGGGTGTATTAAAGTGTCCGTAACACACCCCCTGTACTGTCGAAGTGCCGGATGACACTGAAATATAAATGTTAAAATGTAATTTCCCCTATTTTTTTCTTGTGTTTGCATGGCATGGCAAAGTGCTTAGCAATGAACATGTGCCAGACATCTAAAAATAGAAAGTGGATGCTTTTAGTTATAATAGAATAGGTCAAGTTTAAGTATAGTTGAGCAGGTTTGCGTGTTGCTCAGCGTCGCTCAGCAGTGGTTAAATGTAACTGAAAGCTATATAGAAATGTATAGCAGAAATCTTCACATCCATGTTAGCTGAATGGTTAGAGTCACGGCCTTGTGTGCAGTAGGTGCACAGTTTGAATGCCCAGACAGACCATTCAGCTTTTACATCTGATAGCATTAATACATACATTTTTTTTATCAACGGAGTTCTTGATATTTGTTAACCGGGTTAGTCCAGCTAGTCCAGAAACCCATTTCCAGTGGCCTTATGAGGGGAAAAGCTCCAATTACACAAAAGTGTCTAGTCCAATACATTACAGTCACACCCCAAGATAATGTAATTAAAATACATAGCTTTAAGTCATGTAAAGTAAAATACATATACATAATAATAAAGTACCATTAATGAGCAATTGTCAATATATTTTCTATTTATTATTAAAAAATCTGGTTTGCCCTTAGCTAAGCACAGCTAAGCCAAGCCAAGCAATGCTTAAACAGGACCTGTTTTAGCAGTACTTAGCAATGTGCAGCTCTGCTTAGCTGATTTGAGCACTGCTTAGCAATCCTAGTTTAAGCAGTCCTCAGCTCAGCTAAGTGGGTTTGCACACCGCTAAGCATTGCTAAGCATTGTCAGTTTAAGCACTGCTCAACTAAGCTTAGTGGGTTTGTGCATAGCATTTTTAAAAATGGTCCAGTGGCAGCAAAGGGTGGGAAAACAGCCTTATTTAAGCTGAACAGGTGGGAATACAGCCAGAACCTGTTGGAGTTTAATCACTGCAGAAGCTATGGCTGCAGTTGGACAGGGTGCATGCTTCCAGGCACAGAGCTGGGGAATTTTGGAGTCCAGGGCCATGGTTGGGCTCCTTGTCAAAGACCATAGCAACTGGATGCTGCAGGGCCTGTAGCAGGGCTCTGAATACAAGTCAGAGGCCTGGGACTGGCTGGCATGTGACCTCACCACTGCAACTGGAATCTCCCGCACTGGTGAGCAGGTGTGTCATCATTATGACAACCTGAAGTGAAGGAAGGGGGGGGGTTCTTGGTACAATGGATCCAAGGTGCTCAGGACCACAATGACCCAGAAGTTTCTAAGTATAGGAACCACTGATTTACCAAATTCTAGTATGAATATCTGATAGACAGGTGCACATAATGATGTGTTTTCACTCCACAGCTGCAGAGGAGAGGGCTCGCAACCTGGAGGCCCATGCAGGGCACCTGGCCAGAATGCGCCGAGAATGCGGTGAGTACAGACATATCTTGCAATATATAACAATCTAATTAAGAAAGAGTACAGTAGTAACTGCCAGTAGGTACAGTCTGTTCTGAGTGTACTATAATGAATGTGTACATAGACCTGGACTGATATATGTAAGTATTCTCAAGTACAGTTCAATACAGATGAAAACATGAAACATGCTATTGTTACGTAAAGAAAATGAATACAGCATTAATAATATGTTTGGGAATATGTGTATACTGTGTTAATAATACATGTTCTGGTAATAAAGTACACCGGCATTGAAAATGTGAAAGGAATAAATTAAGTGCATTCCTAATCTACAGTAAATGCAGCACAGCTGCAGTCAGAATTGTGAAGAAATAAAGGTAGTATTGCATAGATTGTGTGATAACATAATTTTTCCAACATCTGCATTATTTAAAGTATAGAACAATAAAGATTGCCGGCTGTATACCAATCACTGTGTTATGTCACCCTCAATAAATCTGTGTTCTACCAATTGTGTGTATTCCGGGCTGTTGTTCAAGAAATCAAATATTACAGGTTTTGTAAAGTATACATGGGTATAACACCATGAAGTGAATGAAGGTTGGCCAATAAATAACTGTCATGCTAAAGTGTAGGTGTGGAGCTGTACTACAAGATATAATGCAATATATTTGTTCTGCACTAAGATCTGAACCTAGAGAAGTACTGTCTAAGGTATTATAGTGTGTTTCTCCCAGGATTGTCTTGTGTTTGCATTTCAGCTATATGCATCCCAGAACGTAGGTACGCTGATGCAAAGATAAGAAATGGATTATCAGAGTAGGTGGATTGTTTCCACCTGGGCTTAATGAACAATTTTAGTTATCCACCAATGAGCTTTGAGAATTACTTATTTAAATAGTATTGTGTTTTTTGTTGCTTTACACTGAAGAAGGCTGTGATATTGTCTGGCCGAAACCGATCTGTTTTGCTGTTATTTATTCTAAATAAATCTTTTTTCAGGTCACTGTATGCTGGCTCTATCCCTTTTCTGATTTCATACATTGTTTTTTGAGCAATGCATTTGCCGTCGTGCAGTGGGTCTTTTTTGTGTGTTACGCTGATGCAGGCAACTATGAAAATGTAATAAATATACCATCTGCAAATGTATACGGGCCAGGTAGGCAACCCAACACCCTGATATGGTCTGTACAGATCACATATTCCCATCCATGAGGGGTTATGTACACCTGCATTCCAAGTATTAATACACAGTTCACCTACTATCTCTGTCATGCACGAATCTCACGCATGTATGTTCAACTGTCACTGCAGACTTGCGTGACACTCTACCTATATTATCAGGTCACACTTTGTCACCAGGTGAGCTTTAGGTACATATCACTCAATCAGCACACAGCAGTGGCCCAGTAGCTCAGTGTGATAAGCAATACATATAGGTTCATAGGTTCATAGGTTTATACTAGGCTATCTGCCCTAAGGCATTTATAAGCCTAGCCCAAATTTTTGTGGCTTACGCCACCCCTTATATGAAAAAATACTGTGCCCATTAGTTTGTTGTGCCTCTGTCCAGCAGTGACACAGAGATGATTCCCGGGGTAAACCTACGATCTCCCATCCACAGGTCAAGATTTCTCTTGAACAGAGCCAGCGAGGTGCTCTGCCTCACATGGACTGGGATTTTATTCCACAGCATAGAGAGTCTCTGAGTGATAAATCTATCCCTCCAGCACGTCTTATTTATATCCGTGCTAAGGTTTAAGTCGCTTGCTCTAGTGGTTTTGGTGGATTTGGATTTTTTGAGGTGGAGCATGTCCATTAATTCCGGGTTGGACATGGCCTTGTATGTCAGGCACATGTCACCTCTGAGCAGACGGTATGCGACTGAATAGAGCTGGAGTTTCTTCAATCTGGCAGCATATGATTTTGGAGTCCCTTTGTCCCTTTATCCTTTTGGTTCATTTTGTCACACACAGACCGGGGTTTGAATCCAGGGACAGGTACTAAGATATATTTATAGTAACAGACAAGTAGTACTGACTATTTATAGAAACAGTTATGTGTTAACAGATTTCTCCCCACAAGACTTACAGGTAAATAAATGTCTGTAGTAGTGCGTAAACAGCATTTCTCAGCAAGGTGATAACGCTCCATTAAATAAAACAACATGAAGTACTGTACTATTCAAAGTTAATAAGACAAATTAAATGGTCTAGTGTTGGTATGGCTGTTTGCCTGGTGCATCTATGAATGTCTGCTGATAGCCTAACCCTATGCCTGGCAATGATGGCAGGATAAGTGTAAACTGCACTGTGCATGATACATGTCTCTCAAGTGTCACGCTGTCACAGATAGTGATCACTGCTGCCAAAAACCTTGGGCACAGATATAAACCCAGTTGAAGTATGCCAGTAGCACACTGACACAACATCAGTGCAGAGTACACCTTGGTAGTCATACATGTTCCCCTGACATGTAATAGTCCCCTGTAGTTATATACCTGTATGTGCTACAGCTTGGCTAATAGCATCCCATCTGGATAGCTTGAAAAGTATGTATGTGCTACAGAAGCTATAGGGCACTTGTACACACAGTAAGGGCAGACATGCAGAGTATTGAGGAGTACTGTTGTGAAAAATATAGCCTATACAGTCTTTCTCTCCTCCCACCCCTTATCTGCATTGCAAATTATTATTCTTATACTACGGGTATGGTTCCATTTTCACATACGTTGTTCTCAAAACCTAATGTTGGGCCGTGTGTTGTATTATTGGTTATATATTATAATGGTTACATACTAACATACCTTGTTGAAATACCAATGTTGCTGACCTTTTGACGTAACTGTCACTGGCATGCTGTTACAATAACAGGTTCATAGGTGTGTACTAGGCTAATGGCCCTGGAGCTTTTGCAAGTCTAGCCCATAGGATTACCCTGGCATTGTGCCACACAACCTTAGTTCCCAGTGCTTCTGTTGAGCAGAGCCATTGGAGTGATCTCTGGGGTGAATTTTCTATTTTCCATCCACTCATCAAGATTTTCCTTGAAGATGGCTAGTGAGGTGCTCCGCTTGACATGTATGGGAAGTCTATTCTATAGCATGGGCAGTCTCTGGGTTATGAACCTGCCCCTCCAGCTTGTTCTGTTGATTGTGGTAATGAGGTTGAGGTCTCTGGTTATTCCATTTATGCCTGTGTTCTGTATGCTATGCAATTCTATTGTTCTGAATTAACTGGAACACCCATGCATGCTGTTATAACTAACGTTGAAATGTTCTGTTTATGACTAACCAATACACGTTGAAAAACCTCAACATCATAACACGCTTGGGTAGGCCGGTTCCATCAGAACCGCCTATCCCACCTCATCTGGCTGAGGGGACCCAACTGGGGTTACCTTCTCCACTGATCTTGCACCACCCTCGGGTGGAACTGCTTCAGCCCCCCCCCCCCCAACAGGTGCAGATGAGTAGAGAATGTGGTCACCTGAAATCATTTCCCAGGGATGGTGCACAGGGTTAGCCAGCATGATTTGGATGACCAACTGCGCCAGATCGAGGGCAGACTGGCACACCTGGAGGGGCAGGCCAGCCGCAGCACCCAGCCCCCAGCACAGCCACCTTCAGGATTGTGAAGGGGCAGTGGTGACTGCCCATGAGTGTGGAGCTCAGTCTCACTGTTGCCATCTGGGGGCACTTGATCCTCCGATTTCTAAACACACTCTCCATCCAAGGTGTTTACCCCCTCATGTGTCATATACTGCCCCATCTGTTGTCTTGTCTGTCTGCAAATGCAACCTCTCTTACTCAACTTACCTCTCCAAATGTACCTACAACCCTTTAATAACAAAATACAATGAGTAAAACTCAAAAACAAAAAACAAATAGCTGGAACCACTGAAACTGGAAATGGACACAACAACCATGCAGGTATATTCCAAAATTTTAATGGTGCTTCCTGGTACCTTGTCTAGGTGCCTTCAAGGGAATGATTTTCACATCATCCCAAGTCATCTTGTATAGCAAATGCATTCAATTATGTAATCAATACATCAATTCAAAATGACATCACCCAATTAAATGCATAAATTCTAAAAGTTAACCCTACTTATTCCAAACTACATAAAAAATACTGCAGGAAATGTTTTTAATATTTCTTAGTACACAGATGACAGAATGTACCTTCATACTTGAATAAACAACAGTACTATTTATAATAATACACTGTGTGGTTCCAACTATTTGTTTTTGTACCTACAACCCTTTCCCAACATTCCACTCTCTCCTTAAAAAAGGGCATCTCTCCCGCAAAAAAAAATATCGCCCCATACATAGATCTCCATTTCACCCCCTCATATGCTGCCATCAATCAGTCATCCCAGCAATTAATCAACAAAGTTATGTCGCCCACACCCCTCCCTGTAGGATGTGAGGATCCAAATTCCAAATTGTCCACAACATGCACAGCTGCTGTTGTACAAGAAATAGAGAGCTAGGGTCCTTTCCTACACCTGTCCTGCACATTCCTACCTGCCTTTCATATTGTTTTTTCCCCCTGCTTGCCCCCATTTCACCACTTTCCTATCACCCCTTTTTTCTTTTCTTTTCTTTTTTTGGAAATAGCGTGGGTTTAAACGGGACTAAGCTTTGTTAAGCATCACAGCACGTCATGCAAACCCACTTAAAACTACTTTAATCACCTTATCTGATTCTGGCACTGTTATGCACATCAATAAAATAATAATCCCTGCGAAGTCTCAAACCCAGGACCCTCTGAACTACAGCATAGTGTATTAGCCCCCTAGGCCAACTCAGCTTTGGAATATAAATAGAAGTTATGTTCTTACCATAACGTTCCATGTTAGTTGTCTTCTTCTCGCCTTCTTCTTGCTGGATGGGTTCGGAGCCGACCTCGGCTCCGACTCGGCCACTCTAAAAGCTCGAGAGTTGGTTCCACCGGCTCGAGGCTCCCCTTATATCCCACAATGCTAGGCGTGAGTTACCTCAGATCTCGTTTGTAAGCTAACCCCAGCTTATAACAGTAACAGTATAACTGTAAAAACAGAGTCCACCTCTAACAACAGGAAGAAAGAAGGGTGACCTACATCCTGAACCAAGAAATATGCAAAATAGCATATGACTAAGAAAGAGGTGGTAGAAAGAGAGGTCACGATCACAACTCCTCTAGGTCTGTCCAGGCCAGGGGAAGGAGGGTGGACGAAGAAGAAGGCGAAGAAGACAACTAACATGGAACGTTATGGTAAGAACATAACTTTATATGTTAAGTTGTCTATCTCGCCTTCATTCTTGCTGGATGGGACCAAGTCCTAGCACCTTGTCCCGGGTGGCCTAACGGAACAGACTCCTGAGAACAGTGGAACCAAAGTTAGCTCTATGCCTAGAAGCTAAATCCAACTTATAATGAGAAATAAAAGTGTGAGGAGTAGCCCAAGTAGCCGCTGCACAAATGGTGTCAATAGGCAGTCTGTCTTGGAAGGCTAAAGAAGTAGCCAAAGCTCTGGTGGAATGGGCTTTAGGTTTATTAGGCAATTTCTGTTGTCTAATTTCATATACCAGGGAAATCAAAGATGTTAGCCATCTGGATAATGATACCTTTGAAACTGAAAGTCCCTTTCTGCTTTCCGCATAGGAGACAAACAGCTGATCAGATTTTCTGAATTGTTTTGTTCTATCCAAGTAGTACCTTAATTGACGATGAACATCCAGGCAGTGTAACTTTTGTTCAGACCTATTGGAATACTCTGGAAAAAAGACAGGGAGGTCAATGCTTTGGTTTAGATTTGATGTTGAAACCACCTTAGGCAAAAAGGACGGGTTAGTTCGCAAGGACACTCTGTCCTTATGGAAGAAAAGATAAGGAGGACGACAACTGAGTGCTTGGAGTTCTGAAACTCTTCTGGCTGATGTAATAGCCACCAGAAAGAGAGTTTTCCATGATAATAATTTCAAGGAACATGAAGCTGCAGGTTCGAAAGGGGAAAGAATCAAAGAAGCAAGAACTAAATTTAGGTCCCAAGGAGAAGGAGGATTTCTTATAGGAGGTCTGAGAAGAAAAACTCCTTTCAAAAAGGCTTTGCAAAGTTTGTGGGACATTAAGGCAGATTCAGAAATACCCACATGAAAGTTAGAAATAGCTGCCAATTGAACCTTAAGAGTAGATGGAGATGAACCTGCATGGAAGAGTTCAGCTAAAAAATCAAGGACTAGTTGGATGGAAGCGGTGAAAGGATCTATGTCCTTTCCTTGTGCCCAATATGAGAAGCGTTTCCACTTACTCAAATAAATCTTTCGAGTGGAAGATTTATGGGAAGCTATCAATATATCTCTAACAGAGTGAGATAATTGAGGAAGCCTGGCTACGGTTGGAATTGGAGGAACCAAGCAGTGAGGTTCAGAGAGGGGAGGGAGTGATGAAACTGACCCGACTGGTGGATCAAAAGATCTGGAACTAGGTCCAGATTCCACGGTCGCTCCAAAAGAAATTGATGTAGAAAGGGGAACCACACTTGTCGAGGCCAGTAAGGAGCAATGAGGATCAATGAGGCCTTTTGAGCGATAGCTTTCTGTATTACTTGAGAGATCAGTGGGAAAGGAGGAAAGGCATACAGAAGTCCCCGGGGCCAAACTTGGACTAGAGCGTCCCTGCTGGGTTGGCCTGGTAAAGGGAATAGAGTGAAATATTCTCTGCACTTGCTGTTTTGGGGAGTAGCAAAAAGATCGCAGCAAGGCTGACCCCACTTGAGAAAGATTTCTCTCACTACAGAGTCTTTCAGAGACCACTCGTGAGGCATGAGTATAGCTCTGCTCAACTTGTCCGCAATGTGATTGGACTTCCCGGGATGTGCGTTGCTATCAGAAAACGCTGAGAAGAAATCGCCCATTGCCACAGTCTGAGTGCTTCTCGACACAGGGGGTATGATCTGGTTCCGCCTTGTTTGTTGATGTACCACACTACAGACATATTGTCTGTCTGTATTGCAATCGTTCCCAAGGGAAGAGAGTCTTGAAGGGCTTGCAACGCTAAAAGCACTGCTCTCATCTCCAGAACATTTATGTGCAAGTGGCATTCGTTTGGCTGCCATGTGCCCTGGACTGTCCTGCCCTGATAATGCCCCCCCCACCCGATCAGGGAGGCATCCGTTGTCAGAGTAGCAACCGGAGGAGGTGGAACAAATGGTCTTCCCGACAGAAGCTGGGGGGAAGACATCCACCACATGAGATGCTTTTTGCACGCTTGCGTGATCATAATGGTGTGAGACATTGGAAGTTCCTGGTATGACCATTGAGTAAAAAGCATCCACTGAAGGATCCGCATGTGGTATCTGGCCAATGGAAGGAGAGGTATGGCCGCTGCCATGATTCCCAACACCTTTAGAACTAACCTGGCTTTGACTCTGTTGTTGTTGAGAAGAAGTGACACCAATTTGTGAATGTCTGATATCCTTTGGTTCGTTAGCCTTGCAGACATGTTTATAGTGTCTAAATTTGCGCCTATGTAGGTAATAGTACGACAAGGCGACAAAACAGACTTTTCGCAATTTATTGAAATACCCAGTTTTTGACAAACGCGAAAAGTATAATCTCTGGCCATCAAAAGGAGATGCTTGGTGGGAGCTGTGAGAAGCCAGTCGTCCAAATATGGAAACACCTGGAATCCTTGTCGCCTCAGGTGAGAAGCTACCACTGCCATGCATTTGGTAAACACCCGGGGGGCAGTGGTGAGACCAAAGGGCAGGGCCCTGAACTGAAAATGACTGGTTCCCAGCCTGAAGCGGAGGAATCTTCTGGAGCGTCTGTTCATTTTATGTGATAGTACGCATCCCGAAGGTCTATAGAGCACATCCAGTTTCCTTTGCCCAAAAGGGGAAGAATGGATTGCAGCGTGACCATCCGAAATCTTGTTTTCTTGACTGATTTGTTCAAGACACTGAGATCCAAAATCGGTCTCCAGTCCCCTGTTTTCTTTGGAACTAAAAGAACCTTGAGTAGATTCCGGATCCTTGTTGGTCTACTGGCACTGACTGAATTGCTCTTTTGCAAGCAGTTTTGAAATTTCCAAAGCTGCTATATCCCTTTGAGCGGTGGAACATCTGGAAGGGATTTTTGACTGATTTGGAAAACGAAGAAAGGGGATAGAATAGCCTTCGAAATGATGGACTGTACCCATTTGTCTTGAGTCAGGGATAGCCAGGCTTCTGGGTACAGTGACAATCTTCCCCGACTGCCTCCGAAGATGGGCAGTCGGGCAACACCTCAGGGATGCTGAAAGGGCTTGTCAGGAAAGGCTTCCCGATTGCCCTGGTTCTCGGACCCCCTGCCCCTAGGGCGGCGTCTACCATTGTTATTCCCACCTCTGCCTTTGGTAGGAAAACGACTCTGTCGTCAGGCGAAGTCCCTTGAGATTGTTTACGGAACCACATCTTCCCACCCTTCTGGCCTTTGGGGTAAGGCCTAGAAGGAGTCGAAAACGGACTCCGACGGCAGAAAGGGTCTTGCCATCAGTCTCGCACCTAGTCAGGGTTTCTTTCACTTGAGGACCAAAGAGAGATGATCCATCAAAAGGGGAGTTCGTGAAAGACGCCTTGAAAGGGTCCGAAATTGCATAGCCGCATCCAGGCGTGCCTACGTAAGGCTACACCTGTCCCTGCGGCTCTGCTCGCTCCATCGGCTGCATAAGAGAGGAGGCGCATGGAGGAGTTGGATATGGAATTAAGGGTAGCCAGCTGCGTATTCATTTTTCTTGAAACCCGCAGCTGTAGGATCCTTTAACATTTCACTCGCTTCCTTGATCAAGTCCCTTTGAAGACGAGTGAAATGGCACAGGTAGTTCAGCGAACGCATGGTAAATGTCGCTGAGGAGAACATCCGCTTCCATCTATCCATGGACCTAGATTCCTTGTTAGGTGGATGGACAGGCACTGAAGGATCAGCCAGTTCCTTCTTTGTGGCAGCAGCTACCACCATAGCATCCACAGAAACTCCTTTTGATAAAAATTGCTTGTCTGATGGAGCTGTGATGAATTTAGAGGGTCTCCTGGGAGTGGGGTCCACTGAATCAGGAGCCGTCCATGCCTTCTTAGCAACCACCTGCATGAGGGGGTCAAGGGGGACACCCAGGAGGTGGAAGGACGAGAGCCAAACGCCTCAAGATACACAGATTCGTCCTCCGAAGGGTTGAGGGCTGGCCAATTTCCCTCTGTTTCAGGATCTCCAGAATGTCTGCAAATGAGACATCTTCAGAAGGGGAACGGGGAACCCTCAGAATCATCCAGATCTGTGTCTGACGTGATAGACTCAGGTGAGTCAATGTGTTTCCTCTTGCACTTCCTCTTCCGAGGGGCTCTTCTGCCAAATCAGGAGAGGCCTCGAAGAGGATGAAATCCCCACAGGGGCTCCTGAGGAGCTGGCTCTCTGCGGTCCGGGATGAGGGAGTGAGTCGACTTACCCTGAGGCAGCATAGAGGGAGGCGGACGGAGCCGACTGTGGAGTAGAGCCAGGCTCTAACACACTCGCATGACCTCGAATGCACCCCTGTCAGGCAGAGCCAGAGGTCCCCGCCCGAGGAGCTAAGAACCCCTCGGCACCGACAGTGATGGCTCCGAGGCCGATGTCGGAGCCGAACTCACCAGCGCAAGCCCGAGGAGAGGGGTCGGACAAGGGTCCGATGCCACTCACCCTCGGAGCCGACGAGGGAAGTCCGCGCCGAGATTCTTCCAAAGAAGAAAACGGAGCGACGACAGAGCCGAAGACAATTGTCTCGCCCGGCAATCACAGTCTCAGTTCCGACGCGACCCGGCTCCGAACTCAAAAGAGTCGAAGGAGGAAAAGGTTGATGGACCGGGGCAGGCACCGACTGATGAGTCCGGCTCTGAAGCATCTGGGCTAGTGCCTCGGACTTAAGTAGTCGACTCACTACCCTCTGAAGGTCATGATCGGACAGCCTCGATGACCTAGAGGAATGAGACCTTTGGCTCCGTTCAGACAGCAGGGGAGATCCTGGAGCCGAATGAACGGAGCCAAGAGATGGTGACCTAGACCTCTTTCTAGTTGTCGGCTCCGAAGGTCTGGTCGGAGCCGACACGGGTACCTCAATAACCTCGGCCCGCCGAGCCGAGGGAGCCACAGAAACTGTGGACTGAGACTTATTGGCTCCAGCCGGAGCCAATAAAGGCAAAGGTTGAACAACCTGAGGTCTCGGCTCAGAAGCCGGAGCCGAAGACCTCGATGCCTTAGAGGGCTTCCTGTTGAAACTGACAGGGAATCCTCTGGCTTCAGTAAGCCTCTAAGAATTAATTTGTTCTTTCTTTCCTGCAGGACCCTGGGGCTGAAGCCATGGCACACAGCACAGGAGTCCTGCAGGTGCAAAGGCCCCAGACAATAGACACAAGAAGTGTGAGCGTCTGTCAGAGACATTTTCTGACAGCACGCATCACACTTCTTGAATCCGGAGACCTTTGCTTCTTTAGACATTTCCCTGACTGACAGGTGTACACAAACACACACCCAAACACACAAGTTATACCCTGTCAGGAAAAAATAATAATTTTAGTAGTAATACTAGAATTTAAAGTACACTAAAATTAAAGTAAACTACAAGAAACACAAACACTCCACTAGGGAAGGGAAGGCCTAAGGGCCCAAAGGAAGAACCAAATGTTCTTTGGTAAAGAAACGGAAAAATTTAGGGTCGGGGATAAGGTTTTGTAATCTACAGTAACTAAGAAAGAAATTAAACTTAAAAAGGGGTTTAAAGAGTAACTTTTACAAGAAAAATTAACACTCACCAGGAACCGGTAGAAGCAACCAACCTCGAAGCTGTAGCGGCAAACGAGATCTGAGGTAACTCTCGCCTAGCATTGTGGGATATAAGGGGAGCCTCGAGCCGGTGGAACCAACTCTCGAGCTTTTAGAGTGGCCGAGTCGGAGCCGAGGTCGGCTCCGAACCCATCCAGCAAGAATGAAGGCGAGATAGACAACTTAACATCTGATGTTTCTATAACTATATCATGCATTACAGTGATGTTACATCAGCAAAAATATACACTCTGCCAAGTATTGAACCCAGGACCCTCTGAACAACAGAATAGTGCATTAGCCCACTAAGCCAACTCAGCTCTGGAGATTAACTGGTATGTCTATAAATATATCATGCATTACAGTGATGTCAAATCAGCAAAAATATTCACCACTGCCAAGTATTGAACCCAGGACCATGTCAACTACAGCATAGTGCACTAGCCCACTAGGCCAACTCAGCACTGGGAAATAACTGGTGTTTTTACAAACATATCCTGATTGCCAGTGACACAATACTTCTACATATAATGGGATAAATGACAGTGTACTTGGGCCTATGATGCAGATACCGAACCAGCACACAGTCAAATACATGTTAATGGGTGTAGGGGAGGCCTACAATATCAGGTAGAGCCGACAACTGCACAGACATTTGCAGATTGTCCACAGTTGTGCCACCTGCTTATGGTATGGTTGTCATAAAACCTATTCTGCGTGCTGAAGTACTGGCAAGTCAGAGCAGACTGAGGTTATAAAAGCATGGCAGACAGGCCAGTGTCACACGTCATACCCATCCGAACACACATGTTCATGTCAATCCTGTGTACACACTGCATGCGTGCACATATGTCTTGCAATTACACCTCCCATAATAATGACTCAGTAGCTCTATCTGTTACATTCCTAGCATGTCTGACATCTGGACTCCCACAGTCCAGGCCCACAATCCAGTCTGCTCCACAACATAGAAATAATTGAGACCAACAATGTCCAGCAGAACTGGTTGCTGCTACTGCAGTCACTGCTACCCAAAGTAGCATGTATACGCCTGGAGGGTGGGGCACATGTCACAAATATGAATACATGTCCTAAATGTGGACTACCACTCTCTGGATGGCATTATTACTTAACATATGTACCAGAGGCACATGCCTTACCTGGACTGTTATGGGTACCCTCACTCTGGCCATGCTGTGACACAACAGATGACACTGATCCGTCACCGACATATACAGCTTGTTGTACCCCAACGTCTTCACAATCCCCAGTATGACTCCTGGCCAGAATGCAGCAGCTGCTGCCTGCTACACATGCAGCAGTATGTTCAGCTACCTGCTACAGACCTACCATACCTCCCATACACCTAGAACAGGGCAGCCACACAACACCCATACATAAAGGGTTGGGGGGTGTTCAGGTGACAGGGAAATGTGTCACAGTCTCCCCCTACAAATATACACAGCTGACAGACCAGAATCAACTGCAGCAGCATGCACATTCAAATAAAAATAATGTATGACACTCACATCTGTCTGTCTCCTTACTGACCCCAACATACATTGTTAAACAGTAAACTGCCACAGAATCAGAAAGTCTGTTAACAATGGCCAAACACAGTATGCAAAACTGTGGACATACCATATCAATCCAAACAGTGAGCAGTATTTCTACCTACTCTCTGTGATGCTGTGGCTACCAGACCTTGATAATGTCCTCCTCACAGGCCAGGAAAAGGACCAAGGCCTACATGAAGGACTTAATTATAGCATTATGTAGCCATGCCATTGGCTAATGAAAATGCAACCCAGCTGTTCTGGATGCGGTTAGCAAGTCTGAGTCACAGATTGGTGCAAAGGCAATCACCCGTTCATGAGCATTACCTACAAAAGGCAAGTTGCTGCCTATGGTAAAGAGGTCTGTGACTTTTTTCATGAAGACAAACTACGATTTCCAAGGAAAACTACCACTGGATTTCTTCTCACAAAGGAGTACAGCACTATACCAGGTATGTCATAGAATTAACCATGTAATGGAATGCAGATGGGAGGATGCAGTCATAGGAAATAGGAATTTCAACAATAGGTCTCAACAACATATCTTGGAATGACATATTGCTGTTAATCTACTGTCCAGCACCTACAGTCTTCCCTTTTGGCTCTGTCTGCAGTGACAAAAAATCACAGCTCTGGCCCCTGAGTCCCCCCAGCCATGGTCAGCTCACGTATGAATGCTACTGGATTGTCTACTGTTCAATAGTGACAGTAACTACTGGTGGATACAGCTGGCATATCACATCATGTACTGTCAGTGAGCCCCTCTCAGTCTGTCAATGTCATACAGAGTTAGTTCAAAGAGTGTGCAGGTGTCCCTGACTGTTCCTGACGTACTCTGGCTAGGTCATTGTGTACTTCACACCTGTATATCATTGCCTGACAGCTATGGATAGCATACATGGTGATCCCCTGCAGCAGGACAGCAGGTTATAGGCAACAGTAGTGGGGGGATACAGGCTCCACCTCAGCAACAGTGTGTATATATTGTGCATACAATGTAAGGGAATGAATACAGTCCCAGATATTAATATACCATTACTGTGTTCCGAGAGGTCTGGCATATCACAGACACATTCCCCACACCCTGGGGAACAACCATTACATATTGTCCAACTGGTTCGCAGACATCCACATTTGTCTGGCAGGGGTTCTACATATATCGGGTACATGTACACGTTCCTCAAACATCTGGGTACTGCAGATACTGGACACCTACGTGGAGGAAAACCTACACCACAAATGCACTGCTTTCAATTATTGTGTAGCACAGATGTTGCTGGAATGTCCACATGCACTTGTAGTACCACTTACCTATTTGTCGGATGTTGGCTGTATGACATGGTACTGTAAAGTTGCCCATAGGGGACACATCACAGTTGATGGCAGTGATGGGTGTGGACACGTAACAACACAGTCTGTCACAGCGCACAGGCCATAACTGGTATACCTAGGACCATGCAAGGTTACTAAGCTATGGGCCCTGAGTCCCCATATGCCTAGATCAGATCTTAGCCCTTGTGTATGCAAGGCAGTACTTGATACCCCAGTCCAGCAGGGACACGTGATATCCCAAGGATGTATGTGCAGTTAACCATCCAGTTATACAGGTTCCACCTGCAAAGGTGTAAATAGCTACCCTGCCTGATGTGGACAGGGTGACCATTCTACAGCAGTGTGAGTGTGTGGGACACACATCTGAGCCGCCAACAAGCTCAATTGATGTTACACACCAGGTTGAGGGCGTGTGTGTGTGTTAATAGAGTGGAGTTTGAGTTGCACTTGTGCAGAAGTCCCAACAATGTGGAGTCCGTGATTGTCTTGCATGCCAGACAGAGTTCACCTCTGAGGAATATGTATGAAACCAGGAAGAAGATTGGGCACATAGCCTATCTGTGTATGGTAAATATTTGAGCCCCTGGTATTCCCTGGTGGGGAACCTCTGTAATGTCCCCAGCTGCTGCATGTGCTGTGTGAGGTGAATGACAAATGGGGAATTTTGCACAATAATGGGCCTTATTGGGAGGAATACAGGGATGTTAGGACCCCATGTCCCTGGATGACATACCCTTATGTATGAGGTGGGCCATGTAGAAGGTTTACCATACAACAGAATCAACATGGTGGTGAAATGTCATGTTGCCATTGACCTGTATGCACAGATCCCTCATGACTGATTGCATACCTAGGATATTGTTAATACTGTGATAATATGTGGGGATGTCACTCTCCCAAAGGGGTTGATGTTGCATTTCCTGGTATGCAGCCTGAGGTCATGTTTCTGCCACCAGTCATGTATCTGAGTGAAACCCTCCTAGGCAGAAGTCCATATCACTAGGGAATCAGATGACAGCACACATCATGCAGTCGTCTGTAGACATGGTCAGCCATAGGCCAATGGCCGTGCCCTGAACCTCAGAAGTGTACATCACACATAACAGAGGCCCAAACACAGCCAACAGGTTATGCCACTAGTTATAGGTCAACGGCTTGAGGTAGATTCCGCATATGATGTGATGCATACTTGGGAGCTTATATCTATTATGGCCAAGTGAGTTATACTGTCAAAGACTTTGTCCAGGTCAAGGTAGGCAGTGTGCACCATCACCCCCTGTCCATGGCTTTGGTGACTATGTCAAAGAGGTTAACCGAGTGTAGCAGACATGATCCTTTCCTTCACAAAGCCTAACTGTGCATGATGGAGTGTGTGGAGGTTGCCAATGTCCATGTTACTGAGGTTCACTATAAACAGCTATGGCCTTGCAGAACAGCCTAGTTAGGCTGATGGGTGTATAATGTAAGAGGTTGGTGGACACCCCACCTTAGTGTAAAGGGGTGACAGTGGTTGTCCTTCACACCACTGGGACAAAGGCGGTAGTCAGGCTTCCTTTGAATACAGTGCCTTATGGTATTGCAAGGTTATGCTTGGATTCATGTAGGATGCACCTTGTGATGTGATAGAGTCCCATGGCGGATGTATACCATGACTTTCAAATGGCAGTGGTGACCTATTCCCTACATATAGGAGAAGAGGGCAGGTACTGTGGACATCCTGATGTACTGATGGGGGGGGGCAGGGGTTGAAGCCTACACTGACTCTGTCAGACATCAAGTATGCTATACCTACAGCACTGGTATAGCTGGTGTCCTTGACCACCACAATGAGCAGATGCAAGTGCTTTCTGTGATGTTGCAGACATATGTGCAGAACGGGAGATGACTGTCTGTAGTGGATATCAACAATGTGGGCTCTGGGCTTGCTGTGCAGGTTTCCAGGATTGATCCCATTTGCTTGTTCATGCTACGGAGACATTGATCCAAAATGGGCACCTGCTCCTACTTTGTCTCAGACAGCGGTATGTCATCCCTGTTATAGACACTTATGTATTGCAGATGTCCACCAGACAGGTGTACGTATCCTTGCAGAGGATGATGTAATCCTTTCGGGTATACTTGACTCCATGCATCTATACAAATGCACATATAGCACTTATGTGTATGTGTGGATATTGGTGCCAGTCCCTACAGAGGGGTTGGGGGCTGCGAAGCTGTGTATACCCCCCCGGGAGGCTGTATTCCACACTGGAGGTGTATGTATGTCTGACCCTTGCTTATGGGTATTGTGGGAGATGGTGACTGCAAACATGACCACATGCTGGTTGCTTTGCCATGGAGGATGACATTGTAGGGATGCTTCAGTGGTAATCTGTGTTGTGTAATATCAACTTCAACAGACCTTCACCTCATGTGGGGGTAGCCCCTAGCTGCAATGAGGTGTTTGTAATTCTACTGTTGATAGCTCTCTGGCCCTGTGTGTGTTCACTTGGGTACGTCTCCCAATGTATGTTTGGGTCGTTCAAGTGATCAAGGATCAGGGTACTGACCCAAATCATAATACAGCTGATGAGGTCCATATAGGCAGAATGGACTTCCTGGTCACATGTGGTAGCCGGTAGCTAGCTATGATTTGAATAGGTTTGTTGGCAATGGTGAATTGGCCCTGAAGTGTCCCCTGTGCATCTTACTGCCTGTACAGCATGGAGGTGTATATGTGTCTCATATATAGTGAAATCACATGTCATGGCATTTCTGCCCACACTTTTGGGTAGGACTGTATGATAGGATGGTTGACCAGGTAAGGCTGGGGTGCTCTCTGCAGCTTTGAACCATGTGTGTGTGACTGCACAGATGCCAGCATTTTCCAGGGTTAAGAATGCTTGCACTGAGGGCAGAGTCATGTGTAGACTCCTAGAGTTAAGCAGCATGGCCTTCAATGTGTGCTGCTCTGACAGTTGTATGTTGGTAGTAATAACCTCACCAGTTTTTCTAATGAAGACAATATGGGGGTGACAAGAACCATTGACAGACACGTGAAGGCCAGTTGAGACAGATGGAGGCCATCTCTAGAAAAGCATTGTGGTTTGTTGACCATATCATCCCAGTCTCACAGGTACTGGAACCCCCTGGAATATCACAGGATAAAAGGGCACAGTAAGGTCAATCATTTCCTGAATGTATTGCGGCATTAGTCTGGGTGACAGCAGAATGCTGCATAAAGCTAGGAACATACCTGCCTGGGACACACAATCAGTGTGTTCACTCATGTCTCACTGCATGTAGTCCAGGGACATACATCTCAGGTCAGGCATGCCAACATGGACTGTGACAGACTCATGACATTGCCTGTTGGTGAGAGACAGCAGTGCATATGCGATATGGCAGATTCTGTCACCTGGCACACACATAAGTGTGACCATCCACATATATCCAGGTGAGAGGCACATTAGTGTGTCTCACATGTGGGCTGTGGGACACAGGTGTGTGGCCATGTGTGGTATGTATTGTGTAGGGCTGTGCCATTCACATGTGGCTTTGCCTCGGAGGTCTCCTTTGTTTGTGGATGTGTATGCTGGGGACCTCTGCATATGTGTGTGTGTGTGTGTGTGTGTGTGTGTGTGTGTGTGTGTGTGTGTGTGTGTGTGTGTGTGTGTTGTATAGGTGTGGGTGGTGTGTGAGGTGTACTGATTGTGTTCACAACCTGTAATGAAACCCGAAGGGGGAGAGATGGTGTTAGTGGAGAATGCTGAGTATAGTGCAAAATGATAGACATTTTTTATGATACCACCAGGGATATTGAAGCTTCATATAATGAAGTTATGATTGCCCATAGGAAGGTCCAACTTTTGGAGGACTCTCTTTTTCAGGACATCATTTAAGAACTGTATGAGTTTCTTAAAACTGAGCATCCCACCATCCCACAAGCATTTGGAATACTGAAGGTCCACAAGAACATAGTCAATCCACCCTACAGAGTGATCTAAAGGTAGTTCTACCTACCCCTTAGGTGTGTTTATAGACAGACTGTTCAAACCTATTGTGGTTAAGATTAATTATATACTGAAAGATTAATGTGACTACCTGTCTAGATTAAAGCAATAATTATTTTCCCCAGAGGTGTCCTTTACAACAATGGATGTAGTTGACCTTTTTACTAGCACCCCTACAAAGAGGGACTTGAATTATTTTTGGAGGCTATGCTAGACCTATCAGATTTAAACAGTACTATGATGAATTTTGCTGTAAGTGTTATGGAAATGATTTTGGATAACATTTTTTTTTTATGTTTGAGGGTAGCTACTTTAAGCAGATACAGGGTGTAGCAATGGAGGCCAGT
The DNA here is from genome assembly GCF_019279795.1 of Protopterus annectens. NCBI lineage: Eukaryota > Metazoa > Chordata > Ceratodontiformes > Protopteridae > Protopterus > Protopterus annectens. The sequence continues at coordinate 1,553,085,451 of NC_056741.1, forward strand.
TGTGCCCCCATTTACGCAAATATAGTTATGTATGCTTAGGAACATAAGTATGTCTTTCCATTAGAACTTAATGAAAGATGGAGTTTATATCTTCGTTTTCTAGATGATATTTTTATTCTTTGGAAAGAACCTATTTCTGCCCACACAGATGTGGCTACCCATTTAAACGAGTTACATTCATTCCTTACTTTCACTAGTAAAAATTTGAATATTAGTATCGACTTCTTAGACGTAAGGTTGAGCAAAGATATGGTAGCAAAGAAATTTTGCTCCACTATTTTTAGAAAACAGACATTTTCTAATTCTTATTTGAACTACAATAGTCAATATCCCCTCAAAACTAGAAAAAATATTTTAAAGGCCAGCTAGTGAGGGCTACGAGAATGTGTTCCAACTGGGACTTACTGAGGAAGGAGGTTATATTTATTACAGAATTATTTCTGGAGAGAGGGTACCCTGGAGATCTTATTAGTAAAGTGAGAAAAGAGATGGTATCAGCTTGGGGTACGAAATTTAAACCCATTTTGGGTGTGGGTGTCAATTCAGCAGGGACCACTTTGGACACCTTGAATCAGCAGTTTACAAGTAGTATGGTGCTTCCATTTGGTGAAGGTTCCAAAGACGTTAAAGCTATAATGGTAAAATACTGGACTATTTTTAGGAGTAACCCTGATTTATTTAAAATGTTGGGGGAAGAGCCAAAATTTGTGAACAAAATGAGTAAGAATCTGAAATATTTGTTTGAGCATGACATCATTTTACATAATCCATTTGAGAAAGGAACTAATAAATGTGGTTGTTACTCATACTGCAGATACATTTTGATGAAAAAAATTATCTGTTTACCAAATAGGGCTCACCCGGTGGTTTTTAAACCAGGGAATTGCACAACAAAAGGTTTAGTTTACTTGGCTGTATGTGATTCATGTAAACATTTTTATGTAGGGAAAACAGAGAGACAGCTTTGTAAACGTATTTATGAAAATGTCTATGCAATCCTACATAAAAACAACAAAAATGCTTTGTTTAGACACTCATTGGAGTGTGTAGATTTTAAAAAGTTCAGATTTGGTATTTTAGAAGTTGTACATATAGATCTTCAAGAGGGGGCTGGTGGGAATTAGATATTGAATTATGTGAATTAAAATGGCAATTTTTACTTTGTTCATTCCTTGAACCTGGTCTTAATGAAACCTTGTCTATAGCCCCAGTTTTAAAGTATAGGGCTTTGACCAGATGAATTTAAGGTATAAAATGAGGTCTGTCTTTTTAAAAGAACATACTTTTTTCTAATTATTTAAATGATTAAGTGGTTAATTGATCAAGTATATTTAAGCTATTGCTTGGTGTGTTTTTTATTCTGATGAAGTCTGGGTATTAACCAAGACAAAAGCACTAAATACATTTGTTTTCTGTGGTGTAGACTGGCTGATTTGGATTTATTTCTTGAAGAACCTTGGTTTTATGGACACTGCTTATCCTGTTGTATTTTCTGGTGCTCCCAACCTGTTCAGGGACAGATATGAGGGCTTGATAGGGAGAGAGCATGGAGTGTAGGTTTCTTATGTCATTGCATCTCTCACACAGTGTGTTCCTTGCTGGTGTTTGTAGATGGTTGTCCATCCATGTGCAAGAGGCAGGTGCTACACTGTGCCAGGATGCCCATATCAACCAGACTGGCAAGAGAAACTGTAAGACACTGTCCAGACATATAGTCCAGAATCTGAGGGAGGAAGGCCAGGGAGACCTAAGGGGTGGGCCTACATCCCAGGTGCTTAATACAACAGTAGGAGGCTGACACCACTGCATACAATGTAGACATGTTATGAACAAACAGTAATAGGTGCAACAGGACAATGCATTTGAACACCTTATAGGACATGCAGCAAGTAGCAGGAAATATCAAGATCAGGAGGCCATGCATGATGTATTGCCACTATGTCGCTGACAGCCGCATGCATACTGTGATGATAGATGGTGGGGTATAATGTGGAAGTTAGCGTTGGATAGTGGTGGCAAATGTGGATGTGTAGGGTGTGTACATAATGGTGAGGAATGTATGTGGTCCTGTGATGTGTTCGCCTCTTCATGTCTTTCAGGTGGGATGTACCACTGTAGGAAACCAGCTTTCTCAGAAACTGAGACCGCCGCCATAATTGATACCCTGAGACTCCATCACCAGGTGCTGTTGTCAGAGAGTCGCTATAACCAGCAAAAATGCACTGCACTGTGGGCAGACCTCGTGGCATAATTTAATCATGTGGGCCAGCATGACAGGAGCTATGAGCAGGTCCGACACTGGGCCACTGATCAGATACATCATGCACAGCAAAGGGCCATAGCTGTGGCCAGAGACTGTGATGGCACCGGTGGAGGGCCTACTACACAACCACTCTCAGCCACAGAGGAGTTCCTGGCAAACCTGAGTTCAGCCACCAGCTCACAAGAATCAATAACACCATATGTTGTGGAGGTGGGTGGCACAGCTTCCACAGCTGGGCAGCTTTCAGGTAAGCATCCAGTTGCCATCACGTTAATACTGTAGCATTCAGCATTCACAGTGGCAGCTTTTGCATACCTGTACACATATGTCAGGTCAATCTGCATTTGTGTGTGTGTGGGGGGGTTGTAATGCACACGTGTGCACACATATTGCACATATTGTGAATGTCAGAATGTGGGTAGTATCACAGCTTGTACTGTACATGTTGACATATGCAGATATTATCCTGTACCCATGCCACATTTGTGTCTGCTGACAATACCTCTCCCACACAAATCCATAGGTACCTCTGGTGTGGCTAGGGTCAATTATGCTGCAGCCATTGAGTGTGGAACTGTTTTGTTATGGCTCATCTATACCCTAGACATGTTAAGAGCTGTCAGTTTGCTGCTGACACAACTGAAAGCTTAGCCATATTGCAATACTTGCATGTTCACTTGTGGAGGGGTGGAGGGGTTCACTGCAGTGCATTACATCAGTATTCACAGTAGCATATTTGCAGGAGCTGTAACATATTAGCACATATTTTTGTGAAGTTGTAGGCAGTCTACTATAAAGGGGTGCATTACTATTGTGGAAATGGGTGCACTGTGTTTTTGGTAAAGGTCCATCACATACACTGACATGTCACTTCTCTCGCAGGTGTATACTATTAGCAACATTAACTAGACATAGCTGCACTGCATGTTGTTAAGAGCCTGTCTTATGTGTGTCTGTTGTAGTCTGCTTGTGTGCTGTGCATGGCATCAGTCATAAGGTGTAATCTGTATAATGCATTTGTGGCACCTCACCTACATACTTCTCAACTGTCCCTGATTTCCAGGGATGTCCCTGATTTTGACTCCAAAATTTAGCAATGTCCCTCTTAATCCCACCTACAACTGGTGACTCTTGGAGAAAAGGTGGTTTATTATACCCAATAAATAATGGCAGTAAGTAAGAGTTACAGATTTCTTTAACTTCACAAAATGTATAGTAATTAACATTCTTTTTTTCTGCCAATGTCTCAGGTTAATAGTATTAATATTTTACAAATGTCTCTGATATTCCCTGACTTTTTTCTGGGTTTGTCCCTGATTCTGTTGAAATATGTCCTTGATTATTTGAGAGCTATTTTGTGTGTGTGTGTGTGTGTGTGTGTGTGTGTGTGTGTGTGTGTGTGTGTGTGTATTTATGTGGATCAGCAGACATTATAGTGCAGGAATTAATGTAGTTATGTTGTCTTCCCCTCACAGGTGACCATGGGGGTTGGAGTGTGTCCCCCTCACAACCTGATGTCAGTGTCTCATCGGACTCTGATGAGAATGGTGGCCATAGTGAGGCACAGAAGGGGTTGTTGGGGGCTAAATCTCTCCCAATGGTTGACATCCCAATGCCCGCGCAGTCAGTATGCCCACACATACCCAGTCTCCAGCAGCCACAGATATTGGACAGTCAGAGGGTGGAGGCATCGAACAGGAGAGTGTGGCAACTATGGCATCTGTGACTGTAGACACTAGCCATAGCCAAGCAGCTGGCAAGGTCCCACACAGGCAGATTGACAGGGGTGCTCAAAGGAGGACTGCTGCCCAGCCAACACCTATCAGAGGTGTCACAGCATGTGCCACCCAATGCATGTTTCAGTTTGTCATGGACGACGCACAGGCATGTTGTAAACGGTACACCAGATGGATGCTCAGGGTCATGGATGCCACACTGCCTGGCATGCATGACTCCATCCACAGCATTGGTGATGCCTTAAATCATTTCACTAATGTAGTGGCTAGACAGTGGGGTGAGACATTGTCAGTCCTTAACCATGCAATGTATTTGCTTGAAAATGTGGTGGGAGAAGGGCGTCAGACACATGGATGTAAGTCAGCAACATCAGCTGAGAGCTCATGTGGCCATGCACAGTCACACTCCTGTAGTGCCAGTACCACCAGCAGTACTAAAGGGAGGGTGCTGTCCACACCACAACATGTCAGGCCATGGGCATGTGGTCCTGGCTGGACCCATGAAGGACACAGACCAGAAGACACCAGTCACCATCAGCAAGTAGTATGGCATCTGGCCCTGGTGGTGCCAGTGCCACTCCTGTTGGAACCGGTTCCCGTGTTCGTGGCTGGCGATGGTGAACTGTCCATTCTGCTATGTATGGATCACAGCTGTCCAACTTACCCTCGTGTAGAGCTGGCACAGAGCTTGACTGTGTAAATGTGAAGTGACACCCATCACTGTCACATGCAGGTCACCAAACACACACAGCTCCTCTCCATGGCCCAGCTGACCAACAACCTTCCAGACACACACTCATGATGTCAACTGTGTGGCACAGCCTAGGCTTTTGGCAACTCCACACCACACCCTGTGCATGTGATGATACCTGTGCCACATCCCTATCATCCATACCATCAATGAAGGGACATGCTAATATGTGTCTGATACACAGGGTGAATATAGTACAGTTAATGGCAGTTTGTAGTGCAGTAGTATTATGCCCTGTAAGGCGCTGTCTGCTGGCAACTGTCATGCATACACATGAAAGTGTATGTACCATTGTGGCATTATGCTGTATTGCTGTTAGTATTGCTGAGTGACTGTTGTCTCCCAGACCTTATTCTGTTTCTGTTGCAGGTGTCTGTGTGTGTATGCCATGGGGACTTGCTGCCAATACAGCAGCTCAGGATGGCATGGTGGCAATGCAGAAATGTGACATCACCAAGGTACAGCTGTATATGTGCATGGTTATCTAGGTGCGTATGTGTAGAACAGTGTGTGAGGGACAATGGGGGTGGACAGTGTAATCTTGCATGCATACCCTTGACACAGCATTCTACTCTTGATACATGTCACCTGGGAGTTCTGTTGGATCACAGGTTCATAGGATCATAAAAGGTTACTAGAGTAATGGCTCTGGCTCCTTTACAAGCCTAGCCATTTCTTTATCCCCGACAGAATCATCGATCAGCACCTGTTGTCCCTGTCACTGAGGGACACAGGAGTAATCCCTCGGACATATTTGTGGTTTCCCATCCAGTCATCATGGTTGCAGTTGATGAGGATCTACATGGTACTCTGTTTGACATGTATGCGAAGTGCATTCCTGTGAAAGGGCAGCCTCTGGGAGACAAACCTGTCACTCCAGCAGGTTTTGTTGACACTGCATATCAGATTCAGGCCTAGTTATGCTCAAAGAGTTAGAGTCACATATATGGGCCAACTCTTGAAGGGCTGGGTACAGCATTGGCATTTAGGCATGCCACAGCCCACCTGTGGACAACCTGTCTAATACTGAGTCAGCCACTACTGATTCAAGGGTGTCTGCATGGAACAGGTGTTGGAGGCCATGGATTACCTTTGTGGATATTACTATGGCCTTTTCATTTGCTGCAGATGTCTGGATAGGTACATACCAAATGGGCCATGGTATTACATTACTGTTGTACTGACTGAGGACTATACAGAGGTAATGTCCACCTTTAGTCTAAATTCATTCCCTTTACCTATGTGGTAAACAAAGTACAAGCTTTTTGACCACTGCCGCTACTTGATAGCTGAATGCAACAGTGTTATAAACCTGACTACCCAGTCTCTCAACACAGATTGTGTGTTTATGGGGTTGCCGTTGATGTGGGAAATAGTGGGGCCATGTCTTGCCATATGGTATGATGGTACTGTTTCTGCATTCAGCTTGGTGCCAGGACCTTGGCATCATTACATACCAGATGTATGACCTCATTGCAGTGATTGAACAGCACACTACTTACAGTTGCCACAGCCTTAGGCAGTACCTATAAATGTGGGTGGTGGCAGTTAGCATTCATGCCTAGTTACATGTAGGTCATTGGAGACAGCAGCTACTCACAGGGCCTCCACATGTATACATATTGCACACACATGGGCAACACAGAGTAGGGTTGCCACCTTATCAAATGTGCAATGCAGGACACTTCTTGTACTATTGTGAGAGTTGGCAGGACAAACCATACCCTCTACAAGAGCAATAGACAGGAGTTCTCTTGGTTTTCCAGTATGACAGCTTTTTTGTGTCACATTTCCTTAGCTTATGCTATTTCTCATTGCATGAAGGTGCTTTTGATGTGGCATAACTGCTTTATGCAACTATTACACAACTTTAGGAAATGTTTGTTGTCCTACACTCTTGGGACTTCTGTACTGTTTCAGTTGTTTTCACTTGTCACACCTGGCCAGACATGCAGTGTGGAACAGGTGGTTGCCATACTTCTCACCTGTACAGATTTCTGCAGAATGTCCTGATGTTTGCCACATATTTTAGGTATGTTTGTCATAACATTGTGGTTTTCTGGCAAATTAGTGGCACATGATTAAAACTGATAGACAATAATGACAGATATTTTTATTTCAGATGTCATACCCTTCAATAAATGCATGGTAATGCATAACCTGTTATGCTATCTACTTTCTATGTTTGTAAGACCAATATTTAAAGGCCGACACTAATTTTTGCCTTTTGTCCCACTTTTCTGTATGGCTTTATCCAGATGTCTTACTCTAAGGTGTTGAGAGGTATGGTGGTGGCCCTAACACAGTCACACTGCTGCAAGGGGATATACATACATGCACACATACCAACTCATGAACTGCCCCTGTTGAGAGTAGAACCCCTACCTGCCTAGTTTTACATACAATAGCGCTATATACATATCAAATGCGCCATGGAGTTTATTCAGGTGGATGACATCTGCAGGTGCTGTAAGGATTGCCAATGGGGGTTAACAGGTTTGCACAGGCCCTTAAAATGGTATAACTGTGACACACACACACACACACACACACACACACACACACACACACACACACACACACACACACACACACACACACACACAGTTGCCAATACTGAGATTAGAACCCCTAACTATTTAGTTGTATGTAATATAGTGCTGTGTACTTATCCCGTGCACCACGGAGCTTATATGCCTGGAGAGTGTCCAACGGTGCATCTAAGGTAAATGACATCAACAGGCCCTGTAAAGCAGTGCAATGGGAGGTTAACAGAGTGAAACAGGCCTCATAATGGTATAACCAACACACACACACACACACACACACACACACACACACACACACACACACACACACACACGACAGACACTGCAACAGGGGATATGCTTCACACACACACACACACACACACACACACACACACACACACACACACACACACACACACACACACACACACACACACACACACACATATATATATATATATATATATATATATATATATACATACACTCACACACTTGCCAGTATTGAGATTAGAACCCCTATTTAGTTGTATGTACTACAGTGATATGTACTTATCGCAAGCACCACAGAGCTTATATGTCTGGAGAGTGTGCAATGGTGCATCTAAGGTGGATGACATCAACAGTAGTGCAATGGGGGTTAACAGGGTGGAACAGGCCTTAAAATATATTGGCATTGCACACACATACGCAGGAAATACACACAGCCACAAGGGGATATACTTACACACACACACACACACACACACACACACACACACACACTGGGATGCCATTGTTGGGATTAGAACCCCTACCTAACTGTCTACACTATAGTGCTACGTCCTTATTTCATGCACCATGGGGCTTATGCATATGACATCAGTAGCTGCAGACAGGTAGGCCACTGCTGTGGAGGACAATAGTCACAGGGCCATAAAATGGATGACCATTACACAGACATAGGCCTGTTGGGTGTGTGTATTCTGCTGTATGTGTAATAGATACAGAGACACACACACAAGGCGGGAGATGTGAGATTACAACCCCTACCTACCTACTATTACACAATGGAGCTCACCATAGTATTTTCATGTGCCACTGGTTACAGTTGGTGTAAGTGGTTGCAGCACATCACTCTATGCCTTTCAGGGTTTCTCTGTCTCTCTCCCCCCTGTCTCTGCCTCTCTATAAATGATATATGTATATCACACTCAACAGATCCAGATATATCTTATATATGCCACATATGGATAGATGAGGGTAATCATGTCTGCTGGGGTGGGGATAGACAGTTAAGGTGTACATAGCTGTCTGTATGCACAGGTATGTATGGACATCACAGTTCCATAGTCAGATGTGGGTTCAGACATGGGCTGAAATTAGCTAAGTGCAGGAGCATGCCCAGTATGACCATCAATACTAACAGTGGGACTCCAGGCCAGACCTACCTGTACTTCGGTCCAGGATCTTGTGTTCTACAGCCAGTTGGCTGATGAACCTGTTTAAACAGTCCAGCCCCTCAATGATATACTGGCTGACGGATCTCCTGGATGTGTGCTATCCTTATTAACTGAGTCATATCTAGGGTGGGTACAGAGTGAGTGTATTGGACTGAGCAGAGTTTTGTATAATATGTGTGGTACATTTTACATAGCACTGTGATTTCCTGGTATGTCAGTGGCAGATCAATGTATATTAATGTGAGGAACCGCTGACAGACATTTGGCTACTGACTCAATACACTGCAGGGAACCCATGCTACTGCACGAGTTGTTGTAGTCTGCACATTCTACATTTGTCTGGCCAGTGGTGTCTCCTTCCCCTTATATGTGGGCCTTTGTCCTGCTCTGCTCCAGTTCCAGGCTTTATCCACAGTTGCTGTTCTACGTAGCTGTAGTTATGGTGTGACTGGGGTAGAAGTTGTAACACCACACACAGGGTTAGGGACTTCACATCTCTGACTGTACCTGTTTTGCAGGATGTCCAGAATTGTGCCCCATACATCTGCTGCAGTCCTGAGATGGTTTGTGTTGTACTGTTATTATAAGGCTACATGTTGGCCATACCTCTCAAACTCTTACAGCCAGACATCTGGACAGGGCCATATATAACAGTAGGACACAGGCCCAAACATGGGGACAGGGTCTTAATATTGCTTTTACAAATGTAGACAGTTGGTAGACTGGTTTCATATTAGCTTACATTTTGTTATGGATATGAAGTCTGCATCTCAACTGTCTGTCATTTATGTTTTCATATCAACCTTTATTGGTTTGCCAAAAGTTTGCCAGACAAATGCAATGTTATGACAAATGGAACAGATACATGAGACATACGTGTGGATATTCTGTGAAACCCTGTCATTCGTGGGGTATGGATGGTGCACACTGACTTGTTGTCAGTACTGACACAGTTACGTGGCAGCCTTTATATCCTGGTGCTGCATTGACGTCACAACCTGCTGTTGTACTAGGTACCATCTAGGTTACTCAGAGCTGTGTTGCCCACACCTGTGGTGCCCTGTCCCTCCATTGTCTCTGGCTTTGTCCAGCTTTACTGCAGTAACAAATACTGACATCTGGACAGTCTGTAGAACTCCAACTGTAGGTGTAGCTCACATGCAAAATAGTAGGCGCAACTAGTCTCAAACCATGGACCCTATCAACCATATGTTCATAGGTTCATAGGTAGGTACTAGGCTATCGGCCCTAGGGCCTATGTAAGCCTAACCAACAAGGTTCCCTGGCTTTCACCACCCATGGATGCTATTTACCTGTGCCCCTGTCTAGCAGGGCCACCAATGTGATGCCCAGGGTGAATTTCCTATTGCCCATCCACGCATCAAGATTTTTCTTGAAGAGTGCTAGTGATGAACTCTGCTTGACATAGATAGGTAGCTTGTTCCAGAGTATGGGAAGTCTCTGGGACAGGAATCTATCCCTCCAGCATGTTCTGTAAATTGTGGTGATGAGGTTTAGGCCTCTAGAGTGTGTGGCTCTGAGGGATTGGGATTTTTTTAGGTGTAGCATGTCCAGCAGCTCAGGGTTTGACATAGCTTTGTATGTTAGGCAGAGATCACCTCGGAGTAGGCAATATGCTACAGAGTAAAGCCGGAGTTTTTTGAGATGGTCAGCATAGGGTAACTGTTTGAGTCCCATAATCCTCTTTGTGAGGTATTTTTGTGGCCTTTCTAGCTGCTGCAGATGCCTTGTAAGGTACATTCCAAATGGGGCATTGTATTCTATAATGGGTCTGATGAGAGCAGAGTAGAGGGGGACAATGATTTTTGTTTTCCTGAATGAGAACACTTTCATGATGAAGTGTGCAATGTAGAAGGATTTCCTGACTACTTTGGTGATGTGATTATCAAAGGAGAGGCTACTGTCCACTAGAGTCCCGAGGTGTCTTATCACTCCTTCAGTGTTAACTGGGCTGCTGCCTATGTGGTAGTCTATGGGAACAAGGTTTTTACCAAAGGGGATCACAATGCATTTTTTGGAGATGAGCTTGAGGACATGGCTCTGACACCAGGTATCAGTCTAGGTGAGGCCCTTTTGCAGGATGTCCATGTCATTTGGGGACTCGACTATAGTACCCAATTTGCAGTCATCTGCGAACTTTGTCAGACAGAGGCCCTCTGTGTTGGCCTGTACTTCAGAGAAATACATCCCAAACAGGAGGGGACCCAAGACTGAACCATGTGATACTCCACGTCACAGGTATGGAATCAGATTTGAAGTCTGCAATTTTTACAATGTGGTTTCTGTCTGTGAGCCAGTTGGTGACCCATCTTGTGACATACAGATTTATACCCAGCTTGGTGAGTTTATTTATGATACCAGAATGGGAGATGGTGTCGAAAGCCTTGGCAAGGTCGAGATAGGCTGTGTGGACTGCCTTACCCTCGTCCACGGCTTTGGTGACTGTTTTAAAGAAGTCGACCAGGTTCAGGAGACATGATCTGCCCTTCACAAATCCAAACTGGGTGGGGTCCAGAGTTTGGAGGTTACCAATAATCCTTGTTTATGAGTTCCATGATAATATGCTCCATGGCCTTGCAGACCAGGCTCATAAGGCCAATACGGTGATAGTTCCCGGGGTCCGTGCTGGCTCCCCCTTTGTGGAGTGGTACAACTGTTGCCGTGCACCATTCAGTGGGTACAAAGCCTGTTGAGAGGCAATGATTGAACATGATGCTTAGGTGGGGGGCTAGTTCCTTCTGAAGCTCATGTAGAACGCAGCCAGGGATATTGTCCGGTCCCATAGATGCTGTGTTCTTGGCTTTCAATAGCGCAGTTTCCACCTGTTCAGTTGTGATTTCAGGGACACTGCATTCTTCCGGTATGGATATGGGCCCTTTAGGAGGTGGGGGGGGGTAAAGTTGGCACTGAACCTATCAGCCAGGATGTTGGCAATAGTTGGTTCCGTGAATTTTGTGCCATTGTGCTGTAGCTCAGAGCAGATCTGGGTGTTGCCATTGAGATTCTTCACATAGCTGTAGAATGCATTGTGGTTGTCCTTAGAGTCAGTGGCAATCTTATTTTCATAGTTCACTTTGGAGGATTTTATGAGAGATCTCAGCTTCTTGCTGAGGCTGACCAGGGAACTCCTCCACTCATGGGATTTTATTCTCTTTTACAACAGTTTCTTCCTTCTGTTGTAGAGTTTGTTAATAGCAGAAGACCACCAGATAATGTACTTAGCCCACTAAGCCATGAGAGCCACCGGTCAGTACAGTCTACATCTTGACACTATTAACCACACACATACATAGCACATTGACCCCCTGCATATTGTGGAAATGGAACATGTTAGCAAGTTGATTGGGAATGCCCTGGGAATGTGTGGTCTGCTGCTATCACCCTACAAACATAAATGTTACTGCAGTTGTATGGGAACATGGTGTGTCGGGGTAGGGGACCATACCTCTCAAATGTACAGAGTTTTGCAGAATGTCTAGATGTTTGCCTCATATTTTGGGTCCCTTTTTCATAAAATTGTGGTTTTCTGGCAAATTACTGGCAAAGTATTAAAGACTGAAGTTAGAAAATAATGAGAGACGTTTGAGTTTCAGACTTCATACCCTTCAGAAAATGCATGCTAATGCAAAACCTGTTATTCTATCAACATTTTAAGTGCTATATTTAACAATTGTCCCTCTTTTGGAGCCTTTGTCCCACTTTTCTTTATTGCTTTGTACAGATTTCTTGCTCTAAGACATTGAGAGGTATATAGGGGACTCCAACATTAACATCCATGCATGTTTCCTATGACCCCACTGTTTGTAAGTCCCTCACATAGTGCAGTGGGTTTTGCTGGATTGGGGCCTACTGCATATTCTGGGGCAGTCACTATTTGGCAGAGAGTCCCTGTTGTCCCACATAGCTGTCAGTTGTCTGCTGCTATCATGGTGGCCCATTCCATTCCCTTGCATACATGCAGCAATACAATACATATGCCACCACAGTCTACTACCCCATTCCTTTGTTGTTAAAAAGAGTGACTTACCTTGTGCCTGCAGCAGTTGAGAGGACAGTGCTTCAGGGATGACTCTGTCGGATCCATGCAGTACACAGCCTATACATGGTAAGGTACAGGTAGTGTGGTGTGATGTGGCTGGCATCCTTTTTACTATGCATGCGAGTTGGAGTGAGGTGTCAGTCCCTGTTTCCCTAGTTTCTCAGTGCATGTGCTATGCGTTGTCTCTTTGCCAAGGCCAGGGTGTACTGGGCATGCCTACATCTGCCTACAGGGACAAGCTCAGGGGGTTCCTCCTCAGAGTCCCCCTGTGCCTGTGGGGACCTTGGCACTGGTGGGGGGCTGTGTGTCCCTTCCCTGTGATGTTCCTGCTGCAGCTGTTTCCACAGGATCATATTGTGTAGCATGGCACATACTATGAACATGTGTGCACATGTGGCTGGAGAGTACTGCAGGGCTCCACTGGATGTGTCAAGGCAGTGGAACCGTGACTTAAACAACCCAAACACACGCTCTATTATGTTCCTACTTTGTGCGTGTGCCTCATTATGGAATTCTTCAGTTGGTGTGTGTGCATTCCTGATGGGTTTCATCATCCACGGTTCCAGTGCGTAGCCAGCATCCCCCAGTAGATGTTCGTATGGGATGTTTCCCCTGGCAAATATCTGGTACAGGTCTGATGAGTGCCAGATGTAGAAGTCGTGATAACTGCCAGGGCTGCCAGCACATACATTCATGATAATGCCCTGAGCATTGCACACGACCTGGCAGTTGATGGAGTGATACCCATTGCAGTTAACATAGACTTTACCCTCCTCACCAGGCAGTGCTTTGATGTGCACATGAGTGTAGTCTGTGGCACCCAGTACCTCTGGGTAGTGTGCTACATGGTGGAAGAGATGCATATTGGTGGGCCTCTCCTCAGGGGTGTGGGGTAAATAAATGTGTTCATTGGCATGTTTTAGCATGACTTCCAGGAAGTGATGGAGTACCCTGGATGCGGATGCCTGTGAGACCCCCATCATGTCCCCAGTATGTCTTTGGAAAGTACCTGTAGCTAGTATTCTTAAGGCTACACATACCTTTGTTTCCACTCGGATGGGATCCACTCTGTTAGCTCTAGCTCTGAGGTGAAGGTGGCAGAGCTCAGTGAGTTCCTGTAGTATGTCCCTGTCTACCCTGTAGCACTCTACTATCTCCAGCTCATGTAGTTCCTGAAAGGTTTCCCTGGGCCTGAACACTCTTGTCCTTCTCAGTCTGTGACTATTGTCAGCATCAGCATCATCACTGACCTAAACCTCTAGCACAAATAGATGTAGCAGAGCAGCAGCAGCCCCTATCATTTTGTTCGTTAAAATTCCCAAGTGTGTACTCCAATGGTGCAAAGTATGTGGGAAAAAGCAGACTGAGTGGTGTATGCATACTTTATACTGGTGTGCTGCAGATGCAGCCTGTGCGATTGGCTGACTATGATAAATTCCACCTGCCAGGTATATCAATGAGGGGTTTGAATGGGCCAGTGTCAGTGGAATAGGGCTTACCAGTCATTTATACTTGATTGGCTTTCCCAGGCTATTTTCTTTTATTTATGTTTTAATTTCTTCCACTGCTAAGCACTGCAGCCTGCCACTCAAACCCACGGCACTAGTGTAAACACTGCTCAGCAGTTTGGAACCTCCCCTGTACATGGGCACACTTAGCTTTTCTTTAATTAGCTAAAACATGTGCTGTGGGGCTAAGCATAGCTTAGTAGCCTCAGACACCCCCCCCACTTAGCTGAGTGCAAACAGGCGCAGCTAAGCTCCAACCTGCTTACACATGGAGAGACCCCCCCCCCCTTTTGATGTTAGCTATTTCTTCTGCCTGCAGCAACACAGTTCTAGCCCTACCACATTTAGTACCTATGGACACAATGGCCCTCTTTGCTATTCACTAACCTTGGCCCATTTACATACACCTCATTGCATATACCATGGATAATGCACTACATCACAGCCTATCTCCTTAGCAACCACTGTAACCTGCCATTGTATGACTCTGCATGCTGGGCACTATAATGCAATACTTTTACATATGTGTATATTTCATATTTTACAGTCTTTTTTTTTTTTTTTCAGGTTTCCGCGGTGGTACGGTGGTAGCATTGTTACCTCACAGCAAGAGGTTCTCCCATTCGATTCTCGGTGGGAGTGCCTTCTGTGTGGAGTCTGCATGTCCCCCCCGCGGTTGGGTAGCATTTGAAAGACATGCCTGCATAAATGGGCATTCCTTTGTTGAAGGTTGGGCATCGAGCTGGCACCTCAGTGTTTCGTAAAAATCTACTGCCAATCATTAGTGGACCAGAGTTTCGCTGTGGCGACCCCTTACTGGGAAAAAGCCGAAAGACAAACAACAACAGTTTTTTTTTTTTTTTTTGCAAAACAGCATGTTTGCACATCACTGCGGGCAGGTTAAATGTATGTTTAAAAAAAGATTAATTTTTCATAATTTGCATTGCTTTTTTAACTCACTGGCCATACTTTTGGCCATCTGCACACCTACAGTACAATATCCATCCTTTTTTTGGCTTTTACATCCCCTGTTAAAAAAAATGTATACTCCGGTACATGGTTTGTAACTGCATACATTTGGTAAAACAAACACCACACCTAAAGCCAAAATCCCACAGCAGCCACAAAACAAATCAGTAGTCCTGTATTCCAATAAAGATAAAAAGTTTAATGACAAGCAAAAATCCAAGCAGTAAATAATCCAGTAAGTAGATAAAAAGTTTAAGAAGAAGCAAAAATCCAAGCAGTAAATAATCCAGTAGGTAAGCACTTTAGTCTGTCTCAATGCAGACTTTATCAAACCCAAAAGTGCTTAACTTCACATCCTTTATATAATTACACCAATTAATAAAACAGCCCTTTCTTAAAAAGACAGAACATTAAAAACAACTAGTTGCATGAAAAATATAAAAATACTTTCATTAAAGTGCTGAAGCCCTTTCAACCACAATAGGCTTAACAGATACATATTCATTCATGCCAGGGGGCTGGCAGGCATTTAAACGGAGGTGCCACTTCAACTCAGCCTTTTCAATCTGGTTTGACCAGTTACCCCCCCCCCCCCGATATTTTTAACTACCACTTCTAAACTACCAAATTTGAAGCCAGAAAACACCGGGCAAGTAAGAGTGTGCTTAAAAAGGGCATAGTTATAATTTTTTGTACTAATAGCATATAAATGCTCATATATTCTCTTCATAATTGCCCTCTCAGTCTTACCCACATAATAACCACTGCATCCCATACACACACTCAGGTAAACCAGACTAGGAGTATTACAATTACCTCCTGCTAGATTAACATATTGCGGGGGTACCCCCATCCACATTTCTGTTACGTTCACCAAATACCTACAATAGTTACATCTACCACATGACCTGGTTCCTCTAATGTCCTTAATTTTGATAGGGTGTTCCAACAAAAATTTTAAATTACCTCCCATCTTAAATGAAAAGGTGAGCCCATGACCCAACAAACTAACAAGTTAATTGTTACAATCCAAAATCACCCAGTTCTTGTTTAAAACATCCCTCACCTTTTTACCAAAGGTGCCAAATTGTGTCACCATAGTTTGCGAGAATACAGCACTCTCAACTGTGTTCTGAACCTCAGGTTAACTCTGTCTCAAATGAAGGTCATCCTGCCCCAGTAGTGGTTTAAACTTAGCCCCCCAACTATCAATAATTTCCACACTGGTCTGCTAAACCCAATTCTCAGGGTAGCCTCTGGCTATAAACATCTGACTTAATTTGCCTAGTTCCATTTTCAAGTTGTCTAATGTGGAACACATCCTTGCTCCCCTGATCATTTGTCCCCTGACCAAATTTCTTTTCACGTGGTGGGGGTGTTGAATGTTGTAACTTAGAAAACAGAGTAGGTAGGTTTACGATAAACTGTGGTGGTGAAAGTACCTGAGTCCATATCCCTGGAAATAGTGACATCCAGGTTGTCTATACTGTCCACATTAAATTTGTGTGTAAACCTGAAATATGGACAAACTCTGTTGATATATTCAACAAAATCGTAAACTAAGGACTCCCTACATTTCTATAAAATAAAAATGTCATCCGGGTATCGACCATAGAATAACCAATCTTGGGCAAATCTAGAATTGAATACGTGGTTAAATTCCTACCTTGCCATTACCAAATTAGCGTAAATGGGAGCACAACTTGCCCCCATTGCAATGCCTTTCGCTTGTCTGTAATATTCATTCTCAAAGGTGATATAGTTGTTGTTTAAAATAAATTCCATTATAAAATTCACCATGGTATTACTTAGATAGTGTGTTCAGTTAA
The DNA here is from genome assembly GCF_019279795.1 of Protopterus annectens. Classification (NCBI taxonomy): domain Eukaryota; kingdom Metazoa; phylum Chordata; order Ceratodontiformes; family Protopteridae; genus Protopterus; species Protopterus annectens. The sequence continues at coordinate 1,553,102,540 of NC_056741.1, forward strand.
TGCCTCATAAAATTATTTCAGTCCCTCTTCATGTGGAATAGAACTGAAAAGATCCACTACATCAATGGTCGAAAACCCAGTAACATCTGAAAAAAAAATCACCCTTAATTCTAGTTAGAAAGTCCCAGGTATCTTTCAATACATAGGTGACCGGGAGCAGTGCCTCTTTTACCACACGATCCACAAAAACCCCTAAGGAGTGAGTCAAACTATTCTGTCCGGCCACTATTAATCTGTAGGGGGGAAGTACACATCTTTGTGCACCTTGGGTATTCCAAAGATTGTAGGTACTAATGGATGGTCATTCACTAAAAATTTTAAAACATCCTCATTAATGACCCCTTGATATAAACTGTCCTCCAGAAATAGCTGTAACCTTCTGTGGGCAATGTGTATTTCATTAAGGGATGCTGGTGAGTATTTATCAGTGTCTTGTAACATGTTGGTAAGGTCATTGACATAATCCATCTTGTCCACCAGTACCACCCCTCCCCCTTTGTCGAGTTTCATGACCCATATTGCATCCGTTTCTCTAAAGTGATTCAACACTAACACCTCTTCCCTAGTCAAGTTAAAAAAGTCATTCTTATAAAGTTGATGTTCCTGGAAAATTTCCCTCACACAGACTTTTTCATAATATGCTAGCATCGGGTGCAAAGGTGGATTAAAAATACTTTTTTTCTTTAATCCTACCTGGTTCCCCATGTGCTCAGTCTTACCTTTGAACAGTATTTTAAAATTCAATTTTCTTATATATAGTTTGAGATCAATTAAAACATCAGAAATGTCAGTTTTTTTTTTTACCAGGGACAAACTTAAACCCCTTTTCAAATAAAGAAAAGTGGACTTCATTAATGGGAATGTCCATATAGTTAAAAATGTTAAAGCTATTTAATCTTAACAATTTACCCCCAAAAGTTGAAATAATCTGATTACCTGTACCAGAAATGTCTAATATCTGTTCTAGTTGCGGTTGTTCCAATAGTTGTTCTGACCCCTCTGGGGTCACCCCCTCGGGGTCTGTTGTCCCCTTAAAAACTTCTTGCCTATTCCTGTTCTGGTTGAGAATCCATTCTGATCTCCTTAACACCGGGAAATCTTGTTCAAATACTTCGTCCACCTCATGGTTACGATAACCCGTCTGAGCATTGTCACCCCCCTCTCAAGGTCATAACTTAGGGAACCAGTATCTAAATCATCATTGCCTTCCCTAATGCCTTCACCATTACCCCCAAAATAACTCTTGGGAAGTGGATAAGCTTCTTTTTGTTTATATTCAATTTAATCCCTTTTTAACTTCTTAGTTTTCCTAGTAACATTATCTTTAACCTGCTTCTCAATATTGTTAAAAATTTTGTCATATCTAGCTTCAAAACTTAAAAAAACTATTGTCATTTAAAATTTCAGTGTTCAGTGTATTAACATCTTCCAATAACACTTTAATTCTGTGGTTATTAATTTTTATAATAAAATGCAAAAGTTCCAAACCATGTCTATCAAACATGGGTAATAGTTCATCCACCTCTGTTTGACCCACGGCCAACCCATTAGGGAACTTGTACATCCTAAGGCCTTTAGGGACCCTTTGTAGTCATATACATTCAGCAAGGTACGCATTATCAGTTTGAATGTTACGTACCTTGCTCATTTTAACCTCAGAGCCCCGTAATCTGTGATGAATGTCCATAGGTTTACTTAGTGGAGGTTCGTTGAAAAAAGCCGGCTTATTAGTAATCCATTGATTAAACCGCTACATACGGTTACTATTGTGTTGCATACTTGTTGCTATGGTCTGACCACAAGGAATACTAGCCTTTGAAGCTGACTCTCCCAAAGGTACCACACTGGAAGGAAAGCCGTTAGTAAAACCAGAAATAATCATAAGTCCCGGAAGCGTGTGTGTGTGCCGTGGGCACTGGGGATTTGCGTATTGTCCAATATAGTCTGCATCTGCTGACATTGTTTCTCTAGTAATAGAGCAAGCTGTCCAATTGCTTCTTCGAACCCTGTAACAGTATTGTTACAGTTAGAACCCAAAATTGGGTTAGAATTTCCCAAATGATCTGCTGCTCCATTCGGTTCCATTTACCCAGTCAGGAAATACACCTCAAACCGGCAGTGAAAGGAAAGGCTCTCAGTGCACCAAAATGAAACTCCAACAGCCAAAACATGCATAGAGTGGTGAACAAAAGCAACTAGTAAAACAAACACCACACCTGAAGCCAAAATCTCACAGCAGCCACAAAACAAATCAGTAGTCCTGTATTCCAATAAAGATAGAAAGTTTAATGACAAGCAAAAATCCAAGCAGTAAATAATCAAGTAGGTAAATAAAACGTTTAAGAACACGCTAACATCCAAGCAGTAAATAATCCAGTAGGTAAGCGCTTTCGTCTGCCTCAATGCAGACTTTATGACAACCAAAAGTGCTTAACTTCACATCCTTTATATAATTACACCAATTAATAAAACAGCACTTTCTTAAAAAGACAGAACATTAAAAACAACTAGTTGCATGAAAAATATAAAAATACTTTCATTAAAGTGTCGAAGCCCTTTCAACCAAAATAGGCTTAACCGATACATATTTATTCATGCGAGGGGGCTGGCAGGCATTTAAATGGAGTTGCCACTTCAACTCAGCCTTCTCAGTCTGGTTTGACCAGTTACCCCCCCCCCCCCCCGGCATTTTTAACTACCACTTTTAAAATACCAAATTTGAAGCCGAATAAGACCGAGAGGGCAATTAAGAAGAGAATATATGAGCATCTATATACTATTAGTACAAAGAATTATAACTATGCCCTTTTTAAGCACACTCTTAGTTGCCCAGTGTTTTTCTGCTTTCAAATTTGGTATTTTAGAAGTGGTAGTTAAAAATGCCAGGGGGGGGGGGGGGTAACTGGTCAAACCTGATTTGAGAAGGCTGAGTTGAAGTGGCAACTCCGTTTAAATGCCTACCAGCCCCTGGCATGAATGAATATGTATCTGTTAAGCCTATTTTGGCTGAAAGGGCTTCGACACTTTAATGAAAGTATTTTTATATTTTTCATGCAACTAGTAGTTTTTAATGTTCTGTTTTTTAAGAAAGGGCTGTTTTATTAATTGGTGTAATTATATAAAGGATGTGAAGTTAAGCAATTTTGCTTGTCATAAAGTCTGCATTGAGGCAGATGAAAATGCTTACCTACTGGATTATTTACTGCTTGGATTTTTGCTTGTTCTTAAACTTTTTATCTACCTACTGGATTATTTACTGCTTGGATTTTTGCTTGTCATTAAACTTTTTATCTTTATTGGAATACAGAACTACTGATTTGTTTTGTGGCTGCTGTGGGATTTTGGCTTCAGGTGTGGTGTTTGTTTTACCATTTGCTTTTGTTCACCACTCTACGCTCGTTTTGGCTGTTGGAGCTTCATTTTGGTGCACTGAGAGCCTTTCCTTTCACTGCCGGTTTAAGGTGTATTTCCTGACCGGGTAAATGGAACCGAATGGAGCAGCAGATCACTTGGGAAATTCTAACCCAATTTTGGGTTCTAACTGTAAAACTACTGTTACAGGGTTTGAAGGAGCAATTTGAAAAGCTTACCCTATTACTGGAGAAACAATGTCAGCAGATGCAGACTATATTGGACAAACTGCAAGTCCCCAGTGCCCACGGCACAAACATGCTTCCGGGACGTATGACTACTTCCGGTTTTACTAACGACTTTCCTTCCAGTGTGGAACCTTTGGGAGATTTTGCTTCACAGGCTAGTATTCCTTGTGGTCAGACTGTAGTAACAAGTATGCAACACAATACTAACCGTATGTCACGGTTTAATCAATGGATTACTAATGAGCCGGCTTTTTTTCATTTTTGTCATTAAACGTTTTATCTTTATTGGAATACAGGACTACTGATTTGTTTTGTGCCTTCTGTGGGAGTTTGGCTTCAGGTGTGGTGTTTGTTTTACCAGTTGCTTTTGTTCACCACTCTATGCACGTTTGGCTGTTAGACCCACATACATTTCTTATACTGCCACAGCACCTACACAAGTGTCTTTCTGCTTGGTGAATTGCAAATTTACCTCATTTGCATGTTTTTCACCAGCTTATGAGGTGTTTTGCATTCCATGGACACTTCTGTGTCTGCATGGTGTCCACACGCTCATGCATGCTCCCAGCCCTGTTTCCTAGATTGCGCGACGGCAATATTCTGTGTTCGGGCCATAACACTATTCCTGCATGAAAAATTTCTTCATGTAGGGTTTAGTGAATTCCACCTTTTAGTTATAAAAACTGACAACACTGGTGAATAAATAAGAAGTTATGTACTCACCATAACGTTCCATCTGAGTAGGTATCTTCATTTGTCTGCAACCTTTGGGATACGGATTCAATCTCAGATCCGAGCCGGCAACTTCTATCACAGCATAGATCCGAGCTCCTAGCTCCTCCCCTTACCCATAATCCCCTGCCTACCCTGACTGACCTCAGATCAAGTTTGCCCCATAGCACAGCTGATAAAAGTGTCCCAAAGGGAACAGATGCTAATAACCTCAAGAACGATCATTTTGGTCGGGGGGAAGGAGGGGGGGGTGGTTGCAGACAAATGAAGATACCTACTCAGATGGAACGTTATGGTGAGTACATAACTTCTTAATCTGAAGTAGGGACTTCATTTGTCAGCAACCTTTGGGACAGAGTCCCCAGCTACCTAAATCTTGGGTGACCTTCATGGAAGGATATTCTAGAGCACCGCAGAGCCAAAGGACGCCCTACCTCGGGAGACAACATTTATTTTATAGTGGCTGATAAAGGTGTGAGATGAAGCCCAAGTGGCTGCGGAACAAATGTCATCCAGTGGAACCCTAGCTTGAAAGGCCGCCGATGTGGCAACGGCCCTAGTAGAATGAGCATGGACTCCTTGAGGTGCAGGCCTTCCCGAGCTCTGATATGCTAAGAGAATACAACTTGAGATCCATCGAGAGAGAGAAACTTTAGAAACTGGCTTTCCGAAATTACTTTTGGCAAAGGAGATAAACAACTGATCGGATTGCCTATGATCAGCAGTTCTATGAATATAAAAACATAGTTGTCTGTGTACATCTAAGGAATGCAGCTTGTACTCTCCTTTGTTTTGAAAGTTGGGGAAAAACACTGGGAGATTGATAGATTGATTAATGTTCGCTTCTGAAGATACCTTAGGTAGGAAGGATGGATTGATCCTGAGGTAAACCCTATCCGGGTGAAAGACCAAATATGGTGGTTTGACACAAAGAGCTTGCAATTCCGATACTTTTTTGGCTGAAGTTATGGCCACCAAAAAGGCTGTCTTCCAAGAGAGAAATTTGAGATCAACCGTGGCCGCCGGTTCGAAAGGGGGACCAGTCAAGGCCTGTAAGACTAGGGATAAATCCCATGGAGGTACCACCTCTTTGACTGGAGGCCTAAGGAGGAAGGTACCCTTGAGGAAGGTCTTATACAATTTGGAAGTGATGAGAGGGCCAGACTCTTGCCCCACATGATAGTATGAGATTGCTGCAAGTTGTACCTTGACTGTGGAAGAACTAGCCCCCTGGTGAAAGAGAGAGGTTAGAAAAATCTAGAACCAACACTATCGGGGCTGTAAAAGGGTCTAAACAAGGGTGTTCTGCTCAAATGGTGAAGCATTTCCACTTACTTCGATAAACCCTCCTGGTGGAAGGCTTGTGAGCTGCTACAAGAATGGCTTTGACAGGTGATGAGATCCCGGGAGTCCTTATGAGGAGTGGAACTGGAGCAACCAAGCCGTCAGCTTGAGGTTGACCAGGTTCAGAGTCGGAAGATCAAGAGGGTGAGAAATGAGATCTGGGAAGGGATCCAGAATCCATGGTGGATACACTAGGTGAGACCATAAGTAAGGGAACCATGTCTGACAAGGCCAGAATGGGGCAATGAGGATCATCTTGCTCCCCAACTGCCTGGCTTTCTGCAATAGTTTCAACATCAGGGGAAGAGGAGGGTAAGCATAAAGCAGACCGGGAGGCCAAGCATGAACTAGAGAGTCTCTCGGGGACTCCCCCGGAGGGGGGGATCAGAGCGAAGTAATCATTGCATTTGGTGTTTGAAGGAGAGGCAAAAAGATCGCAACAAGGATGCCCCCATCGGGCAAACACTTGCTCTGCAACTTGAGGGTTGAGAGACCATTCATAAGGGGTCAGGATAGTACGACTGAGCCTGTCCGCTAGAATGTTGGACCGTCCCGGAATGTGTGTTGCTATGAGAAAGCGGTTGGTGGAAATCGCCCATTCCCACACTCTCATGGCCTCGCGGCAAAGGGGGTAAGACCTGGTTCCCCCCTGTTTGTTGATGTACCAGACGACTGACATGTTGTCTGTCTGTACTGCAATCGTCCCTACCGGAAGAGAGCTGTGTAGTGCCTGCAACGTCAAAAGCACCGCCCTCATCTCTAGGACGTTGATATGCAAAGAGGTCTCTACGTCGTTCCATGTGCCTTGAACTGTCCTGCCTGAAAAATGCCCCCCCCCCACCCCAGGCGAGAAGCATCCGTGGTCACTGTGTTGACTGGCAGTGGTAGTAAGAAGGGATGTCCCGTGTGAAGAATTGGAGACTGGAGCCACCACATGAGCGACCTTCTGCAAACCTTGCTTAAGGAAATGGGATGAGACAGGGGGTTGCGAGACAGGGACCATTGTACCTGGAGAGTCCACTGCAGGACCCTCATGTTCAACCGGGCCAATGGCAGCAGAGGGATTGCAGCCGCCATAGATCCTAAAGCCCTCAGGACCAATTCCGCCGAAGGAGTTTGCAGTTGAAGGATGGCCTGCACGTGCAACATCAGGTTCCGAAGCCGATCTGGAGTCAAGAACGCAAGCATCTGTCTGTAATCCAGTCTCGCCCCTATGAAATCCAACACCTGTGTAGGGATCAGAGAGGATTTGGTCATGTTGATGGTTAATCCTAATAGTGGAGCCAGTCTGAGGAAATAATCCCTGCATGAACAAAGTAGATGCCTTGTTGGGGCCGTAAGGAGCCAGTCGTCCGGGTATGGAAAGACCTGAATTCCCTGGAGTCTCAGGTGGGCCGCTATTATTGCTAGGACTTTGGTGAACACCCTGGGGGCTGAGGTGAGGCTGAAGGGGAGGGCCCTTAATTGAAAGTGACTGGCTCCCAGCCAGAAGCGGAGAAACCTCCTGGAACGCCTGTCCACTAGAATGTGATAGTACGCATCCTTGAGGTCTATGGAGCACATCCAGTCGTCCTCCCGCAATAAGGGGAGGACGGATTGCAACGTGACCATTCGGAACTTTTCTTTCGGTACGCCAGGTTTAGGAGAGAGAGGTCGAGGATGGACCTCAAGTCCCCCGTCTTTTTTGGCACCAGAAAGAACCTGGAGTAAAACCCTGATCCGATTTGATCTGGGGTGACGGGCTGGATGGCTGTTTTTTGCAGAAGCTGCTGAATTTCTGCAGCAGCCGCCTCCCTCTGACTGGGTGGTACGTCGGGGTGGCCTCTGATGCTGGGGGTTACGATAAAGGGAATTTGGTAACCTCTGGATATAATACGAAGCACCCAGCGATCCATTGTTATGGACTCCCACATTGCTAGGTTCCTCGAAAAATGCCCCCCGACTGCCTCCAGAGTGGAGCAGCTGGGTAACCCCTCAGGGGTTCTGCATGGGCCTCTCGGAGAACGGTTCTCTGGACCCAAAATTCCTGGGATCCCCTCTGCCTCTGGGGCGGCATCCTCCCTGTCCTCCTCTGCCACGAGTGGACTGGTTGTCCTGAGCAGACTGGGATTGATGCGATTTTCGGAACCACATCTTCTTCTGACCCTTTTGGTTCTTGGAAAAGGACCTCTGGGGCGCAGAGAAGCGGACTCCGACGGCAGACAAAGTCTTCCCATCTTTCTCGCTCTGGACAAGAGTGTCGCAAACGGTTTTGCTGAACAGTGCAGAACCATCAAAGGGGGCATTCGCGAATGACGCCTTAAAGGGTTCCGAGAAGTCACAGTGACAGAGCCAGGCCTGTCTCCTCATGACAAGCCCGAATCCGCCTGCTCTAGCGGCTCCCTCCGTAGCATGAGACAACAGCCGCATAGAGGTGATAGAAATAGAGCGGAGGGTGGCCATTCGGGAGGAGTACAGATCCTTGTCTCCCTCCGACATGAACCCTGTGGGGGGAAGCAGCGTATTTCTTAATTAGATCCCGCTGCATCCGAATAACGTGTGCCATGTAGTTCAAGGCCCTCATAGAGGAGGTTGCTGAACTGAAGGCCCACTTTCCAAAATGGTCCATCGTGCAAGACTCCTTGCTCGGAGGATGAACCGTGGGGCTCTCCTGAGCCAACTCTTTCTTAGTGGCTGCAGCCACCAACATGGCATCCTTAGGGGGACCTCTGCTCCAGTGTGATCTCTCTGCAGGGGGGCTCAAAATTTTGTCCGGGCGCTTGGGGATTGGCTCTATGGTGTCCGGTTCCTTCCAAGCCCTAGTGGATATGAGATTCACCAAGGGGTCAGGTGGAGGGGACACCCAAGAGGTAGATGGTCCTGCCTCAAATGCCCCAAGGAATACGGACTCATCAGAGGAAGCCTTGGGGGCAGACCACCCACCCCTGATTTTGAGCATTTCCATGATGTCTCCGAAGGAGACATCCTCGGGGGGTGACCTAGGGGAGCCTTCCCCTTCATCTAAGTCCGTATCTTCGGTGAGACTCTCAGGGGAGTCTATGTGCCTCCTCTTGCACTTTGCCTTGTGAGGAACCTCCTCAGGGGGGGCTGTCCGAGGAGTCCTCACGGGCTGTATCTTGTTCCAGTGGAACTCCTAGAGGCGCTAAGGCAGGCTGCCCCGAGGGCTGGATGAGGGGAGCCAGGACCAGATGAGAAGGAGTGTGGGAGGGAGCCGAAGCCAGGACCGGAGGCCTGGAAGCACTCGACAGTGCCCTCTCCACCGCAGCGAAAGCCGAGGGGGAGCCACTCTCTGACGGATCCGAGACCCGACTCCCACTCGGATCCAAAGCGGGGATCGGACCCGGTGCCAAGAACGTCGGATCCGAGGGACCAGTGTGCTCCGACCGGGACGGAGCCAAAAGCACACCGAATCCCTCGGATCCGAAGCTCGGCCCACGGCTTTGAGAGGTCGGATCCGACAAACTCGAGGGAGCCGTCGGAGCCGACGTGCCCAGCAAGGTCGGCTCCGACCCACCCCAGGATCCAGCGTGGCTCGGCTCCGAGCACTCTGAACCCGAAATGCGGGTCGGAGAAGGAGCAATAGGGGTGAAAAAAGGGGTCGAGCTCACCCCCGGAGGGTGGGGGGAGACAAGAGCACTCCCATCTGCATCTGGGCCTGGATGAATCTCCTCATCATCCGGTCCATGTCCGCATATGACATGCTAAAGGTGGACCTCGAAGAGGCCACCGAGGCCGACCTGGAGTGCCGCCTCGATGACCTCGACGGGGACCGGGTCACCTCCTCCTCGGGTCCCGGGGAGAAACAAGGGGATCGGATCCGAGGAGGAGGAGACCGAGAAGACCTGGATGGAGAAGCCCTTTTAGCGGGCGGGGCCGATGAAGAGTCCTCGGCCCGCCGCTTAAGGTGATTCTCCCTCCGCTTCTCTTTTCTGGACTCCCTATCCTCCGGAGCCGAAGCGGGAGGTTGAGTCCCGGTCGGAGGAAGGGAGGCAGGAGTGACCGCTACCGGGGGGTAGCGGTCACCAAAGTACCGGAGGCCGAAGCAGAGTCTGGGGGTAAAAGGCCCGCCAGAACCAGCTTCAACCTCCGATTCTTAAGTGCCCTGGGGTTGAATGCCGTGCAAATCGCGCAACCCGAAGAGAGGTGTTCAACCCCAAGGCACCTAACGCACCGAGTGTGGCCATCAGCCAGTGAAAGCTTGTGACCACACTTGGTGCATTTCGAAAAAATGACTTTAGGGTCCTCCGACATAACTAAAGTAAAGCACACTCACTAGGCCCCTACACTCAAGACACACACACACGCTACGACCAGCGGGGTGGGAGGAAAAATTTAAATTAAAATTTAAGCTAAGTAAGCTAAAAATAAGAAGTTTTAGCATTAAGGGTAAACCTAACACGCACACACAACCACTCAATCAGAAAAAGAAGAAAAAACTTTTTTTTCTCACAAAATCGCCAAGAGCTCTGGAATCTAGCTGTTGCTTGAAGAGCGGCAAACTAGATCTGAGGTCAGTCAGAGTAGCCAGGGGATTATGGGTAAGGGGAGGAGCTAGGAGCTCGGATCTATGCTGTGATAGAAGTTGCCGGCTCAGATCCGAGATCGGATCCGTATCCCAAAGGTTGCTGACAAATGAAGTCCCTACTTAAGATCTATTAATTTGGTCCTTTGTCAGCAGATAAATCGGTTATTAAAAATAATATGACATCCTTTTTAATTACCTTTTTAGTAAATCTTTTAAGAAACATTCATCAGGTGCATCTGACAAAATGTGTCTGGTAATTACAAACTAAAATGTACAATGATCACTTACAAGCCTGGTAAGAAATCATCTGTGCAACTTCTAGTTAATGTTGATGACTCTCTCATAAAACCTTTGACCATTATCTATACTGAAATTGTCGTGCCTTTTTCTCCTTTAATACACATGGCTGGAAACAATCATTGTATGAATTCATAAAATATGAAGCTTTAGCAAATAATACAAACTTCAAGTTGATTAGACTGCAAGATAACCTATGTAAATGTATGAAAGCAAACTATTAACAAAGTTAACACAGTCGTACAGTTATTCAGTAAGTAAATACTAATCAGCATTGTTTCGTACGTTTTGACAAGTCTGTTATGAAACAGATATTGAAAGCTACTTGATGTGGACTTAAGTATTTGACAACAGTTCCTATGAAGGTATTACTCAGTGCTGATGCCTTAAAATATTTACCCATTTATAGTCAAATAGATAAGCCAACAGTTATTAAACAGAAAGTAGTGGATAGCCAACATGGGCAATTATTCAGAATGAGCAAATATCATTCCCAGGGTTTAATAATGATCCCAGTTCTGTTTTCTTTCTTATGCATCAATTCAAGGGGAATTCAACTATATGAATGTGAAATCACAGTACTGACTGTAAAACAGGAATTGCAAACAGTGTTGATGTTTGCTTTACTACAGACTAATTTAATTGAACTGGCACACTGATTTTGAAAAGTGTATATATCTTTGAGCCCACTAAAAACTTACTTTGGAGCTTTTCTCCCCAGCCTGAGCCTCCACTGAAAATGGGCTCCTACCTAGTCAGACTTTCCCGCTAATCAAATGTCAATGAATAAACAAATAAAATTAAGAACTACAATATATGGACAGGGTTTAACGATTTTAACACTGATTTATTTCTGGGAAATCAACAATTCATGCAAATGAACACAATGAAAGATTTACAAATACTTACATTAAGGCATTTTTGACTACAAAAATGTGGCATCATATTTAAAAAAAATTAAATTCTACTGTATTTTTGATTATGAGGTACTTCACAATTATTCATATTACAGCTCTTGTTAGAAGTATACCTAAATAAATTAGTTTTATATAAGAAAAATACTCACACAAGGTTTCAGTGATTTTTCCAGCAAAACATTTGAGTTTTGGGAGATAAATACTGAAAAGTAATAACTTTACAGAAGAAGTTTTTTATTTTTTCCATATGGACTACTATTAGTGTTTAGCCAGGTCCGGAATACCAGGGGTTGTCACTGAAACGAAAGCTATCAACTTACCAAAACTCTAGATCAATACACAATAAATCCTCTAATGGTGAAAGGACTCCCAGGCAAACTGGCAGAACTGAAAATATCACAATAAAAGAGGTAGCGATGGATGCATTGAAAAAGGGTCTTATGACTTGAAAGCTCTGCTTTTATTGTCTCACTGTGCGTGCTTCAATTAAATCATTGGATGTTGGACTTCTGGTCTTTTATTGTGATAACTTTAGTAGATCTGTGTTGTCCTGTTCCAGACATCTCAAGCTGTGGATTACAGGAATTGTCCCAGATCAGAGCCCAGCATCTCAGATTCTTCAGCCTTGATGCCCTGCCTCCTCTAGCCATAATACATCTGCCCTTAAACAATCTCCTCAGATCAAGTTTACCCTAACAGTTCCTGAGTAATGCTATAATGGAAAACAGGGTTGTCATACAGAAAGAGAAGTAAATTCCGGGAAAAAGATAAGGGAACACTTGATGCTACATCAGTAGCCCCAAAATGTGAGCTTTGGGATGGTCTGAGTAGTCAGCCAGATGAAATAGCACATAATAAATGACAATTTGGAAGGGGGATCTTAGGTAAGGATGGTTGAAACAAATGGAAAAAGACAACACATATCAAAAATTATGGTCAGTACTTAAATTTCATATTCAACGTCATCTTTTCCATTAGTCTCAACCTGTGGAATATAGTTCCCAGCCAGTAAAATCCCAGCGTGGCATCAGGAGAGAACATTCCACAAAATGGTCTAGTCAAATATAAACCTGGATCTGGGCTGTATATCTAGTTTGTAATGGTTTACAAAGGTATGAGTGGCAGAGCAGGTAGTGACCATTCAAATTTCATCTAAAGAAGCCTGGGCAAAGAAAGTAGTTGATGTAGCAATTGCACTTGCAGAATAAGGTTTAGGCTTACCAGGTAAAGGAATTCCTTTTGAGTAGCACACCCAGGAAATACAATCATAAAGCCAACAGGACAGAGTCACTTCTGAAATGGCTTTAACTGTCAGAGTTTTGGAGAAAGAAACAAAAAGCTGATCAGATTTCCTGAAGGCCTTAATTCTGTCCAGATAAAATCTTAGTTAATGATGAACATCCAAACTCTGGAGCAAGTATTCCCCTTTGTTGCTGAAGGTGGAAAAGAAAATAGGTAAATGAACAGGCTGATTTATGACTAAATTAGAGACCATTTTGGGCAAAAGGAATATCTGATATGTAAAGAAAATCCTTGTGAAACACAAAGTAAGATGGTGTGCAAGGTGATGCTTGTAGCTCCAACATCCTTCTTGCATATGTAATAGCCATCAAAAACAAATTCTTTCAAAAGAGCAGTTTCAAATTCACTGTAGCAGCTGGCTCAAAAGGAGGTCTAGTCAAGACTGGCAAATGTAGAGTCAAATCCCAAGGTGGAACTGGATCACTAACAGCGAGTCTAATAATAAAAATGTGTTTCAAAAAAGTCTTTGAAATAATATTCATGCCAACAAGAAAATTAGATATGGCAGCAAACTGCACCTTAACAGGGGAATAGCTCAGACCAGAGTGAAACAAATCAGCCAGGTAATCTAAAATTGTGTCCAAAAAACTGGAGAAAGCATCTATGCCTATGGAAGAGACCTAAATGAGAAGTTATGTACCTACCATAACGTTCCATGTTAGTTGTCTTCTCTCGCCTTCTTTCTTGCTTGATGGGTTCGGAGCCGATCCTCGGCTCCGACTCGGCACTTGCTAAGCTCGAGAGTCACTTTTACCAGCTCGAGGCAGCCCCATATCCCATGATGCAAGGCGGTAAGTACCCAGATCTCGTTTGATGACAATAGGCAATAGCACCTAGCATAATAACTTCCAAAAGGAAGAAAGAAGGAGAGAAAAAACCTGAAGGATGGTAGAAGGACCAGCACTGTATGGTCTTCAGAAGCATACTTCCTTGTAGAGAGAAAGGTCTGTCCAGGCCTGGGAGAAGGAGGGAGGGTCACAAGAAGAAGCAGAGAAGACAACTAACATGGAACGTTATGGTAGGTACATAACTTCTCAATGTTAAGTTGTCAATCTCGCCTTCATTCTTGCTTGATGGGACCGTCCTAGCACCTCTATCCTGGGTGACTCAATGGAACAGACTCTTGAGAACTGTAGAGCCAAAACTGGCTCTGTCCCTGGAGGCCAAATCCAATTTGTAATGGGAAACAAATGTATGAGGAGTGGCCCAAGTGGCTGCTGCACAAATAGTGTCTAATGGAAGTCTAGCTTGAAAAGCTGTGGAAGTAGCTAAGCTTCTGGTTGAATGTGGGCCCTTTTTCAGACCAGTTGTTTTACATTAGGAAGGTTTGTGGCCTGCACTGTGGTGGCAGGACAGGCAGCTTACATCCTTCTAGGTTAGGAACTGCTGATTGAGAGCTCAGTGTCTGTTATTCTAAAAGTGTATTAGTTCTGGTTTAAGCACTTGGGCTTCAGGCCAGTTATTTTCACGTTAGGAAGGATTGCGGTCTGCACTCTTGTGGGAGGAGAGGCTGGACTCTGCCCTTCAGGCTGAATAAGCGACTTTTCTTGATACTAAGTATAATTTTTGTTGCTTTCCACATCTGAATACCTAGCGACTGTATTTCGCCTGCCTTTCTGTTACACTGAAGCTGTTTTTACTGCATTTAACTTAATATTGCACTTGGAATCCTTGTTTGTTACTATTTGACTGTATTTGTAGCAAATTCTTCTGTGTAAGCTGTAGTAGCTGATTCATAGCATTTATAAGTGTTTGCTGTACCTGTTTCTACCTGTTTTGTGAAAAAAAAAGAAAAAAAAAGAAAAAATATCTCTTGTTTTTCCTGCTTTACTAGTTTAGTCCAGTTTCAGAGTTGCTGATTCTGGGCTTTGGTTGTAGTTCCTGTGTACTGTTTCCTTGCCTTATTTGGGGGAGAGGAAGTTGCCTTGCTTACCAGTGGGAGTGGGAAGCATTGAGCTACCTTTTATCCGGTTTTGTGAGGTTGCAGCCAGTAACTAGTAGTTTATTGAGTGCGTTTTGGGCCAGTTTCTAGCTTTCCAGCCCTGGTATAAAGCCTTGATAGCCAGCGTTAAGCGCGATTTAAATGAGCTGCCACTGTTGCACACTAGGGCAGCGCCCGTTAGGCAGGTTTAAACTATTCGGGCTACCTAAAGTCCACTCTTCAAATTTTCCTTAAAACTACCTTCCCTCGAACTATACTACTGATCTAATCAGCTTATCCTATAACTAAAAAGATCATCTCCACTTGACTCCAAGTAGACTATTCTCTATCTGTTAAACCTAGCACTTGCTCCTACAGTACTTATTACCTTGATACGGCACTCTTGTCATAGATAGTACCCCAAAAAGGTAACCCCCCATTTCTCGGTCACCCACGTCCCCCTGAATCTTTTTTAAAGTTTTTGTCTATCCTTCTAGCATGTCGAGGGATCAGTTGCTAGTGTCCTCTCCTGCTCAGCTAGTGAACCTGGGAATACTGAGGCAATGTTACAATTGCCTCATGTACACAGACAACCCTCTGCTCCACCCACAAAACACAAATGCATGCGAGAGATGCAGCTATATGGCCAAACTGGAGGCTGAGCTCTCTCAACACAGGACTGGCAAGACCAGTCAGGAGGAGAAGGTTACCACACACACTATAGACCCAGTCTCACATAGCACCATTACAACCTCAAATCATACACATAAACACACAAAGACATACTCGGAGGCTCTGATCAAAAATCTACCAAAACAGCAGAGGCCACCAAAGCAGACACCCAAACAACCACCACCTCAGAACACAACACCTGCAACACATAGACCTCACAGTCAGAGTGTCAAACAGTCACAGCCCTTAAGGCCAAACACAATGCCAGACACACTAGTCATTGGTGACTCCATAGTCAGACACACTGATGTCGCTCACCAGACTGAGTAAGGAGAAGGTCACAGTAAGCTGCCTGTCGAGCTAGAATCCGCCACATAGCGCCAAGCACTCAGGTCTCTCAACAGCAAGTACAAATATGACTCAGTCATTGTCCAGCTGGTGTAAGCGACCTGAGGCGTACCTCCTGGACTACATGAAAAGAGACATTGAGGAGCTCTCTGACTATGTAGCCCAGGCAGGTATGACCCTGACCTTGAGCAGTATCCTACCTTCACCAAGAGTGATGCCACAATACAGAGATAAGATGATCAGCTTTAACAATTGGCTTAAACACTGGTGTCATTCAAAGGGGATCAGTATCTGTCTGCCTGGGATGACATGCTGGACAAGCCAGCTGCTTCGCGGGATGGCTTGCACCTGTCACCCTGGGATTCGGATATTGGCAAAGGCTCTTGCCACCCCATAGTGCCTTTTTAGGCAAGGCTCAAATTCTAAACCTACCACCTAGAACACAAAAAGGAAAAACTAAGGGTAATGCTGCTCAATGCCAGAGTCTCAATCTCAAAATGCACGACTCGAGGCCCTTCTCAGTATGGAGAACATCGATGTCTGTGCTGTGACAGAAACCTGGTTCAAGGCTCCTGAGAGCACCCCAGCTATCAGGTTTTACCTCATATCATGCGTTCGGCCCCAAAATCCGGACAATACCAAGAAAGGAGGGTATCCATATTCATTAAGGACACCCACACCTCAAGACTGAGTGGCAAGCCGCGATGCATCGGAGACCATCCAGGTGCAATTAACCATAGGCAAGACTGCTCTGCAAATTGTAGCATGTTACAGGCCACCCTCACAAACTCAGGAACCTCACATGGCCTTCCTGAAAACACTAGAGGATAAATGTATCACCAAACACCATCATACTAGGTGACTTCAATTACCTAATATAGACTGGGAACACTACTCAAGCCCAAACACCCTAGCCCAAAAGTTCCTGGAATTCATAAACCCAAATACCATGCAACAACTAGTCACCATCCCCACAAGAGAAGCTAACATACTTGATCTCAACATCACGAACATGGAAGCACAATGTTCAACACCGAAGTATACCCCTCACTGGTGAGATCAGATCACAAACTAATCTAAGCTGGAGGTCCTCATCCCACCCCACCTGAAATAAAAAGACCACAGTAAAGAACTTCTCAAAGCCGACTTCACACTTCTAAAGACTAGTGTGGTCTCCTTTAAGGCCCCGGCTGGTGGAAAACAGTACTCAAACGCTGAATCACTTACAGGCGCCTTCTACCAGCACCTGCAGGGCTGCATGGATAAGGCAATCCCAAACAAAACAAAGACTCTTAGTACCAAAGGCAAGCGTCCAGTCTCGTGGACCCCAGCCATAAACAGACTCTACAATAAAGGAGGAAGCTACTACAAGATACAGCAAAATCCTTAAAAGGTAAGACACCCTTGATCACTATAAGTAAAAACTAAGAGCTCTCATAAAATCATCCAAAGCAAATTTGAGAGAAAAATAGCTAAAGACTCAAAAGAGAAACATAAGGCCTACTTAAGCTATGTTAGACACGTAGGAGGAAACCCCCAGCTCTGCTCAGCACTAGTTCAAAATGATGTGAAGATTCCTGATCCTACGCACATTGCCACCATACTGGCTGACAGGTTCAGTGCAAACTTCTCCCCCCCAAAGGAGAGATATCTATACCAAGCGATTGCAGCCCCCAAACATCTCCAGCCCAAGTGAGAACTGCTCTCTCAAAGCAAAAACACAGCATCCATGGGACCTGATGGTGTCCCCGGCTGTGTGCTCCACGAACTCAATGAGGAATTAAACCCACAGCTAGGACAGCTGTTTAATCAAAGTCTTACCTCTGGATCATTACCCAGGAGTGGCACTGCAACTGTGGTCCCACTTCACAAAGCGGTGCCTCCACCGACCCTGGAAATTACCGCCCATTAGCCTGACAAGCCTTATCTGCAAAGCCATGGAGAGGATCATAATGGACCTCATAAATAAAGACATAGGGAATTTGCAGACTTTGGATCCAACCCAGTTTGGCTTTGTCAAAGGCAGATCATGCCTTTTAAACTTGGTTGACTTCTTGAAACAGTCACCAAAGCCATTGTGAGGGAAAGGCAGTCCATACAGCCTACCTCGATCTGGCTAAGGCCTTGATACAATACCCCACTCGGGTATCATTGAAAAACTCATCAGCTTAAATGTTAACCCATACATCACAAGATGGGTTGCAAACTGGCTGAGTGACAGAACCCACAGGGTCAGAGTTGCTGGCGCCATGTCAGACTCAAAACCTGTCACAAGTGGTGTCCCACAGGCTCAGTCCTGGGCCCACTCTTGTTTGGCATCTACTTTTCAGTACAAGCAAACACAGGAGGTTATGGCTGACAAAGTTTGCAGATGACTGCAAACTGGAAGCCATAGTAGAAAACACATCTGACACAGATATCCTTCAGAAGGGTCTCACAGAAGCGGATAACTGGTGCCAGAGCCACGGCCTGAAGTTAAATGCCAAAATGCATTGTCATACCCTTTGGGAAAAACAAGGTTACCCCTAGCTACCAAATAGGTGGCAATCCACTGAGCACAGAAGAAGTTATCAGGGACCTGGGGACCCAGGTTGATAGTAGTCTGTCATTCGACACCCATGTAGCTAAAGTAGTTAGGAAGACTTTCTACATTGCCCACCTTATCATGAAGGGATTCTCATCTAGATCAAGGGAGGTCATAGTCTCCCTTTACTCATCACTCATCAGACCAATGATTGAGTACAATGCCCCATTTGGGATGTATCTGACCCGACACCTGCAGCAGCTGGAGAGGCCACAAAAGTTCCTCACCAAAAGGATAAAGGGTCTCAAAATCTGTCCTATGCTGCCCGACTGAAAGAACTCCAGCTCTATTCAGTGTAAACACGCTGCTCAGAGGTGACCTTTGCCTAACATACAAGGCCATGTCAAACCCAGATTTGATGAATATGCTTCACCTCAAAAATCTAGATCCATCAGAGCCACAAAGGCGGGAGACTTAAACCTCGACACGGCTATTAATAGGACGTGCTGGAGGGATAGATTCATTACCCAAAGACTCCCTATGCTGTGGAACAAAATCCCGGTACATGTGAGGCAGAGCACCTCGCTGGCCTTGTTCAAGAGAAATCTTGACCAATGGATGGGAGATCGCAGATATACCCCAGGGATTACCTCAGTGTCACTGCTCGACAGAGGCACAGCAAAATAATGGGTATAGTTCCCCATACTAAAGGGGTGGCGTAAGCCACAAAACGATGGGCTAGGCTTGTAAATGCCCTCGGGCAGATAGCCTAGTATAAACCTATGAACCTATGAACCTAAGATGCCCAATTGAGTGCAAAGATTTATTGTGTAATCCCTGGCTTGAAGAAGCTGATGCCTGGTGGTGGCTGAAAGGAGCCAGTCGTCGAGATACGGAAACACCTGGAATCCTTGATGTCTCAGGTGAGCCGTGACCACTGCCATACATTTGGTGAACACTCTGGGGGCTGTAGTGAGACCAAAGGACAGGGCTCTGAATTGGAAATGACTGGACCCCAACCGAAAGCGGAGAAACCTTCTGGAGCGTCTGTGAATTTTTATGTGATAGTACGCATCCTGAAGATCTATTGAGCACATCCAGTTGTCCTTCTGTAAGAAGGGCAGAATTGACTGAAGTGTGACCATTCGGAATCTTGTCTTTCTCACAGACATGTTGACTCTGCTGAGATCCAATATTGGTCTCCAGTCTCCCGTCTTTTTGGGGACCAAAAGAACCTTGAGTAGATTCCGGGCTCTGAATGATCTGTTGTAACTGGCTGAATGGCTCTTTTTTGCAGAAGTTTTAAAACTTCTAACTCTGCAATTTCCCTTAGACCGGTGGAACATCTGGAAGGAATTTGAGTAAGAAAAGGGAGTTTCCTCGAAAGGAATTTTGTAACCCTCGGATATGATCGACTGTACCCATCTGTCTTGAGTTAGGGAAGGCCAGGCTTCTGGGTACAGCGATAGTCTTCCCCCGACTGCCTCCAAGGATGGACAGTCGGGCAACATCTCAGGTATGCTGAAAAGGCTTGTCAGAGAGAGGCTCACTGCTTCCTGGTTTTGTGGACCCCTCTGCCTCTAGAGCGGCGTCTGTTATTGTTACCCCTCTGCCTCTAGGGGTAAACTGACCACGTGAATCCGGCGTGACTCCTTGGGATTTGCAGAACCACATTTTGCCACCCTTCTGTCCTTTAGGGTAAGGTCTAGAAGGGTGGAAAACAGACCCCCACGGCAGAAAGAGTCTTGCCGTCCTGCTCACACCTGGTCAATGTTTCCTTCACTTGAGGGCCAAACAAAGCTGACCCATCAAAGGGAGAGTTTGTGAAGGACGCCTTAAAGGGATCTGCAAAATTACAGAGCCGCATCAAGGCTTGGCGTCTAAGAGCCACACCTGTACCTGCGGCCCTACTCGCTTCATCTGCTGCATATGATATCAGTCGCATGGAGGAGTTAGCAATAGAATTAAGGGTTCCTAGCTGCGAAGCAATTTTTTCTTGAGCCCCTGCAGCTGTGGGATCCTGTACTACTTCACCTAGCTCCTTAAGGATATCCCTTTGGAGTCTGGTGAAGTGACATAAGTCGTTCAGCGAGCGCATAGCAAAGGTCGCTGAAGAGAACATCCGCTTACCATACCTATCCATGGTCCTAGAGTCCTTATTAGGAGGATGGACAGGTACGGAAGGATCTGCAAGTTCCTTCTTAGTGGCAGCCGCCACCACCATGGCATCAGCAGGGACACCTTTCGTGAGGAATTGCTTGTCCGAAGGGGCAGTAATAAATTTAGAAGGCCTCCTAGGAACTGGCTCTACAGAGTCAGGAGCAGCCCAAGCCTTTCGAGCGATAACCTGCATAAGGGGGTCGAAAGGCGGAGACACCCAGGAGGTGGAGGGCCGAGATCCAAACGCCTCCAGGTATACCGACTCATCCTCAGAGTGATTATTGGAGGCCAGTTTCCCTCTGTTTAAGAGTTCTAGGATGTCTGAAAAGGAGACATCCTCAGAGGGGATCTTGGGGATCCCTCCGACTCATCTAAGTCGGTATCTGAAGTGATAGACTCGGGAGTCTCGTGTTTCCTCTTACAGGTCCTCTTGCGCCGAGGATCCTGACTGATCAGGAGAATCCTCGGAAGAGGGGTTCTTCCCAGTGGGGAAACCTGAGGCGGAGGATCTCTGGGTCCGGGAGCAAGAGAGATGGCAGAGATATCGACAGGCACCGTGAGGGAGGAGCTAAGGGAACAGACTGCTGGCTGAGTCCAGTGGCTAGCACACTCTTCATCACCTCAAGGCTCCTCCCAGGAGGTCCGAGAGAACCCGTTCAAGAACCAGGAACTCCAGGGCCCACCGAAGGGAAGGCTCCGAGGCAGATGTCGGAGCCGAGCTCACCAAGGCCGAGGCTCCAAGGGAAGAGTGGGGTCGGACAAGGGTCGATGCCACTCACCCCTCGGAGGAGACCAGGGAAGCCCGACCACCGAATCCCTCTAAGGAAGGTCTCAAGAGGAGATAAGAGTAGAGGCTGAGGGAGCAGAAGGGGGTATCTGTCCCTCAGCCATAGCAGAAACCATTCCAAGACTCCAGCTCCAAACTCTGAGGTAGAGTCGAAGGAGGAACTGCAAGGGTGTGGACTAATAGTCATCTGTTGAGACGGACTATGTAGCATCTGGGCCAGTGCCTGTGATTTTAATAATCTACTGACCACCCTCTCTAAATCATGGTCAGAAAGCCTGGATGACCTGGATGATCGGCTCCGATGGCTCCGTTCCGAGAGGAGAGGAGAGGCCGGAGCCGAAAGTATCGGTTCCAAGGAAGGGGACCTGGACCTCTTCCTCGAAGGAACCATCGGAGCCGACTAAACCATGGATGCTGTCGGAGCCGACAACTTTTCGGCACCGACAGAAGGTCTCGATGCATCGGCTCCGGCCGGAGCCGATACAGACATAAAAGTAACGGTGTCGGAGCCGGTCGGCGCCAACACCGAAGCCTGAGCCACATGGTGGTCGGAGCCAGTCGGAGCCGACACCGATGTGACCGAACCAGTATCGGCACCGATAGCCTTCGGTGCTGAGGGTTTGTGCAAACTAGGATCGGCTCCAGCCGGAGCCAATCTCGACTCTGAAAGAGTCGGAACCGAGGCCGCAGGCTTAGAGACAGAAGCCTGGGCCTTGGAAGACTTGGAAGTCTTAGTCGGGGCCGACTTAGCCGGAGAGCCCTCCGGTTTAAGAAGGCCCTCAAAATCAATTTGTTTCTCCTTTCCTGCAGGACTCTCTGGCTAAAAGAATGACATATTGCACAGGAGTCCTGCAGGTGGAGAGGTCCCAGGCAGTATAAGCAAGAAGTGTGACCGTCTGTCAGAGACATCTTCTGACAGCACGAGTCACACTTCTTAAAGCCTGAGACCCTTTCCTTGGACATAGTTGTAACAACACACACACAACACAGTCCCAAGAAAAAGTTATCCCAAAATAATCATTTAACTAACCTCTAATACACACACACACACCCTAACAAGGGGGGAGGTGGGAGGGGAGAAGGCCTGACTAAAAATATAAAGGAGTGAGGGATTTTCTAGTCAGAAAGGGACTTAAATTAACTATAAACGTTAAAAAATAAAGTTTTAAGTTGAAAAGGGGGCTAAAACAGTAATATCTAAGTCACTTACCAGGAGCTGGTAAAAGGAGGACCTCATCAGCGAAGCGGCAAACGAGATCTGGGTACTTACCGCCTTGCATCATGGGATATGGGGCTGCCTCGAGCTGGTAAAAGTGACTCTCGAGCTTAGCAAGTGCCGAGTCGGAGCCGAGGATCGGCTCCGAACCCATCAAGCAAGAATGAAGGCGAGATTGACAACTTAACATCAAAACTTTTCAGGCAGAAGGTTTCTGGAAAAACAAATCAACTAAAATAACTCTCTTAGAAAGCTTGGGATCTGTGGCAATCATTGGAACTGGAAGAACCAAGAGGTCAATCTCAGGGATTTGAGATTCAGGTGAGACTGACCCAAGGGATGAGATATCAAATCTGGAACCGTGTCCAAGATCCAAGGAAGACACAACAGATGAGGCCACAGAAAGGGGAACTAAACTTGTCTCAGTCAAAAGGGGGCTATGATGATCACACTAGCTCTGCAATAGTCTGCCTTCTGAAGAAACTTTATTATTGCGGGGCGGCGGGGTAAGGATAGATGTAAAGGAGACCCTGCAGCCAAGCATAGAGAATAGCATTCCTTGGTGACTGCCCTCTTGGGGAATCAGGGTGTTATTAGGGGATGCAAAGAGATTGCAGTAGGGATGGTCCCATTGGCTGAACACTCAAACTACTATCTTTGGGTCGAGGGACCACTGATTAGACATGAGGATGGTCCTTTTCAAGCTGTCTGCTAGAATGTTGGCTTTCCCCAGGATGTGCATTGTTTTCAGAAACTGTTGTGAAGACATAGCCCACTTTCATGCTCTCAAGGCCTCTCAACCCAGGAGATACAAGAGAGCTCCCCTTTGTTTTGTTTATATATCATACAACTGACATGGTGTCAGACTGGGTGGCTATTATACCCTTGGGGAAAAAATCTAGGACTACTCTCATCTCCAAGACGTTCATTGATATTCAGTGTTAAACTCTTTGCCTAGAGGGTTTTTCTGCATTTATAAGTGTTGGTCACATATCTTTGAATTTATTACTGCTCAATATCTGAGTTGTTTGGCTTCTGCTACATACCTACAATCAAATGCATTACTAGTTGCGTTAAGTACAAACTTGCAGTGTTAAAGAGTATACTACATTTTATGTTTCTGTCTATTTAATTGTTTCATTAAATATTGTGGTCTGTCTCTCCCTGTAGTTCTTTATTTTTCTATCTAATTGTTTCATAGAATACTGTGGTCTCTCTCTCTCTCTCTCTCTCTCTCTCTGCAGTAAGTGGGGGCTATTGTGTTTCATTTCATTGATATTCAGTGTTAAACTCTAAGCCTAGAGGGTTTCTCTGTATTTATAGTATTAGTCACATATCTTTGAATTCATTACTGCTCAATATCTGAGTTGTTTGGCTTCTGCGACATACCTACAATCAACTGCATTACTAGCTGAGTTAAGTATAAACTTGCAGTGTTAACGATTGTAGTGCATTTTATTTTTCTGTCTATTTAATTGTTTCATTGAATATTGTGGTCTGTGTCTCTCTGTAGTTATTTATTTTTCTATTTAATTGTTCCATAGAATACTGTGGTCTCACTCTCTCTCTCTCTGCAGTAAGTGGGGGCTATTGTGTTTCACTACATTGATATTCAGTGTTAAACTCTTAGCCTAGAGGTTTTCTTTATTCTATTTACTTTTAAGTGTTATTCACATATATATGAATTTATTACTGCTCAATATCTGAGTTGTTTGGCTTCTGCTACATACCTACAATCAACTGCATTGCTAGCTTAGTTAACTACAAGCTTGCAGTGTTAAAGATTGTACTGCATTTTATTTTTCTCTTTATTTGTTTCATTGAATATTGTAGACTGCCTCTTTCTCTCTCTCTCTCTCTCTGTAGTTATTTATTTTTCTATTTAATTGTTTCATAGAATACTGTGGTCTCTCTCTCTCTCTCTCTCTCTCTTTCTCTGCAGTAAGTAAGGGCTATTGTGTTTTGCTTCATTGACATTCAGTGTTAAACTCTTAGCCTAGAGGGTTTCTCTGTATTTATAAAGTGTTAATCACTTATCTTTGAATTTATTACTGCTCAATATCTGAGTCGTTTGGCTTCTGCTATATACCTACAATCAACTGCATTACTAGCTACAAACTTGCAGTGTTAAAGATTGTACTGCATTTTATTTTTCTGTCTATTTAATTGTTTCATTGAATATTGTGGTCTGTGTCTCTCTGTGGTTATTTATTTTTCTATTTAATTGTTCCATAGAATACTGTGGTCTCACTCTCTCTCTCTTTGCAGTAAGTCAGGGCTATTGTGTTTCACTTCATTGATATTCAGAGTTAAACTCTTAGCCTAGAGGCTTTCTTTATTCTATTTATTTATAAGTGTTAGTCACATATCTATGAATTTATTACTGCTCAATATCTGAGTTGTTTGGCTTCTGCTACATACCTACAATCAACTGCATTACTAGCTTAGTTAATTACAAACTTGTAGTGTTAAAGATTGTACTGCATTTTATTTTTCTCTTTAATTGTTTCATTGAATATTGTGGACTCTCTCTCTCACACACTCTCTCTCTCTCTCTCTCTCTGTAGTTATTTATTTTTCTATTTAATTGTTTCATAGAATACTGTGGTCTCTCTCTCTCTCTCTCTTTGCAGTAAGTAAGGGCTATTGTGTTTTGCTTCATTGACATTCAGTGTTAAACTCTTAGCCTAGAGGCTTTCTCTGTATTTATAAGTGTTAGTCACATATCTATGAATTTATTACTGCTCAATATCTGAGTTGTTTGGCTTCTGCTACATACCTAAAATCACCTGCATTACTAGCTGAGTTAAGCACAAACTTGCAGTGTTAAAGATTGTACTGCGTTTTATTTTTCTGTCTATTTAATTGTTTCATTGAATATTGTGGTCTGTGTCTCTCTGTGGTTATTTATTTTTCTATTTAATTGTTCCATAGAATACTGTGGTCTCACTCTCTCTCTCTTTGCAGTAAGTGGGGGTTATTGTGTTTCACTTGATTGATATTCCGAGTTAAACTCTTAGCCTAGAGGCTTTCTTTATTCTATTTATTTATGTGTTAGTCACATATCTATGAATTTATTACTGCTCAATATCTGGGTTGTTTGGCTTCTGCTACATACCTACAATCAACTGCATTACTAGCTGAGTTAAGCACAAACTTGCAGTGTTAAAGATTGTACTGCGTTTTATTTTTCTGTCTATTTAATTGTTTCATTGAATATTGTGGTCTGTGTCTCTCTGTGGTTATTTATTTTTCTATTTAATTGTTCCATAGAATACTGTGGTCTCACTCTCTCTCTCTTTGCAGTAAGTGGGGGTTATTGTGTTTCACTTGATTGATATTCCGAGTTAAACTCTTAGCCTAGAGGCTTTCTTTATTCTATTTATTTATGTGTTAGTCACATATCTATGAATTTATTACTGCTCAATATCTGGGTTGTTTGGCTTCTGCTACATACCTACAATCAACTGCATTACTAGCTGAGTTAAGTACAAACTTGCAGTGTTAAAGATTGTACTGCATGTTATTTTTTGTCTAATTGTTTCACTGAAAATTGTGGTCTGTGTCTCTCTGTAGCTATTTTTCTATTTAATTGTTTCAGAGAATACTGTGGTCTTTCCCTCTCTCTCTCTTTGCAGTAAGTGGGGGCTGTTGTGTTTCACTTCATTGATATTCAGTGTTAAACTCTTAGCCTGGAGGGTTTCTCTGTACTTATACATGTTAGTCACATATCTTTGAATTTATTACTGCTCAATATTTGAGTTGTTTGGCTTCTGCTACATACCTACAATCAACTGCATTACTAGCTGAGTTAAGTACAAACTTGCAGTGTTAAAGATTGTACTGCATGTTATTTTTTTGTCTATTTAATTGTTTCACTGAATATTGTGGTCTGTGTCTCTCTGTAGTTATTTTTCTATTTAATTGTCTCATAGAATACTGTGGTCTTTCTCTCTCTGCAGTAAGTGGGGGCTATTGTGTTTCACTTCATTGATATTCAGAGTTAAACTCTTAGCCTAGAGGCTTTCTTTATTCTATTTATTTATAAGTGTTAGTCACATATCTATGAATGTATTACTGCTCAATATCTGAGTTGTTTGGCTTCTGCTACATACCTACAATCAACTGCATTACTAGCTTAGTTAATTACAAACTTGTAGTGTTAAAGATTGTACTGCATTTTATTTTTCTCTTTAATTGTTTCATTGAATATTGTGGACTGTCTCTTTCTCTCTCTCTCTCTCTGCAGATATTTATTTTTCTATTTAATTGTTTCATAGAATACTGTGGTCTCTCTCTCTCTGCAGTAAGTAAGGGCTATTGTGTTTTGCTTCACTGACATTCAGTGTTAAACTCTTAGACTAGAGGGTTTCTCTGTATTTATAAGTGTTAGTCACTTATCTATGAATTTATTACTGCTCAATATCTGAGTTGTTTGGCTTCTGCTACATACCTACTATCAGCTGCATTACTAGCTTAGTTAACTACAAACTTGCAGTGTTAAAGATTGTACTGCATTTTATTTTTCTCTTTAATTGTTTCATTGAATACTGTGGACTGTCTCTCTCTCTCTCTCTCTCTCTCTGTAGTTATTTATTTTTCTATTTAATTGTTTCATAGACTACTGTGGTGTCTGTCTCTCTCCCTCTGCAGTAAGTAAGGGCTATTGTGTTTTGCTTCATTGACATTCAGTGTAAAACTCTTAGCCTAGTGGTTTTCTCTGTATTTATAAGTGTTAGTCACTTATCTTTGAATTTATTACTGCTCAATATCTGAGTTGTTTGGCTTCTGCTACATACCTACAATCAACTGCATTACTAGCTGAGTTAAGTACAAACTTGCAGTGTTAAAGATTGTACTGCATGTTATTTTTTGTCTAATTGTTTCACTGAATATTGTGGTCTGTGTCACTCTGTAGCTATTTTGCTATTTAATTGTTTCAGAGAATACTGTGGTCTTTCTCTCTCTGCAGTAAGTGGGGGCTATTGTGTTTCACTTCATTGATATTCAGAGTTAAACTCTTAGCCTAGAGGCTTTCTTTATTCTATTTATTTATAAGTGTTAGTCACATATCTTTGAATTTATTACTGCTCAATATCTGAGTTGTTTGGCTTCTGCTACATACCTACAATCAACTGCATTACTAGCTTAGTTAATTACAAACTTGTAGTATTAAAGATTGTACTGCATTTTATTTTTCTCTTTAATTGTTTCATTGAGTATTGTGGACTGTCTCTTTCTCTCTCTCTCTGCAGATATTTATTTTTCTATTTAATTGTTTCATAGAATACTGTGGTCTCTCTCTCTCTCTCTCTCTCTGCAGTAAGTAAGGGCTATTGTGTTTTGCTTCACTGACTTTCAGTGTTAAACTCTTAGCCTAGAGGGTTTCTCTGTATTTATACGTGTTAGTCACTTATCTATGAATTTATTACTGCTCAATATCTGAGTTGTTTGGCTTCTGCTACATACCTACAATCAGCTGCATTACTAGCTTAGTTAACTACAAACTTGCAGTGTTAAAGATTGTACTGCATGTTATTTTTTGTCTAATTGTTTCACTGAATATTGTGGTCTGTGTCACTCTGTAGCTATTTTGCTATTTAATTGTTTCAGAGAATACTGTGGTCTTTCTCTCTCTGCAGTAAGTGGGGGCTATTGTGTTTCACTTCATTGATATTCAGAGTTAAACTCTTAGCCTAGAGGCTTTCTTTATTCTATTTATTTATAAGTGTTAGTCACATATCTTTGAATTTATTACTGCTCAATATCTGAGTTGTTTGGCTTCTGCTACATACCTACAATCAACTGCATTACTAGCTTAGTTAATTACAAACTTGTAGTGTTAAAGATTGTACTGCATTTTATTTTTCTCTTTAATTGTTTCATTGAGTATTGTGGACTCTCTCTCTCTCTCTCTGCAGATATTTATTTTTCTATTTAATTGTTTCATAGAATACTGTGGTCTCTCTCTCTCTCTCTCTCTCTCTGCAGTAAGTAAGGGCTATTGTGTTTTGCTTCACTGACTTTCAGTGTTAAACTCCTAGCCTAGAGGGTTTCTCTGTATTTATAAGTGTTAGTCACTTATCTATGAATTTATTACTGCTCAATATCTGAATTGTTTGGCTTCTGCTACATACCTACAATCAGCTGCATTACTAGCTTAGTTAACTACAAACTTGCAGTGTTAAAGATTGTACTGCATTTTATTTTTCTCTTTGTTTCATTGAATACTGCGGACTGTCTCACTCTCTCTCTCTCTCTCTGTAGTTATTTATTTTTCTATTTAATTGTTTCATAGAATACTGTGGTCTCTCTCTCTCTCTCTCCCTCTGCAGTAAGTAAGGGCTATTGTGTTTTGCTTCATTGACATTCAGTGTTAAACTCTTAGCCTAGAGGGTTTCTCTGTATTTATAAGTGTTAGTCACTTATCTTTGAATTTATTACTGCTCAATATCTGAGTTGTTTGGCTTCTGCTACATACCTACAATCAGCTGCATTACTAGCAGAGTTAAGCACAAACTTGCAGTGTTAAAGATTGTACTGCATTTTATTTTTCTGTCTATTTAATTGTTTCATTGAATATTGTGGTCTGTGTCTCTCTGTGGTTATTTATTTTTCTGTTTAATTGTTCCATAGAATACTGTGGTCTCACTCTCTCTCTCTTTGCAGTAAGTGGGGGTTATTGTGTTTCACTTGATTGATATTCCGAGTTAAACTCTTAGCCTAGAGGCTTTCTTTATTCTATTTATTTATGTGTTAGTCACATATCTATGAATTTATTACTGCTCAATATCTGAGTTGTTTGGCTTCTGCTACATACCTACAATCAACTGCATTACTAGCTGAGTTAAGTACAAACTTGCAATGTTAAAGATTGTACTGCATGTTATTTTTTGTCTAATTGTTTCACTGAAAATTGTGGTCTGTGTCTCTCTGTAGCTATTTTTCTATTTAATTGTTTCAGAGAATACTGTGGTCTTTCCCTCTCTGCGGCAAGTCGAGGCTAGTTCGTTTCACTTCATTGATATTCAGTGTTAAACTCTTAGCCTGGAGGGTTTCTCTGTACTTATACATGTTAGTCACATATCTTTGAATTTATTACTGCTAAATATTTGAGTTGTTTGGCTTCTGCTACATACCTACAATCAACTGCATTACTAGCTGAATTAAGTACAAACTTGCAGTGTTAAAGATTGTACTGCATTTTATTTTTCTGTCTATTTGTTTCATTAAATACAGTGGTCTGTGTCTCTCTGTAATTTATTTTTCTATTTAATTGTTTCATAGAATACTGTGGTCTCTCTCTCTCTCTCTCTCTCTTTGCAGTAAGTGGGTGCTATTGTGTTTCACTTCATTGATATTCAGAGTTAAACTCTTAGCCTAGAGGCTTTCTTTATTCTATTTATTTATAAGTGTTAGTCACATATCTATGAATTTATTACTGCTCAATATCTGAGTTGTTTGGCTTCTGCTACATACCTACAATCAACTGCATTACTAGCTTAGTTAACTACAAGCTTGCAGTGTTAAAGATTGTACTGCATTTTATTTTTCTCTTTGTTTCATTGAATACTGTGGACTGTCTCTCTCTCTCTCCCTCTCTGTAGTTATTTATTTTTCTATTTAATTGTTTCATAGAATACTGTGGTCTCTCTCTCTCCCCCTCTGCAGTAAGGGCTATTGTGTTTTGCTTCATTGACATTCAGTGTTAAACTCTTAGCCTAGAGGGTTTCTCTGTATTTATAAGTGTTAGTCACTTATCTTTGAATTTATTACTGCTCAATATCTGAGTTGTTTGGCTTCTGCTACATACCTAAAATCACCTGCATTACTAGCTGAGTTAAGCACAAACTTGCAGTGTTAAAGATTGTACTGCGTTTTATTTTTCTGTCTATTTAATTGTTTCATTGAATATTGTGGTCTGTGTCTCTTTGTGGTTATTTATTTTTCTATTTAATTGTTCCATAGAATACTGTGGTCTCACTCTCTCTCTTTGCAGTAAGTGGGGGTTATTGTGTTTCACTTGATTGATATTCCGAGTTAAACTCTTAGCCTAGAGGCTTTCTTTATTCTATTTATTTATAAGTGTTAGTCACATATCTATGAATTTATTACTGCTCAATATCTGGGTTGTTTGGCTTCTGCTACATACCTACAATCAACTGCATTACTAGCTGAGTTAAGTACAAACTTGCAGTGTTAAAGATTGTACTGCATGTTATTTTTTGTCTAACTGTTTCACTGAAAATTGTGGTCTGTGTCTCTCTGTAGCTATTTTTCTATTTAATTGTTTCAGAGAATACTGTGGTCTTTCCCTCTCTCTCTCTTTGCAGTAAGTGGGGGCTATTGTGTTTCACTTCATTGATATTCAGTGTTAAACTCTTAGCCTGGAGGGTTTCTCTGTACTTATAGATGTTAGTCACATATCTTTGAATTTATTACTGCTCAATATTTGAGTGGTTTGGCTTCTGCTACATACCTACAATCAACTGCATTACTAGCTGAATTAAGTACAGACTTGCAGTGTTAAAGATTGTACTGCATTTTATTTTTCTGTCTATTTGTTTCATTAAATACAGTGGTCTGTGTCTCTCTGTAATTTATTTTTCTATTTAATTGTTTCATAGAATACTGTGGTCTCTCTCTCTCTCTCTCTTTGCAGTAAGTGGGAGCTATTGTGTTTCACTTCATTGATATTCAGAGTTAAACTCTTAGCCTAGAGGCTTTCTTTATTCTATTTATTTATAAGTGTTAGTCACATATCTAAGAATTTATTACTGCTCAATATCTGAGTTGTTTGGCTTCTACTACATACCTACAATCAACTGCATTACTAGCTGAGTTAAGTACAAACTTGCAGTGTTAAAGATTGTACTGCATGTTATTTTTTTGTCTATTTAATTGTTTTACTGAATATTGTGGTCTGTGTCTCTCTGTAGTTATTTTTCTATTTAATTGTCTCATAGAATACTGTGGTCTTTCTCTCTCTGCAGTAAGTGGGGGCTATTGTGTTTCACTTCATTGATATTCAGAGTTAAACTCTTAGCCTAGAGGCTTTCTTTATTCTATTTATTTATAAGTGTTAGTCACATATCTATGAATTTATTACTGCTCAATATCTGAGTTGTTTGGCTTCTGCTACATACCTACAATCAACTGCATTACTAGCTTAGTTAATTACAAACTTGTAGTGTTAAAGATTGTACTGCATTTTATTTTTCTCTTTAATTGTTTCATTGAATATTGTGGACTGTCTCTTTCTCTCTCTCTGCAGATATTTATTTTTCTATTTAATTGTTTCATAGAATAATGTGGTCTCTCTCTCTCTGCAGTAAGTAAGGGCTATTGTGTTTTGCTTCACTGACATTCAGTGCTAAACTCTTAGACTAGAGGGTTTCTCTGTATTTATAAGTGTTAGTCACTTATCTATGAATTTATTACTGCTCAATATCTGAGTTGTTTGGCTTCTGCTACATACCTACTATCAGCTGTATTACTAGCTTAGTTAACTACAAACTTGCAGTGTTAAAGATTGTACTGCATTTTATTTTTCTCTTTAATTGTTTCATTGAATACTGTGGACTGTCTCTCTCTCTCTCTCTCTCTCTCTCTGTAGTTATTTATTTTTCTATTTAATTGTTTCATAGACTACTGTGGTGTCTGTCTCTCTCCCTCTGCAGTAAGTAAGGGCTATTGTGTTTTGCTTCATTGACATTCAGTGTAAAACTCTTAGCCTAGTGGTTTTCTCTGTATTTATAAGTGTTAGTCACTTATCTTTGAATTTATTACTGCTCAATATCTGAGTTGTTTGGCTTCTGCTACATACCTACAATCAACTGCATTACTAGCTGAGTTAAGTACAAACTTGCAGTGTTAAAGATTGTACTGCATGTTATTTTTTGTCTAATTGTTTCACTGAATATTGTGGTCTGTGTCACTCTGTAGCTATTTTGCTATTTAATTGTTTCAGAGAATACTGTAGTCTTTCTCTCTCAGTAAGTGGGGGGGGTTATTGTGTTTCACTTCATATTGATAGTTGTTAAACTCTTAATAGCCTTTCTTTATTCTATTTATTATTTATAGTTGTTAGTCACATATCTTTAAATTTACTACTCTGCTCAATATCTTGTTTGTTTGGCTTCTGCCACATACCTACAATCAACTGCATTACTAACTTAATTATTTACTTGTAGTGTTATGTACTTTTTTTTTATTTTCTTTTTAATTGTTTCATTTGTTTCATTACTGTCTCTTTCTCTCTCTCTCTGCAGTTATTTATTTTTCTATTTAATTGTTTCATAGAATACTGTGGTCTCTCTCTCTCTCTCTCTCTCTCTCTCTCTGCAGTAAGTAAGGGCTATTGTGTTTTGCTTCACTGACATTCAGTGTTAAACTCTTAGACTAGAGGGTTTCTCTGTATTTATAAGTGTTAGTCACTTATCTATGAATTTATTACTGCTCAATATCTGAGTTGTTTGGCTTCTGCTACATACCTACTATCAGCTGCATTACTAGCTTAGTTAACTACAAACTTGCAGTGTTAAAGATTGTACTGCATTTTATTTTTCTCTTTAATTGTTTCATTGAATACTGTGGACTGTCTCTCTCTCTCTCTCTCTCTCTCTCTCTCTGTAGTTATTTATTTTTCTATTTAATTGTTTCATAGACTACTGTGGTGTCTGTCTCTCTCCCTCTGCAGTAAGTAAGGGCTATTGTGTTTTGCTTCATTGACATTCAGTGTAAAACTCTTAGCCTAGTGGTTTTCTCTGTATTTATAAGTGTTAGTCACTTATCTTTGAATTTATTACTGCTCAATATCTGAGTTGTTTGGCTTCTGCTACATACCTACAATCAACTGCATTACTAGCTGAGTTAAGTACAAACTTGCAGTGTTAAAGATTGTACTGCATGTTATTTTTTTGTCTAATTGTTTCATTGTATATTGTGGTCTGTGTCTTTCTGTAGTAGCTATTTTTCTATTTAATTGTTTCATAGAATACTGTGGTCTGTATTTCTCTCTCTGCAGTAAGTGGGGGCTATTGTGTTTCACTTTATTGATATTCAGTGTTAAACTCTTAGCCTAGAGGGTTTCTTTATTCTATTTATTTATAAGTGTTAGTCACATATCTTTGAATTTATTACTGCTCAATATCTGAGTTGTTTGGCTTCTGCTACATACCTACAATCAACTGCATTACTAGCTTAGTTAATTACAAACTTGTAGTGTTAAAGATTGTACTGCATTTTATTTTTCTCTTTAATTGTTTCATTGAGTATTGTGGACTGTCTCTTTCTCTCTCTCTCTGCAGATATTTATTTTTCTATTTAATTGTTTCATAGAATACTGTGGTCTCTCTCTCTCTCTCTCTCTCTGCAGTAAGTAAGGGCTATTGTGTTTTGCTTCACTGACTTTCAGTGTTAAACTCTTAGCCTAGAGGGTTTCTCTGTATTTATACGTGTTAGTCACTTATCTATGAATTTATTACTGCTCAATATCTGAGTTGTTTGGCTTCTGCTACATACCTACAATCAGCTGCATTACTAGCTTAGTTAACTACAAACTTGCAGTGTTAAAGATTGTACTGCATGTTATTTTTTGTCTAATTGTTTCACTGAATATTGTGGTCTGTGTCACTCTGTAGCTATTTTGCTATTTAATTGTTTCAGAGAATACTGTGGTCTTTCTCTCTCTGCAGTAAGTGGGGGCTATTGTGTTTCACTTCATTGATATTCAGAGTTAAACTCTTAGCCTAGAGGCTTTCTTTATTCTATTTATTTATAAGTGTTAGTCACATATCTTTGAATTTATTACTGCTCAATATCTGAGTTGTTTGGCTTCTGCTACATACCTACAATCAACTGCATTACTAGCTTAGTTAATTACAAACTTGTAGTGTTAAAGATTGTACTGCATTTTATTTTTCTCTTTAATTGTTTCATTGAGTATTGTGGACTGTCTCTTTCTCTCTCTCTCTGCAGATATTTATTTTTCTATTTAATTGTTTCATAGAATACTGTGGTCTCTCTCTCTCTCTCTCTCTCTCTCTGCAGTAAGTAAGGGCTATTGTGTTTTGCTTCACTGACTTTCAGTGTTAAACTCCTAGCCTAGAGGGTTTCTCTGTATTTATAAGTGTTAGTCACTTATCTATGAATTTATTACTGCTCAATATCTGAATTGTTTGGCTTCTGCTACATACCTACAATCAGCTGCATTACTAGCTTAGTTAACTACAAACTTGCAGTGTTAAAGATTGTACTGCATTTTATTTTTCTCTTTGTTTCATTGAATACTGCGGACTGTCTCACTCTCTCTCTCTCTGTAGTTATTTATTTTTCTATTTAATTGTTTCATAGAATACTGTGGTCTCTCTCTCTCTCTCTCCCTCTGCAGTAAGTAAGGGCTATTGTGTTTTGCTTCATTGACATTCAGTGTTAAACTCTTAGCCTAGAGGGTTTCTCTGTATTTATAAGTGTTAGTCACTTATCTTTGAATTTATTACTGCTCAATATCTGAGTTGTTTGGCTTCTGCTACATACCTACAATCAGCTGCATTACTAGCAGAGTTAAGCACAAACTTGCAGTGTTAAAGATTGTACTGCATTTTATTTTTCTGTCTATTTAATTGTTTCATTGAATATTGTGGTCTGTGTCTCTCTGTGGTTATTTATTTTTCTGTTTAATTGTTCCATAGAATACTGTGGTCTCACTCTCTCTCTCTTTGCAGTAAGTGGGGGTTATTGTGTTTCACTTGATTGATATTCCGAGTTAAACTCTTAGCCTAGAGGCTTTCTTTATTCTATTTATTTATGTGTTAGTCACATATCTATGAATTTATTACTGCTCAATATCTGAGTTGTTTGGCTTCTGCTACATACCTACAATCAACTGCATTACTAGCTGAGTTAAGTACAAACTTGCAATGTTAAAGATTGTACTGCATGTTATTTTTTGTCTAATTGTTTCACTGAAAATTGTGGTCTGTGTCTCTCTGTAGCTATTTTTCTATTTAATTGTTTCAGAGAATACTGTGGTCTTTCCCTCTCTGCGGTAAGTGGGGGCTATTCCGTTTCACTTCATTGATATTCAGTGTTAAACTCTTAGCCTGGAGGGTTTCTCTGTACTTATACATGTTAGTCACATATCTTTGAATTTATTACTGCTAAATATTTGAGTTGTTTGGCTTCTGCTACATACCTACAATCAACTGCATTACTAGCTGAATTAAGTACAAACTTGCAGTGTTAAAGATTGTACTGCATTTTATTTTTCTGTCTATTTGTTTCATTAAATACAGTGGTCTGTGTCTCTCTGTAATTTATTTTTCTATTTAATTGTTTCATAGAATACTGTGGTCTCTCTCTCTCTCTCTCTCTCTCTTTGCAGTAAGTGGGTGCTATTGTGTTTCACTTCATTGATATTCAGAGTTAAACTCTTAGCCTAGAGGCTTTCTTTATTCTATTTATTTATAAGTGTTAGTCACATATCTATGAATTTATTACTGCTCAATATCTGAGTTGTTTGGCTTCTGCTACATACCTACAATCAACTGCATTACTAGCTTAGTTAACTACAAGCTTGCAGTGTTAAAGATTGTACTGCATTTTATTTTTCTCTTTGTTTCATTGAATACTGTGGACTGTCTCTCTCTCTCTCCCTCTCTGTAGTTATTTATTTTTCTATTTAATTGTTTCATAGAATACTGTGGTCTCTCTCTCTCTCCCCCTCTGCAGTAAGGGCTATTGTGTTTTGCTTCATTGACATTCAGTGTTAAACTCTTAGCCTAGAGGGTTTCTCTGTATTTATAAGTGTTAGTCACTTATCTTTGAATTTATTACTGCTCAATATCTGAGTTGTTTGGCTTCTGCTACATACCTAAAATCACCTGCATTACTAGCTGAGTTAAGCACAAACTTGCAGTGTTAAAGATTGTACTGCGTTTTATTTTTCTGTCTATTTAATTGTTTCATTGAATATTGTGGTCTGTGTCTCTTTGTGGTTATTTATTTTTCTATTTAATTGTTCCATAGAATACTGTGGTCTCACTCTCTCTCTCTTTGCAGTAAGTGGGGGTTATTGTGTTTCACTTGATTGATATTCCGAGTTAAACTCTTAGCCTAGAGGCTTTCTTTATTCTATTTATTTATAAGTGTTAGTCACATATCTATGAATTTATTACTGCTCAATATCTGGGTTGTTTGGCTTCTGCTATATACCTACAATCAACTGCATTACTAGCTGAGTTAAGTACAAACTTGCAGTGTTAAAGATTGTACTGCATGTTATTTTTTGTCTAACTGTTTCACTGAAAATTGTGGTCTGTGTCTCTCTGTAGCTATTTTTCTATTTAATTGTTTCAGAGAATACTGTGGTCTTTCCCTCTCTCTCTCTTTGCAGTAAGTGGGGGCTATTGTGTTTCACTTCATTGATATTCAGTGTTAAACTCTTAGCCTGGAGGGTTTCTCTGTACTTATAGATGTTAGTCACATATCTTTGAATTTATTACTGCTCAATATTTGAGTGGTTTGGCTTCTGCTACATACCTACAATCAACTGCATTACTAGCTGAATTAAGTACAGACTTGCAGTGTTAAAGATTGTACTGCATTTTATTTTTCTGTCTATTTGTTTCATTAAATACAGTGGTCTGTGTCTCTCTGTAATTTATTTTTCTATTTAATTGTTTCATAGAATACTGTGGTCTCTCTCTCTCTCTCTCTCTTTGCAGTAAGTGGGGGCTATTGTGTTTCACTTCATTGATATTCAGAGTTAAACTCTTAGCCTAGAGGCTTTCTTTATTCTATTTATTTATAAGTGTTAGTCACATATCTAAGAATTTATTACTGCTCAATATCTGAGTTGTTTGGCTTCTACTACATACCTACAATCAACTGCATTACTAGCTGAGTTAAGTACAAACTTGCAGTGTTAAAGATTGTACTGCATGTTATTTTTTTGTCTATTTAATTGTTTTACTGAATATTGTGGTCTGTGTCTCTCTGTAGTTATTTTTCTATTTAATTGTCTCATAGAATACTGTGGTCTTTCTCTCTCTGCAGTAAGTGGGGGCTATTGTGTTTCACTTCATTGATATTCAGAGTTAAACTCTTAGCCTAGAGGCTTTCTTTATTCTATTTATTTATAAGTGTTAGTCACATATCTATGAATTTATTACTGCTCAATATCTGAGTTGTTTGGCTTCTGCTACATACCTACAATCAACTGCATTACTAGCTTAGTTAATTACAAACTTGTAGTGTTAAAGATTGTACTGCATTTTATTTTTCTCTTTAATTGTTTCATTGAATATTGTGGACTGTCTCTTTCTCTCTCTCTCTGCAGATATTTATTTTTCTATTTAATTGTTTCATAGAATAATGTGGTCTCTCTCTCTCTCTGCAGTAAGTAAGGGCTATTGTGTTTTGCTTCACTGACATTCAGTGCTAAACTCTTAGACTAGAGGGTTTCTCTGTATTTATAAGTGTTAGTCACTTATCTATGAATTTATTACTGCTCAATATCTGAGTTGTTTGGCTTCTGCTACATACCTACTATCAGCTGTATTACTAGCTTAGTTAACTACAAACTTGCAGTGTTAAAGATTGTACTGCATTTTATTTTTCTCTTTAATTGTTTCATTGAATACTGTGGACTGTCTCTCTCTCTCTCTCTCTGTAGTTATTTATTTTTCTATTTAATTGTTTCATAGACTACTGTGGTGTCTGTCTCTCTCCCTCTGCAGTAAGTAAGGGCTATTGTGTTTTGCTTCATTGACATTCAGTGTAAAACTCTTAGCCTAGTGGTTTTCTCTGTATTTATAAGTGTTAGTCACTTATCTTTGAATTTATTACTGCTCAATATCTGAGTTGTTTGGCTTCTGCTACATACCTACAATCAACTGCATTACTAGCTGAGTTAAGTACAAACTTGCAGTGTTAAAGATTGTACTGCATGTTATTTTTTGTCTAATTGTTTCACTGAATATTGTGGTCTGTGTCACTCTGTAGCTATTTTGCTATTTAATTGTTTCAGAGAATACTGTGGTCTTTCTCTCTCTGCAGTAAGTGGGGGCTATTGTGTTTCACTTCATTGATATTCAGAGTTAAACTCTTAGCCTAGAGGCTTTCTTTATTCTATTTATTTATAAGTGTTAGTCACATATCTTTAAATTTATTACTGCTCAATATCTGAGTTGTTTGGCTTCTGCTACATACCTACAATCAACTGCATTACTAGCTTAGTTAATTACAAACTTGTAGTGTTAAAGATTGTACTGCATTTTATTTTTCTCTTTAATTGTTTCATTGAGTATTGTGGACTGTCTCTTTCTCTCTCTCTCTGCAGATATTTATTTTTCTATTTAATTGTTTCATAGAATACTGTGGTCTCTCTCTCTCTCTCTCTCTCTCTCTCTCTCTCTGCAGTAAGTAAGGGCTATTGTGTTTTGCTTCACTGACTTTCAGTGTTAAACTCTTAGCCTAGAGGGTTTCTCTGTATTTATAAGTGTTAGTCACTTATCTATGAATTTATTACTGCTCAATATCTGAGTTGTTTGGCTTCTGCTACATACCTACAATCAGCTGCATTACTAGCTTAGTTAACTACAAACTTGCAGTGTTAAAAATTGTACTGCATGTTATTTTTTGTCTAATTGTTTCACTGAATATTGTGGTCTGTGTCACTCTGTAGCTATTTTGCTATTTAATTGTTTCAGAGAATACTGTGGTCTTTCTCTCTCTGCAGTAAGTGGGGGCTATTCTGTTTCACTTCATTGATATTCAGAGTTAAACTCTTAGCCTAGAGGCTTTCTTTATTCTATTTATTTATAAGTGTTAGTCACATATCTTTCAATTTATTACTGCTCAATATCTGAGTTGTTTGGCTTCTGCTACATACCTACAATCAACTGCATTACTAGCTTAGTTAATTACAAACTTGTAGTGTTAAAGATTGTACTGCATTTTATTTTTCTCTTTAATTGTTGCATTGAGTATTGTGGACTGTCTCTTTCTCTCTCTCTCTCTGCAGATATTTATTTTTCTATTTAATTGTTTCATAGAATACTGTGGTCTCTCTCTCTCTCTCTCTCTCTCTCTCTCTCTCTCTGCAGTAAGTAAGGGCTATTGTGTTTTGCTTCACTGACTTTCAGTGTTAAACTCTTAGCCTAGAGGGTTTCTCTGTATTTATAAGTGTTAGTCTAGTGGTGACTTTAATATAGATTGGCATTCCTGTAACAATGCTTACCCTACCTCACATATCAACCTCTTTGGCTTCAAACAACTTATCAATACTCCCACTAGAACCAATAAAATAAACAATAAAGCTTCTACCTTAGACTGGATTCTCACTAATACCCCCCTGCAAACCTACCAAACAGGTATTCTTCCTGACGACCTTAGTGACCACTCACTAACCTATATAATTAGAAGCAAAACCAACTTAACCTTACCCACAACCTTTAGAACCCTTCATTCAAAGAAACATTTTAACCCTGATCGGTTTCAAGCTGAACTTTTCCAATGTCATTGGGCCCCTCTAAAACATCTCCCACTCAACAAAGCAGTGGAACACTTCAACTCAACATTCTTAGCAATTCTTAATCAACCGCCCCAAGTCGAACCATTAGAACTAAAACTAAAACTGCTCCTGGCTAACCACAAATACTAAGCATAAAATCACCCTCAGAAATAAATCTTGGCATAAATGGCTCCACCAAAAGTCAAATAAACCACCAAAGGTTTAGAGAGCTTAGAAACAGTACAAAAAGCCATTCTTACAGACAAAAAGAACTATTACTTTCAACTTCAAAAACTACCAAAAGGAACCCAAAAATTCTGGTCCAGCATCAATAGTCTGCTGACCCCGGCCAAATAATTACACCCAACCCTCAGGATTCTGACCCTGATAATCCCACACTAACAGCCAATAACTTTAATTCCTTCTTCACCAATTCTATACAAATTCTAGCCAACCAACTATCTCCTGATACTTCTCAACTACCTCCAAATACCTTAATAAATACCATTCCTCCCCTTCAACTACAACCTGTATCTACCTCCTATATACAATCTCTTATCCAAAAACTTAAGCCTACCACCCCTTCCGCTGATAAGCTTCCTGCTGAATTCCTGCAACTAGCAGCAAAAGCCATTGCTTACCCTGTCTCTATCTTAATAAACAGATCAATAAAAGAAAGTAATTTCCCAGCAATCTGGAAAGTATCACATATCATTCCCCTCCATAAAGGAGGCAAATCTTACGACTTCTCCAACTATCGTCCCATAGCACTTTTATCCCCCTTAGCTAAAATCATGGAAAAATGCATACATAAACAACTACTCAATCATCTCCTCAATAGTAGCCTTCTGGCAGACACTCAGCATGGTTTCAGACCTGCTCACAGTACTACCACAGCTCTTCTCTCCTTCACCAACACAATAAACTTAAACCGTAATAACAATAATCTTACATCTTCTCTTTTCATAGACCTATCAAAAGCCTTTGATATGGTAAATCATACACTTCTTCTGCACACATTAAAATCTCTTGC
Organism: Protopterus annectens; assembly: GCF_019279795.1. Lineage (NCBI taxonomy): Eukaryota > Metazoa > Chordata > Ceratodontiformes > Protopteridae > Protopterus > Protopterus annectens. The sequence goes on from NC_056741.1 coordinate 1,553,143,432, forward strand.
CCTGGAGCCCTCTTCCCTAACCTGGTTTTCTTCCTATCTTGAAAATCGTCAGCAAGCCATACTCTGGAAAAATTCTCTCTCTGCTCTCCTCCCTATCTCTTTAGGAGTTCCTCAAGGGTCTATCCCAGGCCCACTTTTATTTTCCATCTTTATTAATGACCTTCAATCATCTATACCTAATACTACCTGCATACAATATGCAGATGATTCCACTATAATTTGCACTGCCTCTTCTCAAACAGAACTCCAGTTTCAAACACAATCAGCCTTCTCAACTGTTGAACAGTGGTTCTCCAATCGCTGTCTACTCCTTAACCCCAAAAAAACTAAATTATTACTCTTTTCACCTACCCGTAAATCTACTTTGATAAACTTCTGTATTACTGCAACTGATAACACCATAATTTCTCCTGACTCCTCAACTAAACTTCTTGGTGTTACTATTGATAATAATCTTAACTTTGACTTTCACATCAACAACACAATAAAAGCCCTTAATAAAAAGATTGGATCCCTATACAGAATAAAGTCCTTCCTCACACCTGAAACTAAGATAACCCTAGCCCAAACACATCTTATTTCTACCCTTTTGTATGCATCTCCTATTTACACTAATCTATCTAAAAGCAACCTTAAGAAACTCACTACATCTTACCACAATATTGCCCGCTTTGCCACCACATCACAATTTAGAGCTCACCACTGCCTAAACCTACAACAACTACACTGGCTGGAACTCCCTAATACACTCATTTTTCAACAACTCTTAATTGCACACAAAATTCTATACCAACCTTCTAAAACACCAGCTCTTTCCAAACTCTTGACTCCCTATATCAACCTGAAACAACTACGTTCCTCTGACAAATTACTTGTTAATATTACCAAAACTATGAACTCTGCAGGCAACTGCCTTTTTTCTAACTCAGTAGGTAAAATATGGAATAATCTTCCATCCGATCTGTCCTCTTTGCATACTCTTCCACTATTTAAAAAATAACTTTTAATACATCTTAATAAATTCTGGCTTTGCTCTTGTACCAACCCAGACTAGCCTGTTGGCATCCTTAACTCTATCATAAACTTTTCTTATCCACTTGGATGTTATCTTCTACTTCAACTGAGATATTACCCCTATTTATTGTAAATATTACATAACTCTTTTTAGCATAAAAAAAAAAAAGTTTGTGTATTATCTACCATGGTTCAAAACTACCTTTTATATACTTTATGATCTCATACCTTATTATATTGTTTTGCTAGGATTGTTCTGATAAGTTAAAATCTATAATATTTGTATGTTCTTTTTTTTACATTTTTACCTTTGTATAATTACACTTGTACTATGTCTTCTTATGTATTTCCAATATTGTTTTTAACCTCAGGAGCTTTTCTCCCCGGGCCTCCACTGAAAATGGACATTAATCCAGCTGGACTAGCCCGGTCAACAAATGTAAAATAAATAAATAAAATAAAATAGTCACTTATCTATGAATTTATTACTGCTCAATATCTGAGTTGTTTGGCTTCTGCTACATACCTACAATCAGCTGCATTACTAGCTTAGTTAACTACAAACTTGCAGTGTTAAAGATTGTACTGCATTTTATTTTTCTCTTTGTTTCATTGAATACTGTGGACTGTCTCTCTCTCTCTCTCTCTCTCTGTAGTTATTTATTTTTCTATTTAATTGTTTCATAGAATACTGTGGTCTCTCTCTCTCTCTCTCTCCCTCTGCAGTAAGTAAGGGCTATTGTGTTTTGCTTCATTGACATTCAGTGTTAAACTCTTAGCCTAGAGGGTTTCTCTGTATTTATAAGTGTTAGTCACTTATCTTTGAATTTATTACTGCTCAATATCTGAGTTGTTTGGCTTCTGCTACATACCTACAATCAACTGCATTTGATATTCCGAGTTAAACTCTTAGCCTAGAGGCTTTCTTTATTCTATTATTTATGTGTTAGTCACATACTATATGAATTATTATTCCTCAATATCTGAGTTGTTTGGCTTCTGCTACATACCTACAATCAACTGCATTACTAGCTGAGTTAAGTACAAACTTGCAATGTTAAAGATTGTACTGCATGTTATTTTTTGTCTAATTGTTTCACTGAAAATTGTGGTCTGTGTCTCTCTGTAGCTATTTTTCTATTTAATTGTTTCAGAGAATACTGTGGTCTTTCCCTCTCTGCGGTAAGTGGGGGCTATTCTGTTTCACTTCATTGATATTCAGTGTTAAACTCTTAGCCTGGAGGGTTTCTCTGTACTTATACATGTTAGTCACATATCTTTGAATTTATTACTGCTCAATATTTGAGTTGTTTGGCTTCTGCTACATACCTACAATCAACTGCATTACTAACTGAATTAAGTACAAACTTGCAGTGTTAAAGATTGTACTGCATTTTATTTTTCTGTCTATTTGTTTCATTAAATACAGTGGTCTGTGTCTCTCTGTAATTTATTTTTCTATTTAATTGTTTCATAGAATACTGTGGTCTCTCTCTCTCTCTCTCTCTCTCTTTGCAGTAAGTGGGGGCTATTGTGTTTCACTTCATTGATATTCAGAGTTAAACTCTTAGCCTAGAGACTTTCTTTATTCTATTTATTTATAAGTGTTAGTCACATATCTAAGAATTTATTACTGCTCAATATCTGAGTTGTTTGGCTTCTACTACATACCTACAATAAACTGCATTACTAGCTGAGTTAAGTACAAACTTGCAGTGTTAAAGATTGTACTGCATGTTATTTTTTTGTCTATTTAATTGTTTCACTGAATATTGTGGTCTGTGTCTCTCTGTAGTTATTTTTCTATTTAATTGTCTCATAGAATACTATGGTCTTTCTCTCTCTGCAGTAAGTGGGGGCTATTGTGTTTCACTTCATTGATATTCAGAGTTAAACTCTTAGCCTAGAGGCTTTCTTTATTCTATTTATTTATAAGTGTTAGTCACATATCTACGAATTTATTACTGCTCAATATCTGAGTTGTTTGGCTTCTGCTACATACCTACAATCAACTGCATTACTAGCTTAGTTAATTACAAATTGTAGTGTTAAAGATTGTACTGCATTTTATTTTTCTCTTTAATTGTTTCATTGAATATTGTGGACTGTCTCTTTCTCTCTCTCTGCAGATATTTATTTTTCTATTTAATTGTTTCATAGAATACTTTGGTCTCTCTCTCTCTCTCTCTCTCTCTGCAGTAAGTAAGGGCTATTGTGTTTTGCTTCACTGACATTCAGTGTTAAACTCTTAGCCTAGAGGGTTTCTCTGTATTTATAAGTGTTAGTCACTTATCTATGAATTTATTACTGGTCAATATCTGAGTTGTTTGGCTTCTGCTACATACCTACAATCAGCTGCATTACTAGCTTAGTTAACTACAAACTTGCAGTGTTAAAGATTGTACTGCATTTTATTTTTCTCTTTAATTGTTTCATTGAATACTGTGGACTGTCTCTCTCCCTCTCTCTCTCTCTCTCTCTGTAGTTATTTATTTTTCTATTTAATTGTTTCATAGACTACTGTGGTCTCTGTCTCTCTCCCTCTGCAGTAAGTAAGGGCTATTGTGTTTTGCTTCATTGACATTCAGTGTAAAACTCTTAGCCTACTGGTTTTCTCTGTATTTATAAGTGTTAGTCACTTATCTTTGAATTTATTACTGCTCAATATCTGAGTTGTTTGACTTCTGCTACATACCTACAATCAACTGCATTACTAGCTGAGTTAAGTACAAACTTGCAGTGTTAAAGATTGTACTGCATTTTATTTTTCTGTCTATTTAATTGTTTCATTGAATATTGTGGTCTGTGTCTCTCTGTGGTTATTTATTTTTCTATTTAATTGTTCCATAGAATACTGTGGTCTCACTCTCTCTCTCTCTTTGCAGTAAGTGGGGGTTATTGTGTTTCACTTCATTGATATTCAGAGTTAAACTCTTAGCCTAGAGGCTTTCATTATTCTATTTATTTCTAAGTGTTAGTCACATATCTATGAATTTATTACTGCTCAATATCTGAGTTGTTTGGCTTCTGCTACATACCTACAATCAACTGCATTACTAGCTGAGTTAAGTACAAACTTGCAGTGTTAAAGATTGTACTGCATGTAATTTTTTGTCTAATTGTTTCACTGAATATTGTGGTCAATGTCTCTCTGTAGCTATTTTGCTATTTAATTGTTTCAGAGAATACTGTGGTCTTTCTCTCTCTGCAGTAAGTGGGGGCTATTGTGTTTCACTTCATTGATATTCAGAGTTAAACTCTTAGCCTAGAGACTTTCTTTATTCTATGTATTTGTAAGTGTTAGTCACATATCTATGAATTTATTACTGCTCAATATCTGAGTTGTTTGGCTTCTGCTACATACCTACAATCAACTGCATTACTAGCTGAGTTAAGTAAAAAGTTGTAGTGTTAAAGATTGTACTGCATGTTATTTTTCTGTCTATTTAATTGTTTCACTGAATATTGTAGTCTGTGTCTCTCTGTAGTTATTTTTCTATTTAATTGTTTCAGAGAATACTGTGGTCTTTCTCTCTCTGCAGTAAGTGAGGGCTATTGTGTTTCACTTCATTGATATTCAGTGTTAAACTCTTAGCCTAGAGGGTTTCTCTGTATTTATACATGTTAGTCACATATCTCTGAATTTATTACTGCTCAATATTTGAGTTGTTTGGCTTCTGCTACATACCTACAATCAACTGCATTACTAGCTGAGTTAAGTACAAACTTACAGTGTTAAAGATTGTACTGCATTTTATTTTTCTGTCTATTTGTTTCATTAAATACAGTGGTCTGTGTCTCTCTGTAGTTATTTATTTTTCTATTTAATTGTTTCATAGAATACTGTGGTCTCTCTCTCTCTCTCTCTCTCTGCAGTTAGTTTCATGCCCTCCCTCCTTGTTCTTGTTCTGGTATCACTCTTGGTGGCTTTGGAATTGCCTGCCCCTCCTATAAATATGAGTTTGAGCACTCCTTCTTGGTCTATCTCATTTGCTCCCTCAACCGAGTAGAGTGAGATCATATTTTGACTTCAGACACTCCTACCTGTCCCATCTGTGCAGCTCTATCCCAGCTCTATTCCAGTCTTGTCTCTCTAGCTCATTCTACCTAATACAGAGAGAAAAGTTGTGAAGTGCACGCCACTTAGTTCCTTAATTTTGAATTATCTTCTGTTTCTCCTTTCTCCCTTTCTCTTTCCAAAAAAAAATTTCTATGCTTGTTTTCTGCCTTTCCTGTAACTAGTCTAGTCCAGATACAGATTTGCTGTAACCAGGACTGTTTCTAAGCTTCTGAGCCTCCAAAGCCTTTCTGTGTTGGAGGGAAGCCTTTTAGCTTATAAGTGGGAGTGGTAAGCACTAGGTAGCCTATCTGCCACAAGAGTGGTTTCTGGCCCAGAAATTGTAGTTTATTGGCCGTTGGGCAGTTTTTTTTGTCTCTTTCAACTTTCTGGTTTAAAAGCCTGCGTTTGTGCTTGTTTGCCACCTTTCCTGTAACTAGTCTAGTCCAGATACAATTTGATATATTCAGGACTGTTTGTAAGCTTCTATGCCCCCCAAGCCTTTCTGTGTTGGGGGGAAGCCTTCTAGCTTATCAGTGGGAGTGGTAAGCACTAAGTAGCATATCTACCACAAGAGTGGTTTCTGGCACAGAAATTGTAGTTTATTGGCCATTTGGGCAGTTTTTCCATCTATTTCAACCTTCTGGTTTAAAAGGCTGTGTTTGTGCTGCTTTCTCACCTCTCCTGTAACTGGTCTAGTCCAGATACAGATTTGCTGTATCCAGGACTGCCTATAAGCTTCTGAGCCCCCCAAGCCTTTCTGTGTTGGAGGGAAGCCTTCTAGCTTATCAGTGGGAGTGGTAAGCACTAGGTAGCCTATCTAACACAAGAGTGGTTTCTGGCCCAGAAATTGTAGTTTATTGGCCATTTGGGCAGTTTTTCCATCTCTTTCAACTTTCTGGTTTAAAAGCCCAAGTTTGTCAAGTCAAGTCAAGTCAAGTCAAATTTTATTTATGTAGCACCTTACAGACATAAAAATGCCACCAAAGTGCTTCACAAAATACAATAAATACAACATTAAACATAAGCAATCATCCCACACTATTAAAAGCTAACTCATAAAAATAGGTTTTTAGCTTTGATTTAAAAACTGCCACAGAGGAGGACTGCCTAATATAAAGCGGAAGCTCATTCCAAAGCTTTGGAGCTGCAACTGAGAAGGCTCTATCTCCTCGCATCTTTAATCGTGTCCTCGGAACTACAAGCAGGGACAAATCTTCTGAACGAAGTGCCCTAGTAGGAACATAAGGATGCAACATCTCTGCCAAATATTTTGGGGTTAAACCATTCAGAGCCTTATAAACCAATAACAAAATTTTAAAATAAATCCTATAAAAAACAGGTAACCAATGTAAAGCTGCCAATATAGGCATAACATGATCAAATTTACGCTTGCCTTCCAAAAATCTCCCTGCAGCATTTTGAACAAGCTGTAATCAAGTAAAACACCATGACTCACTCCAAATAAAATGGAATTACAATAGTCTAGACGTGAAGTTATAAATGCATGCAACACAATTTCAAGATCATGTCTAGTCAAAAATGGCTTTACTTTAGCCAAACGTCTTAAATGATAAAAAGAAGATGCCACAACCCCATTTACATGATCCCTAAAACATAAATCTGTATCTATCTTCACTCCTAAATTAACAACAATATCCTTTAAATAAGGAGTCAATTCACCACAATCCACCATCGAGGAATCAGTGTAACGGCTTGGACCAAAGAGCACTACTTCTGTCTTCCCTTCATTAAGACTTAAGAAATTTTCCATCATCCATGTTTTAACCTCACACAAACAATCTAAAACCTTCAATATTGATCGATCACTAGCCTCATCCAAAGGCTGATAAAGTTGGCAATCATCAGCATATAGATGAAAATCAATATCATACTTCATAATATATCCCCAAAGGCATGATATATATACAGAACAATAAGGGCCCCAAAATTTAACCCTGTGGAACTCCCCAAGGAAGATGCAAAAAATCAGAAGAATAACCACTCATTTGAACACACACCATTCTATCAGAAAGATAAGACTGAAACCAGCTTAACGCCGGACCAGTAATTCCCACATAATACTCAAGACGATGTAATAACACCTCATGATCTACTGTATCAAAAGCAGCTGTCAGATCCAATAGAACTAACAACACAGATTTTCCACTATCAGTTGCAAGAAAAATATCGTTTAAGACCTTCAATAAAGCTGTCTCAGTACTGTGTAATGGCTTAAAACCAGATTGAAAGTTTTCTAAAAGATTACTTTTACTTAGAAAATCCAATAGCTGACGATACACCTCTCCAACACCTTACTCAAAAAAGGTAACTTGGAAATTGGCCTATAATTAGATGGCACAGATGCATCTAAACCAGATTTCTTCAGTAGTGGATGAATAACCACCTTTTTAAAATCATTCGGCACAACACCAGAAACTAAACTGGTGTTAATTATTTCCAATATAACTGGAGCCACTGTTAGAGACACATCCTTACATACAAAAGAGGGTAAAATATCATAAGGAGAACCACTAGGCTTAGCCTCAGCTATTAATTGAATCACATCTGACAACACTATTGGCTGAAACACACATAATTTCTCAGAAACAGAAATCAAAGGACTCTGTAGAGAAACTCCAGGCACAACCATTCTTAACTTAGCAAACTTATCCATAAAAAACTTAAGAAATTCATTACACATTGTAGTAGAGGCCTGTACAGAAAAATGATCCTGTACATTTAAAACAGAATCAATCACACTATACAAAACCCGAGGGTTATGAGAGTTTTCAGAAACAATATTAGAATAATATACATTTTTTGCAAACTTTACAGCATCCTGATAATCCTTCCAACTCTCCCTCAGTGCAATTAAAGATACATTAAGCTTATTTTTCTTCCACTGCCTTTCATATCTTCTACACTCTCTCCTAGCAGCTTGAGTAACATCTGTTGGCCATCGATTCTTTAATGAACTTTCCTTTTTTAAACGCAATGGTGCGATAGTATCTAAAATATCCTTACATATCTCATTAAAACAGCTTAATAATTCATCTAATGAAGACCATTCTAAGAAATGAGTCAAGGCCTCATTAAATAATAATGAAAACTTCTCAAAAGTATCTCGATTAAAAAAACGACTAAACCTAACTGGTACAATATGCTTATCTATGCTAGAATGAAAAGTTATATCAAATAAAATAGGTTTATGATCAGAAAAAACAGCATCTTGAATACACAAATTTTTTACATCAAGCCCAGAAAATAGTACCAAATCCAATGTGTGACCACATACATGAGTGGCCCCACTAACACACTGATTCAAATTAAAACAATTTATCAAATCATAAAAATCTGAAACAAGAGGTTTTTCCGGACAGCAAACATGAATATTATAGTCCCCAAGTAACATAATTTGATCATATCTTAAAGCATACTCAGCTAAAAATTCAGAAAACTCAGATTGTGCTTGTTTCCCACCTTTCCTGTAACTAGCCTAGTCCAGATACACATTTGCTTTATCCAGGACAGTTTGTAAGCTTCTGAGCCCCCCAAGCATTTCTGTGTTGGAGGGAAAAATTCTAGCTTATCAGTGGGAGTGGTAAGCACTAGGTAGCATATCTACCACAAGATCCAGGTACAGATTATTAGTTTTAGCACTTGAATTTGCTTATTCGTGCTCAGCACTTGTTCAGAACTTGTTAGCACTAAATAAGCTACAAATTACTACAGCACTCAACCTTCCTCTTTACCTAGAGGAAAACAATTTTTGTACTTACTTTCCTCACTTGCTTAGAGAAAAAAAAGAAATTATGTACCTACCATAATGTTCCATGTTATTTGTCTTCATCCTGCCTTCTTTCTGGCTGGTTGGGATCAGAGCCGATCCTCGGATCTGACTCGGCCATCTTCTATAGCTCATATCTCATTGGTAATAGCTAACCCCAGACATAGCCAGAGAATCAACCTGTCCAAACAAACAGGTTGAGCATACCTGTCATACTCTCTAAGTCAGTAGAGGAAACAAACCAGAGAACACTCAGCCAGTGAAACCAAAACTCCTCTCGATCCAATAGGACAGAGGGACGGAGGGTTGGACGCAAGAAAGAACACGAGATGAAGACAACTAACATGGAACGTTATGGTAGGTACATAACTTCTTTATGTTAAGTTGTCTATCTCAACTTTGTTTCTTGCTGGCTGGGACAGCATCCCTAGCACCTACAATCCTGGGTGGCTCATTGGAACAGACTTTTCAGAACAGTGGAACCAAAGTTAGCTCTACTTCTGGAGACTATATCTAACTTGTAATGAGAAATAAAGGTATGAGGGTTTGCCCACGTAGCAGCTGCGCAGATCGAGTCCATGGGCTACCTAGAGGCTACAGAGGTGGCCAAGGCCCTAGTAGAATGACCTTTTGGTTTGATAGGCAACCCTTTGTTTCTCAGTTGATAGATGAAGGTAATAATGTGAGACATCCACCTGGATAAGGTCACTTTGGAAACTGGGAGACCTGGTTTGCCCCGAGCATAGGAAAGGAAAAGTTGGTCCGACTTCCTTATATCCTTCATTCTATGCAGGTAAAAATGCAATTGTGTAAACATCCAATTGGTGTAATTTGTATTCTGCCTTGTTGGTGTGGTTAGGGAAAAACACAGGGAGGTCTATAGATTGCTTGAGATTATTTTCTGAGCAGACTGTCGGAAGGAAAGAGGGATTAGTCCTCAGAGCAACCCTGTCCTTATAAAAAACTAAGTACGGAGGATGAACACTTAGTGCCTGAAGTTCAGAGATGTGTCTGGCTAAAGTAATAGCTACCAGAAAGAGAGTTTTCCAAGATAGAAACTTAATAGAGCAGGATGCTGCTGGTTCAAAAGGGGGCATAATTAAGGAGGTTAGTACCAAATTAAGGTCCCAAGGAGGAGGGGGATCTCTCACCGGGGGTCTAAGGAGAGTAGTCCCTCTGAGAAAAGCTTTACACAGCTTATGAGACATAATGTTTACATTAGACAACCCAACATGAAAGTTAGAGATGGCCGCCAATTGAACCCTGATTGTAGCAGAAGCGGACCCTGAATGAAACAGTTCTGCTAGGAACTCCAAGATTTTGTGTACTGGAGCTGAAAAGGGATCTATGTTCCAAGCCTCTGCCCAACAAGAAAAATGTTTCCATTTGCTAGCATAAGTCTTTCTAGTGGCGGACTTGTGAGAGGAGACAATAATCTCACGAACGGCCAGGGAAATGCTGAGAAGCCTGGCTAGCGGTGGAAGTGGAGCAACCAAGCTGTGAGCTGGAGTGTTTGGAGGGATTAATGCAGCCTGCTTGACTGATGAATCAGCAGGTCTGGAATAGGATCCAGAGTCCAGGGCTGTTCGAGAAGGTAACGGTGCAGGAACAGAAACCATATCTGTCGAGGCCAGTAGGGGGCAATGAGGATCATTTTGCAACCCAACAATAATGCTTTCTGTATGAGTTTCGGTATCAGGGGAAACAGAGGAAAGGCATAAAGAAGTCCCTAAGGCCAATCGTGGACTACAGCGTCTCTGGAAGAGTGACCGGGAAGCGTAAGAAGGAAGAAGTAGTTGCTGCATTTGCTGTTGAAAGGGGTGGCAAAAAGATCGCAGCAAGGCTGGCCCCGCTTGCAGAAGATCAGATCTGCAACTACCTGATTCAGAGACCACTCGTGAGACATGAGAATAGCTCTGCTGAGCCTGTCCACTATGACGTTGGACCTCCCAGGGATGTGCGTCGCAATCAGAAATCATTGGGAGGAGATTGCCCACTGCCAGAGTCTGAGTGTTTCTCGACATAGGAGGTAGGACCTGGTTCCACCCTGCTTCTTGATTTACCACACCACTGACATGTTGTCCGTTTGAATTGCAAGGGTCCCAGAGGGGAGACAGTCCTGAAGAGCTTGCAATGCTAGAAGCATGGCTCTCATTTCTAAGACATTTATGTGCAGATGGTACTCGTGAGGCTGCCAAGTGCCTTGGACTGTTCTGCCCTGATAATGCCCCCCCCACACCCTATCAGGGAGGCATCTGTGGTCACTGTGGCAACCAGAGGGGGCTGAATGAATGATCTGCCCTAAGACACTAGTTGGGAGACCATCCACCAGGAAAGGTGCCTTTTGCATGTTTCTGTAATCATGATCATGTGAGACATGGGCAACTGTTGAAAAGACCACTGTGTGAACAGAAGCCACTGAAGAATTCTCATGTGAAAGCGGGCCAGAGGTATTAGAAGAAATGCTGCTGCCATGGAACCCAGAGTTTGAAGGACCAACCTGACTTGGACCTTTTTGCACTGCATTAGAATTTGTACTTGCTGTCGAATTGTGGTCACCCTGTCTGGCGGTAGCCTTGCAGACATACTCCTTGTGTCTAAGTCTGCTCCTATATAGGTAACAGATTGACAGGGCAACAAGGCAGATTTTTCGAAGTTTATTGTAATGCCTAGCTGGGAGCAAATTGTGATTGTGTAGTCCCTGGCTTGTAGAAGTTGATGCCTGGTAGTAGCAGTAAGGAGCCAGTCATCTAGATATGGAAACACCTGGAATCCTCGATGTCTCAGGTGAGCCGTGACCACTGCCATACATTTGGTGAACACCCAGGGGGCTGTGGTGAGACCAAAGGGCAGATCTCTGAACTGGTAATGACTGGCTCCCAGCCAGAAGCGAAGGAATCTCCTGGAGCGCCTGCCCATCTTGATGTGATAGTATGCATCCTGGAGATCTAAGGAGCACATCCAATTGTCCTTACCCAGAAAGGGTAGAACGGACTGTACTGTGACCATCTGAAACTTTTTCTTTGAACAGACTTGTGTAGTCTGCTGAGATCCAGAATCGGTCTCCAGTCCCCTGTCTTTTTTGGGTCCAAAAAGAACCTTGAGTAAGTTCCGGATCCATGTTGGTCTGCCAGGACTTCCTGGATGACTCTTTTTTCTAGCAGTTTTGAAATATCTATGACTGCTTGGTCCCTCAGATTGGGTGGAACATCTGGAAGGGATTTGCTTGACGGTAAGGGGGGTTGAAAGAAGGGAATTCTGTAACCTCTGGATATGATCAATTGTACCCATTTGTCTTGTGTTAAATTCTGCCAGGCTTTTGGGTACAGTGATAGTCTTCCCCAGACTGCCTTCAGAGGCAGGCAGCCGGGCAACCCTTCAGGGATGCTGGAAGGGCTTCTCAGAGAAGGATTCTCTGCTGCTCTGGTTCTGCAGACCCCCTCTGGCACGAGGACGGCATCCGTTGTTGTTGTTTACTCCCCTGCCCCTGGAGGAAAAATTACTACGTGTGTCAGGCAAAGCTCCCTGGGGTTTTCGAAACCACATTTTACCACTCTTCTGACCCTTGGGGTATGGTCTGGAAAGATTGGAAAAATGGACTCCCACAGCAGAGAGAGTCTTGCCTTCTTGTTCACACCTAGTCAGAGTGTCTTTCGCCTGTGGTCCAAAGAGAAAGGAACCATCAAAGGGGGTGTTGGTGAATGACGTTCTAAAGGGTTCCGCAAAATTACACAGCCGCATCCATTAGTGTCTCCTAAGGGCCACACCTGTACATGCGGCTCTATTCGTACTATTGGCTGCATAGGAAATGAGCCTCATGGAGGAGTTGACCACAGAATTAAGGTTCGCCGGCTGAGAAGCCACTTTAGCTTGAGCCCCTTCAGCTGATGGATCCTGAAGAGTATCTCCGAGCTCTTTAAGGAGATCCCTCTGAAGCCAGGTAAAATGGCATAAGTAATTCAGTGACCTCATAGAAAAGGTCGCTGAAGCAAACATTCGCTTCCCGTATCTATCCATAGTCCTGGACTCCTTGTTAGGAGGATGGACAGACAAAGAAGTTTCTGCTAACTCTTTCTTAGTGGCTGCTGCTACCACCATGGCATCCACAGGAACACCTTTGGTAAGGAACTGCTTATCAAGGGGTGCAGTGGTAAACTTGCCGGGTCTCCTCGGGGTGGTTCCACTGTATCTGGGGCTGACCAAGCCTTTCAAGCCACCACTGACATGAGTGGATCGAAAGGCAGAGAAACCCAGGAGGTGGAAGGTCGGGAACCGAATGCATCCAGGAATACAAACTCGTCCTCGGTAGGGGCTAGGGGAGTCCAGTTCCCCCTCTGCTTAAGCATTTCTAGGATGTCTGAGAAGGAAACATCTTCAGAGGGGGATCTCAGGGACCCTTCTGATTCATCTAAGTCTGTATCAGAATTGACAGACTCAGGGGAGTCAATGTGCTTCCTCTTGCACTTCTTCTTCTGAGGGGGCTCCTCGGAATGATCAGGAGAGGCCTCGGAAGAAGAGGAAACACCCAATGGGGTGCCCTGGAGCACCGGTTCCCCATGCTTGGGGTCTGGAAGAGGAGCAGAGGTTGACACAGGCACTACAGGGGACGGAGCCGGTGGGGTCAAACGTGGAGCTGACTCAGTGGCCAGAACACTCCTCATGACATCAAAGGCATCCCTGTCATGATGCAGAGAATGTTCCGGTTCCGAGGAAATCGGAATCCTTCTCCGCACCAAGGGAGACGGCTCCGAGGCCGATGTAAGAGCTGAGCTCACCTGCACCAAAGCTCTGAGAGGGAGAACGGGGTCAGACAAGAGTCCAATGCCACTCGCCCCCTCGGAGCCTAGATCCCTCGATGGATGGCACCATCGAGGGAATCAGAGCCGACGACAGAACCAAAGGAGAAATAGTTATCGGAGCCGACGGTTCCACACCTCGAACCCCAACGAACTCCGGCTCTGAGCTCAATGGAGTCGGAGGAGGAATATCGATAGAAGTGGATGGAGCCGACACCTGTTGAGGAGGGCTGGACAACATCTTAGCAAGTGCCTGCGACTTCAGCAACCTACTGACCACTCTCTCCACGTTGTGATCTGAGAGCCTAGAGGACTGAGAGGAGTGGGAACATCTGTGACTGAGCTCACTCTGCAGCAGGGGAGACCGAGGAGCCAAATGTATGGATTCCAGAGAAGGGGACCTCAGCCTCTTGTGGCTCCTCGATGGCTCCGAAGACACTGATGGAACCGACGGGGAGATAGTCTCCTCAGTTCCGACTGGAACCGAAGTAGCAGGTAAAGTTTGAACCAATGACGGCTCTGAGCTTGGAGCCAACGATTTGGTCGGTTTTGGGGATTTCGTAGGCTGAGTCTTGGCCGGTGAATCCTGGGGCTTGAGAAGACCCCTCAAAATAAGCTTATTCTTGCGCTCCTGCAGAACTCTTGGGCTAAATGCATGGCATACAGAACAAGAGTCCTGCAGGTGCACTGCGTCTAAGCAATAGATGCAAGAAGTGTATCCATCTGTCAGAGACATTTTCTGACAGCATGAGTCACACTTCTTGTATCCAGACACTTTGGATTCTTTAGACATATCTGACAATAAACCTGTAAGATACTACTCTGATTTTTGGCCAAAAGGCCGAACAGCGATAACAAAAAATCACAACACTAACAACAAAAGGCAAAAACACACAGTATACTACAGCTAAAGATTGTTTTTTTTTTTTTTTTTTTTAAACTTAACAATAAGAAGGAAGAAAAGGCTTAAAATAAACTCTATCTACAAGAAGAGATAGGAGTGGGGGGAGGGGGAGAACTCTCTAATTTAAATGAGTTCTAAGGGAAAGGACTACCAATACAATAAATTAACACAACAAGTTACAGACTACAATTTAAACAATAAACTCCTAGAAAAAGCACTAATCTGACAAAAAACAGTTTAACAAGAAACTTATACGAGCCTGAGCCAGTAAGAAAGACACCTCACAGCTGAAGCGGCAAACAAGATCTGGTAGCTAGCGCTAGGCATCATGGGATAAGGGGTAACCTCGAGCCAGTAAACAGCTCTCGAGCTATAGAAGATGGCCGAGTCGGAGCCGAGGATCGGCTCCAATCCCAACCAGCAAGAAACAAAGGCGAGATAGACAACAACATCAGCTATTATACTCACTTTACTCACTTGTCTAGAGGAAAGTAGTTTTTTATTCAGGCATGTCTAAGAGTCAGCTCCCATTGTTCTCTCCTGTCTATCTGATAAATCTGAGCATCTTGGGGCAATGTACCAATTGCCTCATGTACACAGACAACCCTCTCCTCCTACCACCCAACACCACAACTTGTGAGAGATGCACTTATCTAGCCAAACTGGAGGTAAAGCTCTCTCCAACCAACACTGAACTTGACAGTCAAGAGGAGAAGGTAAACACTTGCACCACACCACACTCATCACATAGTCCCACTAAACCTACACCAGCAAAATCCACACATAGATACACAAAAACATTCATGGAGGCTCTCAATAATAATCTGCTGAAGCAACAGAGACCTCCAAAGCAGAAACGCAAGCAAACTCCAACCCCCAACACAACCAAAATGACACATACCAACCTGGTAATGAGAGCCACAAACTAACCAAAAAATCCAAGTAAATCGAATCCGGACAGGTGAATGAAGAAAATTTATTTTAATAAATATGAATACAAGTTAAAACCAATTTGTAACACAAAATAACAAAAAGTAAGCGCTTTCGTTTGTGCTAATGACAAACTTCCTCTGACAAATAAACATCATTTCCTTCCAGTTTAAAATGCTGAATGAAAGTCAAATCACTTCTCTCATTTGCCATCTCCCTATGTCATGAATGACATAACTACTTGAAAACAACCCTTCAAAGAACGAATACTATGTTAATATACAAAAAACTGTGATAATAAAAATAAGTATATACTAATGTTATGTAATATATATATAGTATATAATGTAATATATAAATAATATTTTAGTTGTGTACCATAAAAAAACCTTTTCAGTATTATGTTACAATGTATATACATTTTTTTATGTAAATATTTTTTAAGCATATTAGTAAGTATGAATTTATGAAGTTCAGGATGGTTTTTATCAGTATTTCTTATAGGTATTTTTTATGGTACACAACTAAAATATTATTTATATATTACATTATATACTATATATATATATATATATATATATATATATATATATATATATATATATATATACATATATATATATATATATATTACATAACATTAGTATGTACTTATTTTTATTATCACAGTTTTTTGTATATTAACATAGTATTTATTCTTTGAAGGGTTGTTGTCAAGTAGTTATGTCATTCATGACTCATAGGGAGATGGCAAATGAGAGAAGTGATTTGACTTTCATTCAGCATTTTAAACTGGAAGGAAATTATGTTTATTTGTCAGAGGAAGTTTGTCATTAGCACAAACAAAAGCACTTACTTTTTGTTATTTTGTGTTACAAATTGGTTTTAACTTGTATTCGTACTCATTACAACAACTTTTTCTTCATTCACCTGTCCAAATGACACATAGCCCACAGACTTAGTGTGGCAATAAACCACAGCCCATAAGGCAAAACAACTTACCCAACACACTAGTCATAGGTGACTCTATAGTCAGGCACACTGATGTCCCACTCACCAGGCTAAACAAGGAGAAGGTTACTGCCAGCTGCCTGTCGGGTGCCAGGATCTGTCACATAACCCACGCACTCAGGTAACTCCACAAGTAAAAATATGACTCTTGTCATTGTCCATGTCAGTGTGAATGACCTGAGATGTACCTCCCTGGACTACATTAAAAGAGACATGGAAGAGCTCTCCGATCTTGTAGCCCAGCAGATAGACCCTAGCTCTGAGCAGCATCCTGCCATCGCCCAGAATGATACCGCAGTACAAGGATAAAATGATTGACTTCAACAACTGGCTAAGCTTCTGGTGTCATTCTAAGGGGATCCCGTACCTGTCTGCCTGGGAAGACATGGTCAACAGACCACAATGCTTTGCCAGAGATGGCCTGCACCTGTTGCCCCTGGGATTCTGGATACTGGCAAAGGGTCTTGCTGCCCCTATAGTGCCCTTTTTAGGCAAGGTTCAAATGACAAATTCTCCACCGTAACAGGAACAGGCAAGCAAAAACTGAGGGTAATGCTACTCCATGATAGAAGTCTAAATCTCAAAATGCACTCACTGGAGGCACTCCTTAAAATGGAGAACATCGATATCTGTGCAGCAACTGAGACCTGGTTCAAGGCTCTAGAGAGCACCCCTGCATTACCAGGCTATAACTCATACCACACTTTTTGGCCATTTAACCTGGACCAGAACACCAAAGGCGGAGGTGTGTCCATATTCATTAAGGATATCCAAACCTCCAGGCTAGCTGAGCAGCATAATGCATCCAAGGTTATCCAAGTGCAACTAACTCTGGGAAAAATTGCAGTCCAAATAGTACCTTGCTACAGATTCCCCACCATGCCCCAGGATTCCCAATCCTCTTTTCTTGATATACTGGAAAATATTAGGGTTTAACCAAACACCCTAATAATGGGTGATTTCAACTACCCCATCATTAACTGGGAAAACTTCTCATGTACCAACTCCTAGGCTCAACGCTTTCTGGAATTCATAAATTCCAATGCCTTGGATCAACTTATCGACACCCCCAACAGGGGCAACAATATCCTAGACCTAGTCATTACCAACATGAGTGACCGGTGTTCCACACCGGAAGTCAAGTCCTCGCTGGTCAGATCCGACCATAAGCTAATCACCCTTGATATCCACATACCGCCCCCACCCACCATTAAGGAAACCACGGTAAAAAATTTCTCCAAAGCCAACTTCATGCTTCTTAAGACAGAAGTGGCGAACTTCATGACACCCATGCAGATAGACATTACAGTTGCTACTGCTGAATCCTACACAAATGCACTCTATAAGCACTTACACGAGTGCATGGATCGTGCTATCCCAAACAGAACCAAGACGCTATCCTCCAAAAAAAGGAAGCAAATCTGGTGGTCCCCTGCCATAAACAAACTCTACAACAGATGGAAAAAACTGTTGCAAAAGAGAGTAAAATCCCATGAGTGGAGGAGCTCCCTGGTCAGCCTCAGGAAGAAGCTGCGATCCCTTATAAGATCCTCCAAAGCTAGCTACAAAAACAAAACCGCCACTGATTCTAAGGGCAACCTCTAAGCATTCTATAGCTATGTCAAGAATCTCAATGGCAGCACCCAGATATGCTCTGAGTTACAGCACAACGGCACGAAAATTACAGAACCAACTGATATTGCCAACATCTTGGCAGATAGGTTCAGTGCAAACTTTACACCCCCTCTCACCCCCTAATGGGCCCATATCTATACAGGAAGACTGCAGAGTCCCTGTAATCACATCTATGCAGGTAAAAGCTGCACTCTCTAAAACCAAAAACACAGCATCCATGGGACCGGACAACATCCCAGGCTGCGTTTTACATGAACTTCAGAACGAACTGGCTCCCCGCCTAAGCACTATGTTCAATCATAGTCTCACATCAGGCTTTGTGCCCACTGAATGGCGCACAGCAACAGTTATCCCACTCAACAAACAGGGAGCCACCACTGATCCTGGGAACTATCGCCCTATTAGCCTGACAAGCCTGGTCTGCAAGGTCATGGAACATATCATCATGGAATTCAAAGACATCGGTAACCTCCAAACTCTGGACCCCACCCAGCTCGGGTTTGTGAAAGGCAGATCATGCCTTCAGAACCTGATCAACTTCTTTGAGGCAGTCACCAAAGCCGTAGATGAGGGTAAGGTGGTTCACGCAGCCTATCTTGACCTCGCTAAGGCTTTCAACACCATCCCCCATTCTGAAATTATAGCTAAACTCACTAAACTGGGTATAAATCCCTACATCACAAGATGGGTTGCCAACTGTTTCACTGACAGAACCCACACTGTAAAAGTTGCAGACTCCAAATCTGACTTCAAACCAGTGACAAGTGGAGTACCACAGGGTTCAGTCCTGGGACCTCTCCTGTTTGGTATCTACTTCTCTGAAGTACAGGCTAACACAGAAGACCTCTGGCTAACAAAGTTTGCAGATGACTGCAAACTAGGAGCCATAGTCGAGGCTATACTGCTCAGACAAGCTCCACGTGGGTTTACAGAGTGGTCCTAGCAGCAAGGAACTCGAAAAAGCGACTACCTTCTGGATTTAAGTATCTTTGCTTTTTTTCACTGAAAATAGCTTGTGCTGCTTACTTTGAACTAGCCTGAACTGTTTTTTTACTGATTACTGCATTTATTTTAAAATCTGCACTTAAAGTTACATTTAGTCGAATTTAGTCGACAGTTTGCTTGTTTGTTTAATTGAACTGTGGAGGCTGCCCACTAAAGTGGGCTAGCCTGTGTAACTAATTTATCACTGTCTCTGCATTTTCTGTGTATTTCTACAAAAAAAAACAAAAAAAACAAAAAAATAATCCTTGTTTTCCTGCCTTTCTCGACTAGTTTAGACCAGTATACAGGCATTGCTGTATTCTGGGCTGTGGTGTAGTTCCTTTGTTGTCCATTACCTTACTTGGATAGAAGGAAGTTTCTTTGCTCACCAGTGGGAGTGGGGAGCCTTGAGCAGCCTACCTATCCTTGGGGGAAGTGACCTCAGCACAAGAAGCTGTTAGTAATTGGTTGTTTGGGACCATTCCTAGCTCTTTTGTAGTTCACTGCTTAAAATCCGCCTCTGGACATTTTTTTCTGGCTATACTGCTCAGACAAGCTCCACGTGGATTTACAGAGTGGTCCTAGCAGCAAGGAACTCAAAAAAGCGACTACCTTCTGGATTTAAGTGTCTTTGCTTTTTTTTCACTGAAAATAGCTTCTGCTGCTTACTTTGAACTGGCCTGAACTGTTTATTTACTGATTACTGCATTTATTTTAAAATCTGCACTTAAAGTTACATTTAGTCGAATTTAGTCGAAAGTTTGCTTGTTTGTTTGTTTAATTGAACTGTGGAGGCTGTCCACTAAAGTGTGCTAGCCTGTGCAATTAATTTATTACTGTCTCTGCATTTTCTGTGTATTTCTACAAAAAAACAAAAAAATAATCCTTGTTTTCCCGCCTTTCTCGACTAGTTTAGACCAGTATACAGGCATTGCTGTATTCTGGGCTGTGGTGTAGTTCCTGTGTTGTCCATTACCTTACTTGGATAGAAGGAAGTTTCTTTGCTCACCAGTGGGAGTGGGGAGCCTTGAGCAGCTTACCTGTCCTTGGGGGAAGTGACCTAAGCACAAGAAACTGTTAGTAATTGGTTGTTTGGGACCATTCCTAGCTCTTTTGTAGTTCACTGCTTAAAATCCGCCTCTGGGCATTTTTTTCTGGCTATACTGCTCAGATAAGCTCCACGTGGGTTTACAGAGTGGTCCTAGCAGCAAGGAACTCGAAAAAGCGACTACCTTCTGGATTTAAGTATCTTTGCTTTTTTTCACTGAAAATAGCTTCTGCTGCTTACTTTGAACTAGCCTGAACTGTTTTTTACTGATTACTGTATTTATTTTAAAATCTGCACTTAAAGTTACATTTAGTCGAATTTAGTCGAAAGTTTGCTTGTTTGTTTGTTTAATTGAACTGTGGAGGCTGCCCACTAAAGTGTGCTAGCCTGTGTAACTAATTTATCACTGTCTCTGCATTTTCTGTGTATTTCTACAAAAAAAAAACAAAAAAATAATCCTTGTTTTCCCGCCTTTCTCGACTAGTTTAGACCAGTATACAGGCATTGCTGTATTCTGGGCTGTGGTGTAGTTCCTGTGTTGTCCATTACCTTACTTGGATAGAAGGAAGTTTCTTTACTCACCAGTGGGAGTGGGGAGCCTTGAGCAGCCTACCTATCCTTGGGGGAAGTGACCTCAGCACAAGAAGCTGTTAGTAATTGGTTGTTTGGGACCATTCCTAGCTCTTTTGTAGTTCACTGCTTAAAATTCGCGTTTGCACGGCTTTGCGCGGTCGTGCGCAGTGCCGGTTAAACAAGGTTAAACTTTTTCTGGCTCCGCCAAGTCTGCTCTTCAATTTTTCCCTTAGAACTGTTCTACTTGCAATCTAAACAGCCTATACTCTATCTGAAAAGCTCAGCACTTGCTCCTTAAGCATTTTTTATACAGGTAAAGCACTCTTAAACAAACAAAAGTACTTCATTCACCTAAATTCTGTTGAGTACCCATTTCCCTATAGGTCCTTTCTGACTCAGTTACACAGCAATCTTTTTCACTATTTCTAGCATGTCGAAGGGTCAGTTGCTGGCATCCTCTCCTGTTCAGCTGGTGAATCTGGGAATCTTGAGGCAATGTTACAATTGCCTCATGTACACAGACAACCCTCTCCTCCCAACAAATACAAATATATGCGAGAGATGCAACTATATAGCCAAACTGGAGGCTGAGCTCTCTCATTTCAGTACTGGCAAGACCAGTCAGGAGGAGAAGGTAACCACGCACACCACAAACCCAGTCTCACATAGAACTATCACAATTGCAAACCAAACACATAAACACACAAAAACATACTCGGAGGCACTGATTAAAAATCTACCAAAACAACAGAGGCCTCCAAAGCAGACACCCAAGCAACCACCACCTCAAGACATAGCACATGCAACACATAGTTCACAAGGTCAGTGTGCTAAACAGTCACAGCCCTTAAGGCCAAACAACATGCCAGACACACTTGTAATAGGTGACTCCATAGTCAGGCACACTGACATCCCACTCACCAGACTGATCAAGGAGAGGGTCACAGTAAGCTGCCTGTCGGGAGCTAGAATCCGCCACATAACACAAGCACTCAGATCACTCCACAGCAAGTACAAATATGACACAGTCATTGTACATGCCGGTGTGAACGACCTGAGACGTACCTCCCTGGACTACATGAAAAGAGACATAGAGGAGCTCTCTGATTATGTAGCCCAGGCCGGTATGACCCTGACCCTGAGCAGCATCTTACCCTAACCAAGAATGATGCCACAGTACAAAGACAAAATGATCAGTTTTAACAATTGGCTTAATTACTGGTGTCATTCTAAGGGGATCCAATGTCTGTCTGCTTGGGATGACATGCTTGACAAGCCACGCTGCTTCGCAAGGGATGGCTTGCACCTGTCACCCCTGGGCTTCCGGATATTGGCCAAGGCTCTTGCCACCCCCACAGTGCCATTTTTAGGCAAGGCTCAAATGAAAAACCTACCTCCCTAGAAAACACAAGTGGAAAAAAGCTAAGGGTAATGCTGCTCAATGCAGAAGTCTAAACCTCAAGATGCACGCCCTCGAAGCCCTCCTCAGTATGGAGAACATCGATGTCTGTGCAGTGACTGAAACCTGGTTCAAGGCTCCTGAGAGCACCCCAGCACTATCAGGTTTTACCTCATATCATGCTTTCCGGCCCCAAAACTTGGAACGAACCACAAAAGGAGGGGGGGAGTATCCATTTTCGTCAAAGATACCCACGCCTCCAGGTTAGTGGCAACGCACGAAGCATCAGAGACTATCCAGGGGCAACTAACCATAGGCAAAACTGCCTTACAGTTTGTAGCATGCTGCAGACCACCCTCTCAAACTCAGGAACCCCACACAGCCTTCCTGAAGACACTGGAGAGTATGAATGTCTCTCCAAATACCATCATTTTGGGAGACTTCAACTACCCAAACATAGACTGGGAACATTACTCAAGCCCCAACACCCTAGCCCAAAGGTTCCTAGAATTCATAAACTCAAATGCAATGGAACAACTAGTCACCATTCCCACAAGAGGAGACAATATACTAGACCTGATCATCACAAACATGGGGACAAAATGCTCCACACCGGAAGTACATCCCTCCTTGGTAAGATCAGACCATAAATTAATCTCACTGGAAATCCACATCCTGGCCCCACCCCCTGCACAAAAGACCACAGTGAAGAACTTCTCAAAAGCAAACTTCACACTTCTTAAGACTGAAGTGGCATCTTTCAGGGCCCCTGGGCCAGTGGAAACCACAACCCACACTGCTGAATCCTTTGCAAATGCCTTCTATGGGCACCTTCAAGAATGTATGGATCATGCAATCCCAAATAAAACCAAGACCCATTCCCCCAAAGGCAGGTGCCCGGTCTGGTGGACCCCAGCCATAAACAAACTTTACAACAGGAGGAGGAAGCTACTACAAGACAGAGCAAAATCCCTAAAAGGGAAGGCATCTCTGATCAGTACTAGCAAAAAAACTACGATCACTCATAAAATCACCCAAGGCCAACTTTGACAGAAAAATCGCAAAAGACACAAAAGACAATCACAAGGCGTTCTTTAGCTATGTTAGAAACCTGGGTGGAAACTCCCAGATATGCTCAGAATTAGTCCAAAATGACACAAAATACACTGAACCCACTGACATTGCCAACATTCTGGCAGACAGGTTCAGTGCAAATTTCTCCTCCCCCCTCCCCCTCAAAAGGAGAAATAACTATCCCAGCAGAGTGTAGCCTCCCTAACATCTCAGATGCCCAGGTGAGAGACGCCCTCTCTAAAGCTAAAAACACAGCATCAATGGGACCGGATGGTGTCCCGGGCTGTGTGCTACATGAACTCCAAGAGGAACTAAACCCACACATAAGGCTGCTGTTTAATCTTAGCCTTACTACAGGATATGTACCCAAAGAGTGGCGTACGGCAACAGTGGTCCCACTTCACAAAGGCGGTGCTTCTATGGACCCTGGAAATTACCGCCCCATAAGCTTGACGAGCCTGGTCTGCAAAGCTATGGAGAGGATCATTATGGAACTCATAAACAAAGACATTGGGGACCTACAGACATTGGATCCTACCCAATTTGGCTTTGTCAAGGACAGATCCTGCCTTTTGAACTTGGTCAACTTTTTTGAAACAGTCACTAAGGCCATTGATGAGGGTAAGGCAGTTCACACAGCCTACCTTGACCTTGCAAAAGCCTTTGACACAATACCCCACTCGGGCATCATAGACAAACTCACCAGCTTAAATGTAAACCCATATGTCACAAGATGGGTTGCAAACTGGCTCAAGGACAGAACCCACAGGGTCAGAGTTGCTGGAGCTATGTCAGACTCTAAGCCGGTGTCCCACAGGGCTCAGTCCTGGGACCCCTCTTGTTCAGCATTTATTTTTCCGAGGTACAGGCAAACAGGAGGATTGTGGCTGACAAAGTTCGCAGATGACTGCAAACTGGGTGCCATAATTGATACTCCAGCGGACACAAACATCCTTCAGAGAGGCCTCATAGAAATGGATAATTGGTGCCAGAGCCATGGCCTTAAGCTGAACGCCAAAAAAAGTATAGTCATACCCTTTGGGAAAAACAAGGTACCGACAAATTACCACATAGGCGGTAATCCATTAAATACGGAAGAGGTAATCAGGGACCTAGGGACCCAGGTTGACAGTAACCTCTCATTTGACACTCACATTGCCAAAGTGGTTAGGAAGACCTTCTATATTGCCCACCTTATCATGAAGGGTTTCACATCTAGATCAAGAGAGGTCATTGTGCCCCTGTACTCTTCTCTTATCAGGCCAATGATTGAGTACAATGCCCCGTTTGGGATGTATCTCACCCGACACCTGCAGCAGTTGGAAAGACCCCAAAAGTTCCTCACCAAGAGGATAAAGGGTCTTAAACATATGTCATATGCTGCCCGACTGAAAAACTCCAGCTCTATTCAGTCGCATACCGCCTACTCAGAGGTGATCTGTGCCTGACGTACAAGGCCATGTCCAATCCTGAATTAATGGACATGCTCCACCTCAGAAAATCCAAATCCATCAGAGCCATGAGAACAAGTGACTTAAACCTCAACACAGAAATAAATAGAACGTGCTGGAGGGACAGATTCATAACCCAGAGGCTCCCTACACTCTGGAACAGAATCCCAGTCCATGTTAGGCAGAGCCCCTTACTGACTCTATTCAAGAGAAATCTCGACGAGTGGATGGGAGATCGTAGGTTTACCCCGGGGGTCATCTCTGTGTCACTACTAGACAGAGGCATAGTAAACTAAACCCTAAAAGGGCGTAGTATTCTCATCCTAAGGGGTGGTGTAAGCCACATACACTCTGGCTAGGCTTATAAATGCCCTAGGGCAGATAGCCTAGTACGAACCTATGAACCTATGAGTCCCCAAATGATGTAGACATCCTACAGAAGGGCCTCACTGTGACAGATGTCTGGTGTCAGAAGCATGGCCTCAAGCTCAGTGCCAAAAAGTGCATTGTCATCCCCTTTGGTAAAGACTCTGTACCCATGAACTACCACATAAACAGCAGTCTATTTAATGCTGAATGTGTGATAAGAGACCTTGGGACACAGATGGACAGTAGTCTCTCCTTTGATAATCACATCGCCACAGTAGTCTGGAAATCCTTCTGTGTGGCACACCTCATCACAAAAGGATTCTCATCCAGGAAAAGAGAGGTCATTGTTTCCCTCTACTTGGCACTCATTAGACCCATTATAGAGTACAATGCCCCTTTTGGAATGTACCTTGCAAGACATCTGCAGCAGATGGAAAGGCCACAGAAGTACCTCACAAAGAGGATTTTTGGCCTGAAACAGATGCCCTATACTGACCATCTCAAAAAAACTCCAGCTTTACTCTGTAGCATATCACCTACTCTGAGGAGATCTCTGCCTAACATATAAAGCTATGTTAAACCCAGAGCTGTTGGACATGCTACACCTAAAGAAATCCCAATCCCTCCGAGCTACACGCTCTAGGGACCTAAACCTTGTCACCACAATAAACAGGACATGCTGGAGGGATAGATTCCTGTCCCAGAGACTTCCTATACTCTGGAACAAGCTATCCATATATGTCAAGCAAAGTTCCTCATTAGCACTCCAAGAAAAATCTTGATGAGTGGATGGGAACTAGGCAATACACCCCGGGGATCACTTCTGTGGCTCTGCTCAACAAGGGCACAGGAAATTAACTTTCTTGGGTGGCGTAAGCCAGGGAAACTTGTTGGCTAGGCTTACTTAGGATAGCCTAGTACCTACCTATGAACCTATGAAAGACTGTCCTCTGTGACCAGATACCCTGAATTCTCTTCCCTTTAAAGTGCCCCCACCTCCCCACCCCAGAAAGGAAGTGTCCATGGTAACCGTGGCCTGTGGCTGAGGCAGAACAAAAGGATGACCAGCTGCTACATGGTGAGACTTTATCCACCAAGCAATGTGGTGGAGGCATATGTTGGTAAGACAGATGGGAAGATCCATGCTATAGGATAAGACTGACCACTGGACCAACAGGGTCCAATGAAGAACTTACATGCGGAACCTCACTAGTGCTACAAGACAAACTGATGCAACCATAAACCCGAGGAGCTAAAGAACTAAGAATGCTGGAGGCCTCTGAGAATTTAAAACCTGGGATGCTTGTATGTGTAGGGAGGATTGTCTGGAAGGGGGCAATTTGACTGATGATATCCAGATGACATCTGATAAATTCCAGGGCTTGTACTGGTTGCAGACTGGATTTTTTGCAGTTTACAGAGATGCCCAAGGATTGACCGAGTTGAAGCTTGGCTTTAATTAATGTCGCCTTTGTGGAAGCTGAAAGAGGCAGTCATCCAGGTAGGGAAAGACCCTTAACCCCTACAGCCTTAACCAAGCTGTGGCTACTACCATATATGTATTGAATACCCAAGGGGCTCTGCTGAGCCCAAAGGGCAGTGCCCAGAACCAGAATTACTGGTTTCTGACTGGAATATGATACTAGGCATCCTTGAAATCTACCAAGCAGATCCATTCATCCTTACTCAGCAAAGGAAGAATGGAGTGCACTGTAAATATCCAGAACCTAGTTTGTTTCACATAGTGAATCAACTTGCTGGGGTCCAGAATGGGACTGAAGTCTACTTTTCTTTGGCACTAAAAAGAAACCTCCTTAGTATGGTGGAATCTCTTGGATAACTCTGTTGTTTCTCTTCACAGATCGGTTGGAATGTTGGAAAGGGATTTTTGATTCTCCCTTGGAGCACAGAGAAAAGAAACGGAATAACCTCTAGATACAACTCTCAGCGCCCAAGCATCTGAAGTGATGGCCTCCCAAGCTACAGGATGGACAGCCAGTTGACTCCTGACTGCCTCCAGAGAGCAGCAGCTGGGTAAGCTTTCAAGGGCGCTGAAAGGGCTTACTGAAGAAAGACTTCAGAAGCCTTGATTTTGCTGACCACCCCTGCTGCTGGGGCAGGGTCTCTTGAAGTTTTCCCTCTTGCTGTGGAAGGCACCATCTCCAGGAGTATCCTGGAAGAACTGTTGTGAGTTACAAAAAAAAAGTCATTCCGCTCCCCCTTTCTGGTTCTTGGAAAAAAACCTTTGAGGAGTGTCAAACACCCAGGGAGCTCTGGTGAACCCAAAGGGCAATGCTCAGAACTGATAAGGTTTGGCACCCACTGGAAATCTGATAGTAGGCATTCTTGAGGTCTACCAAGTACATCCAGTCATCCTTCCTCAGCAAACTGTGTCGGTCCTTCCTGATCACGTCTGGTCATTGTATACTTGACTTTTGGACCAAACAGACTGGAACCATCAAAACTGACATTTAGAAAGGATGCCTTTAAACAGTCCACGAAGTTACATAGGGGCATCCAGGAATGGTGGTTCACTGTAATAACTTTGCATGAAGCGCAAGGCTAACCATGTGCAGAGTTTGAAAGAAGCCTCATGGATACGTTTAAGTTAGATTGCGTAGGTAGACAGCAAAGCCTATAGAAACTTCTGAGCCACCTGTAGTTGCTGTGTTGACAATGTCTTTGACATCTCCTTAATCAAATCTGCCTGGAGCCTTGTCAAATGTGCCATGTAATTCAACACATGCAAAGCAAAGATAGCTGACATACTTTCATAAAAGCATCATTCTTATTTTAGCTGCTGCCATACAAAGTATTCTGCACTGACCAAAAACTTAATTTAGTCTAAATTTACAACTAGATGGTTTAAGCTAAGAGCTACAAATGAACTTCACCATGTTGAACTAAGTTTGTTACCCATCAATTATCACTTACATGCCATGTGATTTTGAGCAAGTCACAATGCTGTCAGA
Source organism: Protopterus annectens (assembly GCF_019279795.1). Lineage (NCBI taxonomy): Eukaryota > Metazoa > Chordata > Ceratodontiformes > Protopteridae > Protopterus > Protopterus annectens. The sequence continues at coordinate 1,553,171,439 of NC_056741.1, forward strand.
TCACAAGTGCAACAGAGCACCTGTGTGTAGTGAGCTTGCTTGATTAACAAATATAGGGGGATTCAGTCTCCTCTTTGTTTTAATTCTAAGGCAGTTGAAGTGTGTTTTAAAACGAATACTCTCCTTTTCAAAGAAAGAAAATGATTTTGGATTTGACTTATCCAAACTGCAGTAGACTAGTTATGTAAAAAAGAAGAAAGATGGGAAGCAACAGAATGGGTGTGCCACTAAAAGCATACCATGGGTATCAAATGGTATTAAGGAGTGCAAGTCCCAGTCAATAACTAGTTGTATACTGCATCCACTGTTTCTTTTTCTTAAAGTTTGTGGGAGTTCACAGTCAGTATAATTAGTAAAGGGGGTACATGGGTGATTCTTCCCAACAAACATGCTTATTTGTGTGTTTTTTTAAATAGCAAAATATCATGTTATCAGTGTGGCCAATTACATAGGCATTGCTTTGTTAATTGTGTGTGATCATTTCTGATGATGCAGTTACCTGGGTTTATAATGTGTGTGGTCTTTCATTAGCTAGGCTATGAAGTGTTGGCTGTTGACTACCTACCTAGTGATGACTTGTCCTGTGATGAAAAAGTGGATCCCTGATGTTATTTTAAACAGTACTTATGTGAGTAACACTAGATCCTTTACGTCCTACACTATCCAATATGACTGTTAGATACAGAGCTGCTTGACAGATCCAGTCTGACCTTTTGTCACTACTCCTTGCCTCAAGCAACATAAGAAAAGCTTTCCTCCCAAAACCCTCCTGTGCAGTAACCAACTCACAACTTCCATATCCTACTTCATCCAGTCCATCCGATCCACCTGTTAGGACAGACTCCCAAGCTAACTGAATTTCCAGGTGGCATCATAGGGTTCATAGGTAGGTACTAGGCTATCTGCCCAAGGGCATTTATAAGCCTAGCCAGAGTGTGTCAGCTTTCGCCGCCCCATTGATTAATTAACTGAGCCTCTGTCAAGCAGAGCCAATGAAATTAACCCAGGGGTATATTTTCTGTTACCCATCCACTTGTCAAGGCTTCTCTTGAAGAGTGTTAGTGAGGGGCTCTGCCTAATATAGTTAGGAATTTTGTTCCATAGCATGGGGAGTCTCTGTGACAGGAATCTATCCCTCCAGCATGTTCTATTTATTCTTGTGGTGAGGTTTAGCTCACTAGAGCACATGGCTCGCAGTGACTTGGATTTCTTTAGGTGGAGCATGTCCATCAATTCTGAGTTGGACATGGCTTTATAAGTCAGGCAGAGATCACCTCTGACTAAGCGATGTGCCACTGAGTACAGCCGGATTTATTTCAGTCGGGCTGCATAGGACAAATGTTTGAGGCCAGTAATCCTCTTGGTGAGGTACTTTTGTGGTCTTTCCACCTGTTGGAAGTGGCTTGTGAGGTACATCTAAAATGGGGCATTGTACTCTATGATGGGTCTAATGAGTGACGAGTAGAGGGGCACTATAACCTCTTTATTTCTAGATGCGAACCCCTTAGTAATTAGATGGGCCACATAGAAGGATTTCCTAACTACTTTGGCAATATGATTGTCAAAGGAGAGATTACTATCTGCCTGGGTCCCCAGATCTCTTATTACCTCTTCTGTATTAAGGGGGCTGCCACCTTTGTGGTAATTTGTGGGTGTTTTGTTTTTCCCAAACGGGATGACTATGCATTTTTTGGCATTTAGCTTGAGGCCATGACTTTGACACCAGGTGTCTGTCTCAGTAAGGCCTTTTTGGAGGATGTCCGTGTCAGCTGGAGAGTCAATTATGGCTCCCAGTTTGCAGACATCGGCGAACTTGGTTAGCCATAGTCCTCTTGTGTTTGCCTGTACTTCTGAGAAATATATGCCGAACAGTAGGGTTCCCAGAACCGAACCTTGTGGGACACCACTTATGACTGGTTTAGAGTCAGACCTGGAGCTTGCTATTCTTACCGTGTGAGTTCTGTCTGTAAAGCCAGCTGGCAACCCATCTTGTGACGTAGGGGTTTATGTTCAGGCTGGTGAGTTTTTCTATAATACCCGAGTGAGGAATGGTGTCGAACGCCTTGGCGAGATCAAGGTAGGCTGTGTGATCCACATTTCCCTCATCTATGGCCTTGGTAACTGTCTCAAAGAAGTCAACCAGGTTTAGTAGGCATGATCTGCCCTTAACAAATCCAAACTGGATTGGGTCAAGTGTTTGGAGGTTCTCAATGTCTTTGTTAATGAGTTCCATGATGATGTGCTCCATAGCCTTGCAGACCAGGCTAGTCAGGCTTATGGGGCGATAGTTGCCAGTGTCAATTGTGGCACCTCCTTTGTGGAGCGGAATAACCAGTGCTGTGCGCCATTCTATGGGCATGTAGCCTGTGGAGAGGCTGAGGTTGAACAGCGTGTTTAGGTGGGGGGTTAGTTCATTCTGTAGTTCGTACAAGACACAGCCTGGGACACCATCTGGCCCCATTGATGCTGTGTTTTTGGCTTTTGAAAGGGCTGTTTTCACCTGTGCTTCTGTGATTTCCAGGACACTACACTTTTCCGGTATTGTTGTGGGCCCTTTTGAAGGGGAGAGGGAGGTGAAGTTTGCACTGAATCTATCTGCCAGTATGTTGGCAATATCAGTAAGTTCAGTATATTTTGTGCTATTTTGCACTATCTCAGAGCATATCTGTGACTTGCCACTTAGATTCTTGACATAGCTAAAGAAGGCTTTGTGGTTATATTTCGAATCCTTGGCTATTTTTCTTTCGAAGTTAGCCTTGGATGATTTTATGAGGGACCTTAGTTTCTTACTGATACTGATCAGGGATGTCTTTCCTTCTTGGGATTTGCTTTTTTTCTGAACTAGTTTCCTCCTTTTGTTGTATAACCTGTTTATGGCAGGGGTCCACCAGACTGGTTTCCTTCTCTTAGGGGAGTGAGTCTTGGTTTTGCTAGGGATGGCACGATCCATGCATCCTTGTAGGTGCTCATAGAGTGCAATTATAAAGGATTCTGCATCTTGGGCAGTGTTATCCTTTAGCGTGGGGGCTGTGAAATTTACCACTTCTGCCTTAAGTAAGGTGAAGTTTGCTTTAGAAAAGTTTTAAACTGTGGTTTCCTTGGTTGGGGGTGGTGGTGGGGTGTGGGCATCCAGGGTGATTAGTTTATGGTCTGATCTAACCAGTGATGGGTTGACTTACGGTACGGAGCACCTGTCGCCAATGTTGGTGATGACCAGGTCCAATATGTTGTGGCCTCTGGTAGGGGAGTTTACCAGCTGATCCAGGGCATTTGAGTTGATAAATTCCAGGAAGCGCTGAACCTGGGAGTTTGTACTCAAGTAGTTTTCCCAGTTAATGGTAGGGTAATTGAAATCTCCCAAGATGAGGGTGTTCGGTAGGACCTTCATGTTTTCCAGTGTCTCCAGAAAGGCAGAGTGGTGGTCCTGGGTCATGGAGGGTGATCTGTAGCAGGCCACAATTTGCATTGCAGATTTGCCCGATGTTAGTTGCACATGGATGATCTCAGAGGTATCATACTGCGCCACTAACCTGGAGGTGTGGGTATCCTTGATGAATATGGATACACCCCCTCCTTTTGTGTTTTGGTCCATGTTCTGTGGCCGAAATGTGTGGTATGAGTTGTAGCCCAGTAGTGCTGGAGTGCTCTCTGGAGCCTTGAACCAGGTTTCAGTTACTGCACAGATGTCGACATTCTCCATACTTAGGAGTGCTTCGAGCGCATGCATTTTGAGATTTAAACTCTTGGAGTTGAGTAGCATAACCCTCATTTTTTTACTTGTGCTGTTTATGGAGGTGGGTTTGAATTTTGAGCCTTGCCTAAAAAAGGCACTATGGGGGCAGCAAGAGCCTTGGCCAGTATTCGAAAGCCAAGGGGTGACAGGTGCAAGCCATCTCTTGCAAAGCAGCGTGGCTTGTCGAGCATGTCATCCCAGGCTGACAGACACTGGATCCCCTTTGAATGACACCAGAAGCTTAGCCAATTGTTGAAATTGATCATTTTTTCTTTATACTGAGGTAACATTCTTGGTGAGGGCAAGATGCTATTCAGGGTCAGGGTCATACCCGTTTGGGCTACATGATCAGAGAGCTCTTCCATGTCTCTTTTCATGTAGTCCAGGGAGGTACGGCTCAGGTCATTCACACCAACATGAACAATGTCAGAGTCATATTTGTACTTGTTCTGGAGTGATCTGAGTGCTTGTGCTATGTGGCGGATTCTGGCTCCCGACAGGCAGCTAACAGTAACCTTCTCCTTGTCCAGCCTAGTGAGTTGGGCATCAGTGTGCCTGACTATTGAGTCACCTATTACTAGTGTGTTAGGTATGTTATTTCACCTTAAGGGCTGTGATTGTACGGCACATTGATTTTGTGTTTTATGTGTTATCTGGTTTGTGACGGGAGGTTCAGATTTTGTGGGTGTCTGCTTTGGAGCTCTCTGATGCTTTTGCAGGTTTTTATTTAGAGCCTCAGAGTATGATTTCATGTATTTATGTGTATTTTTTGCCAGTGCTGGTTTAGTAGGTCTATGTGAGGCTGGAGGTGTGGTGCAAGTGTTAACTTTCTCCTCATGACTGTCTGTTCCAGTCTTGGGTGGAGATACCTTAGCCTCCAGTTTGACTGTATAATTTCATCTCTCACATATGTTAGTGTTTTGTGGTAGGATGAGAGGGCGGTCTGTGTACATGAGACAGTTGTAACATTGCCTAAGGATACCCAGATTCACCAGCTGAAGTTGCCCTTTGGTCATGCCTGAATAGTAGGGTGAGCTGCTTGGTTGGTGAGGGGTGGATAAATAGCCTTGCCCTGCTGGGCAGTCAAGTGTCAGGGTATATTAGTGCTTGCTATTAGGTCAGAGCAAGTGCTGGACTGTAGGATGCTTTCTGAGTGCTTAGGTTGAGAGTTAGACTAGTTTCAAGTGAAAAACTGAACAGGAGACTTAGTGGAGCCGGGAATAATTTAACCCTAGCTAACAGGTGCTGCCCGTCGCACAAAACTGTGCAACGCATTTTTTAAACTACTAACTTCTGGGCTGGAACCACTCCTCCAGGGACAGATGGCTGCTCAAAGTTCCCCTCTCTCACAGGTGAACAGAGAAACTTCTCTCTATCCAAGTAAGGTATGGGCAACTCATGGTAGGATAGTCCTAAGAAATTTTGCTTCAAAGGAACATCTAGATCTGGAAATTATATCCCATTTCTAATTTTTGGCAAAGATTTGCAATTTTGCTGGAGCACAAATTTCATCCACAGCAGAGTTTCTGAAAAAGGAATTAAAAAACAGACACAAATCTTGAAAAGTGAGTTGTTGGTATAACTGGTAGTAATTTATTTCTGGAAGAAGTATGCAAAGGAAACAATTTGAAAGCCATCTGGCCAGAGTTATTCTGGAAAACTACCAGTCCAACCTGTTTGGAGCAAATTATATGAATAATTGAGCACCTTTAGTTATTGTTTTGGTTCTGTAGAGGTAAAATCTGAATTGTCTATGGATGTCCAAGGCGTGCAGAAGGGACTCTCCCTTATTAGAATGGGTAGGGAAGAAAATAGGTAAATGGACTGGTTGACTGAAATGACTTTTGGAATAATGGACGGGTTCATTCTCAAGAGAAGCTCAGTCCTTGTGAAAAAAAAAACAATTATGGAGGAATTGAAGATAAGACTTGTAGTGCTGAAATCCTCTTAGCCTATGTGATGGCAACCTGAAATAAAGTTTTCCAATACAGATATTTAAGGTCTGCAGATGAGGTTGGCTCGACGTGGGCTTTAGAGTATACAGTACAAAACTGAGGTCCTGGAGGGAAGGGTCTTTTACTGGAGATCATACAAAAAAATTATTTTCAAAAAGACCTTGCAGAACTGATGTAAGACAACAGTTGTGAAAACCATTCTGAAAAACAGAAATGGATGACAGTTGTACCTTAATGGTGGATCTGTTGTAACCAGCCACAGATACATTTAAAATCACTTGAATAGAAGAAGAAATGGGATATAAACCTTGTCTAGTAGTTTATGTGCAGAAACATTTCCATTTTCTCTTGTAAATGTTACAAGTGGCTTGCTTTCATGAAGCAGACAGAATGCTATTCACACTCTGGGATAAAGAAGAATCCTTGGCCTCATCAGGGACTATTACTTATAGATGGGGACTGGAACGTGCAATAGTGAGGATATATTAGGGAGGCCTTGAAGGGAATATATAACAAAACAGAGTTGATTTCTGAAGAAATTTATGAAAATATTTGGTATGGAAGATGTGAATTCAATAGTAGGAACTCAGAGAGAATTTACATATTATACCAAAAGGTACAATAACTGGGCTAGACTGGACAGAAATTGTATTTCACAAGCACATGTGAATTTGATTGAAAGCCTCAACACCCGCCCAATAACTATTTCAGATCCTGCACATATGAAAACTATGATAAAAATACAGGGTAACAAAGCAAAAATGAGACATTGGTGCTTTACATTTAGCTGTTAAAAAGGGAGGAATTTAAGGAATGGGTCATGGAAACTATTCAAGAGTTATAAGAAAAAACAGAAAGCTAGTAAGTGGGATAAAATGAAACTGATGTTTAAAAATAGGGTAGAAATAGAAGCAAAAGATATGGTTAAGAAGTAAAAGGAATTATTCAGAGGGGCTGACAAAGGTTAAAGTATTGAAGAATAAGGGGAATCTCAAAGCACAAGAAAAGGTGCAACAGCAGAGTGCAAAGGAGGAAATAAGAGAGTATTTGGACAATATGCATGAATTTAGAAAGATTTCTGTTAAGCAACTATTTTTTGATAACTACAGAGCACAAAAACTTTTTGCTCAACAACTTATGCAACAGAAAGTACAAAGGACTGAATTTGTAACCAATCTTAGGGAGCCTATAACAACAAAAAAAAAGAGATCCTGTAGAGGTATCAGACATACTGGGGAAATTTTATGAAAATCTGTATAAGCAGAGAAACACAGAAATCAAGAAAAAGCACAAATGGAAATATTTAGGGATGACTTAATTATGCCAAGGTTATAGGTAGAAGAGGCTCAACAATTAATAGTTAAGACAGGAGGAGACGACAAAAAAAAAAAAAAACTATGATGCACAATCAATTTGTAGAAAGTCTCCAGGAACAGATGGTATTAGAGTGAAAGTTAGGAGGTAAGAAAGTGTTAAAGATCTGGAAGATTTTGTTTAACAGTATTTTAAAAGGAAGGGAAGCATCAACATCTTTGAAGAAAGCTGTAATGGCTGTATTATAGATTCATAGGTAAGTACTAGGCTAGCTGCCCTTGCAGATCTTTTTAAGCCTAATCAGTTTCCCTTTTTGTGCTCATATTAATCTATTCCATTTGGTTAGCCATTACCCTTACCCATACCATGGTTGATAATTCTACATTACCCCCTAAAGAGAATAACAGGATCATACCATAGATAATTTGAGGGAGCCCATGCATGGGATAAAGCATTTAGGAGCTGCCTTTGTCCATTAGTAGTACGGGGGCAGACCTGATGTAAATTTTCTGTTTCACGTCCATAGATCCATGTTGTTGCACTTGAATATAGAAAGGGATGAACTTTGTTTTATGAGGATGAGGAGTCTGTTCCAGAGCAGTGATATCATCTGCGAGATATACCTGTCCTTCCAAACCATTCTATTGATGTTGCAGAAGAGGTTTAGATCCCTATACCAAGTATTTCCGATGTCATTTTACTTGCTGATGTGCAGCAAATACATCAGTACTGGGTCAGAGGATGAATTGTACACCAGAAAAGGGTAATTTCTTAGCAGTCTGTAGGATACACAGTACAGTGATAGTTTTTTTTCTGTCAGTTTATGCAGGAGATGTTGTTTATACCTGCACTGCTTTAAGATATTGCTGTGGGCATTCCACTTGTTGCATGTGTCTGGACAGATGCATACCAAAGGGGGCATTATATTCAATGACTGGACTAATGAGGGCTGAGCAAAGGGGAACAATGACATCTCTAGATCTAGACATAATTCCTTTGTTTATAAGCTATGCAATATAGAAAGACTTTCTTATGACAATGGGCACATGTTGGTCAAATGTTAGTTCACTGTCCACATAAGTTCCCAAATCATGAACAACTGGGTTGACCCTTGGTGGGGTATTGTCAGATGTGGTAATACTCTGGGATAGATAACTTCCCAAAAGGTACAATGATGCATTTTTTGGCATATAGTTTCAGTCCATAATTTTGGTACCAGTTAATTATTTGGGGCGAACGGTCCTGCAGGATGGCTAAGTCATTTATGTGGCTCTACTCAACAGGGACACAGGAAATTAAATTTCTTGGGTGGCATAAGCCAGGGAACCTTGTTGGCTAGGCTTACTTAGGCCCTTGAGTCGATAGCCTAGTACCTACCTATTAACTTTTTTGGGGATTCAATGACTGCCCCTAGCTTGCAGTCATCTGCAAAGTTATTCAAACAGAGCCCTTTGGCATCATCTTTTACTTCAGAAAAATAGATGCAAAATGGAAGACCCATCAGACAAAGCTTCACGTAGATCCATTTCAATTGTAAACCACAATTATATTTTTACTATCTAAAAACATAGCAAAGGTGTCTCCAAAACTGACAGATCTGATCAATGTGCTTTTGTGGAGGGAAAGCAAACATTTGCCAACATTAATAGAACAATGATGATCCAGAGGGAAGCAGGATGTAATAAATTACCTCTGTTGGTGTGGGTCTTGATGCAGATAAATCATTCGACAGAGTAAGCTGGGATTTTATGAGTGGGACAGTACAAGCATTGGCATGCCCTGGTACAATAATACGGTTAATTAGGAAGATATATGAAGGATCAGATGCAAAAATTAAAGTGGGAGGGCTCCTCTCTGATATGTTGTGTTCGACCACAGAATCCAGACAAGGGTGACCTCCTTCTCCTTTTTTAGTTGTTTTATATTTAGAGCTACTGGCAAAGAAAATAAGAGACTCAGAAATGCAAGGACATAATTGGTATTGTAATCAAGAAAAGTTGTCTTTATTTGCAGGTGGTATTTTTTTTGTACCTGAAAAAATCTAGAAAGTGTTGTGGAACGTTCTGAGGCCATTTCAAGTCTTTTCTTGATATGAAAGTAATGAAGATAAAACAAAGGCTATAGCAGTAAATTACATCAGAGAGGAGGTGTACATGGTAGCTGTTGCTGATGAAGTTGGAAGAACAAATGGTCTTCCCTTAGATACTGTTTGTGAAGTTACCCATCTTTTGAGATGAAGTCTGCACAACTGGGTTATGTGTACTGGTACAATGGGGTGATCTGAGACTTGGGACTATTGAACACTGTGCATCCATTGTAAACTTCTCATGCAAAAATGTATGAGCATAATCCCATCTTTAGAGGATTCCATCAATCTAGAAGTCTGAGAACTAGTGATGCTGGTGGGGTGAGTTGGTGTTAAATTCACAGAGCCACTGTTCTGCGAGACTGGATTATGTCAGGAGGAAGACTGATTATGCAGTTTGTTATGTCTATATGGCACCCAATAAAGCTATTGGTTGGGTGTCTGACTGGAGGCATGACTTTATGGTGATTACAGAAATACCTCAGGGTAGGCAGAGCTGTAGCAAGTAATTTCTGATTGCTACTATAAGCTCTCTGCTTGTTGCAGGGAGGAGCCAATTGTCTAAGTATGGGAAGACTTGGATCCCTTTGAATTAGGTGGGCTGCGACTACTGTCATGCATTGTTGAACAACTATGGGGCTATGGTGAGATCAAAAGACAGGGGTCTGAACTGAAAATAACTGATACTCAACCAGAATTCCAAAAATTGCTTGAATGTCTTGGCAATCTCCATGTGGAGGAAGGCATCCTGGAGGTCTACACAGCACATCCAGCTGTTTGCAATGAAGCAAGGTAAAATCACTTGCACTTTGACATTTCTGAATAGCATCTTCTAGATGTATAAGTTTAGGCCACTGAGATCCAGGAGTGGCCTTAGGTCCTTAGTTTCTTTGAAACTAAACTAATCTATTTTTTGTGTTATCAACAGCAAGAACTTCTCTCTATGCTATTTGAGCTTTTAGAGTGGTATGTATGAAAGTAGCTCAGATTGAGGGAGAGGGATAGGGAGTTGGTTTAGTTTGTGGATACTCTCTCTCTCTCTCATTCAGTTGTCCTGTTTAATGGCCATCCTTGCAACTGAGGAGAGATATGTGGCTCCCAAATGCATCTAGAGGTAAGCAGTCAGGTAGGCCTTCAGGGATATTGGGACTGCTTGTCCAAAAAAGGGCCCCAAAATCCATGGCTTTGCAGGCTTCCATGACCTTTTGGTTGGCATCTTTGAAGGAGCCACCTCTGCCATATCCACATCACTCTGAGGAGAAGTCAAAAGCTTGGTGCTGGGGGTTTCCTAAACCATAGAGACGTGGACTCATTCTGGTTCTTGTTATAGGATTTGTCAACTCTGTCACCTACAGCAGTCTCTTACCTTCCTGCTTGTATCTTATTAACTTGTCTTTCACCATCAGTCCAAAAGGGTACAATCATCAAATGGGGCATTGGTGAAGTGTGCTTTAAAACTGTCCTTAAAATCACAATGGCAAAGCCAGGCATGGCATCTTAAGGTATGCCTGGCCCCACTACCCTAGCTACTACATCAGATGCATTGTGTAAAAGCCACATGAAGACATTGATGATATTTAACATACTACACAAGGTAGTCTCAAGTTGTTTCCTTGACTCAGCAGTGGGTGGATTTTGCAAAGAGTCTAAAGTTTCCTTCGGTAAATCTCTTTGGAGATGGTTCGTACATGTTGCAAAATTCAGTGTACACATGGCAAAAGAACCCGAGTAGTAAGCAACCTTCCCCATTCTGTCCGGCACTCTAGACTCATTGATAGACTGACAGCAGCTGCATCATCCAACAACTGTTATTTGGTGGCTGCTGCTGCTGCAATCATAGAGTTCACCAGAGGCCCCTTGGACCAAAGCAACCTACCCATGGGGGCAAAGCAACTTATTGAGCTTCCAAGGTATGAACTCCATGGAATATGGCTCCTCGTGGCTAAATCTAAAAGACAGTAGGAGGGACAACACAGGAGGTACAATGTGTAACTCAGTAAGTGTAAAACAGCACTTCCTCATCTTGGGAAGGGGCTAATATCCCCTATGTCTCATCAAATCAAGGACGTCACCAAAGGTGGTATCTTCTGGAGGGGATTGTGAGGAACCCATTCAGTCATCTATGTATGTTTTATGATGTTAAAGACTCCATATGGGGAGTCTATGTGCCTCCTTTTGCACATCCTTTTCCTTGGGATATCAGGTTGGCTGGTCCAAATCCCCAGAGGACTCTGTACCTGCATGGGTTCCTTGAGGCTTTCCGTCTTGGTCTGCCATCGGGACATCTGATGAACACACTGAAGGACTGAAAGATGGATGACAGAGTCTGGAACCATCAACAGTGGAAGTTCTGCAATCACCCACAAATAGTCTTGAATGTCAGTCCTGAACTGATCGTTATTAGAGATCCATGACTTGGTGCTACATCTGTCTTTGCCAAATAAGATGAAAGCAACACCAAGGAGGGATGCCCAGGGATGAACAATTTGATTTGGAGGGCCTCTAGAAGGAGATCGATGCTGATTTATTAAAGGCTGAGGATTCAGACACTGAGAGCAGCATCAAATGTGCCGATGACTTGACATTGAGCATTCAGCTCCAAGATTCTAGGTAAATTGACATTCTGGCACTGAATGAATCAAATGGGAGGATGTCAACAATGGGGTAACAGTACCAGTTAATGCCTAACAGGTGGCTCTGGCTGATGCTTTTTTTTAAACAAGAAACATCTTTATTAAATTATTACTTTCGACACAGGCAATCATACATTTATATAAATGAAAACAAACCATATTGACATAAACTTAGTTGCAAGCATTTCACATCACAAGCCATACTGACATAAATTTAGTTGCAAACATTATATATCACTTATAATCTATCATTGTAAATCAAACATTACATAGCTCATTCAAATCCTGCCTTCTTTTAAACCTGATTTCTCCCCTGTAAGTATTGTTCTGACATTTCCCATTTTTCCACTGTAATTGCTCCTACCCTTTTCTAAAGCTCCCAATTACAGTTGTTTATCTCTGTTACTATATTCACTATGTCTAGTATAGCTGGTTTAGACTTTGATATCCATTTTCTAGTAACTGCTTTTTTGGCAGCCACCATAATCAGACTCAGCAAGGCCTTATTATTTCTAGGCAATTCCAATTCTGTATCATCACTGAGAAAAATCATTTCATAGGTTCATAGGTTAGTACAAAGCTAACTGCCCATAGTTACACCAATTTGCTCAACCAGTATCTCTGATACGATAGCCTGCAGGGAATCTTTGAAGTCTGCCAACTCATTACACTCCCAGGGATTATGAGAGAGAAGCTTTTCTGAAAGAGCTCAGGAATAGCAGCAATGGCAGAAAGCTTGATCAGTTCAAACAAGCATCTCATTACCGCCAGTCAGATCAGATGAACCTAGCAGAATAACTTAAGAATCTGTCAGTGCTCTCTCAATTTCCACAGGATCGTCTGTTTTCCAGTTTCTTTTCTAATAAATTCTAACTACAGCCTTCTTCTACCAATGTGACTTAATACTCCTGTCTTGTGTTATCTGATACTATAAAACCCTATCTTAATCAAACATAAAAAATATTGCTGGCTACATGGTGCAGTTTATTGCTGTGATTGTGCTTCAGATGACCTAGGTTCAATCATCAGCCTGGTCACTAGGGAGTTAGTTGTGGAGGACAGGAGCAAGTGGCAGACTTTGGCTTGCCCACCTGGCGAGGCGGGATATTGTATCATTCTGCTCGACCTGCCAGGTGATATAGCAGCAGAAAGGGACTGGTAGTGAGAAGCAGCCTACTAAGCAGTGGATATATTGTGGACAGATTTGAAAAAAAACTGAAAAGCATGCACATGTATGAGTCCAGCACTGTAAGCATTTGACAGTTCTAACTCACTGACAGGATGGGAATAAGGCAGTATAAATAAAAGTTCCTCAGTGAAGCATTAAGGATGACTCCCATCAACAGCCATCTTACAGTTCCCTGAACAATACATAGTTATGCAAGATCATGGGTTACCCTCACCAAGGATGGCATGTGGTCTGGGTAGTTAGCCGGAGCTTCAGGTCAATGGGGCAAAAAGAATGTCAATAAAAGGCAAAAGGTTAGAGAACTACAATACAAATTTGGGAAGTTACCTCCACAATGAGACAACTCACCAGTGGAGTGCTCCTATGGTTCTGTGCTAAGACCTCTTCTGTTTGGCATCTACTATTCTGAACTAAAAGCCAATACCAATGGGCTCTGGTTCACTAAGTTTGAAGAAGCAAACTAGGAGTAGTCATTAAATCCCCAAATGACTTAGCCATCCTGCAGAAACATTTGTTTCAAATAAATAACTGGTGTCAAAATCATGGTCTGAAACTACATGCCAAAAAATGCTTTACTCTATCCTTTGGGAAGTCATTTACCTAAGGGAACTACCACACTGGCAATATGCCCCTAAGAGTTGACCCAGTTGGTCAGGATTTAGGAATTTATGTGGAGAGTGACCTAACTTTTGACCAACATGTGTTTATTGTTTTAAAAAACTCCTGCTGTATTTCACAGCTTATAAATAAAAGGATTATGTCTACATCTAGGGATGCCATTGCCCCCCTTTATTAAGCCCTCATTAGGCCAGTGATTGAATATAATGCCCCCTTTGGCATGTATCTGTCCAGACACATGCAAAAGCTGAAACACCCACAGAGATACCTGACTAAAAGGATACAAGGCCTAAGCAACATGACCTGCATGGACTGACTCAAAGCCCTGTCACTATACTTGGTATTCTACAGATTGCTAAGAGGTGACCTGAATCTGGCATGCGAGACATCCTCCAACTAATTACTGATGGACTTACTGCACATCAGCAAGTCAAATGGCATCATAAATACTCAGTCTAAGGATCTAAACCTCTTCTGCAGCATCAAAAGAATGGTTTGAAGGGAGAGGTATATCTTGCAGAGGATATCATTGATATGGAACAGACTCCACATAAAACAAAGTTCATCACTGTCGGTTTTCAACCACAACTTATATTTATGGATGGGAAACAGAAAATTTACCGCAGGTCTGTTCCCTGCACAAGTAATGGACAGATGCAGCTCCTAAATGCTTTACCTCATGCATGGTTCACCTCCAATTATCTATGGTATAATCCCAGTTATTCTTATTAGGCGTAATATATAATTATCATCCATAATACGCATAATGCCAATCTATATCTAAATGGAATAGGTTATTTTGAGCACAAAAAGGGAAACTGGCAAGGCTTAAAATGGCCTGTAAGGGCAGCTAGCCTAGTACTTACCTAAAAATCTATAAACTTCTGCAGATCAAAATAATAATATTTAAAATAGCAACAATTTCATCACCGTATTATTATTTTTCAAATCATTATTACAAATGGCAATGCTTCTTTGTGCAGATTTTGGTACATGAATTATGCTAGCTGATCAGTTCTTCAATTTTTGACAGTAACAAGAATTTAATTTGTGAGAACAAAACATGTATGACTGCAGGCTCATGACTCAGGGCCTGAGCAAGCCTTTCAAGGCACATATGTTAACATTTTCAGAAACAGCATATATCAGCATTTAGCTTTTCAGACAAGAAAAATATTTCTGGAATAAATTCATATTTTATCTTTGCATATTAAGGAAAAGGCATTTATAAAATCCTGCAAGTTATAGTGTCTAATAAACCATGTCTGTTAACCCTGTGGGCGGGAAGGCTCTGTTTTCATCTGGTTTTGCATGTTGCTTTGGAATGAATGACTGTACAGTCTGGCCTCTTATAAAGAAAATTAGAAAACAGGGGCTTATCAATATGAATGGGGTGCCAGTGTTGCTAAGTGACTCTCCTGCAACTGCCTACACTGCTGCCGACAGTTTTTCTTTGCTTGCAGGGTGTGGCAATATTACATTTTTAGAATATTAAGGTTTTCTGAGAACTACATCTGTATATAGTTCATGAAGACCAGATGGTCTCGCACATGATTTTAACCATTTTTTCAATTCAGATTCTTACTGACTGATGTTTTTACTTGTACTGCACATCATGACCCAGACAATAAGCACATTACACAAGGTTTTCTTATTCTCTTCTATAAATAAGGAGATAGCAAATGCATGGAAAATGGGAAAGGACTGCCATAGTCTGATTATAAGTTATTCTGGTAGGTACTGCATGTTAAATAGAAAAGCTTTATATATCCGTACAATTTTCACAGATTTTCAGCATTCTGAATCCATCAATCAAGCAAGCCTTATAGGCTCATAGGTGTTTACTAGGCTAACAACCTCAAGGGCCTTACTAAGCCTAGCTGTGAATACCAAATCTCTGACAAGGACCGGTAATATACACTCCGACCAACACGCATGTTGGTCGGAGTGTATTTTACTGGTCTTTTTCTCTTTTGTATACACCTATGACCTTTGGTAACTGCCGGTGTGTTTTTATTCTAAATCTCTGACAAATCCGATACCCTTGATAAGTGTAAGCAGGGGCTTGGAGATGACACATTTACAAGCAGGGGCCTGGGAGATGAACCATTTACAGGTTGCCTGTGTCCATTAGAGACATAGGTGCCAAACCAGGGATGAATTTCCTGTTCTCCAGCCAACTGTCAAAGTTGCACTTCAGTTGGTTAGGGAGGAACTCTGCTTCACATGGATGGGGAGCCTGTTCCAGAGATGGGGTAGTCTCCAGGATACATGCTTGTCTCTCCAGCAGGTCCTATTTATATCACAGGCCAGGCAAGGTTTAAGTCTTTCAAACAGGTAATTCTGGTGCTATTTGTTTTGTGGATATGCAGGAGGTTCGTCACAGTGGGGTTTGAAAATACCCTGTATACCAGGCATAGATCTCCCCTCAAAAGCCTGTAGGAGGCAGAATACAGGGATGGGGCCTTGAGGTGGTCTGCACAGGACATTTTACTTATGTCCTGTATTCTTTTAGTGAGGAATCTCTGTGGATGTTCCAGTTGTTGGATATGCCTGGTTAGGTACATACCAAAGGGGGCACTTTACTCAATGATAGGTCTGATGAATGCCGAATACAATGGAACAATGATTTCCTTGAACTCAGATGCCATATCTTTGTTTATAAGTTGTGCAACATAGAATGATTTCCTCACTACTATAAACACATGATGGTCAAAGTCTAGATTACTGTGTATGTGTCCCTAAGTCCCTGACTACTGGGTCAACTCTGAGGCGTGTGTGTTACCAGGGGTGGATGACTTCCCAAAGTATACTATTACGCATTTCTTGACATTTAGTTTTGGTCAATGGCTCTGACACCAGTTGTGTATCTGTGTCAGCCCTTCCTGAAGAACATTTGGGTCAGTGTGGGATTCAATGACAGCTCCTAATTTACAATCATCTGCAAATTTAGTCAGCTAGAGACTATTGACATTGGCCTTGACTTCAGAGAAGTAAATGGCAAAGAGAAGTGGTCCAAGGACTGATCCCTGAGGGACTCCACTTGTGACAGGCTTCTTTGTAAAGGTGAACTCTCCAATTCTAACTTCTTGGGTCCTGTCTGTGATCCAGTTGGCTATCCACCTAGTAACATACAGGTTTGTACCTAACCTCTTGATTTTGTCAATAATGCCCGAGTCGGGTATGGTGTCAAATGCCTTGACCAGGTCAAGGTAGGCAATGTGAACCATTTTGCCCTCATCCATAGCTTTGGTGACCTTCTCAAAGTAGTCTACCAGGTTGAGTAGGCATGACCTGCCCTTGACAAAACTAAACCAAGTTGGGTCCAGTGTATAGAGCTTTACTATATCACTACTAATCATTTCCATGATCATTCTTTCCATGGCTTTACATTTAAGGCTAGTGAGACTTATGGGTATGTAGTTTCCAGGGTCTGCTGATGGCCCACCTTTGTGCAAAGGAATGACTGTTGCTGTTCTTCATTCATGAGGCACGAAGCCTGTTTGGAAGCTACAATTAAATAGCAATTTCAGAGGGCTTGATAGGTCATGTTTTATGCTATTTAGAAGGCATCCTGGGTATTGTCTGGCCCCATTGATGCAGTGTTCTTGGCCTTAGGGACAGCATTAAGGACCTGTTCCCTAGTAATAGCAGGGGGAGATGTATTTGATGGTATTCCCTGAGGGAAGTTGAGGGGGAGAGAGGGGTAAAGTTGGAGTTGAATTTATTTATCGGCAAGTAGGTTTGCTATATCTTCTGCCTCAGTATAGGTGGCTCCATTTACAATGAGCTCTGCACATCACTGTGTATTGCCTTTGAGGCTGTGGACATAGCTAAATAATGCCTTCCATTGACAAGTCAAACAGAATAACACAAAAGAACAGACAGACTTAGAACCACAAAAGGTGAAAACACGATGCAGAATCACTTATTTTTCCACTTTATTTAGTGCTTTCATCCTCAGAGAACAGGACTTCATCAGAATAAAATACAAGCCAAAAACTCACACTTAAGTATTCCAGAAAACATAACCCCTCCCATCAATGAACCAAACATCTCAAATGGTTAACAATAAAAACTGCCCTTTCATCGTATTACCTATTAAATACATAAAAAAGGGTTTACCATCATATAAGGTCGAGCGCACATTGCTCGACTCTGCATAAGAGCAACATTTCTCAGCGAATCCCGTAATGCTGAACAGTCAGAATGTCATAAAAACACTGAAATCGATATTTCTGACCGCTCTACACCCAAAAACGATTGCTAACATGGGTTAAGAAGGGGATGGGATTTTGAGATTCGCAACATTTGCAATCACAACTTTGGAATGTTGCCGCACTCCTTTCGGATATACTTGCTCGACCATCCACCGGTCGACCTTATGATGGTAAACCTAAAAAAGATGTAAGAAATACTAAAAAACAGACATGTACATAAAAGTTATATTGAACTTGTAAAACCAACAAAAATAGCTGGTCCTATACAATAAATTTGAATTGTCAGCAAAAAACCTTTACTAAAAATTTTTTTTATATAACACTAACAGCTTTTAACCTTAGCACTGGACTAATAGATATGTTCTCATTCAGACCTGGATACATTGTGGCATTGGTGTGTAGTTCCCACTGTAGTTCTTTGTATTCCAAAAGTTGTCTGTCGGTCCACCCCTCTGGCCAAGGTCAACGTGGTCAATGATAATAAATTTAAAAGAATGCCCATCAAAATCAGAAATATGGCGGTACAACGCATTGTTAAGGTCCTTTTTGTGGATGTCATACATATGCTGATAAACCCCTTTCCTAAAGCTATTTTTAGTTTTCCCAATATAGAAACCTTCTTGGCACACCACCACATAAACTTTACCTTTTGAGCTACAATTATATCTCTTTTTTATCATGATTGTACCAAACCTATTGAGTTCAACTTCATTCCCTTCCATCATGCATTTAAAATGATGGCATTGCCCATATTTGACCATCTTACCAACCTGTCTATGTTGTTAGACCCTCTCTAGCATGTTCTTAAAACATGGGTCCTTTTTATAAACTATTAAAGGTTTTTCACCCACCACTTCCTGATATTCTCGGTCAATTCCAAATACACCCTAATATTTCTTAATAATACTTCTAATTTCATCAAAACCAGTGTTATATGTTAATACAAGTGCCTTACCAAGGTATTTTTTTGCCCCTGGCAACCAGGATGGGTCTCATTTGCCCAGTTTCCCAACCTAGTAAGGGGACATAGTCACCCTTTAACTTTGTTCTAGTGACTTCACTGAATATGCCATCTAAAAAGGTATCAGGATAACCCCTGCTGGACAACACATTTTTTTAATAGATTACATTGTGTGTAATATTCACCCAGGTCTGATACCATGCGGGCAAGCCGCAGACACTGTCATTTTACCAAGGACTTTTTTTGATGCATGGGATGCCAGCTGTCAAAATGAAGTAGCGTATTGAAATATGTTGGCTTCCTACAAAGTGTTGAAATAAAACACTTATTCACTATGTCCTTCTTAACAGTGACATCCAAATAATTGATCTGATTTTCACAAGTGGTCATGCTGAATTTTAAAAAATCTGTTGTACTATGGGTGTACTCAAAGAATTCACCCAATTTTTCATTGTTGCCATTCCAAAAAATTATGTCGTCCAGGAAACGCCCATAAAGTGACCAACATGAACTAAACCTGGAATTCAGAATACAGTTGGTCTTCCAAAATGCAATTACCAAACTTGCGAAAATGGTGGGCACATGTTGCCCCCATTGCGACACCCCTTGTTTGTTTAAAAAGTTATCTGGGCTCGAAAAGCTTTGTGATGAAGTCCTGCTCTGTGAGGATGAAGGCGCTAAATAAAGTGGAAAAATAAGTGATTCTGCCTCGTATGTCCACCTTTTATGGTTCTAAATAATGCCTTGTGGTTGTCCTTGGCTTGGGAGGCCAAATTTATCTCAAATTTTGCTTTGGTAGACTTTATTTGTCCTCTGGGATGTTTGTTTAGTTTGTTAAGAGTGATTTTATCCTGCTGGGTGCTGTACCTCCTAATGTTTGCCATGATTTTCTTCCTTCTGTTATACTGCCTACTGATTTTTTGATTAGAGTAGTTCCTGAATATTCCAGGTTTAACTTGGGGGGGGGGGGGTCCAGGTTTTATTTTTACTTCAAAAGAAACCATTTTTTGTCTGACCTTACCACGGATGACATTACATTAGGGGGTGTGTATCACTTTCCCGTATTAGTGAGGACCAGATCCAGTATGTTTGCACCCCTGGTTGGTGTATTGACAATCTGGTCTAGGGAGTTTGTGTTTACAAAATCCAGGAATCTCTGTGCCTGTACGTTTGGTGTTGTTTAGGATTCCCAGTTAATAGTGGGATAATTAAAGTCACCCAGGAATATGGTCTTGGGTTGGATGGTGTATGTTTCCAATAAGTTTAAATACATGGAATGGGTTTTCTGGGTCATGGAGGGAGAACTATAGCTTGCAAATAAGTGGTATTGGATTTTGCCTAAGGTGATTTGAACATGGAGCAGCTCCAGTGCACTGTCTTGTTTGACCAGCCTTCAGATATATTTATTTTTGATGTAAACCGATACCACTTCACCATTAGTCCGTGTATGTGTAGTAGTTGGTCTAAATATGTGGAAGGCATTATAACCTTGCACTGTTGGCGTGCTCTCTGTGGCTTTAAACCATGTTTCAGTGACCGCAGAGAGGTCAACATTCTCTAGGGTGAAGGGAGCTTCTAGGAAGTGGAGTTTTTTGTTTAGACTCCTAGCACCTTTAGATTTTCTTATCTCTGTACCTCTTAAGCTAGGAATGCTACCAAACATTAAAATTAAAAAGAATTAAGAAATCAAAAATTACTGAGCGGTAAGTGAATGCAAAACAATTTCTAACACAGTACCTACTGATTTCTGAGCAACAGAGACTCATGTCCAGCACAGCCTGGAAAGATCTCCAAAATGCTTTACAAAAGGGGTGCATCTTTAGGGACCTCCTAATGCTAGTGTTACTAGTACATTCCTGAAGGTGGCATAAATTCCATAGCTCATGAACCTGCAAAGAAGAAAAAACAAGAATGCAGCTTGGATGAGTCCAACCTCATCCCTGGAGCTAACAGGGCAAACAGGTTAATACTGTAAAAAGTTCAAAGAGGCACAGTACTTTTAATAGATGGGACCCTAATCGCATAGGGTTTTGAATACCAATCTAGGACCAAGTCATAGAACAGGTACACTTATTACTTACCATGCATCAAGGACTCATATCATTGTGTGGCAAAGAAAGGAGTAAGCGTAACAGATATAACAGACATATCTGATACCACACTATACAGTGGGTTGCTGTGCTCTATACAAATACACCAGCACCAGTGATTGCATGTTGGAGATAGCTGCATGACACTGGTTTGGTTAAGGTGCCACTAAGCAGTTACTCTGGGAGGTCAGTAAAGATGAAGTAAGGACATGCCCAGGGTAGCCATTAGTTAATGAATGTGCACTATAAACCTTGAGTTTTTATATTTTAGTGATTAGAAAAGCAGAGATGTTAATGTGTGCAAACAAGTTTTATTTCCCTTTTGTATGCAGCAATAAAAACAGTGCATGTGTGCTTTGCAGAATGTTAAGCATGTAGTGCAGCAGAGTTTAAATTTGCTTTGTTATTGTGAATCACAGCTAGGCTTTATTATTAAAGGAGCCTGACAGCTTTATGACAACTGTTTAAGTGAATGGTAAAATGACAAAGTCATTGCGTTGAAAACAGGTTTAATCACTAATGGACTTCTTTACTATTCTACAACTATGGAGTTGATATATATATATAGGTATGACAGTGCTCCCCTCCCACCAATATGGAGGGTACAGGTGGAATTTGCTTCCTTGCAAAAGACAGCTTTGAGATTCAGTGAAAGTGGTTTTAAGCAGTTCAGTTCAGTTTCATGGTATTTTCACTCAAAAAAATTCCCTTTGCTCAAGCAATATGAATCTTTTATTAACTCATTCCCTCCAATGGAGTTCAGGAAGTTTGTACTGTAACTTTCAGTGGGTGGTGCCTAATTATTGTGATAGAATCAAATAACGTCTATATAACTGGAACCATAGGGTTTACTAAACAGTATAAATGGCAAACTCTTCAGCAAAAAATATTCTTATAGTGATAGGATTCTTTTGGATCTAGGTCTTAAACTGAATTTTATAAGTCAGAGTAAACACTAAACTATCAAATTTGTAATATTTTGTAAACAACTTAAAATATCTCAGCAACCATTCAAGTTACAAAAAAAGAAGTTATGTACTCACCATAACGCTCCATGTTTGTTGTCCAGTATCTCGCCTTCATTCTTGCTTTTTGGGATAGAGTCCCTCGCACCTTTTTCTTGGGTGGCTCAAGGGAATAAACTCTTCAGGACAGTGGAACTAAAGGATGCCCTGTTCCGGGAGGCCACATCTACTATGTAGTGAGAGATAAAGGTGTGAGGATTAACCCATGTAGCAGCAGCACAAATTGAATCCAATGGAAGTCTGGATTAAAAGGCAATGGAGGTAGACACCGCTCTAGTTGAATGCCCTTTTATTCTCCCTGGTGGTTCTTTATTATGACATTCGTAGACATAACTGATGGTCTCAGTAAGCCATTTGGACAAGGTAACATTTGAGACTGACAATCATTTTTTGTTTTCTGCATAGGAAACAAACAGCTGCTCTGACTTTCTGATATCTTTGGTCCTGTGCAAGTAAAAACACAACTGTCTATGCACATCCAATTGGTGAAGTTTATATTCTGCCTTGTTGCCATAGTTAGGAAAAAACATAGGCAATTCTATAAATTTGTTTAAATTTGCTTCAGAACAAACTTTTGGTAAGAAGGAAGGATTTGTTCTGAGGGAAACTCTATCTTTGTGGAAAATTAAATATGGAGGACAGATAGACAAAGCCTGCAATTCTGAAACTCTCCTAGCTGAAGTAATTGCTGTTAGAAAGACAGTTTTTCAAGATAAAAATTTTAGTGCACAAGAGGAAGCTGGTTCGAAGGGAGGAAGGATCAGAAATGTTAATACTAAATTTAGATCCCATTAGGGAGGACGTTCTCTTAAGGGTGGTCTTAACAGAAAGGTTCTCCTGAGGAATGTTAGACTCTAAACCAGTTACAAGTGGCGTCCCACAAGGCTCAGTCCTGGGACCTCTCTTGTTCGGTATATATTTCTCTGAGGTACAGGCTAACATGGGAGGACTATGGCTGACCAAGTTCGCAGATGACTGCAAACTGGGTGCCATAATCGACTCGCCGACTGACACAAGCATCCTCCAAAAGGGTCTCACAGAGATGGATAACTGGTGCCAGAGCCATGGCCTAAAGCTAAATGCCAAAAAGTGCATAGTCATCCCCTTTGGGAAAAACAAAGTGCCCACAAATTACCGCATAGGTGGTAATCCATTAAACACGGAAGAAGTAATTAGGGATTTGGGGACCCAAGTAGATAGCAATCTCTCCTTTGACAATCACATTGCCAAAGTGGTTAGAAAGACCTTCTATATAGCCCACCTTATCACGAAAGGGTTCACATCTAGATCAAGAGAGGTCATTGTGCCCCTTTACTCATCACTCATCAGACCCATAATTGAATACAATGCTCCATTTGGGATGTACCTTACCTGACACCTGCAGCAACTGGAAAGACCCCAAAAATACCTCACCAAGAGGATCAAGGGACTCAAACAGTTGCCCTACGCAGTTAGGCTAAAGAAACTCCAGCTCTACTCAGCTGCTTACCGCCTACTCAGAGGCAATCTGTGCCTGACGTATAAAGCCATATCCAACCCAGAATTAATGGACATGCTCCACCTCAGGAAATCCAAATCCCTTAGAGCTACACGCTCCAGGGACTTAAACCTCAGCACAGAAATAAATAGGACATGCTGGAGGGACAGATTCATATCCCAGAGGCTCCCCTCACTCTGGAACAAAATCCCAATCCATGTTAGGCAGAGTCCCCTAATGACCCACTTCAAGAGAAATCTTGACGAGTGGATGGGAGATCGTAGGTTTACCCCTGGGATCTCTTCTGTGTCCCTACTAGACAGAGGCACAGTAAACTAACCTCAAAAGGGCTATATTCTGTGACCTACTATACAGAGGCACAGTCAACTAATCTAAAAGGGTGGCGAAAGCCAAACACACTCTGGCTAGGCTTATAAATGCCCTAGGGCAGATAGCCTAGTATCAACCTATGAACCTATGAAAGCTTTGCATAATCTACGGGACATTACATTGGCTCCGAGGTCTCCCACATGATAATTTGATATAGCAGCTAACTGTACTCGAATAGTGGCCGGTGCTGCTCCTTGATTAAAGACTTCTGTTAGAAATTCCAAAATTGAAGGTAAAGGGGCTGTAAAGGGATCTATATGTTTTTGTCCGCCCAACAAGAGAACCTCTTCCATTTGCTTGCGTAAAGTTTTCTAGTCGTGTTTTTGTGTGAGGAAACGAGGATGTGATGTACTGCAGGGGATGATTCTGGAAGTCTGGCTAAGATTGGAAGTGAAGTAACCAAGCCGTCAGCTTGAAGCTCTGAAGAGCAGGATTGAGCATTCCTGACTGATGCGTCAGAAGATCCAGCACTGGGTCCAGGATTCACGGGTCCTCTTGAAGGTGGGGCCAAAAGAAGGGGAACCAAATCTGATGAGGCCAATAAGGAGCAATGAGAATTAAACTGCGACTCAATGACTTGGCTTTCTGAATACCCTTCAGAATCAATGGAAACGGGGGAAAAGCATAAATAAGTCCCAGGGGCCAATCGTGGATGAATGCATCTGTCGGTGACTCTCCCGGAGGGGAAATGAGGGCAAAGTAGTTGTTGCATTATGCATTGAATGGAGTGGTAAAAAGGTCGCAGCAAGGCTAGCCCCATTTGCGAAAAATTTGATTTTGCAACTTCCTGACTTAGGGACCACTCGTGAGGCATGAGAATTGCTCTGCTTAGCCTGTCTGCTATTTATTTATTTGACATTTGTTGACTGGGATAGTCCGACTGGGACAGAGCCCTTTTTCAGCAGAGGCCCGGGGAGAAAAGCTCCAATGTAAAGTAAAAGAATACAAAAAATTCTGCTATTTACACAATACACAATAGAAGAATGCAAAAGTAGTGGAACGCAAATTATGCTAAATACACGAATATGATTGTTAATTGTATTTAAATAGGGAAGGCAAGTGAGAGTTTAACATTGATACAGTTAGATAGCAGCTTAGTGTTGTAATGGAGTCAGGGCAGATAGAGGGTAGTTGAGGGTGATGTAAGTAGGATAAGTAGGGAGAGTAAGAGCAGTGGGATTTGGGGGGAGTTTGCAGAGTTAGTGTAGAGGGGTGATTATGAGTTCATAGGTTTATGGATAAGCAATTGTGAGGGTCCTAGTATGAACTAGGTAGCCTGTGAAGAGTTGGGAAAGGTTATGTACTTACTGACAAGAGGTAGGTAGGAGAGAGCAGGCCTTGAGGTATAAAGGTAATGGGTGTCAGGAAGGAGGCGTGTTGGGAAGAGGGGGGTTGATAGGTAGTAGGGAGGGAGGATGAGATGGATAATAGGCTGATGAAAGCAGGGTGAGAGAGGTGTGAAGAGACCAAGATGTGTACTAGGTTCAAGAGGGGGGGTTGCAGGAGCAAGTTGTGAGGTGGGTAAGGTAGTGTTTAAGCGAGATCTTGAAAGTGTGGGTCTGGGGTAGGCTTCTTAGAGACAAGGGAAGCGTGTTCCAGAGGATGGCTGGAGAGTAGTTGTATAAGTTCTGTCCTGCACATTTGTTAGGTTTGTAAATTTGTAGCAGATGTTGATCTGAGCTACTTAGTGATTGGGTGGGAGTGTAGAGGGAGGCTAGTGAAGAGAGACTTGGACAGGAGAATGGTTTGTTGAGAATGGAGTGGATAGTGAGAACTTGGGTAAATTTGAGGTGCTTTGGAAACTCAACTCAGTGTAGTGACTTGAGGGCCAGACAGTGGTGAGATTTGGGTGGTAAGTTTGCAGCAAATCTAGCCACTTTGTTGTAGGTAGATTCAGGTTTGGAGAGAAGTGTAAACTGGAGGTTAGTATAGATTTGTGTGTTATAGAAGAGGTTGGGGAGGAGGTAGGCATTGGCTAGAGTTATTCTAGCTTGGCTAGAGTTATTCTAGCTTCAGGAGTGAGACTTTTTTTATTTCTATAAAGAAGACTAAGCTTTTGATGAGTTTTCTTAATACTGTGGTGAATGTGAAGGTCAAATTTCAGCTGGTCACTTATGATTACTCTGAGGAGTTTGGTATGGGTTTCTGGAGCTATTAATGTTGTTGAATGAACAGATGGTGAAGGAGGATTTAAGTGAGAAGTGGGATTTTGGGAGAAAAAGTAGCAGTTTTATTTTTTGGGGGGTTAAGTATGAATGGTGCTGTAAAACCATCAGTTCTTAAATCAATATCAAATATCACTGCTGGGTTAGCTTGAATTACATCATTTTTTGTCACTTGACTTCTGTTTCCAAGCTAAACCCCTTTTGTCAAAACTAACAGAATTTAGCAGTTCTCTGTGAGAATACATAGCCTTTAGAGGTTTGCACCTGCTAGAGGACATAAAACAATAAAACATTTACAGAGCAATGCAGAAGACACACTAGTTCTAAACATCCTGTCTCCTTGCTGCATTGAAACTAACCTTTATTGCACAATCATAAAACACTTTAATTTTAACTTATTTACTTGACGTTTTGCAAGTTAACTGTATGTTCCAGTTTATACTATTAAAACATACACTTGCACAGGTATATAGTTTATATGCATTTCTGTTCTTTTCCAGTAGGGTACACTGTGGACACATCCTTGAAGCTCAGTACTTTACAAACCCTGTTCAAGACACACTTCTGTACTGGTAGTTTAATATACACATAACATATAGTTCTTTATAAATCATATCAATATTCACAAATGACGTATAATTATTTACAAAATTCCAGAAAGCTGGGCTGGCAGTGTAACACCTTCTATTCTCACTACCTAAGGAAATATTCTGGCAAAATTACTTTATTTGCATCTCACTCAGTACATCAGTGAATACCAACTTCTTTATCAAAAACAGAATGGCTTTTGTTCTGGTTGCAGTACATCCACAGCTATCTGTACACTCGGCAACAACATTCTGCTTGGAATGGATAATTATTGGAGCAATTTTTACTGACCTCACTAGAGCCTTTGATCTTTTTGATCACTCAGTTCTCTTTGACCGTCTCACTGAAATAGGCATTAGTGATGGCACACTGCCCTGGTTCAAGAATTCTCTCTCTAAATGCCACTCCTGAGTTAATTTCAATTCACTGACCTCTACATCAGTCTCTCTGTAGAAAAGTGTCCCTCAAGGATCTGTTCTGGCACCTCTTCTCTTTTCTGTCTACATTAACAAACTTTCTTTTGACTTACTCCATCTTCCTCTCCTGCTTTATGCTGATGATGTTGTCTTATTCCACTACAGTCATTCCATCTCCTCTACTGAACTCAAACTTCAGGCTGATTTTCAAGCCTGTATTCAATGGGACAGTGATAAACAATTGCTACAAAACTCCTCTAAAACAAAAACAATGTTTTCTAGCACCAGTTACAGCTCACTTCTATCTCCAGACTTCTAAAAATCCCTTACCCTAATGAACATACAAATGGACACACGCCTAACCCTACACAACCACAATACTCGCTGTATTCCCCTTACCTAACTTCTTCTCCAACCTACAACAGCGCAGAAACACTCCTAACCCCTAATGCAGAAGCTTTCCATAAATCCAAAAGTTTCATTATTAAAACATACAAACAGACCATATGTCTACATTTGATTAATCCACATGCCGATAAATGCCACCTACAACAATGCCAACATTCGGTATACTTACTCACCAATGAAAACGTCTGACAACACTTCACAGATCCATTATGTACATAAATATAAACCACAAGTCAAGGCATATAGATCAAGGAGGAAAAATATGATCGTGGTACAAGGGAAAGTACTCTGGATAAAGAGAGAGTAGCATTTTGGCCACAAGACATTAAAGAAAATAGTAATATTACATTTATAGAGTAGCAGAAAATGTTTAAAGTCTAAAACAGTGAGGGGGGATCTTTCAAGTAATAAGATACAATAGCAAGAACATACAGGTTAAGAAGGATGTGGCTCGAAGTAATTGCAGGAAAATAGCTTAAGAAATCAAAGTATTCAAAACAGAAACATTGGGATGGACGGTAGCAGAATGGGAGGAAACCAAGCAATTATTTGACATGCTGGTTAGGGACTTTCTGTCTAATCAGAGACTGACAGCACAGCATAGATGGATAGAGTAGGAGAAAGGAATAAAAAGTAAAAGACCAGCCTTGCTGGAAACAGATGCTGTCAACAAAAAAGGGGTGATAAGCAGGGCAACTAACAACTAACTACTAAGGAATAATGGGAAAAGATTTGTAGGGTACCTAAGTATATGATAAAGTCCAGCTTGCTCAGGACATCAGGAAGTACTTGCACTGGTATTTTTATATACTTAGTAGCCTTCAAAGGCTCAAGTGGCTAGTATGTGCTAGAGATGTGAAGGGGAAGAGAAGAGGAAACTGGGAATATGCATTTTGAGAAGGCATAAAGTTATTTCAAAGACTCCTTACAGAATCCTTTGATACAAGTATTGCGGGAACAAACTGTAATAATTAAAAAGATGGTGTTACAGAGCAGGTGTTTAAGGTTAAACATGCCACAGAATGGCCATATTAAGCTTAATGTTGTTGGCCGTCAAAAAGAAGTAATAAGAACATGAAAATCAAAAAATAAACCAACATGACAGGATTAAAGAAATGGAGATAGGATCTCTAAAGGAGAGAGGAAGTACAATGTATAAAAATAAATGGCATATTTGGGATTAGTACTTACAAAATGTTGGTCACAAAGATTTGTAATGTGACTTCTAGTATGGAGGTGGGAGAGTAACAGCAAAAACCTGTGCTCTAGGCTAGTCTACCAATAAAATTAATACAAAGCCAGTAATACCTGAAAATCATACACCTAAGATATATGCAGAATAATGTACATCTTCTAAAAGGGAGGCATAAAAGAAAAAACTTGCTGCAGAAGGAAGAACCAAACGGTAATGACCCTCTACTGCAACAAAAAAGGAAGACAGTTTGGTAAATAGGCTGGAAATCAAATCTACTATGAAAGAACCAGGAAAAAATAATACAATTGCACTTGAAAAAAAGTACACAGAATTTTTTTTTAAATCAGTGCTACACTGACATACTACAATGCTAATAAAATAATTACAGGGAGTGGAAGTAACTTTTTCACTGCAGTCCTTTGCAATTTTGAGCTTGCAAATCAAAGACATGGAGACAAAAGAAAAATATGGCAGAAAATGATCTGAATAGGAAGAAATGATGTAGAAGTTGGTAGAATTTGGAAGAAATATACGGTTCACAGTCATACTAGAACAAGTGGAAGGAAGACACTGTAAAATATTTAGGAGAAAATGTCTTGAAGAAAGCAATAAAGGAGGAGCTTCAGATTAGTATGGCGCATAGAGTTAATATGCCTAGAAACACTGCTGGAAAGCAATCCCTACCTATTTTCTGTGGGAAAGAATCCTTGCAGTGCTATGGACCCCCCCCCCACTATATATAAAGTAGAAACAGAGGTAATATGTATCTACCTACTTAACTGAATAAACTACTGGAAACTTCAACAATGTGTCTTTATTCAGTCAGAGAAAATCAAGCCGCACCTCCACAGCTGAAGTCAATACTCAAAGTAAAACTTTATCAAAATCTTGGTTGAAATATCGTTCTTCAGGAAACCTTTACAAAGAGCTTTGGTAGAATACCACAAATAAAATAATACACAAACCCTTTGGTACTGGTGTATAATTCAGTAGTGTTCTTAGTAAGAATTCCACGAGAATAAGATGTTACATAAAACCTTTCGGTACTGTGTGACTTGGTAACGCTCTCCAAAAACTCCACAAGGAAGTGAAGTAGAATGCAGTGTTCTTCAATACGAATGAACCAAGGTTGCTCCACAAAAACACAACATAAAACATAGAACAATAAATTCTTCAATATGAATGTCCCAATATTAATAACTTGATAAGCGCTTTCGGTAAAACCTTCTTCAGATCATAAAAAAGTAGGGACTCCATTTCTTTCTTTATTACATGTGACCAATAGGAAGTAAAATAAAGGACAACACCCTTCTTCTTTCAAAGTTAATTCCAACCAATTGTTTGGATCATTGGGAAACATACCTTCTCAGTTAACCAATGGTAGGTCTTCTAGCCTTTAACGTTGGTTTTAAAGGAATTACAACGTTCAGCCCAGGAGGGCAGTCTGCCTGCAAATTAACTATCCACTTGGTTTCACTCATTTCAGTTTTATTACAGATGTCACCTGGTCTGATTCCTTCATAAACTCTCTCAATAACCTTGAAAGTAAAACTATGATTTGGAAATTTAGTTATGTGTATCGCTAAAGCATTATGAGTATCTCCTCTACGTATATCACTTATATGTCGCAACACTCTTTTTTTAAACATTTGGTTGGTCTTGCCAACATAGAATCAAGTGCAATTTTTACAGGTTGCTAGATAAACAATATTTTGAGAAGTACAAGTTGCTCTACAGTTAAAGACAAATTCATGACTTGTATTTGGATGTTTAAAAATATTATTACTGTCAATATATTCACAAGCGGAACAATTACCGCATTGAAAAGTGCCTTTGCGCCCAACTAACTTTTGTCTTGGAAAGCCATCTTTGGTACATAGAAGCCTCTTAATATTTTTCCTATTTTTATAACTAAAGTGTGGTTTGGCTCTTACAATAGTTCGAAGTTTTGGATCTTGTGTAAGAATTGGCCAAAATTTGGTAATAGCTTTCACTTGTTTGTTGTCAGTACTATAAGTAATCATTAATCTCAAAGGCTGTGGTTCATGTTGCAACATATTTATTCCTTGTTCAGAGCTCTTTATTTGACTTCTTTGAAACTTACTCAACATGGAATCAGTATCTTTCTGGGAATAATCATGTAACTGTAAACGTTCCTTCAAATTGACTGTTTCTTGTTGAATGATTTTTTCTTGTGTGCATCTTTTAGAAATTCTAGAAAGCTCATTTTTCATTATGTTGTCGGTAATATGCCTGGGGTGCATACTATTCTTATGGAGATAATGATTTCTCCAGGTAGACTTTCTATAGAGGGAAGTCTCTATTCCACCTTCTCTACTGAGAATGACATAAACATCCAAAAAACTAACATGATGGCGTGAATGGTAACTGGTGAATTTCAAAAAGGAAGTGGTTCTATTCAAATACTGAAGAAACTGTATGAATTGGGACTCATCTCCATCCCATAACAAAAAAACATCATCTACAAATGGCCATAGAATTTAACATGATGGTACCAAGGGTTTGTGGTGCTGAGAATATATTGCTTTTCCCAATCTGACAGGACAATATTGGAGTAACTATTGGTGCAGGGGGTGCCCATAGCTGCTCCCCAACACTGCCAATAGATTAAGTGCCCATAAGTGAAAAAGTTAGTTTCAAGTACCATTTCAAGAAGTGAACAAATGAGATTGGCATCCTTATTGTTAGCCATTTCTCCAATGACTTTCCTAACAGTTTCAATTCCATGTTCATTTGAAATTGATGTGAATAAACTTGTAACATCCATCGTAGTTAATAGTAAATTCTCTTTGTTCATTGTTAAATCCATAACTGTTTTCAATTTAAACAAAAAGTCATCTGTATCTCTTAAGACACTAGAAATACCTGTCAAAATTTCTTTCAACTCTTTTTCAACAAACAAAGACATAGTTTCAGTTATCCATCCTTGTCCAGCTACAATAGGGCAAAGAGGTGGATTTACTGGATTTTTATGTATTTTTGGAAGTCCACTTATGGATGGAACTGTAGGATGAGTGACATTAAAAAAAATTGTACTGTTCGATATTTATACTGCCTTCTAACGGTTTACTATTAATAAGTCGAAAGTTAAAATAAAATGTGCACGTATTAGCAAAGTGTTTCGCCGAACGTACACATTTCCATATGTACCTAATGTCAAAAACAGCTGTTAATTGTCGAAAATGTCGCGCGACATTTTCGACAATCAACAGCACTCCCACCCTTCCCTTAACTCCCTAATTAACTAGCCTAAACTCACATTTATGCAGGAGGGCAAGCCCTCCTGCACACCCCACACCACCTCAACTTAATATTCCAACTCCAAGATCGCACTACAGTGAGGAAAGGGATGTATTTCCCTAACCGCACTGTACCGCAATCCTCTTACATGAGCAAACGGTATAATTGCGAATGCACAATCCATTCGCAATAATAACATTTGCTCACATAACCTGCCGAACTATGAAGTATTCGAACATATGGTGTTCGAATACTTCATAGCCGTGCAATTGCATTTTGATAGTAAACCCCTTCTAACAACATGCAGTAAAGTTGATCTTGAATCTTTTTTATATATGTGTCAAGTTTACAAGAATTAACTTCCAAATAAGTTACTGAGTCTTCTAACATGTCTTGCATCTTATTCCTATACAATTCAGATGAAAGAGCAACAACACTTCCTCCTTTATCGGCTGGTTTCGACACTATTTCTTCATTATGTTTTTTATGATCTGAAGAAAGTTTTACCGAAAGCGCTTATCGAGTTATTAATATTGTGACATTCATATTGAAGAATTTCTTGTTCTATGTTTTATGTTGTGTTTCTGTGGAGCAACCTTGGTTCATTCGTATTGAAGAACACTTCGTTCTAATTCACTTCCTTGTGGAGATTTTGGAGAGCGTTACCAAGTCACACAGTACCGAAAAGTTTTATGTAACATCTTATTCTGTGGAATTCTTACTAAGAACGCTACTGAATTATACACCAGTACCAAAGGGTTTGTGTATTATTTTATTTGTGATATTCTACCAAAGCTCTTTGTAAACTTTTCCTGAAGAATGATATTTCAACCAAGATTTTGATAAAGTTTTACTTTGAGTATTGACTTCAGCTGTAGAGGTGTGGCTTGATTTTCTCTGACTTCATAATTTTACGTACTTGCTGCTACTTTAATAGTGAGCTATACATTATCTATTTACATGTCTTTATTCCTCCCACAGGGAGGGTATCAGAAGGAGACTCTCCGAGATTTGCTTGCTAAACTGATTTTATCTGGACTAATCCTTTGTAACCTATATAAAGTGGGGGACAACAGATTGTATGCTGATAATGAGTACTCGCTGCAAACCTATGGAAAGAAAAATGCCTTTATTCCTGCACTAAGAAAATATAAAGAAATTAAAATTATGTTTAAGCTGTAATATCTAGCTGTGTTCCATTTCTTCTATCCACTGGGGAGGAAAGACACACCTAGACCTGAAGCAGACACTTAAGGATTTAAGTGAGAAAAATGAAGATCTGGGAGAAAATGAGGAAAGCAGCTCATATATTCCCAGACGCAAGATTTACTGAAGTGGCCAGTACGGAGAGGATGCAAGCAAAACCATTCCCACTTTTTTAAAATAGAATGATGTACAGAGCAAAGGAAATAAAGAACTACACCGAAACACTAAGACTTTTTACCACAATAGAGCACTTGGAAGAACAATTTCAGGCCAATAAAGCCAAACCCCACTAGCTGTCTTTATTGGCCTGAAATTGTCCATTAAAACAACGAAACAAGTTATGTGCATTCAGAATCGCCAATTAGCTGAAACACCTAATGTTCATAAGGGTCATTTGCATATATCCCATGTGCCTCTGATACAAAAGGTCTGGGAGGTCACTCAGTGGAAGTTCTAGCTTTGTTGGAGTTGTCATTTTGTTTTTACTGATTGGCTTTTCAGTGACCTTCTCATTTATTGTTTTAGTTTGTAGTTTGGGATATTTTTGCATTCACCCTATTGATAATGGACATCAGCTAGGTATAACAGCCCTGTGTTTCTTATGCTTAGTCAAACACTCTGCTTGTGCTGTGCTGACGATGTCATAACAAGGCCAAAATATGCATATCCACAGCTAGTGGGATTTGGCTTTATTGACCTGAAATTGTCATTTAAAACAACAAAACAATTTATGGGCATTCAGAATTGCCAATTAGCTGAAACACCTGATGTTCATAAGGGTCATTTGCATATAACCCATGTGCCTCTGATACAAAAGGTCTGGGAGGTCACTCAGTGGAAGTTCTAGCTTTCCTGGAGTTTTCATTTTGTTTTTACTTATTGTTTTTTTCAGTGACCTTCTCACTTAATGTTTTAGTTTGTTGTTTGGGATATTTTTGCCGTGACCCTAATGGTAATGGACATCAGCTGGATATAACAGCACTGTGTTTCTTATGCTTAGTCAAACACTCTGCTTGTGCTGTGCTGACGAGCTCATAACAAGGCCGAAATATACATATCCACAGCTAGTGGGGTTTGGCTTTATTGGCCTGAAATTGTCCATTAAAACGACAAAACAAGTCATGGGCATTCAGAATCGCCAAATAGCTGAAACACCTGATGTTCATAAGGGTCATTTGCATATATCCCATGTGCCTCTGATACAAAAGGTCTGGGAGGTCACTCAGTGGAAGTTCTAGCTTTGCTGAAGTTTTCATTTTGTTTTTAATGATTGTTTTTTCAGTGACCTTCTCACTTATTGTTTTAGTTTGTCCAAGGAAAAGAAAAAAACATCTGTCTTCCAGGCCTTCTTGCATGGAGTCCTGAAGCAGAATTTTTTCCAACCGATTGTTCAGAAAGCAGGTAAAGTGGCCTACTTGTGGAACTCCCCACAGAAGAATCAAATCTTGGAAACCCCCCAGTCTAGTTTTGCTTTCATAAGGGTCTGCCTTTGTCCTGCTCAGCCTGAATGCAACATGGGTTTAGTCTGATGGCATGTAGGATGCATGTAGAGTGAGATTGTGCTGTAAAGCTATATTCCAGGCTAAAATGGCTAGTCTGCAAAGGGGGTACGACTTGATTCTCCCTTGCTTGTCGATGTCCCACATGACTATGATATTCTCAGTAACAACTTGAAGAGGTCCAGGGGACCAAAGATGAATCGAGATTTGAGTGCTATGATCACAGCAAGCATCTCTTTAATATTTAAGTGCTTGTGTCGGTCTTTGATGTCCAACCACCTTGCACTTTTATCCCTCCTGATACTGCTCCCCAAGCAAAGTTCAAGGCGAGTGTGGTGACTGATGGCTCTGAGGTGATGGTGGGGAGACACCAGATTATAGGAACATTTGCAGTGGTTTCTCTTCTGGCAAACCCTGGAAGTGGGATATGAAAAGATAATGGGTGCTGGTGCTGTGACCAAGGTGACTTCAGATACCATTATATCTTTCTCATGTGGAGTCTTGCCAGGAGTATCCTAACTATCATAGATGCAATGAGACCCCAAATCCTGAAATATTTTCTCTCAGTGAACAAAGTCTGAGTGGAAAAACCCTAGAAATAGATCTGAGTATGTATCTCTTTTTTTCCTGTGGAAGCAAAACTCTAATCTGAGTGTCTATCAAACAGCCCAGGAGCACAATCCTGTGTGATGGAGTAAAAAAAAAAAGACTTTTGAATTTTCTCTTGGAATCCCAGGTTGTGTGAGAGAGCTCTCAAACAAGTTAGAGATTCCTGTCACTTTGAAAATGACTGTGCAGAGAAATGCAAGTTAAGTATAGAAGAATGTGGATACCTTGTGGCCTGCAATGAGCTATAAATAGAAGTTATGTTCTTACCATAACGTTCCATGTTAGTTGTCTTCTTCTCGCCTTCTTCTTGCTGGATGGGTTCGGAGCCGACCTCGGCTCCGACTCGGCCACTCTAAAAGCTCGAGAGTTGGTTCCACCGGCTCGAGGCTCCCCTTATATCCCACAATGCTAGGCGTGAGTTACCTCAGATCTCGTTTGTAAGCTAGGCCCAGCTTATAATAGTAACAGAATAACTATAAACAAAGTCCACCTCTATAAACCAGGGAGAAGAGAAGGGTGACCTACATCCTGATCCAGGAAAATATGCACAGCAGCATATACCTAAAGTAAGAGGTGGTAGAAAGAGAGGTCACAATCAAAACTCCTCTAGGTCTGTCCAGGCCAGGGGGAAGGAGGGTGGGGCCCAAGAAGAAGGCGAGAAGAAGACAACTAACATGGAACGTTATGGTAAGAACATAACTTCTATATGTTAAGTTGTCTATCTCGCCTTCATTCTTGCTGGATGGGACCAGGTCCCTAGCACCTTGTCCCGGGTGGCCTAACGGAACAGACTCCTGAGAACAGTGGAACCAAAGTTAGCTCTATGTCTAGAAGCTAAATCCAACTTATAATGAGAAATGAAAGTGTGAGGAGTAGCCCAAGTAGCCGCTGCACAAATGGTGTCAATAGGCAGTCTGTCTTGGAAGGCTATAGAAGTAGCCAAAGCTCTGGTGGAATGGGCCTTAGGTTTATTAGGCAGCTTTTGGTGTCTAATTTCATAAACAAGGGAAATCAGAGATGTTAGCCATCTAGATAATGATACCTTTGAAACTGAAAGTCCCTTTCTGCCTTCTGCATAGGAGACAAACAGCTGGTCAGATTTTCTGAATTGTTTTGTTCTATCCAAATAGTACCTTAACTGACGATGAACATCTAGCCAGTGTAATTTTTGTTCAGACCTATTGGAATATTCTGGAAAAACACAGGGAGGTCAATGCTTTGATTTAGGTTAGACGTCGAGGCTACCTTGGGCATAAAGGACGGGTTGGTTCGTAAGGATACCCTGTCCTTATGGAACAACAGATAAGGAGGTCGACAGCTGAGTGCATGAAGTTCTGAAATTCTTCTAGCTGAAGTAATAGCTACCAGAAAGAGAGTCTTCCATGATAGCAATTTTAAAGAACAGGAGGCTGCAGGTTCGAAAGGGGAAAGAATCAAAGAAGTAAGAACTAAATTTAGGTCCCAAGGAGGAGGAGGATTTCTTATAGGAGGTCTGAGTAGAAAAACTCCTCTCAAAAGGCTTTGCAAAGCTTGTGGGACATTATGGCAGACTCTGAAATACCCACATGAAAGTTAGAAATAGCTGCCAATTGAACTTTAAGAGTAGAAGGAGATGAACCTGCATGGAAGAGTTCAGCTAGAAAATCAAGGACCATTTGGATGGAAGCAGTGAAAGGATCTATGTCCCTTCCTTGAGCCCAATATGTGAAGCGTTTCCACTTACTCAAATAAATCTTTCGAGTGGAAGATTTATGGGAAGCTATCAAAATATCTCGAACAGAGTGAGATAATGGAGGAAGCCTGGCTAAGGTTGGAACTGGAGGAACCAAGCAGTGAGGTTCAGAGAGGGAAGGGAGCGATGAAACTGACCCGACTGATGGATCAAAAGATCTGGAAATAGGTCCAGATGCCAAGGTCGCTCCAATAGAAAATGATGTAGAAAGGGGAACCACACCTGTCGAGGCCAGTAAGGAGCAATGAGGATCAATGAGGCCTTCTGAGCGATAGCTTTCTGTATCACTTGAGAGATTAGTGGGAAGGGAGGAAATGCATACAGAAGTCCCCGGGGCCAAACTTGGACTAGAGCGTCTCTGCTGGGCTGGCCTGGTAAAGGGAATAGTGTGAAATAATCTCTGCACTTGCTGTTTTGGGGAGTAGCAAAAGGTCGCAGCAAGGCTGACCCCACTTGAGAAAAATTTCTCTCACAACAGAGTCTTTCAGAGACCACTCGTGAGGCATGAGGATAGCTCTGCTCAACTTGTCCGCGATTTGATTGGACTTCCGGGATGTGCATTGCTATCAGAAACCGCTGAGAAGAAATCGCCCATTGGCACAGTCAGAGTGCTTCTCAACACAGGGGGTAGGACCTGGTTCCGCTTTGTTTGTTGATATACCACACTACAGACATGTTGTCTGTCTGGATTGCAATCGCTCCCAAGGGAAGAGAGTCTTGAAGGGCTTGCAACGCTAAAAGCACTGCTCTCATCTCCAGAACATTTATGTGCAAGTGGCATTCGTCTGGTTGCCATGTGCCCTGGACAGTCCTGCCCTGATAATGCCCCCACCCGATCAGGGAGGCGTCCGTTGTCAGAGTAGCAACCGGAGGAAGGAACAAAGGGTCTTCCCAATAAGAGCTGAGGGGAAGACATCCACCACAGAAGATGATTTCTGCATGCCTGCGTAATCATAATGGTGTGGGACATCGGAAGTTGCTGGTATGACCATTGTGCAAAGAGCATCCATTGAAGGATTCTCATGTGGAATCTGGCTAATGGAAGCAGAGGTATGGCAGCCGCCATAATTCCCAACACTTTCAGAACTAACCTGGCTTTGATTCTGTTGTTGCTGAAGAGGAGTGAGACCAGTTTGTGTATGTCTGTTATTCTCTGATCTGTTAGTCTCGCAGACATGTTGACTGTGTCTAGATTTGCCTATAAAGGTAATAGTACAACAAGGCGACAAAACAGACTTTTCGCAATTTATTGAAATGCCTAACTTTGACAAATGCGAAGGTGTAATCCCTGGCCATTAGAAGAAGATGCTTGGTGGGAGCTGTGAGGAGCCAGTCGTCCAAATATGGAAACACCTGGAATCCTTGTCGTCTCAGGTGAGAAGCTACCACTGCCATGCATTTGGTAAACACCGGGGCAGTGGTGAGACCAAAGGGCAGGGCCCTGAATTGAAAATGACTGGTTCCCAGCCTGAAGCGGAGGAATCTTCTGGAGCCGCCTGTTCATTTTATGTGATAGTACGCATCCTGAAGGTCTATAGAGCACATCCAGTTTCCTTTTCCCAAAAGGGGAAGGATGGACTGCAGCGTGACCATCCGAAATCTTGTTTTCTTGACCGACTTGTTCAAGATACTGAGATCCAAAATTGGTCTCCAGTCCCCTGTTTTCTTTGGAACTAAAAAGAACCTGGAGTAGATTCCGGATCCTTGCTGGTCTGCTGGAACTGGCTGAATTGCTCTTTTTGCAAGCAGCTTTGAAATTTCCAAAGCTGCAAGATCCCTTTGAGCGGGTGGAACATCTGGAAGGGATTTTTTTGATCGGTTTGGAATGCGAACAAAGGGAATGGAATATACTTCGGAAATGATGGACTGTACCCACTTGTCTCGAGTTAGGGATAGCCAGGCTTCTGGGTACAGTGACAATCTTCCCCCGACTGCCTCCGAAGGTGGACAGTCGGGCAACACCTCAGGGATGCTGAAAGGGCTTATCGGAGAAAGTTTCTCGATTGCCCTGGTTCTGCGGACCCCCCCCTGCCTCTAGGGCGACGTCTACCATTGTTGTTCCCCCCTCTGCCTCTGGCGGGGAACCGACTCTGTGCGTCAGGCGAAGTCCCTTGAGATTGTTTACGGAACCACATTTTCCCACTTTTCTGGCCTTTGGGGTAAGGCCTAGAAGGAGTAGAAAAACGGACTCCGACGGCAGAAAGAGTCTTGCCATCAGTCTTGCACCTAGTCAAGGTTTCTTTCACTTGAGGACCAAAGAGAGATGATCTATCGAATGGGGAATTAGTGAAAGACGTTTTAAAGGGGTCCGCAAAATTACATAGCCGCATCCAGGCATGCCTACGTAAGGCCACACCTGTCCCTGCGGCCCTGCTCGCTCCATCAGCCGCATAAGAAAGGAGGCGCATGGAGGAGTTGGCTATGGAGTTCAGGGTAGCCAGCTGAGTGTTCATCTTATCTTGAAAACCCGCAACTGTAGGATCCTTCAACATGTCACTCGCTTCTTTGATCAAGTCCCTTTGAAGACGAGTAAAATGGCATAGGTAGTTCAGCGAACGCATTGCAAATGTCGCTGACGAGAACATCCGCTTCCCGTACCTGTCCATGGACCTAGATTCCTTGTTAGGTGGATGGACAGGTACTGAAGGATCAGCTAGTTCCTTCTTGGTGGCAGCAGCAACCACCATAGCATCCACAGAAACTCCTTTTGTCAAAAACTGTTTGCCTTCTGGTGCCGTTATGAATTTTGAGGGTCTCCTGGGAGTGGGGTCCACCGAATCAGGAGCCGTCCATGCCTTTTTTGCTACCACCTGCATGAGGGGGTCAAAGGGGGGAGACACCCAGGAGGTGGAAGGACGAGAGCCAAACGCCTCAAGGTACACAGATTCATCCTCCGAAGGGTTGAGGGCTGGCCAATTTCCCCTCTGCTTAAGGATTTCCAGAATGTCTGCAAAGGAGACATCTTCAGAAGGGGAACGGGGGGAACCCTCGGAATCCTCTAAATCTGTGTCAGAGGTGACGGACTCAGGTGAGTCTATGTGTTTCCTCTTACACTTTCTCTTCCGAGGGGGCTCTTCTGCCAAAACAGGAGAGGCCTCAGAAGAGGATGAGATCCCCACAGGGGATTCCTGAGGAGCTGGCTCTCTGCGGTCCGGGATGAGGGAGTGAGTCGACTTGACCTGAGGCACCAAGAGGGCGGACGGAGTCGACTGTGGGGTAGAACCAGGTTCTAACACACTCTGCATGACCTCGGACGCACCCCTGTCAGGCAGAGCCAGAGGTCCCGCCCAAAAGCTAAAACCTCCCTCAGCACCGACAGTGATGGCTCGAGGCCGATGTCGGAGCCGAACTTACCAGCGCCGAAGCCCGAGAGGGAGAGCGGGTCGGACAAGGGTCCGATGCCACTCACCCCTCGAGCCGACGATGGAAGTCCGGCGCCGAGATTCTTCCAAGGAAGAAATCGGAGCCGACGATGGAGCCGAAGACAATTGTGTCGGCTCCGACGCTACCACAGTCTCGGTTCCGAAACGACCTGGCTCCGAGCTCAACGGAGTCGGAGGAGGAACATATTGATGGACAGGGGCAGGCATCGACTGATGAGTCGGGCTCTGAAGCATTTGGGCCAGTGCCTCGGACTTAAGAAGTCGACTCACTACCCTCTGAAGGTCATGATCCGACAGCCTCGATGACCTAGAGGAGTGAGATTTATGGCTCCGTTCAGACAGCAGAGGAGATGCTGGAGCCGAATGAATGGAGCCAAGGGATGGTGACCTAGATCTCTTCCTAGATGTCAGCTCCGAAGGTCTGGTCGGAGCCGACAAGGGAATTTCTAATACCTCGGCTCCAGCCGGAGCCGAGGGAACCACAGAAACTGTAGACTGAGACTCATCGGCTCCAGCCGGAGCCGATGTAGACGGAGGTTTAGTAGCCTTAGGTCTCGGCTCAGTAGCTGGAGCCGAGGACCTAGAAGCCTTGGAGGGCTTCCCAGAGACAGAGAGGGAATCCTCAGGCTTGAGTAAACCTCTTAGGATCAATTTGTTCTTTCTTTCCTGCAGGACCCTGGGACTGAAGCCGTGGCATACAGCACAGGAGTCCTGCAGGTGCAAAGGCCCCAGTAGACACAAGAAGTGTGACCGTCTGTCAGAGACATTTTCTGACAGCACGCATCACACTTCTTGAAGCCTGAGACCTTTGTGTCTTTAGACATCTTAGAGAAAAAAGTGTAATCACACACACCCAGTCAAACACACTGATTACACCCTATCTTATTTTTAAACTCAAAAAATAAAACAACTATCAAAGGTTTTAATTTAAGAGAAACAACACACACACACCACTAGGGAATGGAAGAAGAAGGCCTGAAGGCCCGAGGGAAGAACTTATAAGTTCTTGTGGGGAAGAAACGGGATTTTAGAGAAAAAAGGGAGAGAATTCCACTAAACTAAGGGAAACAAGAATTAAAATTAAAAATAAAGGGGTTTAAGTATACTAACTTTACTGAAAGTTTACTCACCAAGAAGCCGGTAGAAAACCAACACCTCGATCGCTGTAGCAGCAAACGAGATCTGAGGTAACTCACGCCTAGCATTGTGGGATATAAGGGGAGCCTCGAGCCGGTGGAACCAACTCTCGAGCTTTTAGAGTGGCCGAGTCAGAGCCGAGGTCGGCTCCGAACCCATCCAGCAAGAATGAAGGCGAGATAGACAACTTAACATTTAGAAGTTATGTACCTACCATAACGTTCCATGTTAGTTGTCTTCTCTCGCCTTCTTTCTTGCTGGATGGGTTCGGAGCCGATCCTCGGCTCCGACTCGGCACTTGCTTTAGCTCGAGAACTCCTTTTACCAGCTCGAGGCAACCCTATATCCCATGATGCAAGGCGGAACTACCTCAGATCTCGTTTGGCAGCTAACTGACCCTGCTAAAGACTATCCTAACATAATTAGGAACCATGGTTCCTAAAAGAAGTCCTCATAACAATGCTCCAGAGGAAGCAATCTAATAGGAACTCTTCAAGATCTGTCCAGGCCAGGGGGAAGGAGGGAGGGCCGAAGAAAGAAGGCGAGAAGACAACTAACATGGAACGTTATGGTAGGTACATAACTTCTAAATGTTAAGTTGTCAATCTCGCCTTCATTCTTGCTGGATGGGACCGTCCTAGCACCTGTATCCTGGGTGGCTCAATGGAACAGACTCTTGAGAACTGTGGAACCAAAACTGGCCCTATCTCTGGAGGCCAAATCCAACTTGTAATGAGACACAAAGGTATGAGGCGTGGCCCAAGTAGCTGCTGCACAAATAGTGTCAATGGGAAGTCTATCCTGAAAGGCTACAGAAGTGGATAGACTCCTGGTCGAATGTGCTTTTGGCTTAGAAGATAGTTGTTTGCCCTTAGAGAGTACACATAGGAAATGGTGGAAGTCAACCACCTAGATAAGGTCACTTTAGAAACTGGAAGACCTAACCTGTTTTCTGCATAGGAGACAAACAATTGGTCTGATTTTCTAATTTGTTTAGTCCTATGCAAGTAGTACCTGAGCTGACGATGCACATCCTATAAGTGTAGCTTCTGTTCAGCTCTGTCAGAATAGTTAGGAAAGAAAACTGGTAGATCTATAGATTGGTTAATATTGGTTTGAGATACAACCTTGGGAAGAAAGGAAGGGTTAGTTCTTAGCAAAACCCTTTCCTTATGAAAAACCAGATAAGGTGAACGAATACAGAGGGCCTGAATCTCAGAAACTCTTCTTGCAGAAGTAACAGCCAGTAAAAATATAGTTTTCCACGTCAATAACTTTAAAGAACACGTAGCAGACGGTTCGAAAGGAGGTAGAATTAGGGATGCCAACATTAAGTTTAGATCCCATTGCGGAGGAGGATGTTTCACAGGCGGTTTTAGGAGAAAAACTCCTCTCAAAAAGGCCTTGCATAACCTATGAGACATGATGTTATTGTCATGCAAGCCAACATGATACTTGGAAATAGCAGCCAGTTGTACTTTGACTGTAGATGACGAGGATCCTGAATGAAAAACCTCCGCCAGGAAATCCAAAACAGAATGTACAGGAGCAGTAAAAGGATCAATATTTCTGGCGTTTGCCCAAATTGAAACACGACGCCACTTGCTAGCATAAATAGTTCTAGTGGACGACTTCAAAGAAGACACTAAAATGTCTCTGACTGGGTCAGAAATCATTGGTAGCCTGGCTAGGGAAGGAAGTGGAGCAACCAAGCAGTGAGGTTGAGAGAATGAATGGCCCGGTGCTGCTGACCCGACTGGTGGATCAAAAGATCCGAACTGGGTCCAGATGCCAGGGCTGCACCAGAAGATGACGATGTAGAGACGGAAACCAAATTTGTCGAGGCCAATATGGAGCAATGAGGATCAATTTGGCTCTCAAAACGGTGGCTTTCTGAATGACTTGTGGAATCAATGGAAAGGGAGGAAAAGCATAAAGAAGTCCCGAGGCCAATCCTGGGTTAGAGAGTCTCTCAAGGGTTGGCCTGGAAGGGGAAATAGTGTGAAGTAATCTGGGCACTTGCTGTTTTGAGGGGTAGCGAAAAGATCGCAACAAGGAGTGCCCCACTTCAGAAAAATCTGATCTACTACAGATTGATTGAGAGACCACTCGTGAGGCATCAGAATAGATCTGCTTAGCCTGTCCGCCAATAGGTTGGACCTGCCGGGGATGTGCGTTGCTATCAGAAACCGCTGAGAAGAGATCGCCCATTGCCAAAGTCTGAGAGCTTCTCGACATAAGGGATAGGACCTGGTTCCGCCCTGTTTGTTGATGTACCAGACCATGGACATGTTGTCCGTCTGTACTGCAATAGTCCCCGTG
Organism: Protopterus annectens; assembly: GCF_019279795.1. Lineage (NCBI taxonomy): Eukaryota > Metazoa > Chordata > Ceratodontiformes > Protopteridae > Protopterus > Protopterus annectens. The sequence continues at coordinate 1,553,215,051 of NC_056741.1, forward strand.
GGAAGAAAGTCATCGAGGGCTTGCAACGTTAAAAGCACTGCTCTCATCTCCAGGACATTTATGTGCAGATGGTATTCTATGGGTTGCCACGTCCCGTGGACTATCCTGCCCTGATAATGCCCCCCCCCCCCACCCGATCAGGGAGGCATCTGTGGTGACTGTGGCAACTGGAGGAGGGGGAACAAAGGGTCGGCCCTGATGAAGAAGAGAGGAAGATATCCACCAGCTCAGATGAGCCCTGCACGACTGTGTTACTAAGATTTCGTGTCTCATCGGAAGATTGTGATACGACCACTGCGTGAATAGCATCCACTGCAGGAGACGCATGTGAAAGCGAGCCAGTGGAAGAAGAACAATGGCCGCAGCCATTAGGCCTAGAACTTTCAAGACAAACCTGGCTTTGATCTTGTTGCTTAGTAACAGAAGCTGAACAAATTTTTGGATGTCCAGAATCCTTTGATCTGTTAGCCTGGCTAACATCTTGACGGTATTTAACTCTGCGCCTATAAAGGTGATAGATTGGCAAGGCAGCAGAGAGGATTTTTCGAAATTCCCAGTTTCTTGCAAAGCTGTAGGGTGTAGTCTCTGGACCGAAGAAGCTGATGCTTGGTGGTGGCGGAGAGGAGCCAGTCGTCCAAATAAGGAAACACCTGGAATCCTCGACGTCTCAGGTGAGCTGTGACCACTGCCATACATTTGGTGAACACTCTGGGGGCTGAAGTGAGGCCAAAGGGCAGTGCTCTGAATTGGTAATGACTGGCTCCCAGCCAGCGGAGAAACGTTCTGGAGCGTCTGTGAATCTTTATGTGATAGTACGCATCCTGAAGGTCTATAGAGCACATCCAGTTGTCCTTGCCCAGAAAGGGCAGAATGGATTGCAGCGTGACCATCCGAATCTTGCCTTCTTGACAGACTTGTTTAGTCTGCTTAGGTCTAGTATCGGTCTCCAATCTCCCGTCCTTTTGGGGACCAAAAGAATCTTGAGTAGAAGCCGGATCCTACTTGGTCTGCGGCACTGTCTGGATGGCTCTTTTTCCAGGAGTTTTGAAACCTCCTGTCTTGCCAAATCCCTTTGACCGGGTGAGATGTCTGGAAGGGATTGTAGAGGTCGGGAAACCTTTGAAGGGATTTTGTAACCCTCGGATATGATCGACTGTACCCACTTCTCTTGGGATAGGGATTGCCAGGCTACTGGGTACAGTGCAGTTCTTCCCCCGCCTGCCTCCAAGGGTGGACAGTCGGGCAACACCTCAGGGATGCTGAAAGGGCTTCTCAGGAAGAGACTCCCTGTTGCCCTGGTTCTGAGGACCCCCTGCCTCTAGGGCGTTATTGTTACCCTCTCTGCCTCTGGGGGTAAACTGACCACGTGTGTCCGTGTAGCTCCTTGGGCTTTTCGAACCACATCTTCCCCTTCTGACCCTTGGGATAAGGTCTAGAAGGAGTGGAAAACTGGACTCCAACGGCAGAAAGAGTTTTACTGTCCTGCTCACATCTGGTCAAAGTATCCTTCACCTGAGGTCTGAACAAAGCCGAACCGTCAAAGGGGGTGTTGGTGAAGGGCCTTAAAGGGTCCGCAAAATTACACAGCCGCATCCAGGCTTGGCGTCTAAGAGCAACACCTGTGCCTGCGGCCCTGCTCGCTCCATCGGCCGCATAAGATATGAGCCGCATGGAGGAGTTAGATATGGAATTCAGGATAGCAAGCTGTGAGGCAATCTTTTCCTGAGCCCCAGCAGCAGAAGAATCCTGGACTACTTCTCCCAGTTCCTTGAGAATATCTCGTTGAAGCCTGGTGAAGTGACAAAGGTAATTCAGCGAACGCATAGCAAAGGTCGCTGAAGAAAACATCCGCTTTCCATACCTGTCCATGGTCCTAGAATCCTTATTAGGAGGATGGACAGGTACTGAAGGATCCGCCAGTTCCTTCTTGGTGGCCAGGGCCACCACCATAGCATCCACAGAGACACCTTTGGAAAGGAACTGTTTATCCGAAGGGGCCGTGATGAACTTGGATGGTCTCCTGGGGACAGGTTCCACAGAATCTGGAGCCACGCCTTCCGAGCCACTACCTGCATGAGTGGGTCGAAGGCGAGACACCCAGGAGGTGGAGGGTCGGGATCCAAAGCCTCCAGGTATACCGACTCATCCTCGGAGGGGTCAATGGAGGCCAATTCCCCTCTGTTTGAGGAGCTCAAGGATGTCTGAAAAGGAGACATCCTCAGAGGGGACCGGGGAACCCTCCGACTCATCTAAGTCGGTATCAGATGTAGTAGACTCGGGGAGTCTGTGTGTTTCCTCTTACGTCCTCTTCCGAGGGGTTCCCCTGCAGGATCAGGAGAAACCTCGGAAGAGGAGGAAATTCCCAGTGGGGAAACCTGGGGCGATGGATCCCTGGGCCTGAGAGCAAGAGGCTGGCAAGAGGCATCTGCAGGCACTGATGAGGGAGGAGCTAGAGGGACGGACCGCTGACCTGGTTCTGAGGCCAGGACACTCCTCATCACCTCAAAGGCTCCTCTCCCCGGGAGACCAGAACACACCCACTCCGAAGAGACAGGAATGGTCGGCTCCAAAGAGAGAGAAGGCTCCGAGGCCGATGTCGGTGCCGAGCTTACCAGAGCCAAAGCCCCGAGAGGGAGAGCGGGGTCGGACAAGGGTCCGATGCCACTAGCCCCCTCGGAGCCGACAGTGGAAACCCGACGACCGGATCCTTCCAAGGAAGGTCTCAAGGAAGAGATCGGAGCCAAGGACGACGGAGCCGAAGGATGTATCGGCTCCGGCATCGAAACAGTTGCTGTCCCAAGAAGCTCCGGCTCCGAACTCTGGTGTGGAGTCGGAGGAGGAAGCTCAATGATAGGGGTTATAGCCGCAGTCTGTTGAGACGGGCTATGGAGCATTTGGGCCAGTGCCTGAGACTTCAACAGCCTGCTTACCACCCTCTCCAAGTCGTGGTCAGACAGCCTGGAAGATCTCGAAGACCGGCTCCGATGGCTCCGCTCCGATAAAAGAGGAGACCCGGGCAGTGAATACTCATAATAGAAGGGGACCGGGATCTCTTATGGGTCGAAACCATCGGAGCCGAAGTCCCTTGAACTCCAGATGGAGCCGAGGATATCTCGGCTCCGATGCTGGATAAGGTGTCGGCTCCAGCCGGAGCCGACAAGGCCACTGTAGTCAGGGTATCGGAGCCGGCCGGCACCGAACCCACTACTTTAGAAGAAATAGTATCGACTCCAGCCGATGTCGGCTCCGACAGAGCCGAAGCCACCGGAGGAGGCTTGGACACTGTAGCCTGAGCCTTCGGTGGCTTATGAGGTTTTCCTGACTTAGGAGGAGAACCTTTAGGTTTAAGCAAACCTCGGAGGATAAGTTTGTTCCTCCTTTCCTGCAGGACTCTCTGGATAAAAGCATGACACAACGCACAGGAGTCCTGCAGGTGCAAAGGCCCCAGGCAATACACACAAGAAGTGTGACCGTCTGTCAGGGACATTTTCTGACAGCACTGGTCACACTTCTTGAAGCCTGAGACCTTGCCTTCTCTAGACATCCTAAAAAGGATAGACACAAACAGTCCCCACAAACACACAACTTAATCCCTACACAAACACACAGGAAGGGATAACCAAGGGGGAACTAGGCCTGACTAAACTACTGTAACTTAACTTATAAAAGTTTACAAAAGGACTGAAAAAGAGAGAAAGGGTGGGCTGTAACTAGATTACAGACTAAACTGACGTTCAAAAGGGGAAAATAAACTCCTAACTACACTTTTCTTATTTTACTAAGAAAAACTTACCTCAGCTGGCAAAGGAGACCTCTTTCGCTAAGCGGCAAACGAGATCTGAGGTAGTTCCGCCTTGCATCATGGGATATAGGGTTGCCTCGAGCTGGTAAAAGGAGTTCTCGAGCTAAAGCAAGTGCCGAGTTGGAGCCGAGGATCGGCTCCGAACCCATCCAGCAAGAATGAAGGCGAGATTGACAACTTAACATCTGGAGATAGACACAGTGGACAGTCCAAAGGTTAAAGCAGAGAATTGATAATGTAATCCAGATACACAAAACCTTAAGAAATACCTGAAGTCTGGATGAATGCTGATGTGATGATAATCATCTTTTAATTCTAGTATTACCAGGAAACCTAAATAAGGGAGAAGGGGTAACAGGATGTGAAGTGACAGCAATTTGAACTCGGACACTATGACAAACTGATTTAGGAAAGAAAGATCCAGAACTTGTCTCAAAGAACTTTCTTTCTTTGGTACCAAAAACATCCTTGAATAAAAACCGTACCCCACCTGGGAATGAGGAACAGGTTCTATCATGCCTTAGGACAGCACATGATGAAGAACTGGTGGAAACAAGAGTGTCTGATCTGGAAGATGAGGACTGACCCCTGGAAAGGCGGAATTTCCTCCCTCTGTCATCTGTAAACTTGATGAATGATCTTCAGAACTCATTTATTTGAAACTATCTGTGTCCGAAGAGAGAAGTGGAGATTCAGGCCTTCTAGAATGGAAAAGGAACTGGCAGGGTAGGAAGGGGTTTACAAGGTCCCTTAAACAGTTGTTCTGACTTTGTTGGACTGTCCTGGGTTTTAGAAGGTTGCTGAAAGAGTTTTTGAACTCCCTCACCATTTCATTTTAAACATCTGTGTACCATCACTTTGCTGAGACTGATTATTTTGTTTCTTGCCAAAATTGGATGAGAGGTTACAGAATCCTCATCACACTTTTTCATAACCTCTGCAGTAGAGGGATCCAAAAATAATCTCTATCCAAAGAGAATTCAAAATTTCATTTTTCACATCACCTGGGAGGTTCTGAGAACACAGCCAGGTAAACTTCCTCAAAACAGTACAGTGGCCTTAGCCGTGGAAGAAGTATCAACTGAAACATACACACACTTTAGACAATGAGTTATGACCTGTAAACTGGAAGAATGTAAACCATTTAAAGCAGATTTTTTTCCTTACAGGAACTAATTGCAGACAAAACGTTCTTCAAACTTTCACAATTAGTCAGAATAAACCATTAACACATACATACATACATACATACATACATACAAATATTTCAAGCACGGGCACTAATTCCCTTCTAGCCTGTCAATTTACAGTTGTTCCCATAATAAGTCTATATTCCCAAATAAGTCTATAATATATGAGCCTGACAATTCAAAATTCTGAAAATAAAAGTTGCAGAGACATATATTTTTTCCTTAAACTTATCAATTTTCCCATCCTTGTCAGAAAGTGTAGGATTAGAATTAACTAAATGCTTAGCATCAGTAGGATTGACTAAAGTTATAGCTGCTGGGTTATGCATGGGATGAGTTTATAAAAAACTTAAAAGATCAAGAACTTTACACAATCTATCCATGTTTTTAGGGGCAGTAGGCCAACTATATGGAAAATTGTAGGCAGTGACACATACATACATCCTCCAAAGCTGCTGATAGCACTGGAGAATGGGTAAAGGATTGGAAATTCCATCTGTAACAGTTCACAGTATTTTCCTGAGGTACTCTAAATGAAAACACTGGCAAATTCTGGAAATAGTTTCAGAGAAAGAGAATCGGATACTATGCTCTCCTATGAATGTGAATCAGAAATCTAAAGAGAAAACCCTGCTTCTGTCTCTTTATTTCCTGTCCACATTAAAAATCTTGAACCACTTCAATAAAAGAGGCATTCTTCTTTCCTTTACCAGAAACCACCTTATAAAAAAGTTCAACAGCTTGAATTAAACCCTGAGCCAGATCTAGTAACTACTCCTCCATAGAGAAATTTGAGGAAAAGTATACACATGTTTAGTTTTCTGTTTCTTTTTTACATGAAAATGGGGCTACAGTATTGTTAATGGCAGCAGCAGCTTCCCCTGGGATGGGCACAACATTCTGAATAAACAGGGCCACCTTCTCTGTTTCTTCTCCAAGGGCTAACAAGAGTTGCTCTCCCTAGGCCCCCCAACAGTCACAGAAGACATGGTTACCTCCCAGTCCATAGGGGCTATAAGTACTACACCAAAAGGATCCAGGGTAAGAGATGAGAGGTCTGAAGAACCAGCTTTGGCCACAGCAGAGTCAACCACCTGTGGCTGAGGCAAACTACAAACTTGCTGTGGTGTCAAAGGATGTCTGCTTAAAAGTTGTCACTTTTTCATCAAAAAACACAACAAAAAAATACTTTAATGCACTTTACCAGCCCCAAAAAGTAAAATAAACACAGTTGCTCCACAGGAAAAAAGTTTTTCAACTAAAACTTTTAAAAAGACAGAAAAAAACTGCTCTCCTGTTTAAAAGTACAGTTAAGTCTCCTGACAGTCCATTAAAACATAGGTTCCAATCTTAAAAATAACTTTCCCAAGCAGGAAAGTACAATAAAACAATGCATTTTTACATGTAAGGTTTTTCCCCAAAGGGAACTTACCTGCCCAGCAAAGGAATAACTGTCCATTGATCTTTGAAAGCCTGCAGAGGAGCTTTCTCTTCAATGGCAGGAAAGCTATGAAGGGCTTGGCACTCCAACCTGCATTTATAGGCAGCTAACAGTATGTGTGTGGAAGGTGCCCTGAAGATCTGGAAGCTGGCCAGCTGTTGTATCCTTGGCAGGATATAACCTATATAGCTAAGGCTACTGCAGCACTGATTAATATAATGTACATCTGCCATTCCCCCATCAATGCATTGAATAACATTGCAATTAAACTAATGAACTCTGCCCTATAGATGTATTCATTTATATTCTTTAGCATAGAAGACAGTTTACTTCCATGACATTGAGACAGAATTTACTTGTGTTTATGTATGTAGTCAGGGAAAGTACAGTTGTGTACACTTACCATAAATGTAGATGTTTGAGTGTATTTGCTGTTGCAGTCCTTACAAAATGGGTTATCCGGCTCCTGGTAGCCAACAGTCAGCCAGAATACCAAAGCCCTTGGTATATGACATTGGCTGCCTTCGGTTTAGGCCTGACATCAGGACGTCAAGTACAAAAGAAGGCAGCAGACACCATTTCCTCAGTTTTTCTTGCCTTAACTGGCAAGAGCTCCCAAAAAAAGGTTAGACCAGAAAAAGAAAATCCAGTCTGTGCCCTAGGAAAAAGGGGGGTGGAAGGGGAGGAAACCAGGACTGCAACAGTGAATACACTCAAACATCTACATTTATGGTAAGTGTACACAGCTGTACTTTCCCCATGTTATATGGGTTGGAGACAGTGGCATTGACAAAAAGGCAGGAGTCAGAGCTGGACGTGGCAGAGTTAAAGATGTTAAGATTTGCACTGGGTGTGACGAGGGTGGAAATGATTAGGAATAAGTATATTAGAGCATCAGCCCAGGTTGGAAGGTTTGGAGACAAAGCCAGAGAGGCAAGATTACGTTGGTTTGGACATGTGCTGAGGAGGGATGCAGAGTATATTGGGAAAAGGATGCTAAGGTTGAAGCTGCCAGGTAACAGGAAAAGAGGAAGGCCTAAGATAAGGTTTATGGATGTGGTGAGACAGGACGTGCAGGTGGCTGGTGTGACAGAGCAAGATGCAGAGGACAGGAAGAAATGGAAACAGATGATCTGCTCTGGCAACCCTTAATGGGAGCAGCCGAAAGAAGAAGAAGAAGAAGTACACAACTGTACTATGTTCGTTGTGTTTCACTGTTGCAGTCCTTACAAAAATGGGTTGATTCCCAAAGCCCAGGAAAAAAAACAAAAAGGAGGAGGAACACCCACTGTTTAAGGGTTGATAAGGATGCCCTGCAAAACTGCAGTGGCAAAACCAGCCCTGGACTTAGAAAACCTGGGTAAATTGTAATGTTTAGTGAAAGTGTGGACAAAAGTCCATGTAGCTGCTTCCAGTATGTCCCTAGTAGGTACACCTCTTAAAAAAGCTGCTGAGGTAGAAGCTGCCCTAGTACAATGGGTCCTAATACTCTAAGGAGGAACCTTGCCATGCTGTAAGTAACAAAAGTGAATACAATGAGCAATCCACTTAGGAATGGTCTGTTTAGAAATAGCTTTGCCCTGAGCTCCAGGAGCAAAACTGACCAACAACTGATCCGACTTTCGAAAAGATTTAGTCCTGTCCAGGTAAAATCTAAGCTGTATATGCACATCCAGGGAATGCAGTAACCTTTCCCCTTTATTCTGAGGATTAGGCAAAAAGGTAGGCAGGTACATAGACTGGTTAAGCATCAGGCTAGAAACCACTTTAGACATAAAGGAGGGATTAGCTCGAAGAGAAACCCGATCCACGTGGAAGATGATAAAAGGCTCTACTGCCATTAAGGCCTGCAGCTCAGATACTCTTCTAGCTGAAGTAAAAGCCAAAAGAAAGGCAGTTTTCCAGGAGAGAAACTTCAAGTCTGCCGAGGCAGCTGGTTCAAATGGAGGCAGAGTAAGTTTCTCAAGTACAAAATTGAGATCCCAAGCAGGTGTAGGTGCCCTTCTGGGAGGCTTTAAATTGCTAGCTCCTCTGATGAACTGTTTCATCAAGGGATGAGAGAAAATGGGATGCTCAAAGTAACAATGAGCAGAAATAGCTGAAGCATGGATTTTGATAGAAGAAAAGGAAAGTCCACCATTAAGCAAGCCTGCCAGATAGTCAAGAATAAGAGGAAGAATAGGTTGAGATGGGTCTTCCCCTCTAGTCTGCATCCAAATGGAGAATCTTTTCCACTTACCTGCGTAAGATTTCCTAGTGCTAGGCCTCCTGGCCTCACGAAGAACCCCCCCCCCTCCTGAACCAAGAGATCTGGTATCAGGGGAAGATGCCAAGGCTGAGACTGGGAGAGACTGTGAAGTAGTGGATACCAATGTTATCTGGGCCAGTCTGGACCTATGATGATGGCCCTTAGTTTTTCGTCCCTTATCCTTAACAGCACTCTGGGAAGAAGAGGCAGAGGAGGAAATGCATAGATCGAGAGCTGTGTCCAGGGGAAGGACAGAGCATCCACCTTCCAAGCTTTGTTGTGATGATCCCTGGTGCAAAAGGTTGGAAGAAGGTGGCTGGTTGGAGATGAGAAGAGATCCACCTGGGGAGTGCCCCAACGCTGAATGATGCGATGGAAGATAGTCTTGTTTAGTTGCCACTCGTGAGGATCCAAGACCTGCCTGCTCAACCAGTTTGCCAAGGTGCTGAGCCTTCCTGGAAGAAACTGAGCTGTCAGATGAATGCCCATGGAAGCTGCTATGGACCATAGTAGCATGCTTTGTCTACACAGGGGGTAAGAGTGCATCCCTCCCTGCTTGTTGATGTACCACATGACTGAGGTGTTGTCTGTCCTGACTAGAAGAGTACCAGGAGAGAGAAGATGTTTGAAAGCCATTAAGGCCTGCTGGACTGCCATCAGTTCCTTCAGATTTATGTGCAAATGAACCTGTTGAGAGTTCCAAGTCCTCTGAATGCATCTGCCCTCTAGATGTGCTCTCCAAGTATAGTCCGAGGCATCTGTGGTGAGAGTCTGGCTGGCAGGAGGTGGACAGAAAGGCAGGCCTTTGTTCTGTGCACAGGTCGTCTCCCACCAAAGGAACTCTGTCTGCAGGCAGGGAATCAGAGGAAGTATCAGGTCTAAATCCTGAGTGTGTTGACACCAAAGGTTGTTGACATGCCATTGTATTTTCCTCATATGCATTCTGGCATATGGAATCATCAGAATACATGAAGCCATGAATCCCAGGGCTTGCAGGGAGCTGGGTCATGCTTGCCAAATTTCTGAAGTAATTCGAAAGAGCCATTTGTTTCTCTTGAGGGAGGAATACCATCTGGGCGGTTGTGTTCAGGCTCACTCCCAGAAATACAATCTCCCGGGTGGGTACCAGTTTTGACTTCTTTTCATTGATGGTGTAGCCCAAAGAGGTGAGAAGGTTTTTTACAAAGTCCATATCCTTTATAAGTTGCTCTGGAGAGTTTGCCTGAATAAGACAATCATCCAAGTAAGAGTAAATGTGAATGCTTCTTTGCATGCAAAAAGCAATGACTGGAGCCAGGCATTTGGTAAAATCTCTGGGAGCAATAGATAAGCCAAAGGGCAGTGCAGAGAATTGGAAGTGCCTGTTCCCTGCCCTAAAGCGAAGGAACTGCCTGCAGCTTTCCCTTATTGGGATGTGCAAATAAGCTTCTTTGAGATCCAAAGTCACTAGCCAGGAATCCTTGGCCAGCATTGGCAGCAACTGCTGAAGAGTGAGCATTTTGAATTTGGGAATCACCAGAAAAGTGTTTAGAATGGACAAATCCAGAATAGGGCACCAGGTGCCCCCTATTTGGGGACCAGGAAAAGTCTTGAGTAGAAACCCTGGCCTATCTGTAGTGCAGGAACTGGCTCTATTGCTCTCAGGTTTAGTAAAGAAGAAACTTGTTTTTCTGCTTCTGCCCTTTGATTTGGGGGGATATCTGGGTATCCTTGGTGGACAGGAAAGGTGTGGTAGCCCCGGGATACTATTTTGAGGACCCATTTGTCGTCTGTGATGGTGAACCAGACATTTGCAAAAATGGTTAACCTTCCCCCCAAAAGAAACCCTGGGCCCACAGAGGCAGGCAGGGGAAGGCCGGAGTTATTGGAAATGCTTGCTTTGGGAAGTTTGATTAGAACTCCCCGATTATAAAGAGGTAGCCTGCCAGTACTTAGCCTTTTGAGGGGTGGAAGTCGATCCCCTAGAAGACCTGTAACTCCTAGGCCTAGTACAACTCTGTTTACTAGGGTCAGGAAAAGTCCAATTCTTAGAAGGGTAATGTCTACTAAAACGAGGAGGCTGAACTTGCAGAAAGTCCATAATAGTTTGTATAGATTTGGCCTTATCCTCCAACTTTTTCAACACCTCTTCTGCTTTGCTACCAAAAAGATTGTCCTTGTGCAAAGGCATAATTTAGATTTGACAGGTTCAGATAGGGGCTGTTCCCTGAGCCAAGCATGTCTTCTAATGACAGAACCAGTGGCTGCTGCCCTGCAAGAAGCCTCCAAAGTGTTGAAACCACAATGTAGAGAATGTTTAGTGACAAGAGTGGCAGAATTCAGTAAATCATGTATGTCCTTACTCTCCATCAGGGAAGGAACACCAGCTAGCCTTAATAGCCTCCAAAGTATGCTGCTGATATTTAAGCATATAAAAAAGACAATTAACAGACCTAATAGCCAGGGTGGAAGACATATAAACCTTTTTAACCCATCAATCCAAGGCCCCTAGATTCCCAGTCAGAAGGAACAGGATTTTTAGCAACCGTGGTTTAACACCCTTAGGGCCCTGAGAAATAATCTCTGGATCAGCAGTAGGATTCTTGAAAAGGAACTGATGAGAATCAGGAACTCTATAATACCTGTCAGGTTTTCTGGGAGCAGGAGGAATAGAATTAGGAGTCAAAGAATTCTCCATGAAAACATCAACTTCCAAAACCGGAGGGATAGCCAAAGGCTTATCCAAGAACTCCCTAATCCGTTTTTTAGACTGAGGGTAGTCCTGACTTTCCCATTTGAAATGCTCCCTAAGAGTATTCAAAGTATCTCCAAAAGAAAAATTTTCTGGAGGGGAGGCAGAAGGGATGGAGTCTTCTGCATCAGAATCCCCAAAACCCGAAAAAAGTGGAGTTTCCCTCTTCATCAGCAGAGTTGCTGGAACCTCACAGTCTGAGGCAGAGAAAGCTTCTGGGGACAATTCCCTAATCCTTTTAGAAGGAGGTGACTGACAGCCCTTGATAAGGGGTCAAGAGATCACTAGCCATTTTAACCATCTGAGCCTGAGGCATTTGAGGGGAGGCCGGCGCCCGCTTTGAAGTAGGTTTTCAGCTGGATGGCCTGCTAGAAAGCCGAAGGGACTCAGGAGGCCTAGCCACTGCAGAAGTCTGAATTAAGGTCGTCAGTCTGGATCTGACCTCCAGGTGGAGAAAAGAGGTCTCAGAAGCCGGCGCCTGCTTAGCTGCTCCGGATCCATCAGAGGCGGCGACTGGCAGAGGGTCAGAAGAAGAAGTGGAAGCCTGCAGTATGGAGGACTCAGAAAAGGTCTCCGCAGATGCCTGCTGCTGAACCTCCGTGGACTGCAGGGGCAAAGAAAGCGCCTCACTGACTACAGCTGGGCTGACAACCAACTTAACAGAATGTCGTCAGCTAATTCGTCCCTAAGCCTGTTGTGGTCCTTATCCTTGCCCTTCTTAGGAACATCTGAAGTCGGGAGACCAGAAGACGCCATACCAACGAACTTAGGCCAAACTCCGAAATGCTTGAACAAGATCCTTGCTCTATAGCGTATGGTACGTGGGTTGAAAGAAGCACAGAGAACACAATTAGAGACGCAGTGCTCAAGGCACACACAAGTAATATAATAGGAGTGAAAATCATGGTGCGGAATCTGTTTTCCACAGGCAAGACAGTTATTAACTTTCTCTGACATTCGTTAAAGTAAGAAAAGGGGGTGTCCAATGGGGTACTTACCTGAGGATGTCTTCAACTAAGCAGTTGGAATACAAAAAGAAGGTACTTGGCCGACCGGCACTCATGCAAAATGCTTCTGCTTTGGGCTCTGCGGCAAGAAAGACTGAGGAAATGGCATCGGGTGCCTTCCTTTGTACGTGATGTCCTGACGTCAGGCCTAAACCGAAGGCAGCTGACGTCATATACCAAGGACTTTGGTATTCTGGCCGACTGTGGGCTCCCAGGAGCCAGATAACCCATTTTGTAAGGACTGCAGCAGTGAAACATGATGAACATCAGTTTTTGAGTGTAAGGGGCAAATTTACAGCTAAAGATTTGCGAGACTGGCTGAAACAGGGAATCTAGAATTTACTTCAGTAATGACTGACACTAGAGAGTTAGCAGGAATTGTGCAAACTGCTTATATGGACAACAAGACTGACAAAGACTTTCAGCTTTTCCCGGAACTCCGGTCCACTCATGATTGGTTGTGGATTTTTTTACGGTGCCGAGTTGCCAGCCCGACACCCAACCTTTTACGAAGGCATGCCCATTCACGCTCGCACCTACCTGCATGTCTTTAACATCACTCGACCACGGGGACGACATGCAGACTCCACACACAAGGCGCTCCAGCTGAGACTCGAACGGGAGAACCTCTTGCTGTGAGGCAACAATGCTAACCGCTGCACCACCGCGGCAAAGGACAACAAGATTGACATTTGAGTAAAATAAGCAAAAAAAGGCAAGAGACTGAAAAATTTAAAAGGGAAACAGTTGAACACCAATCACACTGCTGTTATAACAAGGAAAGCACCATGAATAGAATGGAATGGACATAAGAAATAAAGTACTGGAGGATGAAGCAGTGGGTGAATCAAGAAGAAAAAAAAAAGATATGTAAAAACGAACTAACAATTTCAACTTCACAGTGTCATAGTATAGAGGGATAAAGCCTTAATTATGGGCTAGATGACCCAGGTTTGACTTAACACCTCAAAAGTCTGATGTGCTGGCAGGTTTATGTGTGTAGTTAGGGAAGAGCTTTTGTGTGCAAGGGGCAGATTTACAGCTAAAGGCTTACATATCCCAGGGGTTATCTATGCATTCTCTATACAAACATGGTCCACATACAAAATAAAAAAAAAAAACAGTGAAAGGAATCAATGGCACAACACCACCCTCCCAGAACACCCTTAGGGTCCACACTGTCTACAGCTTAAGAGCAGAGATAGTCCAGGAAGCTGCACGAGAGGATCGTACACCCAGAGATGGACATGGGCACTAGAGTAAGCCAGAAAGAGTGAAGCAGTAGGGGAGCCAAAAAATAAAATTCTACTTGATGGAAAGGTTAAAATGTTTATCTCTTATAAAGAGAACAGTACATTTTATTATTATTTTTTTTTTCTTATTTTGAGTGGCCTGGCAGCAATAGGGGAGAATAGAGATTATAGGAAGAATAGAAGAGTAGATGTAACCTAGTAGCCACTAGATATGAGTGCTCATTTGTATGAAAGGAAAGGAGAGAAAATGCTGTGATACATGTATAACTGTGGTTTTGACTGAAAAAGAAATAGAGGGCTTGTAGAGGTTTTTATTGTATGTATAAAATAAGTTACCAGAATGCTAGATTTCTTTGGTGTCTGTCTGGACAATGGAAAAACAGGACTGCCCCTTTGGTGCCCTTTAGTCATAGAAACAAACTCCTCACAAGCTCAAGCTCTTTTCTACTGATAATCCATCCCTGATTTGCATCCTCCAGATTGAGTATTTCTATTCTACAGAGTACTATCCCTAATCACATATATGTGATATCTCACATCCTCCAGAGTCCAGTCAGAGACTAATGAAATTTAACATTCCATAAAGTACATAACTTGCATATTTCTCAGGTCTTGCCCAGTCACAACAGTTACAAGAACAAAGGGGACATCCACAACTGTGGGCAGTACAGACGCATCAAACTCATATCACATAGCATGAAAGTTCTGGAGAGGGTGATTGATAAATGGACATGCGGAATAGTAGAATGTAAGATAGGAGATGAGCAGTTTGGGTTCAGATCAGGATGCAGTACAATTGACCCAATGTTTGCAGTGAGACAGATATCTGAGAAAAAGCTAGAGATGAGGAGAGAGTCCAACTGGGCATTCCTAGACTTGGAGAAAGCATATGACAAGGTCCCAAGAAAGCTGATCTGGGCAGTACTGCGGTGGTTTGAAGTCCCAGAAACACTGGTAGAATTAGTGCAGGCTATGTACATGGACCCGATGACTCAAGTACGAACAGTGTTTGGCCTCAAAGGGGGGCTCCCAAGTGGAGTGGTTGTACACCAGGGTTCAGTTGTGAGTCCACTGCTAGTCATACTGGTGATGGACTACATTAGCAAACAGGTTGGAGGGGACAGATCAACAAAGTTGTTGTATGCAGACGATGTGGCATTACAGGCAGACTGTGAGCTAGAACTTCAACAAAGGATAGGCGAATGGAATGCAAAACTGACAGCACATGAGATTAAACTAAGCACAGATAAGGCAGTAGTAATGGCAGCAAATTGGAGAAATCAGAAGAAGCTGAGAACAGAGACAGAAGGGAAGATAGTGGCACAGGTAAACATCATCAAGTATCTGGGCGGGGTGGTTGAGGAGATGGGAAGTCTGAATGAAGAGGTCAAGGCTAGAATCAGAGGGGCTGCAGCCAAATGGCATAGAGTCTCAGATGTAGTCTATGACACAAGAATGCCAAAGAAGCTGAAAAGGTGTACAAGACAGTGGTGCAACCAGTACTACTGTATGGTACAGAAACCTGGGCAGGAAAGGCAGAACAGTTGAAGAAGCTAGAGGTGATGGAAATGAAGTGCCTGAGAAGGGTGGTAGGATGCACACTGTGGGACAGATGAAGAAATCAGGACACAAGAGCAGAAGCCAAAGTAACAACAATTGCAGAAAAGATCAAAGATAACAGATTATGGTGCTTTGGACACGTGAAGAAAAGCAGAAGACAATCTGGTGAGGAAGATTTGAGACAGATAGGAAGAATGTAAGGGGAAACGAGGACGTCCAGCAAAAAGGTGAATGGTTTGTGTGAAAGAAGATCTGTGACAGTCAGGCATGACTGTTGAAGAAGGCAGGAGTGTAGCACTGAATCGAGAGAGCTGGCAACAGTTAACATGATACCCTAACCCCATGCAGAAAAAAATGGGAAAAAGGAGGCTGCTGCTGCTGCTGCTGATGATGATAATGTCCGGTCACAACAGCAGGGCAGAATCCCCAGCTAATACAGGTGGCCCACCCAAATAAACCTTTCAATATTGTTCTTCCAGAGGAAGCCCTTTCTCTGGATATAGGAGTCACTGCTGTAATGTTTGGCAAAGGTATGCAAAGAAGACCATGTAGCAGTTGTGATATTCAAGATTTCTGAGGAAGGCCATAGTTATGGCTTGAGCCCTAACAAAATGTGACTTTAGAGCAATGGGCAGCTTCCTGCCTGCTTGTCACAGCAGAATGAGATACAGTCAGTAACCCATTTTGCCAATGTGGTCTTGCAGTCTTGTGACCCTCTGCTCATGTTTTCTAAACATTTTATTAAGATAAAAGCAAAAATGTAATTGTATGTGAACATCCATGCAATGTAGTAGGTACCCCCACTTTATTAGAGTACTATGGAAACAATAAAGGCAGATGGATAAACTGGTTCAAATCAGTCTGAGATGACACTCTAGGGAGAAAGAACAGTTTAGTTCGAAGAGAGTGGGACTGTCCTGATAGAAAACTATATTAAGAAATTGCAGAGATAAGGCCTGGTAGTTGGAACCTACCTTGCTAAAGTAATGGTTACAAAGAAAGCAGTCATCTAAGACAGGAATTTAATATCTGTAGAGCTGTTGGGCTCAAAGAGTGGTCTTGTTGAGAATTCTAATAGGAAATTCAGATCCCACACTGGAACTGGCCTAGTTAAGGTGGGGGTGTCTAAAATGAAAAACACCTTTAAGGAAAGCCTTATATGATCTATGTGCAGTTAATGAATGATTCAAAAAGCCTTCATGAAAGAACAAAATGGCTGCCAAATGAACTTTGATACAAGAAAACTACTCCCTTTTTTGAATAATTCAGTCAAGAAGGTTGAATCCTCCTCTAATGGGGCAGCTATAGGAGAAATGTTTCTTCAGTGGGCCCACAAAGAAAACTTTTTCCATTTGCCTTTATAAATCTTTTTGGTGGAGTTCTTCTGAGAGGCCTTAATGACGTTCACTATGTCAGGAGGGAAATGAAGATTCCACGGCATCATGGAATGTGAAGAAACAAAGTGGTTAGTCTCAGGGACTGAATGTCAGGTTGAGGCATATCAGCTGGCTGAACCAGTAAAAAGATAGAATAATTTTTCTTAGCTGAGGCCACATCAGGAGAAACCAAGTCTGATGAGGCCAGAAAAATACTATGAGACTGAGCTTGGCCTTGCACTTTTTGAGTTTCTGCAAAAAGTCTTGGGATAAGCAGAAGGGGAAGCAAGGCAGAAAAGACACCAAGGAGGCCAATAATTGGATAATGCCTTTTCTTGGTGATTGTTCTTCTGGAAGAACTATGCTGAAAAAGAAGGGGTACTTGGTGTTGAGTGGCAAAGCAAAAAGATCACAGCAAGGTTGTCCCCACCTTCTGAATATTCTGCTTGCTACCATGGGATTGATAGACTGTTCAATTTGTCTGCAATTTGTCTGCAATCTTATTGGATGCCCACTGTATGTATATTGCTATTAGAAAATGATGCACAACCAGTGCTCATACACATAGTCTCATGGCTTATCTGTGCAGAGAGTAGGGTTGGGTTCCCCCTTGCTTGTTAATGTACCATACTACTGACATGTTGTCTGGCTGCATGGAAATTGCACCCCAAGAGACCATATCCTGGAATACCTACAATGCTAGGAGGGCTGCCCTCACTCAAGAGCACTGATGTCCCAAGAAGCCTCCTCTGCAGTCCATGAACCTTGTACCATCTTATTCAAGAAGTGTCACCTCACCCAAGGAAGAAGCATATGTGATTGCTGCTGCCTTGGGAATCCGCTTGATAAACTGATATTTGGTTGTTAGATAGTGAGGATTGGACCACCATTGAATACTTTCCCTGCCTGCCTTTAACAACATAATTGAACGATGCATTAATTGATAAGCTGGATTCCACTGGGTTTGAACTGTACACTGGAAAATTTTATTTTGAGTCTGGCATGAGGAACCATTTGAATGGAAGCAGCCATTAGAGTCAAAACCTTTAGCACATTCTTTGTTGATGGTATGCCCTAGGAAAGCAGTCCTAGAGCTGACTCTGTTTATGGATTTCACGGCCTATGATCACCATATTCTGAGCTGGCTTCACACTGGATTTGGCCATGTTGATGGTGATACCCAAAGACATACAAATTTGGAGCAAATACTGGCTTGCATTGACCTAGTGCTCTAATGTGTTTGCTGCCAGGAGTTAATCATCCAAATACATAAAAATCCCTATTGCAAGAGTCACATATGAGCCTCAGCTGGTACCATACATTTGGTGAATAGTCAGAGGGCAGTGGCGAGGGCACAAAATTGAAAATGATTAACTCCAACTAGGAAGTGAGGGAACCTTCTGGATGCCAGATCTATTTTTATGTACAGATAAGCATCATAAAGGTCCACAGAGCACATCTACTCCCTCTCCTGCAAGGATGGGAGGATTAACTTCACCATAACCATGTGGAAAGACTCCTCCTTTACATGTCCATTGAACCATCTTAGATCTAATATTGGCCAAAGGTCCTTAGTTTTTCTGAGCATTAAAAACAACCTGGAGTAAAAACTGGATCATCTCCAGTCTGGAGGGGCCTCCTGGACTGGTTTCTTACTCAGAAGGGCTTGGCCCTCCATTACTGCTGCTTCTCCCTGCCTGGGTGGGACAGTTCAGTTAAAAGTCTGCAAAGGTGGAGTTATGGAAAAGGGAATGAAGTCACCTCTGGATATAATTCTCCTTTCCCATGAATTCAATGCAATAACTATCCACATCAGTATGCGTAGAGGGGAACAGTCAGCAAACCCTTCATGGATCACAGAATTGAAATCCCTGAAAGGATTTCCTCCCTGCCTCCCTGGTTGTTTTGACCACCTCTACCCCTGAGGCAATGAACTGATGGAAACTCTCCCTGCCACAAGCTCCTCTGTCCATCTGCTATTTTTGGTGGGGCTGCCAGGACTTTCAATCCACAAGTTTGGGTTTTAGCCCCTTTTTGGTTATGCAGAAATCTCCTTTAAGGGGTAATTAATTTAAGTCTAGCAGTAAGCACCTTTACCTCTTATTCACAAATAGACACTCTCTCTTTAATCTGCTGCCCAAACAACATAAAGATGTCGAAGGGGGCATTCACAAAAGCTGACTTGAAATGGTCTAGGAAGTCTGTCAGGCATAACCAGGCCTGTGTCCTCATCCGTAGACATGATTCCACTGCCATGGCTCCTTCACCCATAGCATTGTGAATTAGACGTATGGACAGAGAAGAAATTGTACTCATTGCAGCCACCTGAGTTTCTAGTTGAGAACATAGATCACCCACCAGTAGCTGTTTCAAAATTTCAACAATCTAGAGCTTCCAAGATGGCTGCACACTGATCAAAAGCCGAACTTCAGTGTCCCCAGTGTGAAAACAGAAACAGAAAAAAGGGGGGTCATTGAAACTGTTTTTTTTTTGGTAAAATTCAGTTACTGGCTAGGAAGTACACTGCCTGGTTTTTGCAAAGATGAAGACATTTGGAAAACGTGAAAGAAAATTAACCAGAAAATGTAAAGAGAAAACACTGTCTGGCAAGAATTCTGCAGCTAATCAGCAAAATGCAGTTCAAGCTTCAGCTTTGGTTCAAGAGATGGCTTCCAATAATTTAGAGGAAAAATAAATCAAATGCACACAGAGCTGATTAAAATAAATACAACTTTGAAGGAACACCAACTCAAAAATCAAAAGGCTGGAAAAAATAGAAGAAAATGTAACTAACTGTTCAGATGAACTGATAAAACTGTAAAACTCAGTGGCTGAAATGAAGAAAAAGCTGCTAAGTATAAAGCTTCTCAAGGACAGCTCTTTAAAAATAGTACTGTTAAAAGACATATGACACAAAGAAAACCTGACATTTTCTGCTGCACCAGAGAAACTGGAAGGAACAGTCTAAATTAATGTTATGAAAGCACAAATAAGAAACTGGATAGGTGTTTCACAGCAGAATTTGTTAAATGAAAGGGCATATTGAATGTATGCTCCAAAAATAGCCATGAGAAAGCAGCCAAGGCTTGTATCACTAAAGATACAATCATACCACTTATAGTCACTTAGTTTTATTAGTGGAGCTTTTCTCCTCGGGCCTCTGCTGAAAATGGACATGTATCCAGCCAGACTAGCCCGGTCAACAAATGTAAAATAAATAAAATAAATAAATACCAGCTGAAAGAGTTGATCATGACAAAACCATGGCAGAAGGGTAAAGTATTAAAAACTGGAGACAGCAAAAAGTTTATAGAAAATTATTATACACTGTACACCAGGCAGACGAAAAAAAGAAGTTATGTTCTTACCATAACGTTCCATGTGAGTTGTTCATCTCGCCTTTGTTCTTACACGTGGGTTCGGAGCCGATCCATCCACTCCGAGTTGGCCGCTTTTCAAGCTCTAGATCTCTTAGAAGCTCGAGGCACAGTCCCTATCCCATGATGCTCTGCTGCCAAACCCCAGATCTAGTTTGCTGAAAACCAGCAAGAAACACAACTAAGCAACCCAATATAACAAAGTAACTATTTACAATTAGTTAAAAGATAACCTGGCTGACAAGAGGATACTAGTAAGATCAAACAGACCACCAGCCATACCCGTTCTTCCAGAACATGGAGGGGGAAGGTGGGAGGGAGTGTAAGAACAAAGGCGAGATGAACAACTCACATGGAACGTTATTGTAAGAACATAACTTCTTTATGTGAAGTTGTTCAATCTCGCCGTTTGTTCTTACATGTGGGTAGCGTCCCTAGCACCCTAATCCTGGGCGGCTCACGGGAGTACATTCCTGAGAATGGTGGAACCAAAGGAAGCCCTGTCCCTGGAGGCCCTGTCCACTTTGTAATGAGTAATAAATGTATGAGGTTTGGACCAAGTAGCAGCTGCATAAATGGTGTCCAAAGGTAAATGAGCTGCATGAGCTAAGGACGTAGAAACAGCCCTGGTAGAATGAGCTTTCACTTCACTTTCTAAAGGTTGATGGGATGAAGAATATGCAAACTTTATACAATCAGAAAGCCATTTGGACAACGTAACTTTGGATACCGAAAGGCCCTTCTTATTGTCTGCATGGGAAACAAATAGTTGATCTGATTTTCCGAATCCCTTTGTTCTGTCCAAATAAAATCTCAGTTGTCTATGAACATCAAGCTTATGCAACATGTATTCCAATTTACTGGCATGATGCCTGAAAAAAGTGGGAAGTTCAATGGACTGGTTCAAGTTTGCTTCAAAGAGACTTTTGGGAGAAAGGATGGATTTGTTCTTAGAGACACCCTGTCGGGGTGAAAGACCAAATATAGGGGCCTAACAAATGAAATAAAAATAGAAGAGATCCAAACAAGAACTAAATCCACACAAAAAAAAAACAATGTCTGAAATCCAACAAAAAAAGAATAGAAGCTAGATCAAGGCATAACAATGTGCTCATTAGAGGTATCCCTGAAACCTATGAACAAGCTTCTCTACAAAATGTAATAAAATAAATCATTGAGCTGTTCTTTGACAAGGGTGCTTCAGCCCAGCTTGTTACCATAGAAAGATTTTGCCATGCATTAAGAAAATCACAAACTCTTGAAGCTCCAAGACAAGTTTATGTGAGACTTTTAAATGCATCACATGTTAATATGATCATACAAGTTGGCAAAACTAAAAAAGCAAGTGCTATGGAAAGGCAATAAAATAAACAATTGCACAGGACCTACCCTTAGCCATTAAGCAACAAAGACCAGTTCTTTCACCCTTCTGTGCATACTTAATAAAACATAAAATAAAATTCCTGCTTTCTTACATTTTCAATACAAGGGGTCCGCATACCAAGCAAACAGCAAAGATGAAGCAATTTCTGCCTTTTTAAAGGCATTCAACGAGATCCCTCCAAAATAACTAATAAAAAGAAAGTAACAACTAAAACCGCATGCATAAGCATTTGACATTCAATTAAACTACAAATGACCTTAAATCCGACTAATACAGGTGTCACTAATCTTTTTACTTATTTTTTTTTAGTTGTTGAATGCAATTACCTGTTTATTGCATGAAAAAAGTCTCTATAGGCTTTCCTATCTGCTGCATCATTCTAAAGTGATTTTTCTAGGAAGTTGAGCCTTTTCTGAAGTCCACTGACCTCTGAACTAACTCACAGTGTGATATCAGAGCCAATTCAAGTCTAGGGTAACCAAGAGGTTACAAAAGAAGTAAAAAAACTGTGTGACTAAACTAAGAGAGCCAACAGAATGAGCAGAATGATATCCAGGAAGTAAAGTGTAACAAAACAAGGCTGAGAATCGAATGGTTTTTGTTTGTTTGTGTCTTTCGGCTTTTCCCGGTTAGGGGTCGCCACAGCAGAACTCCAGTCCGCTAATGATTGGCAGTTGATTTTTACGTACCGGCTTGCCAGGCCTGACGCAGAACCTTCAACGAAGGTATGCCCATTCACTCATGTCTCCACGCAGAAGACGCTCTAGCTGAGAATCGAACCGGACAGCGTCTTACTGTGAGGCGACAATGCTACCGCAGCACCACCACCGTGGGTTCGCTGAGAATCGAATGGTTACTGCATATAATTAACTGGATGGCTTTCAGCACTAAGAACTTACAGGTACTGTTAATTTTACTGTAAATAACCAGCAGTAGGTCTTAGAAGACAGTTGTAGAAAAATAAACAATATTTAAATAACTGAAACCCTGGAAGACAAGAGGAAGAGAGAGAGAAAGGAAGATTAAAGGATAAGAAAAAGTTACTGCAAATGTGATCCATACATAACTGTCCATGCAGGAATAAGGATCATGCTATGGGGACCTGGACAATATATCCTTGCAAAGAATATTGTCTCGTGTACTTGTGTATCCAACATTGTTTTTTTTTTTTTTTTGCCTTAATAGCAGAAGGAGAATCTTAGAAGGTCACAAATGGTATAATTTACTTGTTGCAATGCATTTGTATTATGATGCCTATGGGGAAATATCTCTGTTTAATATAGGCAGGTCATATAGAACTGTAGTATATAGCATATGATCATATTACACTGCTTCACATATTCTACAGAAACAGTTTACTGCTTTATCAAGATTGTTAAATTATAGATTACCATTTGAGGAAAACATTATATGCTGCACTTTATAGCAACAACAGGGAAATCATGTCTTATCTAGCTACCGAGTGATATTTTGTGCCAACATAGCACCTCTAGACACTTATAATTAGTCTCAGGGTCTTATAGTAAGCTAAAGTATGGCAGTTACAGGATAACAGCTACCCTTAACTCCTGGCTGGGTTAGCAATGCTTATGTTAACTACAACTTAAAGCTGCCGACTGTATGGCGAATATCCTAGCAGCGTTGTGATGTTCCTTGGAATACGAAATATTCACTGTAAGATAGTTAGCATTTTTTGTGTTTTTAGAAGTTTAAATTCTAGTATTATGAATATAGTATTTGTTTACTGGTTCAACTTTTCTCTTTCAGAGGATAGTGGTAAGTGGTTAGGCACTAGGGAGTTTCTGAAAGAGTGCAATGTCACCTTTTCTTTCTTTCAACACATATCATATACTACTAAGCATATGTTGCCAAACACTACCCTCACAGCATTCACAGTTACTTCAGTAACACAGGTATTTAACCTCATCATTATCGAAGATGATTAGTGTAGCTTTGTGGAACATAAATGGCTTGCAAGACATTAAAAAGAAAAAGCTATTTTTGCACCTCATATATCAATCAAACTCAGAAGTAACCTTTTTACAAGAAACTCACATGACTAAGGAACAATGGGACAATAATATAGATAAAAATATCAAGTGGACTCAACAAATAATAGCAGTGGGGGACAGTACTGCATCAAAAGGGACAGTTAGAATAATTATAAAAATAATTTAAAGGGAGCATTATCAAACATAACATTGATACAAAAGGCAAGTGGTGCTACTTCACATGCTCACATCCAGCTTACAAAAAAAACTTACTATTTTGTAATGTCTATGGTCCTTACAGCTATCAGCTTGACTTTCTAATTGAAATCTATAACTTGTTACTAAAGCACCCAGACCATCTGATTATAATTGGTGGAGACTGGACTATAAGAATAAATCCATATAAAGATAGCTCGAATGAAAATAATAATCAATCACCCCAAGCCGCAACCTTTCTATCAGAATTAATTGAAGACTTTAACCTAGTGGATCCCTTTGAACTAAACAGCACAGATAGTTTAAGAAAGAAATACACATATTTCTCACCCTTCCAAAACACATGGTCAAGAACTGACATATTCTTAAACTCACAAAGCACAGCTGCTAATGAAGTTCATTATAACTCAGAACCTAGATCAATGTCTGACCACTCAAAAATTAATATAATAACGCAAAATAAATCTAGGTTTAGTACATATAATATTTCAAACTGGACCCTAAACTCAAACCTGTTGAAAGTCAAAGAAGTGGAAAAAGGAATTATAGACTCTCTTAATCAATTAAATGTAAACCTTACAAACACTAATACTCCTTTAGATATTCAATGGGAAACCTTCAAAGCCACGGTGAGGGGTATCCTGTTTCAAAAAGCATCATTCTGTAAAAAACTAAAAAGAGAAAAAATAAGTAACACAGAGGGTAAACTAAAACTAATCGAAGTAGAACTACACAAAAATGACTAACCTACCCTTGAAAAACAAATGGCAAGCTTACAAAAACAACTAAATGAGATTCTAATGCAACAGTATACATTCATTGAACTAAAGAATGCTATATAAATATGCGGAATGGGTGCAGACTCCCTCCAAAATTCTAGCAAGACTTATTAATGTCAGAAACCCCTCCTTGTAAAATACAAGAAATAAAATATAAAGATAAAACCCTTAACTCAGATAGTGAAATAATACAGGCTTTTGAAGAAATATTTCAAAACATCTATGGTCCACAAGATCATATACATGACAGCCTTTTCCAAAATTATACAGACATCTTAGAATTCCCTAAGATTACTGATACTCAATCTAACAACCTAAAAAGTCCATTAACAGTAGAGGAAGTAAAAAAGGCTATTGAAAGCTAAAACTAGGGAAAGCTCCTGATCGGTATGTAGCTGAGTTCTATAAACACTTCAAACAACAATTAACACCAATACTTTTAAAAATATACAACCATATAACAGAATTTGGGATATCAGACCTATACATTAACAATTCCAAGACCATATTTAGCCCAACACCAAACACTGACTCCAAAAATCTGAACAACTACAGACCCATTGCTCTGATAAATATAGATTTGAAGATACTTTCAACAATTCTAGGATACAGAATACAGAAAATCGCTCCACATACAATTTCACCTGAGCAACTAGGCTTTATGAGTCAGAGACAAGTATGGGATAATATGCTAACCATTGATGCAGTAACCCACCTATGTGCTAAGGACAAATCCCCCTAAATATGCTTTATCAGTGGATGCAACAAAAGCCTTTGACAGAGTCAATCAAAAATTTCTCTTTTATTATACTTCAACAATTTGGATTCCCACAAGAATACATAACAATGATCAAAATGATGTATAGTAAGGTAACTACAACACTTTATATTAATAAGAAAACATCTAACTTGATAAAGACCATTAATGGCACTAGAGAGGGATGTCCACTCCCACCAAACCTGTTCAATTTCTATATAGAAGCATTACTTCTACTAATTAGTCAAAGAACATACCATCACCTTATTTCAGTATCACAAACCCAAATAAAATACACAGCCTTTGCAAATGACCTAAATATTTATTTTCCGTACCCTAATACTGATCTTGGTAAAATCTTAATTTCCTTAGACAATTTCTCCCAAGTATCTAACTATGCAATTAATCCTAATAAGTCAATTATCTATCCACTAAACCCCCTAGGTCATAAGGAATTTTATTTTCCAGACACTAATATAAAAGTGGAATATACTTTGAAATATTTAGATATAATCTTTAGTCATACACAATCAGATATGATTAATAACATATTTAAAACTTGGACTAATATAGTCTGCAACATTCGCAAATGGGAAAAGCTTAAACTTTCTACTTTATCGAAGGCCTCATTTGTCAAAATGAACAACATACTCCCCAAAATTTTATACCAAATGAATGCCACTTTCATGAAAGTTCCAGCTACCTTCTTTAATAAAATTATAGTTCGACTAGCAAAATTCATATGGTACCCTAAGAGTACAAGAATTAGTTACAACAAACTAATACTACCAAAAGAAAACGGAGGTCTAAGCCTTCCAGACTTCCAACTTTACCATGAAATTATTAATGCTAGCTGCATTATTCAAATAGCTATGATCCATTGGGTAATGAATGGTACCCATTATGGATTAAATTATTTCACCAAAATATTATTTAATCTAAAATTAACCCAAACGTGATTCCTTTCCTAAATCAAGAAACCCTTAAGACATTAAAAATTCACCCAGTATTAATTCATAAGTGTGAAATTTTCAAGAAACTGCTAATAGCACGAAAACTAAAAGATACAATTACTCTTCTACAACCAATACACAACAATCCTAATATAAACCTAGCAAACTCTCTGTTAAACTTAGATAAATATCCATTAATAAAAAATCATACAGTATGGGACCTCTACCAATTACAAATTACCTATCGATGGAAAACATAAAGAACACTCTTAAAGCAAGTAACAAATACAATGTGATAATAAAACAAATCTTATACTTAGTTAACAAAATAACTAAGGATATTATTGTAAATGAGCAAGGTATCAAAGTAGCACAACAAATTCCAAAGTTGCTCTTATACAAAAAGAAAATGCTCTCAAATACGTATAAATTAAAAACTAAAATAAAATATCAAACATAGAATCCTATTTTCAAAGTATTGGGAAGAAACGTGCAGTAACATGACAGAAAATCAGAAGGAATTAGCCATTGGAAACACCATAAAACTGACGCCATTTAAGAAACTAATATACACTCAGATCATGATCTTCAACAATGCATACCATATACATGTCCATCTTAACAAATTTAATCCATCTAAGTCATCTTATTGTCCTTTTTGTCCTAATAAAGAAGCTGATATTTTACATATCTTCTGGAGCTGCAAAAAAGTTTATCAACTGTGGTGCTCACTGATATTTCTCTTAGAAAAAACAGGCTACTCAAAATCTACACTAACATGGGAAACAGCGATACTACATATTTTTAAGAGGAATAATAATAGCCTCACTAAACACATCACTATAACACTATGTGCCTTATTAAAATTTTACATAGCCAAAAACTGGCTGGACAGATCCAAACTTAATTGGACAGAATACAAGAGCATGTCAAAAAAACATGTATTAGCTAAGAAGCTGCATACCAAAAGTCAAAAGAACCAGGCTTATTATTAGAATTACTGTAAAGCTTTAACTGACATTTTATCATGAAGGGCAAAGTATGTGAATAATACATAAAGTTATTAAACACTCTCTTTAGTTAAAAGTAGTAACAGCATCAACTAAGGTGACATTTTTGTAAATATGTATGTAATGTATAGTAGTTTCTTTTTTTTTGTGCATCATTACATTGATGTTATAATTCAAAGATATACTCTTATTGTATTAGCATAATGTATAGGTCAATTGCTTTACTATATTCATGCCTCATGACTGAATCATAACACAATCATAAGTTAATGGAAATCCTTTGTTGTCAATTTCAGCTAATTTGAATTTGTTTTTTTTTCTTTTTATCACAGTTCCCAGGATTCAAGAAGCTCGGCGCAAGGACGGTTTTAGCCTTGCACCGAGGGTCCTCATTACAGTGGTGCAGCAGCACCATATGAATATGTATGAGGGCATGCCGCCGCACCCTCGACATGCAGAGGAAATGTGTGCGAGTGCAGGGGGCGTGTACAAGTGCTCTACAGAGTCGTAAACATGCCCCGACAGTTGCACAACCTATGCTTACTATTTGAGCCTGCCTCTAATAGTAAGTCAGTAATTCAGTGTCCGTGGATACCGAAATGTATGCTAAGCATACAAGAGTGTCTATGAACAGTGAAATAAAATCAAAAAAGTAAACACACAAGCATGTAGTGGAATGTTGAGCCCCGTCCCTAGAACTTTCACAATTAGATTCCCCATGTCCCTATTATACACTTGTATTGCTGCAATATCGAAGGTGTAAGCAAAGTGCAGTGTGTTTGCTCGTCGCTGCCCTCCGCCGAGTGTAGCTTACACATCAAAATCATTCAAATAGAGAAAAACATGCAGAATCAACGTAAACATCAATAGTGTAGTGTTTAGAGCATCTGCCTAACGAACAGGCATTCACGGTTCGAGCCCAACAATAGCACATATCATTTTCCATGTGGAATGAATGTTGTTTTGCTGTAAAACCGACATAAGAGTATCGCATGAGATGTTTAACTAAATGTTATTTAAACAAAGTGGTACTGTCATAATGAATAAGGCACTAGTAAGCAGGCGTAAGCACAAATAAGCAGCACACATATATAAGTACCAGTAAGCAAGTCTGAGTGCGCTTGCATGGGTGTAAGCAGTGCCCAGCATAGGAAATGTATAGAAGTATGTACAGATATATAATAAACATATATATATATATATATATATATATATATATATATATATATATGAAGAATGAACGACGTAACAATAAAGCATACAAAAGGAATGAGAAGGGAATCAACAGCAACCCCAGTATTATATAGCGCTGTCAGCGTATGTCATATCAAGCTGGGCAGGACTGAGCAAAGCACTGCTACTCACACCACAGGCAGGATATTACCAGTGGGAGTAACATTGTTGATCTGCTAAGTCTGCTTTACAATCAGAGGGTAGTCCCTGGTGGGACTATCCAAAAATTGATAGGATGTTTGGCCATCTGACCATTACACAAGCAAGGGCAGGTATGTTCAAGGACTAAATCGTGGGAGAGCCTGAGAATACATGGGTTGGGACAACATACGTGTAGGGCCCCTAATGCTCGGAAGAGGGCAACGTGTGGAGGTGTGTCATGGCTGCGATAGCAACTGTACAATTGATGGTATGTGTGTATGTTGAACTCAGGTGGAGTGGAGGAACTATGGGTATGAAATTATGGATCCACGCGTGCCAGGGTTGGATGAACTGGTTCTAATTGGACCGCCTCGTGGAGGTCAGCGAGTTCGTTATAAGTATATATGCATACACACATGCAAAAATCTATATGTAGAAGTACATTCTCTGTAACACATTCATTCCATTTGCAGACATAAATAACGTGAATGTGCCCTTACAAACCTCAACAGTAGACAGAATAATAGGTTGTGCATAAGAGGGAAGGGACAAAACTGCTAAAATGCAGAAGTGTACAATGTCCGAAGTCAGTGCTGTGCTGAAAAAATCAAATATGAGAACTTTCTCACACATGGAATCATTCCTGTGATCTGCCTGCTACGGCAATGCCAATTACTAAACCGGTCTATTTGTAAAAGAAATACGCCAAACACATATATAATTAGGCTCTCATGTGTAACGTGTGCATTACCACATAGTCTTACTTATTAATTTAGTGTAGTGTCATGTTAATGGGAGTAAGGATGTAATGAAGTATAGAGTCTAATCTTGACATAAAGACATGCGTGTCCCATGTGGGACAACCCAAAAATTGTGAATAATGTCCTTTTGGTAGCTCATGTCACCAATGTTTGTGGACTAAACGTTTGGGAGTTCTGAGGATACGTGGAGTGAGTCAACCGATGGGATGGGTCTACAGGAGTAGGGAGTGGCCAATGTGTAGTGGTGTGGATACACCGCAAATCCAACTGAAGAGTGGATGACTGCAGTGTTAGTGAGGCGTTGGGGTAGGTGTTTGGGGAACCAGGAGTCATGGGTATATGGGTATATATGCAACTGAAGCAGCACAGCAATAGTGTATTGGTTAGAGCAACCGCCTAACGAACAGACATTCCCGTTCCGAATCCCACTGCATCACATACCATTTTCCATCGGTAATCTGTACATGAACATATTTCGACATCTGTCCGCTGTATAACCTGGAAAATAACAATTAAAAGTGAACTGGAGTGAAGTGTCAGTGTCATAATGAATAAGGCACTAGTAAGCAGGTTTAAGCATACATAAACCTCAGTAAGCGTGTGTAAGTGCGTTTGTGAGGGGTATGCATTGCTTTACAGACACACACACATACACACACACATATATATAATATATATATATATATATATATATATATATATATATATATATATATATATATATATAGACATATATATTTATATATATATATATATATATATATATATATATATATGTGTGTGTGTGTGTATATATATATATATATATATATATATATATAAATTAATTTAATTTATTTATTTATTTAAATTTGTTGACCGGGAGTGTCCGACTGGACGTAGGTCTATTTTCAGCGGAGGCCCGGGGAGAAAAGCTCCACAGTAAAATAAACAGACAGTAGTTACATTGGATTACATAGCAATTAATTTAACATAGCAATTACTTACAACATATTTACAGATGAAGAACATAGTACATCAGTAGATAACTAGAATCTTTATCTGTGAAGTACATAACAGACATTAATAAATGTTACAATGAGACGTTCCTGCTGTATAATAAGTACCAGGCTTATGAGCATCTGAGCTTGCTATAATCAAGGTAGTTAGTGGAGTGGAAAGAAAGGTAGTGGTTGGATGGGGTGGATGATATTAGAGTGGGAGTTGCAAGGGCATAGCCAGCATGTTTTTAGGTGCACTTTTAGTAAAGTTTTGAAATGGGTGCATGACGGTACGGAGGTAATTGTGGGTATGAGTGAGTTCCATAATTTGGCTATGGCGCAAGAGAATAGTGCTTCACCAGCAGAGTTATTGGCTTTAGTGATCTGCAAGTGATTTTTGTTGCTGGATCTTAATGGTCTGGTGGTGCGATAGAGTTGGAGTAGATTCTGGAGGGATGGGACATTTAGTGGATGGTTTACTAGTTTGT
Organism: Protopterus annectens; assembly: GCF_019279795.1. Taxonomy (NCBI): domain Eukaryota; kingdom Metazoa; phylum Chordata; order Ceratodontiformes; family Protopteridae; genus Protopterus; species Protopterus annectens. The sequence continues at coordinate 1,553,245,729 of NC_056741.1, forward strand.
GGGCGAGTGAGAGTTGATACCACTGAAGGAGGTGAGGGAGTTCAAGCCAGCCCAGTTCAGCAAGTGAGAGACAGTGGTGACTACGGTAGGATGCCCCTGTGGTGAATTTGGCGATTTTGTTGTAGCAGGTCTCTAGCTTGTTTAGATCACATTGCCTTAGGTTGGTATATACTGGAGAGGCATAAAGTAGGGTGGAGATAAGGTGGGAATTTGCTACTGAAATCTTTGCTGCTTTGGTGAGAAATTGCTTATTTCTGTATAATGCTCCTAGTTTTCTGCGGACTTTTTTTATGCTCATGGATATGTGAATGTCAGATTTTAGTTTATTGTCTATTTCCACTCCTAGCAATTTGGTGTGTTCAGTTGGGTATATAGTGGTGTTGTCTTTTGCTGTGATGTTAAAGTGAGAGTTGTTTTGAGTATGTTTGGTGGGGTGGAAGATGAGTAGTTTAGTTTTGTTTGGGTTGAGTATTAATTGGGCATCGGATAACCATGTTTCAACAGAGGAAAAGGTTTCCTGTGTGACTTTTTGCAGTTTTGGTAGGGACTGGGCTGAGCAGATGATGGTCGAGTCATCTGCGTATTGTATGAGTGTGCCATGTTTGGTGGCAGAAGCTAGATTATTGGTGTAAACAGAGAAGAGTAGGGGTCCAAGGATGGATCCTTGGGGAACCCCTATGGAGACAGGTAGTTGGGGAGATATGTCATTCTTCCATACAACGGATTGTTGGCGGTCAGACAGTTAACTCTGAAACCAGTTGGTGACTGATTGTGAGAAGGATAGGTTATTGAGGACAGAGATAAGTTGTTTATGTAGGACCATGTCAAATGCTTTAGACAGGTCTAGGAATGTAGCAGAGGAGAGATAGCCATTGTTTTTATGCTGAAGGATAGTGTTAGTAAAGGAGAGTAAGGCAGTGATGGTGCTATGGTTTGGTCGGAAACCATACTGAGTACTGGAAAGGAGGTTGTTAGTAAGGAGGTAGTCTGAGACCTGAGAGTGTATGCATCTCTCTAGGATTTTGGAGAGTGGAGAGAGAATAGCTATGGGGAGGTAATTGGTTAGTTCTGCGGAGGGTCCGCCTTTGTGGAGGAGAATTATATGTGATACTTTCCACAGTGTGGGAACGTAACTTTTTGACAGAAATCGGTTAATCAAGATGGATACTGGGTAGGCCAGAGCATCAGCTGCGATTTGTAGGTATTCACTTGGGAGGTTGTCTGCTGCTAATTTGGTGGGTTTAAGTTTAGTTAAGAGTTTTTTTTATGTTGGAGGTAGGTACAGGAGAAAAAGAGAAGGCAGTGGGTAGATTACTAGTTGAAGGTGTGGGTTGGAGGGGAGGGGGGTTGTGTTGTTTAGCTAGTGATAGCATGGTTTGGGTGAAGTGTGTGTTGGATGAGGTAGCAATATTTTCTAAGGAGTGAGGGATGTTAGGAGGAGGGGTACTGACTTTACCTGGGTGGAGGATGGAGTTTATGGAGGAACAGAATTGTTTGGGGCTGTGTTGTGAGGAGTCTAGGGCAGACTGGTAGTATTGGTATTTGTCCTGTTTTATTAGCTTTTTGACTCTATTGCGTAGTTCTAGGAATTTCTGTCTAGCTGAGGGGGTTTTGGTTTTGCGCCAGTGCTCCCAGGCTTTATCCCTGTTTTTCATTTCTGACTTAGTGGTTTTCTGTAGCCATGGTGAGGGTTGTGCTTTGGTTCTGGAAAATCTTATGGGGGCATGGTAATTAAGAATGTTCAGGAAGGTAGTATTAAAAAATTCAACTGCATCATCTGGACTGAGGTACTTTAGAGGATGCCAGTTACATTCTTTGAGGGATGAGATGAATGTGAGTGAGTTAAAGTTTAGTTTTTTACGTACTTGACGGTAGATGACAGGTTTAGCTTGGTATAGGTATTGTTTTGAGTAGGAATGTTGGGGAGTGATCACTGAGGCTATCTGATAAGCAGCCTGTTATATATGACTGGGGGCTCTTACTGACTAGTATCCAATCCAGGGTATTGTGCTTGCTGGAGTTTTTATTTATCCTGGTTGGTGACTGGACTAGTTGGGTGAAGCCATGAAGGTGTACATGATGGGTTGGATTGTTGCTAGAACAGGATTGCCAGTCAATATTGAAATCACCTAAGATGATAGTTTCTTGGGGGAGATGGTGGGTAGACCAGCTGAGGAGGTTTTCTAGTGGAGGGATGTTTTGGCCAGGTGGGAAGTAGCATCCAGTTATGTTGATGGTTTTGTTTTGATTAATTTTGAGGTTGGTATATATTATTTCTTCATTGCCTATTTGTGGAGCTGATGATTTTAAGATCTGGATGTTTAGATGCTGTTTAAATATTATAGCTACACCACCTCCTTTTGTTTAGCTGGTCTACTCTTAGTATGCCGTAACCTGTAGGGAGTATTTGCTCACTGGTAATGTGAGGTTTTAGCCAGGTTTCTGTCAGGATGACTATATCTGGGGAGTACAAGTCTATGGTGGCATGGAGTTCATGGACTTTGTTGGATATACTTCTAATATTTAGGCTTAGTAGAAGGAAGTCACTTGGCTTTCTATTGGCTGTAATATGGGAGAAGTTGTGGTTTCTAGTCTGATTATGAGGACTGGGGTTGGAGATGGTAGGGCCAGGGTTGGGGTGGATGTCTCCACTTAGGGCTAGTTTTGATATGCATGAGATTATTAGTTTTCTCAGTTTTTGAATGTGTTTGTTTATAAGGGAAACTTTATGATTGTGCTCTGTGGGTAATAGGTATGGTGGGAGGGTTACTATGTTAAGTTGTAGGGAAGCTTTATGTTTGAGTAATATAGTTGGTAGAATATGTGGGGGGTGCATAGGGATGGTTCTTGAGCTGGTGGGAGGGGAGCTCAGTGTGGGTGAGACATGAGTGGTGGTGTGAGTAGTAGTACAGTGGTAGTGGTTGAGTGGGGGAATGATGGAGCTTTGGTAGGATGTAAGATATGCAAGGAGAGTGCATTCGGTGAGCATAGGAAAGGTATGCTTGTACATGTTAGTTGAGGAGGTGTGATAGTAGTGGGAAGATGGAGGAGGTAGTGTTGGGTTAGCTCTGTGGTTGGCTATTGGAAAGATGGGAGGGGTTTGAGTGCAATAAAGGTGGGACCACTGGAGCGGGAGGGAATAGGGGGCAGGGTGGGGAGCGAAGCGGGTACAGACCCTGTTAGTTGCTCGTATGAGGGGGCTGGAAACAGTAAAGTGGGTAGAGACCCTGTTAGTTGCTCATATGAGGGGGCTGGAAACAATCACAAAGCAAAGACAAGTATGTGTTAAGAAACAATCACAATTGACCAAGGACTACTCTGAAAGTGTAAGTCATTTCTTAATTTCTCAGGTGGAAAAACAGGATAACCTTGTATCAGTAGGCTACTGTGGTCATAGTTTAAATTAACAAACACACAGTATTGATCAGTTATGGATACTATTTGCTAACTGAAGGGAATAAGAGAAAGTGGAAGATGTGTGTGTGTGTGTGTGTGTGTGTGTGTGTGTGTGTGTGTGTGTGTGTGTGTGTGTGGTGGGGGGGGGGGCTGCTTACAAGCCAAAGCAGAGTGCTCTCCAGGGAAAAATGAATATTGGCTCAAACAGGTAGGGAGCAAAGCGGGTAGAGACCCTGTTAGTCACTTGTATGAGGGGGCTGGAAACAGCGAAGTGGGTAGAGACCCTGTTAGTTGCTCATATGAGGGGGTTGGAAACAATCACAAAGCAAAGACAAGTATGTACTAAGAAACAATCACAATTGACCAAGGACTGCTCTGAAACTGTAAGTCATTTCATATAATTTATATATATATATATATATATATATATATATAGATAGTTGCAGACACATATGTATATATATATATATATATATATATATATATATATATAAATATACATATATATGTGTGTGTGTGTGTGCGTACAGATATACAGCTATGATAGGAAACAGCACACAAGAAAGACATGTTCACAGGCTATGCCAATGGAAGTGAGGGGACCAAGCAAGAAACATGAAACACGTAGCAGGACCTTCCACCCCCCCCCCCCCCACAGCCAGACATGGGAAACATACACAGAAACCCGCAAACAGTGTAAACAGTCCACTGCTCCCCAGACCACAGGCAGGATACAACCGGGTCGAGGTACACAGTGCACCCGTGATATCTAATTTTGGAACACGGACAGGAGCGTCCCTTGCGGGACACCCCAAAAATTGACAAGACCAAAAGAAGGTGATACGCCGAACATTCTGGCTGGGGTGTGTACATACCCAAAATACAAGGGTGGGAAAGCCTGATGACCCATAGGTCGAGACAATGTATGACATGGGTTCCGTGAAGTGGAGAGTGGGCAGTGTGTAGTGGTGTGTTCAGACCCGACCAGGACCCAGAGTAAGGATGGGTGCTGTAGAGAAGGTGCAGGTGGGGGAACTATGGGTAGCTAGTTATGGGTCTAGGTGTGCAGATGTTGGCTGATGTGGGCCTATATGGACAGCCCCAGGGATGTAAGCAAATGTGTTCAGTGGGCAGAGGTGTTGCCCAACGAGCAGCCACACCCACTATGAGTCCCACTGCAGCAAAGTGTAATCTATATGGCAAGGAACGGAATAACCAGATGTAGATGTATATATGTAGCGGTATGTGTGTGTATATCTACCCATAGCGGCATAGAGGTATACCTCTCCCTCTCCGTAGTACAAATGTATACATACAGAGACAGAATACATATACATACCCACATATAGATATATACATATACAGACACCCATAGACCCATATGTTGTTAGATATATATAGACAGCAATATATAAATACATACATGTATGCATACATATAGACAGCAATATATAAATATATACATATATATAAATATATACATGTATGCATACATATAACTATGTCAAGACTCTAAATGGCAATGCTCAGATCTGCTCTGAGCTAAAACAGAATGGCATTAAATATACTGATCCGAAGGATATTGCCAATATCCTGGCAGATCGATTCAGTGCCAACTTCACCTCCCTCTCACCCCCTAAATGGCCCATCTCAATACCGGAAGATTGCCAAATTCCAGTAATAACGGCCACACAGGTACAAAACGCACTCTCTAAAGCCAAGAATACAGCATCCATGGGACCAGATGACATCCCGGGCTGTGTACTACATGAACTACAATATGAACTGGCACCTCACCTAAGTGTCATGTTTAATCATAGCCTCACCTCAGGTTTCATGCCCACTGAGTGGCGCAGAGCTACAGTTATCCCAATCCACAAGGGGGGATCCACCTTGGATCCCGGAAACTACCGTCCCATCAGTCTGACAAGCCTTATCTGCAAGGCCATGGAGCATATTATCATAGAACGTATAAACAAAGACATTGGCAACCTTCAAACACTGGACCCCACCCAGTTTGGGTTTGTGAAGGGCCAATCTTGTCTCCTGAACCTGATTGACTTCTTTGAATCAGTCTCCAGAGCCATGGACAAGGGTAAGGTGGTCCACACAGCCTATCTAGACCTTGCCAAGGAGTTTGACACCATCCCCCATTCTGGAATCATAGATAAACTTACTAAGTTGGGCATTAATCCCTATGTCACCCAATGGGCTGCTATATTGCTTACTGATAGAACCCACACTGTAAAAGTAGCCAACTCCAAATCCAGCTCCAGACAAGTGACAAGTGGAGTACCTCAGTGTTCAGTCCTGGGGCCGCTCTTGTTTGGCATCTACTTCTCTGAAGTACAGGTCAACACTAAGGGACTCTGGCTAACAAAGTTTGCAGATGACTGCAAACTGGGAGCCATTATTGAATTCCCAAATGATGTGGATACTCTACAAAAGGGCCTTACAGAAACAGATGCTTGGTGCCAGAGCCATGGGCTCAAGCTCAATGCCAAGAAATGTATTGTTATCCCTTTGGGAAAAAACATGTATCCATGAATTACCATATAGGTGGCAGTACACTAAACACAGAAAGTGTGATAAGAGACTTAGGGACACAGGTGGACAGTGGTCTCACCTTCGATAACCACATTGCCACAACAGTCAGGAAATCCTTCTATGTGGCACACCTCATCATGAAGGGCTTTTCATCCAGAAAAAAGGAGGTCATTGTCCCACTGTACTCATCCCTCATTAGACCCATTATAGAATACAACGCCCCATTTGGTATGTACCTCTCAAGACATCTGCAACAACTGGAAAGGCCTCAGAAATACCTCACTAAAAGAATCACAGGCCTAAAGCAGATGCCCTACGCTGACCGCCTTAAAAAACTCCAGCTATACTCTGTCGCATATCGTCTACTCAGAGGCGATCTCTGCTTAACCTACAAGGCCATGTCAAACCCAGAGCTGTTGGACATGCTACACTTAAAGAAATCCCAATTCCTCAGAGATACACGCTCCAGGGATCTAAACCTTGTCATCACAATAAACAAAACATGCTGGAGGGACAGGTTCCTGACCCAGAGACTCCCCAGACTCTGGAATAGATTGCCCATGCATGTCAAGCAGAGTGCCTCTTTGGACCTCTTCAAGAGGAACCTTGACGATTGGATGGGAGAAAGGAAATTCACCCCAGGGATCACGTCAGTCGCCCTGCTACACAGGGGTCCAGGAAAGTAAATAATGTGGGAAGAAATAGTCAGGGAATTGTTATGGCTAGGCTTGTATAGGCTCTAGGGCTGATAGCCTAGTACCAACCTATGAGCCTATGAACCTATGAATATACAGATATATATGTGTATATATATATATATATATATATATATATATATATATATATATATATATATACATATGACTGTAAATATACACATGTATATAGCTAGGATATTATACAGCAGTTACGAATTACATATATTCACAGGCCGTGCATATGGGGGTGAGGGGTCCAATCAACAAACGTGTAACACGTAGCATCAACCCCCCCCCCCCAGCTAGGCCGGTGAGACATACAGACACACAATAAAAGTAAACACACCACTGCTTCCCAGACCACCAGCAGGATACTACCAGTGGGAGAGACCTGTCAGGTCTAATCTTGAAACAAAGACATCAGTGTCCCTTGTGGGACACCCAAAAATTACTGATCATTGGAGTCAGTCCCTGCAATGATTCATCAAACCAGGCTGTAGACGTACACAGACCAGTAGGTTGTGCAAGCCTGATAACCCATGGGTCAACATAACGTACATGTGTCCTGACATGCGGAGAGCGGGCAGTATGCAATGGTGTGTTTATACCCCACCTGCATCCACAGTAAGGATGAGTGCTGTAGAGGAGGGGCAGGTGGGGGAACTATGGGTATGCAATTATGGGCCTAGGCGTGCAGGTGTTAGCTGGCACAGTCGTATTAGGACTGCCCCAGGGATATAAGTAATATTCGGAAATACGCATAGCTTACACCCATACCTCTCAATCCCTAAGAGCAAATCCACTGGACAGGACATAAACCATTGGGGGAACAAATAGGGACCATACCTCTCAACTGTCCCTGATTTCCAGGGACGTCCCTGATTTTGACTCAAATTCTAACTCTGTCCCACTTAATCTCTCCTAAAACTGGTGACTTTTGGAGGAAAGGTGGTGAATTACACATAATGTATAATGACAACAATTAAGAGTTATAAACATCATTTACCTCAGAAAATGTGTATTAATTCATATGCTCTGAGTCTGTCAATGTGTCAGGTTAATAGCACTAATATTTTAAATGTGTCCCTGATGTTGTCATGACTTGTCCCTGATTCAGTTGATATTTGTCCCCAATCGTTTGAGAGGTCTGATAAGGACAGAAAGCACATATTCCACTTACAACCTTAGAAAGATGATAGAATAATAGATATGCAGTAGCATGACTCTGCTGAAGGATGTGGGTTCCAAACCCAATTACTTGTTTGTATTGAATGGTGTCAGTTCCCATGTATTAGCCAGACAGGTTCAGATTATAAGAGGAGCACACCAATAGTATGAATCAAACTCTGGACAGGCCGCGGACTCCATACAGTCTAACGGCATGCTTACGCCTAATGGGCAGCCATTCCCGATACTGTAGGCATATAATCCGATGTAATAGGCATCACAAGGTAATATCGTAGTCCCCACTCCCACCCAGAGGTGTGAGTGTCAGATGCAAAGACCAAATGCAGTGCATTTGCAAGTGCGGGAGCAAGCGGGTGTAAGCCTGTTTGGCCGCCGGTATGCGAGTATCACACTGGTGAAGCAATGTAGAGGCTGAGTGTAAGAAACAGTAACCGGAGGTTAGCATTGCTTAGCTCGGCACACACCTGCTCACAACTGCTCTAACGTGCCTTAATCACTCCGTATCCAATGGCCTTGCTCTGCCCAGCAACAAAATAAACGGCCTCTGTAAGGCTCAAAACCAGGACCCTGCACACCACAGCCAATGTGATTAACCACTAAGCCATGGCAGACATACAGACATCGGATGTTATCACAAACATATCATCCAGCACAGTCATTCAACAGTATAGGAAATGTATTCCATCATGTAGATGTATGTGTGTGTGTGTGTGTGTGTGTGTGTGTGTGTGTGTGTGTGTGTTTACGTCCAAATATAGATACATACATATATATATATAGATATATCAAGAACATCCCATATGACAACAAAGCATTAAAAAGGAATGAAAAGGGAAACACCAGCAACACCTGTATTATGTACTGGTGTCGTCCTATGTAACATCAAGACTCCCTCAGACAGACATGTGTCATTAATACACACAAACATTTGTACATTGGCCAAATACATCACTCTGTGCATTTTATTTACATTAACACAACAGTTTCTGTCCAATCATTATGTGAGAACAGTACTCTTGCAAGGTGCTGTGTGTGACATCATCATCATGAAAAAGGTAAATGGGGTAACCATAGAGGGACCGGTAGTGTCGTGTGTACAATGGGGTCGTCTGTATCACGTGTACCTGGAACCTTTAGCAGTCATGTGCATACCAGGATCATGTGCCTGAGAGACAGGGGTGAGGAGAACTGGAGTATGTTGTAATGCATATCAAAAAGGTTACATGTGTCCAGTGGACACGTGTGTGAAATGGACAGCTATGTATGGGGCAAATGTTGTTCTAGGAACAGACTGGCCTTTTGTTTCCATAGGGTGAGAGTGGGATGTGGGGGAAGGAGAGTAGGTATGCTCGTGGAGGATAGGTTGGGTAGGATAACAGACAAGACAGCATACTGGGTCGGTATATGACACATGTGGGGGGATACACCTTGGACGTGGAGTGGTGTTCGGCAGTCACAAGCCCATGAGCCCCTGGATGGAAACAGTGGGATGGAGGTCCCCAGCCATGGGCAACCACCACTGCACCAAAACAGCTGCAAAGTTGGCTGTGCTGGAGGCTGTCTAGGAGGGGCAGGCTCACCCTCTAAATGTGACACTCTGCCCTCGAGCTGGCGTATCTGGCCTCGAAACCCCTAACTGAGCCCCCTACGCACCACGTCCGGGACTGTATGACAGCAGACAAGTTCCTGTCTGGACCTGCTCCCAGGGGGGACAAGCCCCATCCTCAGTGGCGGTTCCACCAGAAGGTGGTGCAGAGCCAACAGAGGTGGAGGTCCAAGGCTGGGTCCCAGATGTGTTGCTGCCCGGTGCCATGGCCAGCTGAAGTGGGACAAGAGGTTCTGCTGGGACCTCCAATCACATACAGCCTATGGTGTTGCAGTTTTAACACAGATATGGCTTAGTAACAGTCAACAGCATTCAGGATTATTTATAACAGCATGCATAGATATGACCATCTACCCAACACAACAGATGGTATACATTTGCAGAGGAAGCACAACACATGCATATATACAGCAAGACATCTGTACAAAGTGTAGAAGACTTGTGACTGCAGCTATGAACAGTGGCCCATTATTGGCATGTCACTGTGAGAACCTCAGACAGTGACTGTCATACCACTGTTTCATGTGAAATATGTCCAATCAGGGATGCGATGGCAGTAACTCTCATTACTATCACCATGTACTGACTGCAATCCTCACACTATGCTTCTGCAGTTCACAGATGTGTGCTCAGTGAGTAACATAGGAAACAAATGGTTCCACACACTGACCAGTCCACAGATAGCCCTACAGATGGGGGTTCCCTCACAAACAGAGCACTGTCTTGTCAGTTTTAAAACATGCAGAATAGCCATTACCACACACAACTTATTAAACTGGCAGTAGTCTCAATGAAGCATAGCTACACTTACATGCTGTAGTAATGTGTGGCACATCACCCTCTTGTCTTTAGGCTATTTTCCACTGTGTATGTTGTTTGAGGAATATCCAGATATCATCTGTGATGCCATTTACCAAACACCAGATCCATGTTCCACTCACAGCGACTGTCATGGGAAACACCAACATGATGTTCCTAGATAATGTACTGTGTTTCCATGCGATTGGCTATGGGAACATCACCACAGCTGTTCCACATGCAATCAGCTAGAGGATGACTGCAACAGGTGCAGAGGCCATCACCTGATCATGACCATCACTTAGAAAACACAAGCTGCTGCTGAGCGGGTGTACAACTCCACATCCACCAGAGAGTGTGTGGGAGGGACAGACAGAGGCAAAGTATATCAGAGAAGGGCTTGGAGACTAAAACCTAAAAATCGTCTGTCACACACATACCAGTACAGGGGTTCAAACCCCTGACTGACTAGCCATTACTATAACAAGTGCACGCAGTTACTCCATGTGCCACAAAGCTGACAAGTTGGTGTGCTGTAAGAACATATATGTGTGCTGGTGAGCGACATCTGCAACAGAGATATAGTAGACCAACATTAGGTGTAGCACACATGGCTGTCCACATGAATGGATGTCAGTGTCAACACAACCACACTCTTTAAGGGACTCAGACACATTGCCTCACTTTGCCAGGCTCACAAATACACTTCCTAACTACTTAGTTTGCCACACTGCAGTAATGCACAGGTACTGCATGCACCACAGGGGGCATCTGGAGGTTCTGTGGGCTAGGGCATGTGAACGTGTCTGACATCAGTTGGCATGCCAATGGGAGTTATAATGGGTGTGACTATGGTTGGGAGCATCATACCCCACATGCAAACACAAGTTGCCAGTACTGACATGCATGTGTGCATTGCTTCATGGGTGTGTAGTGGTTGGCTGTGCAAGATGGCTGTACAAGGCTGGGTGAGGGGTAATCCTTGACATCACGCCACCCGACAATGGTGTACAGTGTGGTTCAGGGGTGTAGTGTCTGCAATGTCCCACACAGACGGGTATTGTATGAACTGTGCTATCATCCTGGTTAACATTGTGTATGGCCATTGCTTTGCAATGCATGCCTTGTCTGTGTTTGATAGTCCTTGACATGGACATTGCCTGGGATGTGCACATCCCACAATAATGTACATTGACATGTACAAGTGTACCTGGTTTGGCTAGCACATGTTGTGTACACAGACTGTTATCATCAGATATGCCAATATAGGCCTGGTGTGGCAGGACCTGCTTATAGACAGCAGGTTGACCCTGCATCTGCATTGATAGCATGATACAGGTATTCCCTGGTGTCAGTGGCATCTGTCCATATAGGGCATGTGTGTAGGGCATTGTATGGCCTTTGTGGATCACATTTGATGCTACAGGCATCCAGTGGGGAACATAGTGAAGGCACATTGTCCGCAATTATGTGCCTATTGTACTGCTGGACAGGGTGCCATGCCCTCTGCAGCCCACTGCAATCACACCATGCCTACTATCTGTCATCAATGTGCAGGGTACTAGCAACATAGCGGGGTATTCTAGGCAAGTGTGTTTGTGTATGACACATGGGTTCAGAACATATTACGGGTAATAGTAGGGTTGCATACTTTGTTCACCAGGCCTTTTGCCAGATGTAGGGGTATGGCTTGTCAACACAGTCCCTTGGCTGATTGACATCTGTACTCCTCGGACACCATAAAAAAAAATACAAAATCCGCTCCCCAACAAGTCCAGTGGTTAGACACTCACAGCCACCTCCACACAGGCTCTGACTGTCAAACACACACACACACACACACACACACACACACACACACACACACACACACACACACACACACACACACACCTGCCATGTCTTGGAATAAACCCCTACCTAACTAGTTTATCACACTACAGCATTATGCAGTTACAGCACACGCTACTGAGATTACTGGGTTACAGCAGTCCCAGAGGTGTATTTCTAGGTGGGTGACATCAGCAGGATTGCCAAAGGTGGTTATGTGAATTGTAAAGAGTGTGCATACTCTAAAAAGCATTGTTTCTTTCTCAGGCAAACACACACACACACACACACACACACACACACACACAGTTGGCCTGTCTTGGAATAGAACCCCTACTTAACTAGTTTATCACACTACAGCATTACGCAGTTACAGCACAAGCTACTGAGATTACTGGGTTACAGCAGTCCCAGAGGTGTATTTCTAGGTGGGTGACATCAGCAGGATTGCCAAAGGTGAGTATGTGAATTGTAAAGAGTGTGCATACTCTAAAAGCATCACTTCTTTCTCAGGCAGACAGACAGACACAGACACACACACACACACACACACACACACACACACACACACACACACACACACACACACACACACTTGGCCTGTCTGGGATTAGAACACCTACCAAACTAGTTTATCACACTACAGCATTACGCAGTTACAGCACACACCATGGAGATTACTGGGTTACAGCACTCCCAGAGGTGTATTCGTAGGTGGGTGACATCAGCAGGATTGCCAAAAAAGGGCATTTCAAGTGTACTGCGAGTTGTACATGTCTGTTACCTGCATGTACTCGCTGCTTACTGTCACGAAAACACATTTACACCTGCTTACAACTGCTTAAAAGTGTCTTATTCAGTCCTAACTGACAGTATCAACAAGGCTTGCATGTCTTGAACCCTGGACCATGCACACTGAAGTCACGTCACTGGCCTTACCACTAAGCCATCTGGGTTGTATACATGTTGCATGGATTTTACAATGCACATCTTACTACAGGTATTTCACAGTACTGAAAACAAATGGGACAGTCACTTTGTGTACCTATGTACAGTACCCTTGAATGTACTGTACTCTGTGAAACAACAAAGGCAAGTCTACATCTGTACAACTGTCATAAGTACATATATATATATATATATATATATATATATATATATATATATATATATATATATATATACATATACACAAGACACAGCTATAGCTATATATATATATATATATATATATATATATATATATATATATATATATATACACACACACACACACACACACACACACACACACACACACACACACACACACACACACACACACACACACACACACACACACACACATGTCTGAACACCCTTTGTGACACAGAAGGGTTCCAAAGGAACTGACGTGTACACAAAACAGAGGCATCTCTTGTTTTATAACATTTAAATCTTAATCAGTTCACCAGAGAAGGGATGGTTGTTGTGTATGTGGAGTTTGGGGTGGGGAATGATGGCTAATGCAATCTATCCCGGGGATTGTGGAGTTTGGGGTGGGGAAATGATGGGTATGGACTTACACCCCGGCGACCACTTCTGTATCACTGCTCGACAGTGGCACAGGAAAATAACATACCCAACTGTAGTCGTTCTTGACTGTGTATTCTTTACCATTCCTAACTATGTAATACTTTGTAGACACCAGTCACCACAGATGGCTACCATGGTGTGCAGCATGTTAAAAGACATAACACAAGTGTATGCCTGGCTACAGGGTAGTCATACACACAAACACGCACACACTTGCTAGTATTGTGCATGCACGTCTTGCCAATGTAAAGGTAACTAGTACAGTGGTATGCAGTCGGGGTATGTGCCACAGAACACATACAATTACACTTACTCTGATTCCACTTCTGAGCTGGGTGACATCACAGGACTGATTACTTGCAGTGGGGAGGGGTGAAGAGAGAGGTTTAGCAGTTGACAAGGATAAAGGCCAGTGCAAAAGGTGGTATCTCTTAGGAATGCAGCAAAGCCCGCTGTCATGACAGGATGCAGACACAAATACACACACGCACAACCACACTCAGCCATTTGCTGACACACACTCTCAGGCATTTGCTGACACACAAACACACTCAGCCATTTGCTGACACACACACTCAGGCATTTGCTGACACATGCACACAGTTGCCAGTGGTGGGATCAGAACTCCTGCCTATCTACAGATCACTATTACTTTACTACACAGTTACAAGATGCGCCACAGAGATTACACATTCCAAGGCAGTCAGAATGCCCTTCTAAGATTGAGGACAACAACAGGGATACTGACAGTCACGAAGTACATAGCTGTAAACCTGTGTGCTTAAAGTAGGTGTCCATTACAACCTGTATGTACAAACAAGACACATCATCTGCAGGTAGTACATAGGTAGGCCTGAGAGGTATAGTTGTAGCACAACAGGAACCTGAACTGGAGTATGCCCATCTGTGGAATGGACAACTACTATCACTATACATGGTTACAGTGGTCATGCTCATACACATAGAATCACAGAACTTGTTTGGATGCATTGACTCCAATTACACAAGGTGACAGTGGGCATGCTCATACACTTAGTAGCACAGGGCCGTTTGGGATGCACTGTGACAACTACACATGGTTATGCTGGGCATGCTCATACACTTGGTAACAAAGGGCTTGTTGGATGCACTGACTCAAATTACACAAGGTGGCAGTGGGTACGCTCATACACTTAGTAGCACAGGGCTGTTTGGGATGCACTCTGATTCTAACCAGAAGGCCATAGTGTGCATGCTCATACACTTACATGTACAGAACACATTGTAATGGACTTCTATTGTAAACACACAGGTTTACAGCTATGTACATCTTACCTGTCAGTATATATGCACCATCATACTGGTTTACTACGAGATACCTGTATGTGGTCTGTAAATGATATATCTGTGTCTGTGCTGTGTGATACATATGCATACATGTACATGAAGTACTGACATATATATGTTAAGTATACACAATCATGCATGTGTGGACATGACAGACAGGTTAACTGGGACACACAGGCTGATGCTACCTACAGCATGTGTCACACACCTTGCTGCCCTTTAAAGGCATACATTGATAGCAGGTTGTGGAAAGTGGCATTATACTTGGAACAGTGGCATGTACAAGCATAATGTGTGAGCCACATTGTGTAATGGTACTGAGGTGCAGGTGTCAAGATGACCTCTCCCAGCTGTGTTAGTAGTTGCCATTATTAGCAGGACTGCTACACTAAGTATATCTCACATTGGTTATATACACAGTCTGCTGCTGTCCGTCACCTTACATGTGGCATTTGCTACCAAGCACATTACTGCCACTCGCAGTGATGTCATGGTACGAGTGGCAACTGATAAACCAAAACATTGAGCCAATATCCTGCTGTTATTATGAGGTTGTCCAGTGTCTGTCATTCTGGGCTGTCATGACTGAACAACAAGCCTTCAACATAGAGCACATGTATCCATGTTTCAAGTGAGTGTGGATAATACCTAGGTCACATTTACCCATATAGTCGCATTCCAAAGCAAATGTCCTACACACAGAAGTAACACCCTGACACCTACAAGACAATTGCATTGGATGCTTATGCTAACCAGTGCTAGATGTGTTTCTTTAGTAATCCATTTGCTCAATGTAGAACCTACAATGGGGAATAATAACATCTGTGCAGTGAGGAACACCTGGCTGAAGGCTCTGCAGTGCACAATTGCACTACCACCATATACCTCAGAATCAGACATGTGGGCCATAACACTAGTATGGACCATTCCAGGTGGTGGTGTCCACATATTCATAAAGGCTACTCACATGTAAAGACCACTGCTCTGACATAACTCATCACAAATGAGTCAGGTACAGGTGACAGTGGCAAATGCTGCATTCTAGGTTGTATCCTCATATACATCAACCACCTTGTCCCCAGACTACCAACACAAATCCATATGTGGTATGACATAGTATGGTAGACCACCAGATAACCTTCGATTGGTGAACTGTACCTAGGCCTACATCAACTGTGCAAAGTACCCATGTACAGACACAGATGCATAATGTGTTATGCAATGCAATAATACCACTGTTTGTAACCAGCTCAGTTGTACACATACCAGGGTCCCTCAGATGTTGTCAGCATTAACACAGTCAACTGTTGCTGTACACCAGTAAACAACACCCTCATGGTTGGATATGACCTAACTGTACCTGCCCTGGATATGTACATCCCACACTCATACAACATAAATGCCATTACCATAGCTTTCGTTATCTTTTCTACATACAGGAGGCTACAGTCATTACACACATGCACATGGCAGATAGCATGCTAACAGTACATAAGGTTTGATATCTATGTTAACAGAGGTAATATTCCCTCTCTACTGGTCACCCACGACACCTATCATATCATACAACAACTCATGTGGCATGTATGTCATTAGACATGTCCACCTAATGCAATGCCTACAAACATACCCAAATAAAAGGATCATAGGACCTACACAAGGCCTGTATTGACAGACTCAGGGAAATCCAGCTCTGCTCTGTATGTTCCTGAGTAGTCACAGGTGATAAGTTCATGACATGTACAGCCATATGTGCCCACAGCTCCTACATATACCCCATGTCATCAATTGCAAGCCATGCATGCTGTGTGCTGTCTGGACAGTAGCGTTAGTACCAAAATAGCCAGTACGTGCTGGGGTGAGATGTTTACAAGCCACAGATCTCGAATATGCTTGAATGAGTGTACTGCCTAGCTCTAACAGAGCACATTGCTGGCAGTCTTCCAATAAACATGAGGTGTGTGTGGCAAATATGATGTGCTCACTTTTGATCATTACAGTGCCCTGGCTTCACCATGGCACTGGCAAGTAACAGTTTGTAGGAGCATGACATGGAATAATGCCGTGTGTGTCTTGCTGATATGTGCTGTTGTCATATATGTACACTTGGCTACTCGGTGAAGATGGTTGTGTCCTACCAGTACATGAATACAGCATCCATTATGGTGTAATTCTCGGCTATGTTTCACACATGGCGTGGGGAAGGTGTGGAATGTATCCTCTTGACCTGCTAATGCACTTACTGATGTAGACCGCATATGTGTACATGTATTGATGTTTGTTTAGATTCCATGTGTGTGCAGTATCTGATGTTTCAAGGTGACTTGTCTTAGTACATCATGCTGTTTCAATACAGCCTCAACATTGCCAACTGTATATGGTGATATGCTCAAAGTACAGTAAGCTGTACATAAGGTATGGACAGATGTTTGGACATGACTACTAAGTGGTGGGGCTACTTTGCAGATGAATGATTACTGAGGACAGCTCACTGGTGTGTTACAACTATTCCTACAATAACCTGTGTAACCGCTAAGGTCTGGTTTTGTTATTTGAAGTGGAAGACAGACAGTGTAGAATGCAGTAAGGGTGACACTGAAGGCAAACCTCTTGACACCTGAAACAGTAATACCTCTCCTGTGCATATATTGTGCATATATCAGCACAGTTGGCAAAGGAAAGAGTCAGTATGCTTTGTAGCAAATGCGATAGTGCTGTACTTATGTAATGCCTATCATGAGATAGGCAGGTGATTGATTCACAGTACTGGCACGTGTGGGTGTGTGTGTGTGCCCATATATGTCACGTATGGTTGGGAATACATCCCACATGTTTTCACTCTCCTGAACACTGTTGTTGACATCAGTACAGAGTGAAATGTAGAAAGAAAGGCATAGGCAGGTGGTTGACCCTCACATATTTTAAGCTTATTTCCTGCCTTTCCTGTTAAGTGGTATAGACTATTTGTAGGCTTCTGAGCCCCCAAGCCCTTCGGTGTTTGAGGGAAGCCTTCTAGCTTGTTTTTTTTTCTTATAACTAGCCAGTTTTCTAGTTTCAGCACTCAAATCTGTTTCTTTGATCTCAGCACTTGTTCAGATAAAAAAAAAAAAAAAAATTTATCTGCTTTTACTGTACTTGTGTTTCTACCTACTTCATTTTACTTTTGCATCATCTTAAAATACTCAATTGTATTTATTACTGCTTGGTGTAACTCATTCTAAGCCTTTTGGTTTAAACACTTGGGCTTCGGACCAGTTGTTTTGCACTGAGAGGGTTTGTGGTCTGCACTGTTGTGGCAGAACAGGTAGCTTACATCCTTCTAGGTTGGAAACTGCTGATTGAGGGCTCAGTGTCTGTTATTCTAAAAGTGTATTAATTCTGGTTTAAGCACTTGGGCTTTCAGGCCAGTTATTTTACATTAAGAGGGTTCGTGGTCTGCACTCTTGTGGGAGGAGAGGCTGGACTCTGCCCTTCTGAGCTGGGAATTTCTGGTTAAAGGCTTATAGTGCATGCATATCTGAACTGCTTCTTACCGAAGTTGGTGCGCCCTGTTTGCTGTGGCACAGACTGGATTCGAGCCTGCTGGATCTAGCTTTGTTTGTGTAACTTGAGCACTAATCCAGACATTCTCTAAAGTATTCAATTGTATTTATTACTGCTTGGTTGTAACTTGATTAAAGTGTAGCTATCATTCTAAGTCTTTTGGATTAAGCACTTGGGCTTCAGACCAGTTGTTTTACATTAGGAAGGTTTGTGGCAAGCACTGTGGTGGCAGGACAGGTAGCTTTCATCCTTCTAAGTTGGGAACTGCAGATTGAGAGCCCAGTGTCCAAGGGTATTAGTTCTGGTTTAGGCACTTGGGCTTCAGGCCAGTTATTTTACATTAAGAAGGTTCGTGGTCTGCACTCTTGTGGGAGAAGAGGCTGGACTCTGCCCTTCTGAGCTGGGAATTTCTGGTTAAAGGTTTATAGTGCCTGAATATTTGAACTGTATCTTACTGAAATTGGTACACCTTGTTTGCTCTAGCATAGCTTTGTTTATATGCTTGTTGTTTGTTTGCTTGTTATTTCCCTGGAAGCTAATTCCACCTAATACGCGGCTTCTCAGCGCTTCTGTGGATCACTAGTGATATCTGCATTGCTTACTGTACTAGTTCCTTGTTTCACTTGAAAGAAAGTTACTGTTTGTCGTTTTTGCATTTAGCTACTTGTAACACATTGCACTCAAGTTACCTGGCACTTGCTCACTATAGCAATTATATAAGTCAGCACTAAAAATTAAAAGCACTACACCCTCACTCCCCACTGGCCCTTGTTTTCAATTATTAAGGAATTCCCAATATTATTCTAGCATGTCCAAAGGTCAGTTGTCAATCTCCTCTCCGGTCCAGCTGGTGAATCTGGGAATCTTGAGGCAATGTTATAACTGCCTTATGTACACAGACAACCCTCTCCTCCTCCCACATAACACAAATACTTGCGAGAGATGCAGCTATTTAACCAAACTGGAGGCTGAGCTCTCTCAACTCAGGACTGGCAAGACCAGACAGGAGGAGAAGGCAACTACACACACCACAAACCAGCCTCACATAATGCTACCACACCACTGAATCAAACACATAAACACACAAAGACATACTCGGAGGCTCTGAGTAAAAATTTACCTATATAGAAATAACAAAGCTTTCAGGTTAAGAAACCCTTTCTCAATGCATTACAACAGGTACATAAAAACGCCCACATATATACACTGAAAAACAATCATGTGATCTGCAGCCATCATCACATGATCATTAAAATCATTCAACATTTTACTACTATTCATAAAACAATATTTATCTATAAATTATACATACAATAGTTAAAGAATTCTAATATATTAATACATGAGTAATTAGCATTAAAATTATTTTAATCTAGTCTGCTGTATTTTGTTTAAAATGGGTTTCAAGGATACTGAAGCATTTAAACCAGGGGGTGTGTCTGCTGAAAGCCTAACTATCCATTCATACTCCCTTAGATCCAATAAATTAGATAAGTCGCCTCCCCTGGATGATGTTGTGACATGATCTATAACTTGAAACTTAAAACAATGTCTACTATCCCTAGATGCTATATGTTTAAATAATGCATTGTTCTCATTAGAATGTCTAATGTTGGACTTATGTTCAGTTATGCGTTCTTTGAGTTTTCTCGTGGTTTTTCCCACATAGAAACATGGGCAAGCTTGACATGTTGCTATATATACAACATTATTAGTTATACAAGTAGCATAACCATGATATTTATATTCTCTGCCAGAGATAGGATGCTTAAATATATTCGAGTAAAAAGAATCACTACCTTTTAATATGTCATTACAACTGCTGCAATTACAGCAGGCATATGTGCCTGTCTTTTTCATTGTATTCAGACCAGGTTTTATATTATTGAAATCTTTATAACAAAGTATGCTTTTCAAGGTTCGCATATTTCTATAACTGAAATAAGGTCTGTCACCAAAAAAATTTACCTAAACAGCAGAGGCCTCCAAAGCAGACACCCAAACAACTGCTACCTCAAGACACCCCACAAGCAACACACAAACCACAAAAGCAGTGTGCAAAGCAGTCACAGCCCTTAAGGCCAAATACAACACCAAACATACTTGTCATAGGTGACTCCATAGTCAGACACACTGACGTCCCACTCACCAGGCTGAACAAGGAGAGGGTCACAGTAAGCTGCCTATCGGGCTAGAATCCACATAACGCAACCACTCCGGTCACACCATGGCAAGTACAAATATGACACAGTCATTCTTCATGCTGGTGTGAACGACCTGAGACGTACCTCCCTGGACTACATGAAAAGAGACATAGAGGAGCTCTCTGATTATGTAGCCCAGGCAGGTATGACCCTGACCCTGAGCAGTATCCTTCCTTCACCAAGAATGATGCCACAATATAGAGACAAGATGATCAGCTTTAACAATTGGCTTAATGTCTGGTGTCATTCAAAGGGGATCCAGTGTCTGTCTGCCTGGGATGACATGCTTGACAAGCCACGCTGCTTCGCAAGGGACGGCTTGCACCTGTCACCCTGGATTCCGGATATTGGCTAAGGCTCTTGCCACCCCATAGTGCCTTTTTAGGCAAGGCTCAAATTCTAAACCTACCACCCTAGAAAACAAAATGGGAAGAAACTGAGGGTAATGCTGCTCAATGCCAGAAGTCTAAATCTCAAAATGCACTCGAGGCCCTTCTCAGTATGGAGAACATCGATGTCTGTGCTGTAACTGAAACCTGGTTCAAGGCTCCTGAGAGCACCCGGCACTATTAGGTTTTACCTCATATCATGCGTTCGGCCCCAAAACCGGACCACACCACAAAAGGAGGGTGTATCCATATTCATAAAGGATACCCACACCTCCAGGTTGGTGGCAACGCAAAGCTCGGAAACCATCCAGGTGCAACTAACCATAGGCAAAACTGCTCTATAAATTGTAGCATGCTACAGGCCACCCTCTCAAACTCAGGAACCCCACACAGCCTTCCTGAAGACACTGGAGGGTATAAATGTATCTCCAAACACCATCATATTGGGTGACTTCAACTACCCAAATATAGACTGGGAACATTACTCAAGCCCTAACTTTCTAGACCAACGGTTCCTGGAGTTCATAAATTCAAATGCCATGGAACAGCTAGTCACTATTCCCATGAGAGGAGAAAATATACTAGATCTCATTATCACAAACATGGGGACAAAATGCTCCACACCGGAAGTATATCCCTCATTGGTGAGATCTGATCATAAACTAATCTCACTGGAAATCCACATCCCGCCCCCACCCCAAACAAAAAAGACCACAGTGAAGAACTTCTCTAAAGCAAACCACACTACTCAAGACTGGTGTGGTATCCTTCAAGGCCCCTGAGCCAGTGGAAACCACAACCCAAGCTGTGGAAGCCCTTACAAATGCCTTCTATGAACACCTCCAGGACTGCATGGATCAGGCAATCCCAAATAAAACCAAGACTCTTTCCACAAAGGGCAAACGTCCAGTCTGGTGGACCCCAGCCATTAACAAACTTTACAATAAGAGGAGAAAGCTATTACATGATAGAACAAAATCCATAAAAGGGAAGTCACCCCTGATCATTATTAGTAAAAAATACGAGCACTCATAAAATCAACTACGCCAATTTTGAGAGAAAAATTGCCATGGATTCAAAGGACAATCATAAGGCCTTTTTCAGCTATGTTAGGAACCTGGGTGGAAACTCCCAGATATGCTCAGAATTAGTCCAAAATGATACAAAAATCACTGAACCCACAGACATTGCCAACATACTGGCAGACAGATTCAGTGCAAACTTCACCCCTCTCCCCTAAAGGAGAGATAACTATCCCAGCAGAGTGTAGCCTCCCAGACATCTCAAATGCAGGTGAAAGCTGCTCTCTCTAAAGCTAAAATACAGCATCAATGGGACGGATGGTGTCCCGCTGTGTGCTACACGAGCTAAATGAGGAATTAAACCCACACATAAGGCAGCTGTTTAATCTCAGCCTTACCACAGGATACGTGCCCAAGGAGTGGCGTGACGGCAACTGTGGTCCCACTCCACAAAGGCGGTGCCTCTGGGACCCTGGTAATTACCGCCCCATAAGCCTATAAGCTTAACAAGTCTAGTCTGCAAAGCTATGGAGAGGATCATAATGGAGCTCATAAACAAAGATATAGGGACTTGCAGACATTGGACCCGACCCAGTTTGGCTTTGTCAAGGGCAGATCATGCCTTTTGAACTTGGTCGACTTCTTGAAACAGTCACCAAGGCCATTGATGAGGGAAAGGCAGTCCATACAGCCTACCTTGACCTTGCAAAGGCCTTCGACACAATACCCCACTTGGGTATTGTAGAAATACTTACCAGCTTAAATGTAAACCCATATGTCACAAGATGGGTTGCAAACTGGCTTAAGGACAGAACCCACAGGGTTAGAGTTGCTGGCGCTATGTCAGACTCCAAGCCGGTCACAAGTGGTGTCACACAGGGCTCGGTCCTTGGCCCCCTATTGTTCGGCATCTACTTCTCAGAAGTACAGGCCAACATGGGAGGACTTTGGCTGACAAAGTTTGCAGACGACTGCAAACTGGGCGCCATAGTGGAAAGTGCATCGGACACGGATATCCTTCAGAAGGGACGCACAGAAACAGATAGTTGGTGCCAGAGCCATGGCCTGAAGTTAAACGCCAAAAAATGTATAGTCATACCCTTTGGGAAAAACAAGGTAACCCCAAGCTACCATATAGGTGGCAATCCACTAAGCACAGAAGAGGTTATCAGGGACCTGGGGACCCAGGTTGACAGTGGCCTTTCTTTTGACACTCACGTTGCTAAAGTGGTTAGAAAGACCTTCTACATTGCCCACCTGATCATGAAGGGATTCACATCCAGATCTAGTGAGGTCATTGTTCCCCTGTACTCTTCACTTATCAGACCAATGATCGAGTACAATGCCCCATTCGGGATGTATCTCACCCGACATCTGCAGCAATTGGAGAGACCCCAAAAGTTCCTCACCAAAAGGATAAGGACTCCAAAATCTGTCATATGCTGCCAGATTGAAGAAACTCCAGCTCTATTCAGTTGCATACCGTCTGCTCAGAGGTGACATGTGCCTGACATACAAGGCCATGTCCAACCGAATTAATGGACATGCTCCACCTCAAAAATCCAAATCCACCAAAACCACTAGAGCAGCGACTTAAACCTTAGCACGGATATAAATAGGACGTGCTGGAGGGATAGATTTATCACTCAGAGACTCCCTATGCTGTGGAATAAAATCCCGATCCATGTGAGGCAGAGCACCTCGCTGGCTCTGTTCAAGAGAAATCTTGACCTGTGGATGGGAGATCGTAGGTTTATCCTGGGAATCATCTCTGTGTCACTGCTGGACAGAGGCACAACAAACTAATGGGCACAGCATTTTTTCATATAAGGGGTGGCGTAAGCCACAAAAATTTGGGCTAGGCTTATAAATGCCTTAGGGCAGATAGCCTAGTATAAACCTATGAACCTATGAACCTATATGTCAAGTGTCTGTATGTGTGTGACATAGGTGTATATCTTTGTGAATGCCACAGTGTGTGTGTGTGTGTGTGTGTGTGTGTGTGTGTGTGTGTGTTGTGTGTGTGTGTGTGTGTGTGTGTGTGTGTGTGTGTGTGCGTGTGTGTGTGAGACTGTCCGGTCCCTGGAGTGAGGCTGTATTTTACCATAGTGAAATGTTAATGCCCCTTCCCCCCATCCACTCAACGAAATCTAGTATCCCTGTTGATATCATCAATCTTAGACAGACATTCTAACCGCCTGTTAATATGTACACCCTGAGGTGCGATTTGTTGTTACATAGCCTACTGATGAACCCCCCCTTCCCACATACATTCACTGCACTGTAGTATCCCTGTCGATGTCCTCGATCTTAGGCCATTCCGACTACCTGTACATGTGTAATCTCTGTGGCGCACCTTGTAATTGCGTAGTACTATAATGATGATTTGCACATAGGCAGGGGTTTTCATCCGAACACTGGCAAATGTGTGTCTGTGTTACTGTGTCTGTGAATCCCTGAGTGTGTGGGTGTGTCTGTGTTTGCATGCTGTCATGGCAGCGGGTATCCGCTATACCACTATTTTACCTCCTCCCCGCTCCAGGTAACTATACCTGTGATGTCACTCACTATGGATGTGACGGTTCTGAACACAGTAGCTTACTACACAACAATCATGCTCTTGGATCATTAGAACAGTAAACATAATTGAAACATGGGAGATTATAACTGTGATGTGGAAGCTACAAAGTGCATGCAGGTACTGTCATACAGACCTGTGAGTAGTCAACATGTACATACGGGACACTAACCGCAAACACTGACATCCCCCGGCACATGCAACTACACCTGAAAGAGGAAGGCAGAACATCAAGATCAACATGCTGTTAGTGTTGTTACACATGATACATACTGTCAAAAGTACAAAATGCATTCTAAAACTGTAATACATGGTATGTCTGCTGCCTGTCAATACTACTCAATAATATTAATCCACAGTTGCCTACCTAATATGTTCATCCTGTGCATCAGATCATATGAGCATGTCCCTGCACCGATGGTGTGGATGACAGGGATGCGGCACAGGCATCATCATATTCACAGGGTGATAATGTTTGCCAGAGGTCTAGGCTGCGCCATTGGATGACATCATGTGTGTGTGTTAGGGCCTGTGATATCATTGGGTGTGTGTGGATGTTATGCGTGTGTGTGTTGAGGTGCCTTACATTTGTTTCTGGTGTGTGTGTGTATGCATGCACACAGGTCTGGCATGTGGCTGGCCTACACAGGGGTATTTTGACAGCTGCAGACTGTACAAGGCAGGTTTCACAGTTCACGGTGTCCGGCCATGGCCACGTGACCTGCGCCTGCTAGGGTTTACATGGGCACTACCAGGCAGAGGTCCAGATTGGGTACTGTCTAATGACACATGTCCAATGGAATCGTGTCCCTGATGGGACCGTCCAGGACCACGTGCACGTGGCCTACTGTGTCCTGGTGTGGACTGTACAGCACCAGCTGCACTGCTGCTGCTACCTCCACTATGGGAGCGAGCATGTGCAGTAGCATGCTCACGTAGACCTTCAACAGGTGATGTAGCTGACCTATGTCCATGTGCCTAACGCTTCGCTCCCACCAGATGTTCCGGCACAGACATTCCACACTCGAAGATTGACATGCCATGGTCAAGGACTCCCACCATGTCACCCAATCGTCTATCCAAAACATCTGCAAGATGATGGTGAGCATTTGCAATTGCCTGGATGTTGTCAGTTAATTAACGGACAACAGCCCTCTGAAGCCTCAAACCTTCTCTGTTGTGCCATTAAGCACATGCCTGTGCCTCCATTAAAGCCTGAAACATGCATCTGATGACTCCAGCTGATGTGCTTTGTCTCGCAGGGGCATGTTGGCCAGTGGTCCTCCTATGAGCAGCACTGGGCACATGCCTGTGTGGGACATCACCAGTCATTTGACTGGGATCATGATGTGCAGGCACACCTTCCATAGTCTCCACACTTCCCTGTTCCATGCTACCACCTGCCAACTGTCCTTCCTCTATGGCCAGTAGTGATGAGGTATGTGTAGTCAGGGGAACTGTGTGCGAGGATGAGAGGGATACAGGTGGAATGGCAACCAATAGCACAGATTCGGCCCCTGACAACCATGCCTGTGCCTCAATCATACTATCATCATCACTGCTAAAGTCTGTGGGGACACTAACATCAGGTGGAATGCAGGAGGGCAACGCACCTACATCAACACCTGTGAGGGGAAGATAAGAACTGTACATTACAATTTATACCACACAGACACACTCTATGGCACCCAATGGCATGCAACATGCAGGTGATATGGCAGATGGCATTCAGTTTAGACAATTATAGTGGTAGTTATCATACATTCCTGAGTTGCACACAACAGCATGCATATATTATGCACCTTACACAATTATAGTGGTGATAAGCATACATACCTGTATTGCACCATTTGTGTTAGTAGCTTAAGCCCCATACCTGCAACACAATGCATGCACTTTGCACTATTGCACCGCACTGCCATGGTTTGTGCAACATACACCACATGTTAACAGACTATCGCTGACCTTTGTACATCTGCCACTGATGCTTTGTGTTGGCCACCGCCCCTATGTGTGAGGACATGAGCAGAAGGGTATGTCGACTGAATACTATGTTAGCCTGAGCCCTAGCTTGCATATCTCCCCCAAAGCAGTGCATGTCTGTTCAACATTATTCTGCCTACCCCTGAGCTGAGTCTACAGACATTGTTCATGTGGCTGTACACACGTTTGACGTGGCTACCCCTACTTTGCGATGGTGCAACAGACCAGCACAGGTTTACAGTACACCAGCCTGATGTGTGGCGTATGACCTTGCCAATCACATGTAGTATGACATGTCTTCTGCTGATGTGCTGAATAACATGCATACATGTGTAACACAATGGTGTCCTTTCCAGTCTACAGTACGATAATGGTGTCCCAATGCAGGGACGTGTTATACTAAGATGGGCCTTCAGCTGATGCAATGGTGTCTGTCTGCCCTACAAATATGCAGTGACATACTGCACATTGAGCTGATGTGCATAGCCATTGCAGGGCATCATGTGGCTTCACTATTGCTATACAGTGTGAGTTACTGACACAGTTCATAGCCATGACCGTGTTCACATACAATACATATTTAATGTGGAATGTGACCCACATCACTGAGGTGTATACACACTAAACCCTAATGTGGAATGTGTGACACAGGTCACAGAAGGTTATATGGATGACACCCCTGCACATCTGCAACCATATTACTAATGTCTGGCAACTATGCCTACACATGGCTAACTTAGCAGTACTCTATGTCCCACATGCCATCTGTGTACCTCACACACATGAGGAGCAGGCATGACAGTGATGTCTGACACCAGAAATGTGAATGTACTGTATATGTGGCCTGCTGTGGTTGTATGTGTATGTTGTGCAACACATGTATGTGTCTGGATACTGTATAGGTGAATGCTTTCATGTTGCGACACACTCAAGATGTTCAAGACATGTTATGTGGTGGTTTCATGTTATGCCTACACAAGCTGTGCACAGGCCTGTATGATGTTTAGTGTTTCACATCTGCAATATCACCATTACACAAAGGCCATAGTTGTATTGTGTCGAGCCAATGTACAACAGGGTGTACACACATGTACATCACTTCTACTGTGTGTGTTGCTTCATGTCTCTGTCCATCCTCCATGGTCATGTGTACACATGTTCTGTCCAATGGTTGTGATGGCCATCTATTTCACATGTCAGTGTTATCCCATATGACATACACCCATAGATGTCATATGGTCCACTGAGGATAGAATTATGCAGACAAAGGGGGGCATGTATGGGATGTGAGACATCATGTTTTGCAGGATAGTTGAGCAGTGTTGCAGTCAGCCCATGGCATGTCATGGACATGTCAGATAGCACATGACATTGTGTGACATTTATAGCAAGGGCATAATCCACAAGGATGTATCCTGTGGGCCGGTCATACTCCAGCTCCAACACATTTAGAGTGTGTGCACACATATGCTCTCTGTACAGTACTGTTTTTATTCCCAACATGTGTAATGCTGATATGTAGTACCTGTCCCTACAGTGAAACACACCTCCACCATTGTATTCACAGTTGTCCACACATCTGGCAATGACAGTTTGGAAGGTTTAGTGTAGGTGATTCATATAGTCTTCAATTGTTTCACATGGGTAACCACTGTGATGCATTGCAGGTCTGACCAGTGTCTATTAACAGGACCACCATACATTATGTGTACATGTGTTATAGCAGATAGCATGCAATTAATATGATCTGTGCATTATCAAGCCTGGTAAATAATAACAATCTCACCTGACACAGGCTGCTGTTACTGCAAAATGCCAGAGGTACCTAAACAGGAGTGTCACAGCAGAAAGATCATTATCCACACCTGTGTGATAGCTACAGGGTGCAATGTCCATGTTAGCACATAAGCCAGTACAATACACTATACTATGGAGTATGCACATCTGTGCATACATAGAGTAGCAGACTATAGTATGTGGCATGTGTGCATACATGCCTAGCATATGACGTTACATTACATATTGTACAGTAACACATGTAACTATGTGAAATATAGTTGTATTATATGTGCAGTACTGACTTACCAGGCAACTCCAGGCTCAGTGGTTGAGAGACACCCACCTCCACAATACCAGCTAAAGCTTGTGGATGGAGGTCTGCAGGTGTCCCCAGGTTGGCCAGTAGCTCCTCGGTACGTGTGAGTGGGGGCTGGGTGAGTGGCCCCCCACCTGTTGCACCTTGTTCCCTGGCGATTGCATTAGCACGCTGTTTCACCCATCTTATGAGGTCAGTGCAGTGTCGGTGCACCTGCTGATTGTAACTGCCAACATCATTTAACTTCCTGCGGAGTTCCTACCACAGGGCATCCCACTGCTGTGCATCCTGTGGTACATGGCTGAAGAGTGTTGAATGGTTGTCGAGCAGGTATGGGATGAGGACCTCATCCTCCAAGCGGGTGTATGCTGGCAGCCTGCTATGCGGCATACCTGGAAGACATAATGAGGGCGACAGGTCACAGTAACTCACAGAGAAGTACAGAAGTACAGCTGAACATACATGTGTATCACATTTATTAAGATTACAAATAAGTCTTTGCAAATCTACATGACACTAACACCGCTGACATGTTTAAGTCACACACATTTGACACTTACTGGTGATGTGATGTTATCACTATATATGTGTGTGTCATGTGATGACATTGCTCATACTCCATGTGGATGTTGTCTTGATGTGGGCATGTTTGTTTGCCTGTACTGGTGTCTTTACCAATCAGCACATGTCTGGATGTGTACACATTAATGCAATCGAACTTAATCCTGTGTATATGCCACATATATTGTCATACATAGCCTTTAGGGACGTGACCTGTGACCCTGCAGACTTGCTCACAGAATGTTTTACATGTATGTGTTTTGCCATATACATCTACATGGCACTGTACAGCTATGTAGCATCCTGCCATGTATTGCCTGTGTTGCAGATGTGTAACATATGAGGCAATAGCTAGCCTGATGGTATTTGCAGGGTTGGATATCAACTATAGCATGTATGGTCATAGTGAACTAGTAGGCTATATGCCCTGGGCCATTTATGAGCCTAGGCAGACAGGTACCTAGCTGTAGGCAACAGACAGGTAAGTGTCAGTGGCCAGTTCAAGCAGTGCCACAGAACTGATCCACAGTGTTACTGATATATTTGGCATGCGGTCATCACACCATGTCACAGAGAGGGGCAATGTGCAGCTTCGCTAGACAGGGATGCATAGTATGGCAAGAGTATGTTAAGTGTATGGGACAGAGATCTGTCAGGCATGTTGTGATCCTTGTACTAGAAAGGTGGATGTCCATGAAATATGTGTTTATGTGGGATCAGGATGTGTTAAGTGTAGCATGTCCAACATCTCTGGGTTGGACATGGTTTTATTCAGGGTAGGCTGCATGCTACATAGTGGAGCTAGGGACTGGGAAGAGCAGTGTAGGCCATCTACACATGGGCAACAGCCCTTAAAAGAAATATGTGATTTATTATGGGTCACATGAGTGTTGAGTATGGCTGAACAACTATCTCTATATTTATGGATGGCACCCTGTCATGATTAGGGGTGCCACATACGACTATCTAACTGGTGTGGTGAAGTAACTATGAAATGAAAGACTGCTGTCCAGCTGCATCCCATACACACACACAGTTGCCATTATGTTGACCACTGCCTAGGTGGTAGTTCATGGGTACAGGGTTTTTAACATAGGGGATGACAATGCAATACTTAGCTGCCAGATTGTGGCCATACGTCACACACCACACATCTGACACAGAAAGGCCCTTCTGTATGTTGAACGCAGCACACATTGAGTCAACTATTGCTCCTAGTTCATAGTCATTTGCAAACATCAATAGGCAGATGCCTTCTGTGTTAGTCTGTGTGGTATAGATAACAAAGAGGGGGAGTACCAGGAATGAACCCTGTATTACTGTGGCTGGCACTGGTTTGATGTGCGTGTATTAGTCAGACACCTTCTGTAGTGTTGGTTCTGCCAGCAGTCCAGTTGCAAACCACTCCTGTGACATAGGAATATACACCTAGTTTACTGAGTGTAGCTGGAACACAGTATGGGTGATGGAGTCCTATGACCTGGCAAGGTCATGATATGCAGTGTGAATCAACCCTACTGTCATCTACATCTGTACATCTCCCCAATTGTGCACTCCCCATACTTTGCTAATCTATTGTAGTAGGATGCTGACCTGTATTAACCAGTTATTTAACTTCTCACTAGTATCTAACAAGATTCCCTTCTTACTACTTTATAAGAATTTTTATATTAGCTTTCCTAAAAAAAAAAAGTGAGACTTATGTTTTTTTCAGTGTTGTCTCCTCTTTGTATTAGATGCTAGCTAAATAACTAAAAAAAAAAAAAAAAAAAAAAAACGGACTCTGCATAAGTTTTTCCATATTTACAATCTCAACAATGTTCTGCTATTCATTTTACTATTGTATATATTGTATGTTATGTTGTTGCCTATGCTTAGAGCTTTTCTCCCCGGGCCTTTACTGAAAATGGACATATATCCAGTTAGACTAGCCCGGTCAACAAATGTAAAATAAATACATAAACAAATAAATAAAATACTGAGTACATCAAATACATTGATCACGGTTCATGGCCTTACAGACCAGACTCAGCAGGGTAGTAGTGCACTATTTCCCATTATCAATGGTGTCACCCCCTTTGTGGGGTCTGATAACTGTTGCTGTGCACCATTCTATGTGTACACAGCCTGACATGGAGCTATGATTGAACATGATGTGTATGTGGATAGCTGATTGTTCTTACATTTGTGTAGGATACACCTTGGGATGTTAACAGGTCCCATGAAAGCTGTATGTATGGCTTTAGAGAGTGCAGCTTGTACCCGCATAGTTGTTATTACAGGGACCCTGTAGTGTACATGGATATATAACTATGTGTACCTGTTGGGGGGGGGTGAGAGTGGGTTTAGGTTCTTCAAGACCCTATCTCGATGAACAGGTGCTATTTCTGTAGGTGCAGTACCTCCCATGCCATAGTGCTGTGCAGTATGGCAGGTCTTGTTGTTGCCATTATGATTAATGACACAGCTATAGAATGCTCTGTGGTTGGCCTCATAATATGTGGTTGATTAGTTTCACAGTAGCTTTGTGTGGTTTATATGGTGTATCTACATCTTACTGTGGCTGACCAGGGATCACCTATACTCATGTGTGTTCACTCTTGCAACAGTTACTACATTCTGTGGTACAGTTTAAAGCATGGTACCACCAGTTTGCTTTCTTGTTTGTGTTTGGTTGAATCTTGGTTCTGTTTTAATGGCACAATCACTGCACATATGTGACTGCTTAAGGTTAATTTGTGTAGGATTCAGCATTTGCACATGCATTGTCCATCTGCATGGGTGCCATGACAGTCACCACTTTGCTCTTAGGAAGCATAACTTTGGCACTGGAGACTGACTATGTCTAGCATACTGTTAGCCCTGTTTGTGTGACTACTGTGATCCAGGTCATTGGGGTTGATGGAATCCAACATGCATTGAGCACAGATGTTGGTACATGAGGAGTCTTCCCAGTTCATAATGGAATAGTTGAGAGTAGCCATTATTATGGTTTTCTGTCTCAGACCTAATATTCCCCATTACAGCACATTATGACAGTTGGGAAATCCATGGCATTGTGGGTGATCTGTCGCAAGGTGCATTTTGAATTCCACTTTGGCACAAAGGTAGTTGCTCAGCATAATGCATCTAGGTTATGCAAGTGCAACTAGCGTTGGGGTGTACATATCCTTCAGGAATATGGACACACCTGTGGCCCGTGTGTTACGATAAAAAATAATGGGCAAGAGGTGAGGTATGTGTTATAACATGGTCATGCAGGTGTGCTCTCTGGAGCATTGAAACATGTCTCAGTCACTGCACAGATATGTTCTCCATGTTAGGGATTGACATATGTGTGTCCATATAGTGTTTCTGACATGTATCATTGTGTAGCGAGACACTCAGTTTATTGCTTGGCTGTCCCTGTAACAGAAGTGGCCCTTGCACTGTGCATGATGTAGGCACTATAGAGGAAACATGAGCCCTAGGCAGTATCCAGATTCCCAGGGGTGACAGGTGCAGGTCCTGTCTGGCAAAGCATCATGGTCTGTCAACCATGTTATCCCCGGCAGACAGATACTGGATGCCCTTTGACTTGTACCACTACATTAGACAATTGTGGAATACAATCCTTTTGTCCCTGTACTGCAGTATCATTCTGGCCAATGGCAGAATGCTACCCAGGCCTTGGGACATACCTGCATGGGCTACAAGACCTGACAGTTCCTACATGTGTTTCCATGCAGTCCAGGCTACTGCATCACAGGTCCTGCACAACAACATGGAATATGCCAGAGCCATGTGTATAGTTCAAAAGGTGGTCTGAGTGTATGGGTACGTGGCTAATCACGGCAGACAGGCAGCTGACAGTATGCACGCCCTCGTATAAGTTGGTGTGTAACATAGTGCTAGAGTTTGCATTCACAAATGAGTACTGTTGGGCATGTTTCTGGTGACGTGTTCTGAGGTGTGGCACAATTATGCAAACTATGTCATACAGTTTGTGTATTTCGTTGTCTGTCTCTACCAGCTTGGGAGCTCACTTGTTTGGCCAGATACTTAGAAGCATATGTGAATGTGTGTGATTTCTGATAGTGTGTGTGGGTGTCCTTACTGTGTTCTGGTAAGGGTATGTGTTGGTTGTGATGATGAGATGCATGTGTTAACCTACACCTCATGACTGTCCAGTCCGGTCATGGCTGTAGACTGGGCTGCCTTCTAGCTTACCCCTGTAGCTGCATCCCAAACAATGTGTGGGGTGTGGTGTTAGGTAGGTTTGGCAGTGTACATGGCAAAGAGATTACATTTCCCAGGATGGCCACATACACAAAGCTGACATTAGTAAACACCAGTAGCTGACTAGTGGACATGCCTGTATGAGCATTCAGTACTACAAGTACCAAGTACTGTATTTAGTTTACTTATTGCTTATGAAGATGTTTTAGACAGTGATGCTCACATGTAAATATTTGTGTTATGGACGTGACAACACTGGCTATTACGGAAACATTGTAGCTACCTTTAGCAGCAATCCTCCTCTAAGGAGTACATCACATCCTGATAGTTGATTACAGATGATGCAAGTGTCTACAGGTTTGTTTCCTTCTCTGGGTATATACTCACATATCCACCAGGACCATGAGCTCTGTTGGGCACAGACACCCACTCTCCAAACAGAGTCATGTATCAATAGACTCTGATGCCACTATCAACATGATCAGGATATAATCAGATAGTGTAAGCCATCACCTATGAAGTGGCTATCATCTTACACTCCTACTGCAGATGTTACACTGGAGTTAAAGATGATATGCAACCCGTTTCATTACCAGTACTGTGCAATACCTTACATACAGTATGTGCAAGCGGCTGTTAGGTTGACAATGAGAGGTTAGGCTACACAAACCTGGTAGTTCAAACAGTGTGTCTCTACTCTCAATATCCACTCTATGTAGGTGTGCACATAGCCATTTGACCCAGCCCTGTAACAAGGGTCACTACACATTTGCATAACATGTACACATGCACAGCTGTTATTGCTTGCAAACGATACTAGAGAGGTCCAGCCCTGTAACAAGGGTCATTACACATCTGCATAATATGTACACATGCACAGCTGTTATTGCTTGCAAACAATACTAGAGAGGTGGAGAGTACATGTGTTATGTGCATGGATAGTTACCTAGCTCTTCCAATTATCTTTGCTATCATGCTGCTAAACTGTCAGATGAATACAAGTGATATGTATCCTGTTATTGAGTATTTTAATTGCCAATAGACATAACTACTGTTTGCATAACATAACAGAAATGCTATGTAGAATGGAATACAGATCTGCCTAAAATACTGTACATCACACAGTTATTGGTACAATATCCCACAATGCAAACCATATTTGCACAGTAAGCCCACCTTTGACATGTTCATCTTACTTATACACCCATACATATGTTGACTGTTACAATATATCGACATATACTATCCCCTGTTATAGCACATACTTGTTGGACCAGTCCTGACAGTGTTTATATATATATGGCTATTGATGCAACTGTATATATCTATGTGTAGACATCACTGACATGCATATATATATATATATATATATATATATATATATATATATATATATATATATATTTCTTATTAATTTGTAACAGTAATACATATGTAGACGTGAATGTGTTGGTTCACAAACTACAGTACATTACAATGTACTGTACATATGTACACAAAGTGACTGTCCCATTTGTATCATTACAGTGGAATGGATATGGTATAAGGTGTAGTCTAAAGACTGTGAAACATGTATACACCTCAGATGGCTTAGTGGTAAGTCCCATTACTATAGTGTGCATGGTCCAGGGTTCAACACCTGCGATGCTTTAAAAATGTTTTTTTACTCCGGAATAAGGCTCATTTAAGCAGTTGTAAGCATGTTTAAAAGTGTCTGTGTGACATTATAGCAGCGGTTAAACACAGTTAAACAAACTTTGTAACATATAACCTGTGCGCGCAAACACGGCCACATCCGCTAACTACTCAGGATATATACATGTCAGTGAAGTTAACACCTCACTATGTGCTTACATAACATTACATTCTCTGTTGACTTTACTCTCCAGCACAGATGGGTTTATATGGGTGTTTCAAATGTTTATTATACAGACGATTACTACCTATATATGCAAGCTGTGGTTAAGGTATACTTTTGAACATGATAAACATCCCTGCCTTTATTGCGATTGGGACATCAATTGCACAGATACTATGCAGATGCTGTAACCATTACACTGTTGACATTAACGTTGCTTCCACCTATTTCCTATTTAGATGATTTCTATGTGTAAGCAAGGCTAAGCAAAGGGCGGAGGCCCCCAAACCCACTGAGCTTCATTTACTCTTGAAATAACAACATATAACAAATGTACTGTGAGACAATACATTACATTCCTAACTACATTAGGCATAGCTCCTCACTGACACACTTCAAGGAAACCTTGTTGTGTGAATGGGTAACAGAATATACACCCCTGGGATCATGTGTCGTCCCAGAACCATACAGCCAGGGGGTGGAGGAGCCTGTCCAGTTTGATAGCTGCGAAACCTGTTGGGGAAATTGAATGGTGTTGAATTGTCACATTAACATGGCCGCTTTAGATCACTAAGTGCCCCTATCACTTTCCACCACCCCAGTCTTCAACAGCTTCCAGCAACTCTGCCTGGAATTGCTTCATTGGCTATGCTTGACAGAGGGTCAGTTACTTCATCAATGGTGCGGAGAAAGCCAACACACTGTAGCTATGCTTCTAATTGCCCTTGTGCAGATAGGTAGTAGACTGTGAACCTCTAAAGTGCAGGCCATCACAGCCATAATATGTGAATAAACAGACTTTCAGATCACAATATACAGTGAGAAATCACCATGTAGTCAGGAAACAGTTAAGTACAGCAAGAACATACAGAACAGTGATACTTAGTCACTCCAAAAGCCTATCTTGGAAGCTAGAAGACTTGTATCAGTTTAAGGCTTTCTATTGTTTACCAGTAGGTTACCTACAGGAGTGATGAGAAACAAGCACAGATGGGAAACATGCATGCAACAATACCATACCGGCTTATGGGTCAGCCTTAGGCTTTGGAATACTGGCCAAGGCTATTGGCGCCCCCATGGTGCCTTTTTTAAGAGAGTCTCGAAGGTGAATACCAGCTTCATAAACAGCACAATAGCAGAATCAATGAGGGTTATGCTACTCAACACCAGGGGTTGTGATCACAATATGCATGCACTCACACACTCCTCAAGATGGAGGTCAACATCTGTGCAGTAACGGAGACCTGTCTTAAGGCTCCTGAGAGCACTCCAGCGCTACCAGACTACAACCCATACCTCACATTTCAGCCACAGAACATGGACTGACACAGACATGGAGGGGGTGTATCCATATTTATCAATGATACCTACACCTCCAGGTTAGTAGGGCAGCATGATACCTCTGAGATCATCCATGTGCAGCTAACATCAGCCACAACTGCAATGTAAACTGTGGCCTGCTATGGATCACCCTCCATGACCCAGGACCACCACTCCACCTACCTGGAGACAGTGGAGAACATGACAGTCCTAACGCACACCCTGGGATTGGTCAATGTCAACTACCATACCACTAACTAGGAAACTTACTCCAGTACTCACTTCCCGGCCCAGCGCTTCCTGGAATTTATCACCTCATATGCCCTGTATCAGGTGGTAACCTCCCTAACGAGGGGTGGAAACATACTAGAAGTGGTCATCACCAACATGGGCAACAGGTGCACCACAGCAGTGGTTAACCGGTCACTGGTTAGATCTGACCATTCACTGTTTCCACACCCACGCATCTCCCGCACCCATGGAAACCATAGTGTATGCCTTTCTTACAGCTAAATTTACACTACTAGTGACAGGGGTGGGGGGTTTTGCAGCCCCCACGCTAAGGGGAAACACTTCTCAAGATACAGACAGATTTACAAATGCAATCTATAAGCACCTACATGGATGCATGGATCGTGCCATCACTGGTAAACCAAGACTCACTCCTCCTAGACAAGGACACCAGTCTGGTGGACCTCTGCAATAAACAGGCTATACTACAGAAGTAGGACAGTGTTCCAGACAAACAGCAAATCCCACGAAGGGCAGACATCAGTGACCACTATTAGTATGATTCGTAGGTCCCTCATGACATCATTCAAGGCTAACATCTGCAGGAAAATATGCAAGGATTCGAAAGATAACCACAAAGCCTTGTTTGGCTATGGCAAGGATCTAAGTGGTGACACACAGATTTGCACTGTGCCGGTGAAATATAGCACAAAATATGCTGGCCCTACTGATATCGCCAACATCTTTGCAGATACATTCAGTGCATACTTCACCCCCTAAAGAGCCCACAACACTACCCAAAAGGTACAGTATCCCACACATCAGAGACACATAGGTGGAAATGGCCCTCTCTAACAGCAGAACACAGCATCAGTGGAGTAGATGTTGTCCCAGACTGCATCTTGCAAACTGTACAAGACAACCTGGCCCCCCACCTAATTAAGCTTTCAATCCTCAGCCTCTCCACAGGCTACATGCCCATACAATGGCACGTGGCAATGGTTATTCCACTCCATCAAGGTGGAATCACAACTGACCATGGTAACTACCACCCCATAAGCCTGACTAGCCTGGTCTGCAATGGTATGGATTGCATCCTCATGGCACTCATTAACAAAGACATTGGTAACCTCCAAACACGTGGCCCACCCAGGTCAGCTTGGTTGAGTGCAGTTCATGCCTACTGAACCTGTTTGACATCTTACATATAGTCCCCAAGACGTTAGATGAAGGGAGAGGTGGCTCACACATACTACCTGGACCTCGCCAAGACTTTTGACACCATACCCCACTCAGGTATTATTGATAAACACTCCAGCCTGTACATACACCCATACATCACAGGATGGGTTGCCAACGGGCTTACACACAGAACCCACATGTTACGACTAGCAGTCTCCAGGTCCAACTCTTGACCAGTTGCAATTGGTGTCCCACAGGACTCAGTCCTGGGAGCCCTACTGTTTGACATATACTTCTCAGAGGTACAGGCAAACACAGGTGGACTACGGCAGACCATGTTTGGCAATGTCTGCAAACTGGGAGCCATGACTGATGTCCAGCTGACACAGACATCCCTCAAGGGGCCTCACAGAGACCGACACAAGGTGTCAACGTCATGGCCTCCAGCCAAGTGCCATTAACTGCATGGTCAGTCCATTGTGGAATATTAAGCACCCACATATTAACACATAAGTGGCAGCCACTTTAATACGGACGAGGTAATGAGGTATCTGGGGACTAAGGTAGATAGTGATCTCCCCTTTGACAATCATATCTCTAAAGTAGTTAGGACATCCTTCTATGTAGGCCATCTGATTACTAAAGAGTTCCCATCTAGATATACTAGGGTTATAGTGCCCCTTTACTCATCACTCATCAGTCCCATCATAGGGTATAATAACCCATTTGGGATGTACCTCAGAAGACACTTCCAACAGCTGGGAGGTCCACGAGTGTACCTCACCAAGGGGATTACTGGCCTCCAATATATGCCCTATACAGCCAGACTGAATAAACTCCTGCTTTACTCAGTGGCATCTCATTTACCCAGAGATGATCTCTGCTGGCCAACACAGCCATGTCAAACTCAGGCTTAATGAATATGCTCCACCTATGGGAATCCATGTCACAGTGAGCCACACATTGTAGTGACCTGAACCTTGCCACAACAATAACTGGAAGATGCTGGGGCGATGGAGTCTTGTCACAGACACTCCCCATACTTTGGAACAACATCCCTAACTACATTATACAGAGCCCCTCACTAATACTCTGCAAGAGCAACCTTGAAGAGTGGATGGGGAACAGTAGATGCACCGCAGGGATCCCGCCATTGGCTCTGCTCCACAGAGGGAAAGTGAATGAATCAATGGGGTGGCAAAAGCTGACACATTTTGACTCGGCTTATGAATGGCCTCTGTCAGTTGGCCAAGTACCTACCTATGAACCTATACATACAGTATCAGCACATGCTGATAGCTTAATTTACTGTTCAGGTGTTGACTTACCTTGTGCCAATGGCAATTGTGTGTGCAATAGTTGAGGGCTGCCTATGTTGGATGCACACAGTAGACTGCCTATACATGACAATTTACAGGTAGTCTTGTGTGTGCCATCCATTTTTACTGTGTGTGCAGGTGGAGAAAGGTGTCAGTCCCGAGGTGCCTACACTGTCAGTGTATGTGCTATACGTTCCCTCCTTGCCAAGGCATGGGCATACTGGACATGCCTCTGTCTGCCTACTGGGGCTGCCTCAGGGTGTTTGTGGTCTGAGTACCTCTGTGCCTGTAGGGCCCTTGGCAATGGTGGTGGGCTGTGAGGGTCTTTACCATTCTGTCCCTGCTGCAGCTGTTTCCGCAGGATCATATTGTGTAGCATGTCACATACTATGAAGATGTGGGCACACGTGTCTGGAGAGTATTGCAAGGCTCCACCAGATATGTCCAAGCAATGGAACCGTGATTTCAGCATCCCAAACACACGCTCTATGATGATTCTGGTTTGTGCATGTGCCTCATTATGGTGTTCCTGCATGGGTGTGTGTGCATTTCTGATGGGAGTCATCATCCATGTTTCCAGTGCATAGCCAGCATCCCCCACCAGGTGGCCATTTGGGATGTCCCCCCTGGCAAATAAATGATACAGCTGTGAGGCATGCCAGATGTGGGAGTCGTGATAGCTTCCAGGGCTGCCAGCACACACATCCATGATAATGCCCTGGGCATTGCACACGACCTGGCAGTTGATGGAGGGGTATCCCTTGCGGTTTATGTAGTGCCTACTCTGCTCACCGGGTGGTGACTTGATGTGTATGTGCATACAGTCTATTGCACCCAGTACCTCCGGGTATTCTGCCACATGGTGGAAGAGACGCATATCGCTGGCCAACTCCTCCTGCATTCAGGGGAAGTATATGTGCTCATTAGCATGTGGTAACATGGCATCCAGGAACTGGTGTAGTACCCTGGATGCTGATGCCTGTGAGATCCCCATGATATCCCCAGTTGGTCTTTGAAAGGTACCTGTAGCTAGTATTCTCAGGCTTATACATACCTTTGTATCCATTGGGATGGGTTCCCCTTTGTTTGTTCTGGCTCTGAGGCGTGGCCAGCACAGCTCTACAAGTTGCTGTAGGATGTCCCTATCCACCCTGTAATGCTCTACTATCTCTAGATCATGTAGCCCCTGGTAGGTTACCCTGGATTTGAACACTCTCCTCCTCCTCTGGTGCCTGAGGTGGTTGTGTGCATCATCCTCCACATCACCTTCAGTCTCCAACACATGCTGGTGGATCAAAGCTATGGCAGCCCCTAACATGCACATACTAAACGTTCTCCGTCTGTATACACCACTGGTGTAGAGTGTATGGGAATACACAAATGTGTGTGAGGTGCTTTCACACTTTATGTTATTTTGCTATGGATGCTGCTGATGTCATTGGGTGTGTATGAGCTATTCCAGCTGCAGCGTGTCTTAATTATGGGTTTTACAATGAGTACTGCAAGTGTGGGGCCTTTACTGTGGAGATATGCTTGCCTGCCTTGATTAATCTGTTGCCCTTTAATTCACTTTTAAACCTGGATCCCCTCCCATTATCAGGCATGCATCCACCTGCCATCTTTCTTGTTTTGTACTTTCCCTACCCAGTCATGGCAA
Source organism: Protopterus annectens (assembly GCF_019279795.1). NCBI lineage: Eukaryota > Metazoa > Chordata > Ceratodontiformes > Protopteridae > Protopterus > Protopterus annectens. The sequence continues at coordinate 1,553,286,853 of NC_056741.1, forward strand.
AATGTGTCTTGTAGCTGATATACTGCAAATCAGCTTTGTTCTGCTTTGACACTTTACTGTTTTCTTTGCAGTACAGCCCTTCCCCTTTCCTGTTCTGCAGGTCACTGCTTGCAGCCTTGTTAGCTGTTGTCAATGGCCCACTGTAGGCTCCTAGGTGTTAATTAGTCATTTGTACTCCAGTTTCCCTGCTGCAGCATTTCCTTATTTCTTTCCTATATCCTTCCTGTTTCAGCTGCAGTGCGCGCCTCGCAAACCCATTTACCGGGTTTATGCATGTTTTCATCTCCGTTCACATGCATACATGGTTACCTTGTGTACTCTCAGCTAAGCAAAGCTATGGCCAGTTCAACACACCCCTATCCAGCAGCTTTGCCTAGCTAGGGGCAAATCGGTTTAGCAATGCTCCAATGTGCTTACAGCAATGGTGACACACCCCTCTCTTGATGTCATCTTTATCTCAAGGGCACACCACGGAGTTATAACGCTACGCTGTGAGGTGCATCCTTACACCAGCGGGGAATATGTGATTCACTATTACTCCTCTCATTTGCATGGCACTGCCTACTAATTCCTAGCTACCATGCATAACACTGTCACAGCCACTTAGCAACCCTTACGCCATAGTATGGTGTAGCATGCCTGCCATTGACTATTATGGGGAAATCATGATATGTGTTACATTGCAGTTTTAGTCTATATTTTTATATTTTCCTTGCGATCCCCTTTGCACGCCACTGCCCTGCGCTTCCACGTCGCGATAGTGCGACTGTATATATTAAATGTTAATTTTACACTTTGTACATTTTTTTTATGCCAATGGCTATATATTTAGCCATTGGCATATATTAACAATATAATACATGTGTTTGGTCGGCTGTCATGGCTCTGATTTTATGTTTGCAAAAATGTAAACCGTTTTCTACGGTTTACATTTCTGCATGCTTACACTACGCCTGCACCACTTCCTGGATCGCTACACACCTTCATTTGCATGCTACACTGCTGCACATGGGGTAATTAGCATACAGGGCCTGGGAGTTGTGCGGGTGTAGCGTACGCAAGTAGTGCATGTGGGAACAGCTTGTACCTGGATCGCTCGGCGGCCATATTTGGTGTTAGAATGCCGACGCTACACCTGCATCTGGCGCAAGCTTTATGAATCCCAGGGAGTGTGTGAACACCTAGCTTAATAACTTGCTAGTATTATGCAAATTGTAACATCAACAACTTCTATTGTACTGTATATCATTTTTTTTATTTCAAATTATGAAAAAAAAATTTAATAAAAAAAATTTGAGAAAAAAAGAACTGGTTGGTGAAGAATTCTATGCACGTCTTTCTAGATTAACACTTTATATTTCGTATTATTTTTGCAGATTTTATTCAAGCTAATAATCATGCTAGCAGTACAGCATCTAATAGAGACTGAGCTGTTTACTGAAATGTTTATGTCTATGACTCTTTTTCTCCGTTTATGTATGCCTGACCCTGTGTAGCTAACCATGCTGTTATATTATTGTTAAATGTTATGCTTCCAAAGATACACTGTGTTTGCATTTTACAACTGAAATTGTCTTGTATTCTACTTTGTGTAGCATTTTCCCAACCTAGTGCTATTTGTAAAATGTTGTAGTAAACAACCTTGATTCCCTCTATTTGGCAATCTACCAAAAGGAGTCCACTGAGTACAATACTTACAATAACAATCACATTTTTCATGTTTACTAAAACTTGTTTGTCCTATCAACCTTTTTGGGAGTACTTTCAACAAACTTTGCATAACACTTGGCATTCAGTCTTGTACGTTGTTTCTAAAAAAAAGAAACATAAACTTTATTGAGCATCTGCTATCCCTCCTTTTAAAGGCGATACATTTTTCTGCTGAGCAGTACAAACAATGACTTTTATTTGATCCCTGAGAACTAGCAAGGTCTTGTTTTTCTTGTTTTGTTTGACTTTATAGACCAAAGGCTCTATTTGTTCCACTACTTCAAAAGGTCCTCACCAATGACTATCCCATGGACCATCCGTCTGAAACGTTTTAATTAATACCTTTGTTCCAGAGGGAAGGTGTGGTTCCTGTGGCATTATGGGGACCTTTTTCCATAAATGGAACGCTTGCTCCCTTGCCAAGTATTCACACTGCTCTGTGATGTTGTGCTACCTCAAACAAAGGTCTGTTATGTCTAATCTCTGGATCAAAAGGTAGTTGTGTAGGCATTTTCCTGCCTGTCATAATTTCAAATGGTGAAATCCCTGTTTTAGTGTTTGGGGTAGCTCTTACACCTAACAAAATTCCTGGCAAATCTCTTCCCTTTTCCAAGCATGCTTTTCTTAGTCCCTCTTTAATGGTTCTGTTCATTCTCTCAACTATCCTGTTGGACTGTGGATGGTAGGGTACATGAAATATTTGTTGTATTCCTAACAAATTACACATTTGTTTGATTAGCTGACTGACAAATTGTGGCTCGTTATCAGACTCAATAACCCATGGCCATCCCCAATGACAAAAAAATGTTTTTCCATAAAGCTTCTGCTGTTGCCTTACTGGTTGTTTTTTTTTTTTTTTTTTTGGTAGGAACTGCTTCTACCCATTAGTAGTGATACCCTCCTTTTGCTGGTGGTAATGGTCCTGCATAATCTATTTGGAGTGCATACCATGGTCCATCAGCTGGCATGACCCTGTGTAACTGAGACTTTTTGCTTTTGGCATTAACCTGTAAACAGATTAAGCACTCTTCTGAAACTATATTACACAGCTTTTTTAAAACTGGGTTCCAATATTTTTCTTTGACCACTGGCCATAGCTTTTCACTACCTACATGTCCTAGCACTTGATGATTGTATTTTACTAACTGTTTTGCTAGTTGATATGGCACATAAGGTAACTGTAATCCTTTTTGTTGTAGAATAAACCCAGAATTCTGTAGGTGGGACCCCGTCAATTATACATTGACTAGTCTCCTCTTCCAAACCTTGTTGTCTCTAAATTCGGACTAAATCCTCAGTGATATTCCTGTCCTTATCTACTACACTAACGTGCTGTATTGCTTCGGCTGATTTTAAATCAGGATACAACTGCCATCTTGTCTTTACTGCTTGTTTGGCTAAGACATCTGCTTTTGCATTTAATTTGAACACTTCTGAAGTTGTTTTTTTGGTGGGCTTTTACGTTTAAAATGCTGAATTGCCTTTGTACATTCTTTTGCCGTATGATTTTCCATACATTTTGCAAAACTTCTGCATGTCTAAGTGGTTTTCCTGCACTGTCTACAAAACCTTACGAGCCTACACTGTCATGTGTAAATGTAAATAGTGACAGGATTGTAATGCTATAGTATGTACAGTACTGCTTCTAATTCTGCCATTTGAGCTGACATGTGACCTGGGAGCTGCATTAGCTCTGGAACTCCCAAACTTTCTTTTTATGGTAGTACAGCAAATCCCATCACATACCGTCCATTGTCCCAGTACCTAGCTCCGTCTACAACGACAGAGGGCAGAAAATGACTGTAGTCTGGTGATATGGGGGATTTTTCTGGCTTTGTCAAATTGCCAATGCAGTTATGCTGTTTCCCGCATATCCAAGCAAGTTGGACAAATAATATTTTTCTCCTGCTTGAATGATTATCTTTTTCGTACTGAAAGTAGTCACCCACCTAGCAAATACTGCTTGACTGATACCATCAGTAATCTTGTTGATTTCGAAACTGTCTACTAGTACTTGCACTGCGTGATGCGGTGTCTGCAGTATTATGGATGAAAAGACTGTTAAATATTCTGTTTGTATAATTCCCCAATATATAGCCAACAATTGCTGAATACAGGGGTGGTATCCCTTTTCTACTGGAGACATTTTCCGGCTGCAAAAGGTAAATAGAAGTTATGTTCTTACCATAACGTTCCATGTTAGTTGTCTTCTTCTCGCCTTCTTCTTGCTGGATGGGTTCGGAGCCGACCTCGGCTCCGACTCGGCCACTCTAAAAGCTCGAGAGTTGGTTCCACCGGCTCGAGGCTCCCCTTATATCCCACAATGCTAGGCAAGAGTTACCTCAGATCTCGTTTGTAAGCTAACCCCAGCTTATAACAGTAACAGTATAACTGTAAAACAGAATCCACCTCTAACAACAGGAAGAAAGAAGGGTGACCTACATCCTGAACCAAGAAATATGCATAATAGCATATGACTAAGAAAGAGGTGGTAGAAAGAGAGGTCACGATCACAACTCCTCTAGGTCTGTCCAGGCCAGGGGGAAGGAGGGTGGGGCCAAGAAGAAGGCGAGAAGAAGACAACTAACATGGAACGTTATGGTAAGAACATAACTTCTATATGTTAAGTTGTCTATCTCGCCTTCATTCTTGCTGGATGGGACCGCGTCCCTAGCACCTTGTCCCGGGTGGCCTAACGGAACAGACTCCTGAGAACAGTGGAACCAAAGTTAGCTCTATGCCTAGAAGCTAAATCCAACTTATAATGAGAAATAAAAGTGTGAGGAGTAGCCCAAGTAGCCGCTGCACAAATGGTGTCAATAGGCAGTCTGTCTTGGAAGGCTAAAGAAGTAGCCAAAGCTCTGGTGGAATGGGCCTTAGGTTTGTTAGGCAATTTTTGTTGTCTAATTTCATATACCAGGGAAATCAAAGATGTTAGCCATCTGGATAATGATACCTTTGAAACTGAAAGTCCCTTTCTGCTTTCCGCATAGGAGACAAACAGCTGATCAGATTTTCTGAATTGTTTTGTCCTGTCCAAGTAGTACCTTAATTGACGATGAACATCCAGGCAGTGTAATTTTTGTTCAGACCTATTGGAATACTCTGGGAAAAAGACAGGGAGGTCAATGCTTTGGTTTAGATTTGATGTTGAAACCACCTTAGGCAAAAAGGACGGGTTAGTTCGTAAGGATACTCTGTCCTTATGGAACAAAAGATAAGGAGAACGACAACTGAGTGCTTGAAGTTCTGAAACTCTTCTAGCTGATGTGATAGCCACCAGAAAGAGAGTTTTCCATGATAATAATTTCAAGGAACATGAAGCTGCAGGTTCGAAAGGGGAAAGAATCAAAGAAGCAAGAACTAAATTTAGGTCCCAAGGAGAAGGAGGATTTCTTATAGGAGGTCTGAGAAGAAAAACTCCTTTCAAAAAGGCTTTGCAAAGTTTGTGGGACATTAGGGCAGATTCAGAAATACCCACATGGAAGTTAGAAATAGCTGCCAATTGAACCTTAAGAGTAGATGGAGATGAACCTGCATGGAAGAGTTCAGCTAGAAAATCAAGGACTAGTTGGATGGAAGCGGTGAAAGGATCTATGTCCTTACCTTGTGCCCAATATGAGAAGCGTTTCCACTTACTCAAATAAATCTTTCGAGTGGAAGATTTATGGGAAGCTATCAATATATCTCTAACAGAGTGAGATAATTGAGGAAGCCTGGCTACGGTTGGAACTGGAGGAACCAAGCAGTGAGGTTCAGAGAGGGGAGGGAGCGATGAAACTGACCCGACTGGTGGATCAAAAGATCTGGAACTAGGTCCAGATTCCACGGTCGCTCCAAAAGAAATCGATGTAGAAAGGGGAACCACACTTGTCGAGGCCAGTAAGGAGCAATGAGGATCAATGAGGCCTTCTGAGCGATAGCTTTCCGTATTACTTGAGAGATCAGTAGGAAAGGAGGAAATGCATACAGAAGTCCCCGGGGCCAAACTTGGACTAGAGCGTCCCTGCTGGGTTGGCCTGGTAAAGGGAATAGAGTGAAATATTCTCTGCACTTGCTGTTTTGGGGAGTAGCAAAAAGATCGCAGCAAGGCTGACCCCACTTGAGAAAAATTTCTCTCACTACAGAGTCTTTCAGAGACCACTCGTGAGGCATGAGTATAGCTCTGCTCAACTTGTCCATAATGTGATTGGACTTCCGGGATGTGCGTTGCTATCAGAAAACGCTGAGAAGAAATCGCCCATTGCCACAGTCTGAGTGCTTCTCGACACAGGGGTATGATCTGGTTCCACCTTGTTTGTTGATGTACCACACTACAGACATATTGTCTGTCTGGATTGCAATCGTTCCCAAGGGAAGAGAGTCTTGAAGGGCTTGCAACGCTAAAAGCACTGCTCTCATCTCCAGAACATTTATGTGCAAGTGGCATTCGTTTGGTTGCCTTGTGTCCTGGACTGTCCTGCCCTGATAATGCCCCCCCCACCCGATCAGGGAGGCATCCGTTGTCAGAGTAGCAACCGGAGGAGGTGGAACAAATGGTCTTCCCCACAGGAGCTGGGGGGAAGACATCCACCACATGAGATGCCTTTTGCACGCGTGCGTGATCATAATGGTGTGAGACATTGGAAGTTCCTGGTATGACCATTGAGTAAAAGCATCCACTGAAGGATCCGCATGTGGTATCTGGCCAATGGAAGGAGAGGTATGGCGGCTGCCATGATTCCGAACACCTTTAGAACTAACCTGGCTTTGACTCTGTTGTTGTTGAGAAGAAGTGACACCAATTTGTGAATGTCTGATATCCTTTGGTGAGTTAGCCTTGCAGACATGTTTATAGTATCTAGATTTGCGCCTATGTAGGTAATAGTACGACAAGGCGACAAAACAGACTTTTCGCAATTTATTGAAATACCCAGTTTTGACAAACGCGAAAAGTATAATCTCTGGCCATCAGAAGGAGATGCTTGGTGGGAGCTGTGAGAAGCCAGTCGTCCAAATATGGAAACACCTGGAATCCTTGTCGTCTCAGGTGAGAAGCTACCACTGCCATGCATTTGGTAAACACCGGGGCAGTGGTGAGACCAAAGGGCAGGGCCCTGAACTGAAAATGACTGGTTCCCAGCCTGAAGCGGAGGAATCTTCTGGAGCGTCTGTTCATTTTTATGTGATAGTACGCATCCCGAAGGTCTATAGAGCACATCCAGTTTCCTTTGCCCAAAAGGGGAAGAATGGATTGCAGCGTGACCATCCGAAATCTTGTTTTCTTGACTGATTTGTTCAAGACACTGAGATCCAAAATCGGTCTCCAGTCCCCTGTTTTCTTTGGAACTAAAAAGAACCTTGAGTAGATTCCGGATCCTTGTTGGTCTGCTGGCACTGGCTGAATTGCTCTTTTTGCAAGCAGTTTTGAAATTTCCAAAGCTGCTATATCCCTTTGAGCGGGTGGAACATCTGGAAGGGATTTTTGACTGATTTGGAAAACGAAGAAAGGGGATAGAATAGCCTTCGGAAATGATGGACTGTACCCATTTGTCTTGAGTCAGGGATAGCCAGGCTTCTGGGTACAGTGACAATCTTCCCCCGACTGCCTCCGAAGATGGGCAGTCGGGCAACACCTCAGGGATGCTGAAAGGGCTTGTCAGGAAAGGCTTCCAGATTGCCCTGGTTCTGCGGACCCCCCCTGCCCCTAGGGCGACATCTACCATTGTTATTCCCACCTCTGCCTTTGGTAGGAAAACGACTCTGTGCGTCAGGCGAAGTCCCTTGAGATTGTTTACGGAACCACATCTTCCCACCCTTCTGGCCTTTGGGGTAAGGCCTAGAAGGAGTCGAAAAACGGACTCCGACGGCAGAAAGGGTCTTGCCATCAGTCTCGCACCTAGTCAGGGTTTCTTTCATTTGAGGACCAAAGAGAGATGATCCATCAAAAGGGGAGTTCGTGGAAGACGTCTTGAAAGGGTCCGCAAAATTGCATAGCCGCATCCAGGCGTGCCTACGTAAGGCTACACCTGTCCCTGCGGCTCTGCTCTCTCCATCGGCCGCGTAAGAGAGGAGGCGCATGGAGGAGTTGGATATGGAATTAAGGGTAGCCAGCTGCATGTTCATCTTTTCTTGGAAACCCGCAGCTGTAGGATCCTTTAACATTTCACTCGCTTCCTTGATCAAGTCCCTTTGAAGACGAGTGAAATGGCACAGGTAGTTCAGCGAACGCATGGTAAATGTCGCTGAGGAGAACATCCGCTTCCCGTACCTATCCATGGACCTAGATTCCTTGTTAGGTGGATGGACAGGCACTGAAGGATCAGCCAGTTCCTTCTTTGTGGCAGCAGCTACCACCATAGCATCCACAGAAACTCCTTTTGATAAAAATTGCTTGTCTGATGGAGCTGTGATGAACTTAGAGGGTCTCCTGGGAGTGGGGTCCACTGAATCAGGAGCCGTCCATGCCTTCTTAGCAACCACCTGCATGAGGGTGTCGAAGGGAGGGGACACCCAGGAGGTGGAAGGACGAGAGCCAAACGCCTCAAGATACACAGATTCGTCCTCCGAAGGGTTGAGGGCTGGCCAATTTCCCCTCTGTTGCAGGATCTCCAGAATGTCTGCAAATGAGACATCTTCAGAAGGGGAACGGGGGGAACCCTCAGAATCATCCAAATCTGTGTCTGACGTGATAGACTCAGGTGAGTCAATGTGTTTCCTCTTGCACTTCCTCTTCCGAGGGGGCTCTTCTGCCAAATCAGGAGAGGCCTCGGAAGAGGATGAAATCCCACAGGGGCTCCTGAGGAGCTGGCTCTCTGCGGTCCGGGATGAGGGAGTGAGTCGACTTACCCTGAGGCAGCATAGAGTGAGGGGCGGACGGAGCCGACTGTGGAGTAGAGCCAGGCTCTAACACACTCCGCATGACCTCGAATGCACCCCTGTCAGGCAGAGCCAGAGGTCCCCGCTCCGAGGAGCTAAGAAGCCCCTCGGCACCGACAGTGATGGCTCCGAGGCCGATGTCAGAGCCGAACTCACCAGCGCCGAAGCCCCGAGAGGGAGAGGGGGGTCGGACAAGGGTCCGATGCCACTCACCCCCTCGGAGCCGACGAGGGAAGTCCGGCGCCGAGATTCTTCCAAAGAAGAAAACGGAGCCGACGACGGAGCCGAAGACAATTGTTTCGGCTCCGAAGTAATCACAGTCTCGGCTCCGACGCGACCCGGCTCCGAACTCAAGAGAGTCGAAGGAGGAAAAAGTTGATGGACCGGGGCAGGCATCGACTGATGAGTCGGGCTCTGAAGCATTTGGGCTAGTGCCTCGGACTTAAGTAGTCGACTCACTACCCTCTGAAGGTCATGATCGGACAGCCTCGATGACCTAGAGGAATGAGACCTTTGGCTCCGTTCAGACAGCAGGGGAGATCCTGGAGCCGAATGAACGGAGCCAAGAGATGGTGACCTAGACCTCTTCCTAGTTGTTGGCTCCGAAGGTCTGGTCGGAGCCGACACGGGAACCTCAATAACCTCGGCTCCGGCCCGAGCCGAGGGAGCCACAGAAACTGTGGACTGAGACTTATCGGCTCCAGCCGGAGCCGATAAAGGCAAAGGTTGAGCAACCTGAGGTCTCGGCTCAGAAGCCGGAGCCGAAGACCTCGATGCCTTAGAGGGCTTCCCTGTTGAAACTGACAGGGAATCCTCTGGCTTCAGTAAGCCTCTAAGAATTAATTTGTTTTTTCTTTCCTGCAGGACCCTGGGGCTGAAGCCATGGCACACAGCACAGCGAGTCCTGCAGGTGCAAAGGCCCCAGACAATAGACACAAGAAGTGTGAGCGTCTGTCAGAGACATTTTCTGACAGCACGCATCACACTTCTTGAATCCGGAGACCTTTGCTTCTTTAGACATTTCCCTGACTGACAGGTGTACACAAACACTCACCCAAACACACAAGTTATACCCTGTCAGGAAAAAACAATAATTTTAGTAGTAATACTAGTATTTAAAGTACACTAAACTAGAGTAAACTACAAGAAACACAAACACTCCACTAGGGAAGGGAAGGCCTAAGGGCCCAATGGAAGAACCAAAGGTTCTTTGGGAAAGAAACGGAAAAATTTAGGGTCGGGAATAAAGTTTTGTAATCTACACTAACTAAGAAAGAATATTAACTTAAAAGGGGTTTTAAAGAGTAACTTTTACAAGAAAAATTAACACTCACCAGGAACCGGTAGAAACAACCAACCTCGAAGCTGTAGCGGCAAACGAGATCTGAGGTAACTCTCGCCTAGCATTGTGGGATATAAGGGGAGCCTCGAGCCGGTGGAACCAACTCTCGAGCTTTTAGAGTGGCCGAGTCGGAGCCGAGGTCGGCTCCGAACCCATCCAGCAAGAATGAAGGCGAGATAGACAACTTAACATCTGGTCTTCAAGTTTTCTGTGATCTCCTATTTCCCCCATGTGGCCACTCTTGTAACATTACCACTGATAGTGTACTTTTTCCTGTCGCCGCTTGTAAAATAAACAGTAACTTTGAGGTTGGTGCTATTAGTTCTGTAGCCATTGCCAACTTATCCTTCATGGCTGCAAAAGATTGTTCTACAACACTCCATTCTAGAGTGCCTTTATTTTTTTTGCATGGACAGCATGTTGTACAAAGGTCCTCCCGTCTGCACATAATCTTCAATGAATTCTCTGTTGTAATTCATAATATCCATGAATTTATGTAAGTCTGAAATGGTCATGGGCTTTTCCATTTGTAGTAGGATACCTTGTAATCTCTGTGCACACGGGGATCTCCCCATGGGCTTGATAATGATCCCTAAAAATTTGACTTATTGTAAAAGAAACTGTATTTTTTCACTTTTTACCTTGAATCCTGCCTCCTGCAGTGTTTTGAAAATTTCTTTCAATTTTTTTAAATGCTGCTCTACTGTTTCTGACTGTACCAATATGTCATCTATGTAATGAAGCACTGATATGTCTTCTTTTAACTCACTTAGAATTTTGCCTACCGTTTGGTGGAAAATTACTGGACTATTTTGAAATCCTTGCGGTAACAGCGTCATAAGATACTGCTGATTGTTAAAGGTAAAGGCAAATTTGGGCCAATCCCTTTTGCTCAGTGGCACGGAAAAAAATCCATTTGCCAAATCAATGACTGTGAACCACTGGCTTTGTGGTTTTATATTAGCTGCTAATTCCGGAACTCCTGGAATTACATGTGCCCTAGAGGTGGTGTATTGATTTTATAAAAAAAACAAAGTAAAATAAAAAACAAGTCCAAGTAAAACGACAAAACCAGAATCCAACACAAGTTTATTCGATATTCTCTAGCGCTTCGGCTTACGCCTTCAAGGAGAATACTATCAAAACTTCATGACACATATTTATACTATAAAATATCTATTAAACAATTAAACAATTAATTACAAAAAAACTTTCCAATTACATTCAACATTAACACCACTAGGTGTCATCATACCATATTTTAGTATAAAAACTGTTTCTTTATATAAAAGCTTCTTTTTCACTACGTTATAAGTGGTGTATTGATTTACTTTTCCCAGATTTATTATTAGCCTGTAACTGCCATCTTTTTTCTTAACTGGCCAGATGGGTGAGTTTGTTGGACTTTCACCTTTTACTATTATTCCTGCCATTTCCCAGTCTGCTATGCACTTTTGCATATCTTCCTCTGCTTCTTTTGGTATTGGGTATGGCTTTTGAAAAGGTGGTATAAAATCTTGTTCATTTTCTATTCCTACCGGAATTTCTAGTTTTCCACAATCTGTCGGTCCTTGTGACCAGAGAAGCGGAAACTGTGCCTGTAAGGACTGCCATGCGTCCTGTGCATCTGCATGTACTGTCCCTTGTGTTTTTTTCAGTGTCTCGCCTATTTGTATGGCGCAGCATGAAGATCCTACTGTGCCCTTCCATATTATGCCATTTGGTACATCAATGACCAAATCAATTTTGTTCATAATATCCATTCCTATAATGGTCAATGCACATGAAGGGTGCATCTAAAAAGATCACTGTATGCCTGCATCATTTTGTGTAAACTGTATAGACACATTTTTACTACACCCTGCTATGCAGCCAGTGCCATTAAAACCTGAAATGCATGTTCTTTTTTTAGGATCTGGTGAGAGTGGTTGGCTGGTAACTGAAACAGCTGCTCCTGTATCCAATAATACATTTTTCCATAGGGTCCCCTCTACCCAAATATCAATTAGGGGCCTTTCATCCTGCCCCCTTCGTAAAAGATGTCAAAAAAGAAACTTCTTGGGTAGACGGGGCACACCTCTATTGTATATTTTCCCAGTCATCTGTATCTTACATTTTTTCATCTGCACATAACTGTAACTGTACTACTTGCTCTTCACCTTCATTGTCATCCCCTTCACTGTCATCTACATACTTAAACCTTGTAACTTCTACTTTTAAACCTTCTGCATATTATGGGTTAACAGTTGTTTGGGCCTGAAAATCGTCCGGACAATCTACCGGAAATATATCCCCATGTGGTGTCATTTGTTTTACTTTATAGTTATCCTTTCCCTGGTTATAGGGCCTTTGCACCTTGACTTGTTGCTTTCCCATATTTTCATTTGTAACCTGCTTAACAAACTTACCCTTTTTTTCTTGAGCTTCCCTCCATTTCCTGTAACATGAACAATCTTTTTTGAAATGACCAGTTTGCTTACAGCAAAAACACTGCAGGACTCTGTTTTTTTCTCCCTGTTCTCCAGCATCCATTGGAGCTGGAGGTGCAGAAGCTACTCTCTGCTGCTGTTGTTGTCCTTGATCTATCCAATGGCTTCTACCCCGCCCTCTTGTAGGACTTCTAGAACTTCAAAAGGTTCCATGCTTTCATCTAATGCGAAGACATGATGAGAAAAAAGATTGCCATTATCACACATTGTCTTGCCTCTCATTAACTTTTGCACTAAATCATGCAAATTTTTTGAAGTTTCCTGATAAATGCACTTGATGTCACCTGGAACTCCCTTCACTTGCTCCAAAAAACAATGAATAAGCTGTTTTTGAGTGTCTTCATCCTTCATATCTTTGTCAGATTTATTAAACACTACCTGATATGCCAACTGAAAGTGATCTGCCTTGTTCAAGCATTTTGTCTGAAATGGTAATATTAAAATGATCTAACAACCGAGTAGTTAATGGTTGTCCTTGTGCAAATGCCTGTAACACTGCTGCCATCCGCTGCAGCTGAGTGTTAAGAGGATAGTTTTGTAGCTGAATAAATGTTTTAAAACACTTAGGAATAAATGTCCAAAAACATTTGGTCAAAGAGTCATTCCATTCACCTGCACCTGCAGTGTAATTAACCCATTCTTCAAAAGCTAACATGTTGTAAAATGTACCTTTTTATCATTTCATTTGGGGAGGGTCTGTAACACCCTTGATTGTTTATACAAATCAGCTGGTGTTGCTGCCCTTATGTCTATGGGCTGCCTGACATTTTCCCTTGCTGCAGTTTCTAATTCTTGAAGATGGTCTTGTAAGACCATGAGTTCTTCATCTAGTGCCCTGAGCTGTTCCGTGCATCTGTATAAATCATACTGCATTTGTGTATACTTTTGATCTTTAGCTTGCCCTTCCTCCACCTCTTTCTGCAGCTGCTCTTTGCACTGCTGGAGTTCAAATTGCAGTGTGTCATAATGTGTAGATTTATCCTGCTCTGCCTGTAATTCCTGTGTAAGCATGGCAAACTTTGCTTCCCAGTCTTGGAGAGTGCTATGTTTACATTCATGTGCTTGCAACTGACCCTCTAGGCTACCCAAACATTGTGATAACAAAGTTGCCATAGTCTGACGGAGACTATTCCACTCTATCTGACTATCCCTTTGACATTTTTTAAACTGCTCATTTAACTTTTGTTTAGAGTCTGGTGATAAAGCTGAACTCCAGTCTGAACAGTAAGTAACAAAAGGTGTTACCAAATCAATGTCTGGGTCTTGTAAGAGTTTATCTTTGAAATCAGTAATGTCTTTTAAAAGGGTTTCAACAGCACATGCAGGAGAACCCAGAAGTGTATGTGGATCAGGATACAGAGGAGAAGATAAGGGCTGTATGTCAGGGGACTTATCCCTGGATGTAACCTGTGTAACAATCTTTCTGTGGCACACTAGACAAATAGATTTAGCATCACTGTCACAAAACACACATCATGGTCTGTACTTATAAGTTTTGACATTAGACATGTACCAGTCATGGATAAAAATCCATTTACACAAAGCATGAACATCAACATTACCTAATAAAGTACTGCATGTGCTACAGTTATGTTTATACCAGTCTTTAAATCCTGACCATACATGTGCTGGACTGTCATTACTGTCTACCTGGAAGGTAGTCTTACATTAATACTTTTCTGTCTTATGGCATCCATGCTGTAGAATGAGAAACAAAATGAGAATTACCATTTTCTGTTGTGGAAGGTGGCCAAATCTTCCGTTGAGAAAGTGTGGAAAGTCCTTCGTTGATTCTCTGAAAAGGAGGTCAACCACAGTTGGCAGATTCAACTGTGGAAATGCGCAGGACTTGTGGAATTTGCAGAGAGGCACTGGTCTGCTACTAGATATTGTACAGAAGGAGGAGGGAAACGTTTACACTGGAATGGAACATACTAACTGAATAAAATAAAAAAGAAGCTGTAGTTGTCACAATAAGAAACCATTTGGACCATCAACTGTGGCTTGCCATTAAAGAATTCTATGCACGTCTTTCTGTTATCTTGCTGTTAGTTGCATTTACATGCATACATATCACAGTTCATCTAACTATTTATTGTAATCAACTAGTCTTGTTACTGTATTGTACTGAGTACAATAAATACACCAAGATAACTGTTTCAGTTAATATGCTTTAATGTCACATTTTTCTTTTCAGATCTACAAGCATGTAAGACAGATGCTGTCAGCTCTCTCTGCAAATACCCAAAACTTGTTTATGCACAGTTACATTTATACCAGAAGGTCTGGTATTTTTCTCAAAGTCTGGTGTAAAACAGTTCTTTCTTTGTATAACAGTTTTTCTTTGTTCTTCTAATTTATGATTTGTCCTTGATTTAAGCTTGGTGGTCCAAGGAAACTCAGTTATCTGAAACATGGTGTTCCAGCACTATCTGATGTTCCAACTTTATCTTGCTTGATGTTACATCTCTTTACTTCGTTGCTGTCCTTCCAGCTGCCATCTGCGTAGTTATTTTTACAGACTTTGTTTCTCAATAACATACTCCTTTACACCGATGCCAAAATCTAACTAAGCTGTGCCAGCACACTTACTACTACTTATTTTTCAGCATTTTATACTATTTTTAAATTAACCCTTTATATTTCATATTATTCTTGCAGCTTTTATTCAAGCTAATAATCATGTTAGAAGTACTTTGAAAAGGCAGTGTATACTAAATAGAACAGAGTATTCTTTCAGTTGGTATTTGAATGTGATGAAAATCCAAAAAAGTTAGGCTTACAAAATGCCTCTTTTGCATGTTAGGTTTACAAAAAGCCTATTTTACATCTTTTACATATAAAAGAAGGGATAACATTAAGAACTTGTTGAAAAGACTATCCTCGAATTTTACACTTTCATTTCCGATGACACGGAGATGTGGCAGGTGCCATCAGTGTAGTTTCATTGAGACCAATTACATGGGGAGTCTTTATGATAAGATAATAAGGTATGGGAAGGGTGGAAGATTTAATTGTTGGCCAGAGTGGG
The DNA here is from genome assembly GCF_019279795.1 of Protopterus annectens. NCBI lineage: Eukaryota > Metazoa > Chordata > Ceratodontiformes > Protopteridae > Protopterus > Protopterus annectens. The sequence goes on from NC_056741.1 coordinate 1,553,302,283, forward strand.
TGGTTTATCTTGCTTGTTGTGGTTACTGCCAAGCTTTCTACATAGGCAAGATGAACAACATCTTAAACTGGAGAATTTATCAACATTTGTACAGTTTACAGAGGTTGGATAACGGAAGTGCCCTTGCTAGGCACTCTTTGACCTGTGCTGGCTCTGGGAAGTTTAAATTTCTGGTTCTTGAACAGGTTGCAGTCACAGCCTATTCTGGGGACTGGAAAAACTGGCTATTACACAGAGATGCTTTGGCAGTTAAGATTGAATGCCACCAGCCCACCTGGGATAAATGAAAACATTTCAATAGTCAGTGAACTTAAAAGAAGAGCTAATAATTTTTAAAGTATTTTGTTTTTAACAATTCAGTGTTATTAAATACTTTTATCATTTTTTATTGTGATGCTCTTTTGGTAGTAGCTCTTTAAGAAGTTTAGTGGATATTTCCATGACAATGTACCTGTGATTGGATGTTTTGTGTGTGTGTGTATGTGTGTGTGTGTGTGTTATTTTAATGTATTTAAAGGTAGTAATTTAAGTATTGAATGGTTCTGATGATGTCTTAATTTAATAAAGATGAAAGCGCTTAACCATTTAAACAAGTAATATCTTGAGTCCACGACCCTGTTTGGCTGTTTTTTTCTTTTCAGTGTGATGAATGAATAACATGTTAAAAAAGCCTTGAATTATTTTACAATTTATGATAGCAGAACTCTTTTGTATCCTGTTTATCACAGTAACATTTTCATTCATCTTTCATTTTATACACCATTTGTTCTTTGCCTGTAAACTTACGGTGTGCCAGCCACCAAGTAAAGTCTCTCGTGTACTGATATTGTTTTACTGTTGCATATCCATCTAATTTATCTTTAAATACATGTTTATTCAAGTCTGAGAGACAGTGAAAATGATTCAATAAAGTCTTATTAAAATTTATATTACCCAACTTAGCTAAAAATACTTGCTATTTCCTAATCTGTATAATGGAAATAAAAATGTTACCTCCACTTTTTTTCATTTTAGCATATTTTCCAATAACCTATATATAAATTAGTGCCTGTATTTATAATACATTTTTCCACAAGTTTGAATTTTCATCTTCCTTGAGCTTACACCAAAAGTAAACAGGCTAGTGAAATAAAACAGCCTTCACCATGTTCACCCACACTTTAATATCCCTATTCAACATTTCTCATTTTTGTAATGTTTGTCCTTTTTCCCTAATTAAAAATTAATTAAACTAAGCCCCAAATGGTTTACTATCAGAATTGTGATCAAAATCCTGAGACCATAATACTGAAGGATCAAAATGCCAGAAACAATACCGAACCCCTGGACTTGCCCTCCTGCAGGACCTATGTTACCATTCATTCCAGGTTCCACATCCCTGCAGGACCCATGTTAGTACTCATTCCAAGGTGTACACACTTGCAGAATACATGTTACCACTCATTTTTAGGTTCACACTGGAAGCACGATTCAGTATTTGAGATGTTATTATTATATTTTTATTTGTCTTTGTTTGCTGGGAAAAGTTTGATGGGACAAAACCATTTTCAGTGGAGGCCTGGGGAGAAAAGCTTTGCATTTCCACTACACATGAAGAACATTTACAATTGCAGGGTACAAACATCTATACATGAGCTTATTTACAGGATTTTTAAATATTCTTAAATATTTCTTACATGAACATAACATTTTAACATACACACAAAACATAACATAAACTGGTTAATTATTGAATAGAAAAATAACACACAATAGCAATTAGTATATTTATAGCATGATGGCTGCAGAGAAAAGATAAAACTGGAGTGTTTTTCACTTTAATAATCATTTACAGATAGACAAGCAGAATGTAGATTAAAAAATGATAAAGATAGCGATATGAATAGGAGAAGTTATGGAAATGAGCAGGAAGATAAATGGACAGAGAAGGAATTGTAGCTAGTGAAGGGATGTAAAAGGAGGAGAGAAAAAAGTAAGAGCTTATGAAATAAGTGCAGTATGAGGAGCAGTGATAAGGCAGATTGGGATTCATATTTAGTTGATACTGAATATGAACTTAGTGTCTTTGGCAACATCTTCCACAGAAGTTTCTGAGGAAGAGAATGGGGGTTTGGTGTTTTTGGAATATCTGACTACACTAGAGAAGGACTTATATAAACGTAAACATCTCCAGTGGCAGAGACTCCACTTTGAAGCATGCCTTCTTCACAAGATTGTTCCGAGGGGGCTTCGTGTTTTATGTATGCCCACATTTGGAGAGTTATATCCTACATTGCTTGCAAAGTGGCAAAAACTTAATCTGGATACAAGTTTTTCCTATATGCTGTTATTAATTGATTTCTTTGCACCAACAGAGAAAGAACTTGTGCAATCAATAGACACATGGCAACAAGAAGTGGAGCTGAAGTTTAAGGAGGAACATCACCTTACCAAGATAAATGATCTGTACTGTGCGGTCACTGCATATGATTTAAAATTTCAGCAAATCAAAATGAAAAAGATGATGAGAGACTATAGAGATTTTATGCAAGGACACATTTTCACTTGGCCAAGGGACAATAAGCAACAGACTTTAGACTCCATGAATGTCAGCATATCAGGAGAGCAATGTGCCAACTTAAATCATGAGACTGGAGCAAGGGAAGTTGATAAAAGGGCCTCGATGAGAATGCCAGTCGCAACTCATGCTCAAACAATGTCCAAATCAAATATTGTAGAGAAGGAATCTACAGAATAGTTTGGCATGGCGTTGTTTGAAGAGGTATACAGGGAACTGCAACTGATATCAATGCACTGGGACCCAGACCGAAAGTTCCCAAGGCTTCTTTTCCTGTGTTACCGGTTTCTGTGAAGAAGAAAGGCAATGTAGGAAGGAGTCAGTCACAGAACTGGAACGCGAAGTGACAGAAGACTTCCATTTGACTGGCAATGGTGATTTTATTGTATATAATATCTCTAATACTATTTTGTCTATGGATGAGCTACAAGTGTTGAATAAGGGCTTAACTTTCGTGCCCAGTATGGGCTTTAATTTTAGAGATCTTGTTTCAGACATAAGGATGTTTGGAAGGAATCTGGAACTAAAAAAATGTTTGGTGACAATACTGTTGTTCATACTAATGAACTGAGGCATCCCAGTGTGTTTAATCTGCCCATTAGTCCGGTCATCGAAGCTTTTTTAAAAACGTGAAAATGAGTCTGTGAAATATTTAGATTCTAAGCATGATGCCATATTTCATAACTTAACAACAGGACAACGGCAAGCCCTGAGATCGCTTACACGAAACAGTGATATTACAATCAAACCTGCTGATAAAAGGGGGAGGCGTGGTAGTGATGGACAGTGATTTTTATCAGAGTAAGGTTATTAGTATGTTGACAGATGATGACACTTACCAGTAGATCACCCCTACTGATGTACGAATGTTGATAGGTTGAAATGTGACATGCTTGTTTTTAAACAAAATGGTTAGATTAAAGATGATGTTTTCAAGTTTATATGGGCAGAACGCTTCCTCTTCACATGGTCAACATTTCATAAAGTCGAAGACCATATGATCGACTTTTGAAATGTCGACCTTGTGGAACGGGCATCTCCGTACAGTGCGGAATGGAAAGATTTCCATCTTCCACACTGTAGTGTGATCTTAGAGTTGGTATATTTAAGTTCTGGTGGGAGGGGGTTGCAGGGTACTTGTGCCCTTGCTAGCAATGTGAAGGTAAGTGATTGTTGTGTTTTTTTTTTTACATGGTCAATATTTCAAAAGTCAATCATATGGTCTCGGCCATATGGTCTTTGACTTTTATGAAACGTCGACCATGTAAAGTAGACCCGGTAGAACATCCAGTGATTCCACTATTCAAGGCTCTCCCTAAAATACATAAAGATTCCAATAACCCACCCCTACGACCCATTGTTTCGGACAGGAGTTAGGTTACAGAAAATGTATCTATATGGGTGAAGTCTTAAGTTAAAGAAGTCTTTAACATCTGTTTCAAGGGTCTTGAAGGACACAGTGCATTTTTTTACAATCTTTATATGTATATGTTAAGACTGATTTTGAACGTAATAACTATTTGTTTGTGACCTTGGACATAAACAATCTTTTTACTGTTATCTCAGTGGAATATGGGTTGGCAGCTATTGAATCCTTTTTGAGTCAGGATGCAATTTTGGATTATGAAACTAAGAGCACTGTTTGTATTTTGTTGCAATGTATATTGAACAATAATATTTTTATGTACCATGATTGCTACTATCGACAGAACAAGGGCATTGCTATGGGTACACAATGTGCAAACTCTTATGCAAATTTGGTATTAGCATACTGGGAGGACAAAGTGATTTTCAACACGTCACATCGTTGGAAGGAGTTTTTGGGATATTATGCCCATTTTGTAGATGATGGGTTTCTGCTTTGGAAGGGTAAACAAGATGAATTGTACATGTTCATTGCTTATTTGGAATCTACTACAAATGTTTTGAGATTTAGTGTTTCATGCTCACCTACCTATATAGATTTTTTGGATGTGCGCTTGATGAAAAATGGGGAGAGAACCATAGAAACATCTATATATAGAAAAGCTTGTTGGAGAAATAGCCTCCTGGCCTTTGACACCATGCACCCCAGACATTTATTTGAGAACATCTTGAAGGGGCAGATATACAGGACATCTAAGTTATGTACCAATGATGAATGCTTCAGGAGAGAATCTAGAAGTTTGGTCAATAACTTCAGTAAAAGAGGGTATAAAAAGGAGGTTATTGAACTAGTAGTGAATAATAGCAACAGAGATAGGTCATCCAGGGCTCAAGCTTGGTTCTCTAATACCAATGTTGTAGATAATACAAGACATGAGGAGCAATCATCCAAAGGGGAACAACTGCATGTCAACTTGAGATATAGTAACAATATAGGGGAAATATGTAAACCACCACGGCAAGAACTTCCGAACTGAACGTAACCAAAAAAAGAGAAAGTCCCAGGAGAATCAACCAGCTAAGACAATTTATTCACATATAATATAAAATTTGATATTATATGTGAATAAATTGTTTTAGCTGGTTGATTCTCCTGGGACTTTCTCTTTTTTTGATAGGGGAAATATGTAATATTATATGACAGAATTGGAAGAACCTGTTGACAAATAAGACACTGAGAAATATGATTACTAATCACCTCCTTTTTAGTTTTAAGCGCAATAAGAATTTGAAAGATCTGTTATGCAATGAACAACATGTGGCTAGGAAGACTTATTTTGGCCGTCAGGGTACTTTTCCATGCAAACATTGCAAGGATTGCAAGTATATTAGAGGTGATAACTTATTTGTTTATCCAGTTACGGGCAAGACTTATTTCCTATTGCAATATGCTGACTCCCATACCAGTGATGTCATATATTTGACTCAGTGTAAGGACTGTTATTCGTACTATGTGGGAAAATCAAATTGTAAATTGAAAGATAGAATACTGAAGCATATGTCAGCTATACGATTGGGTAACATCCACAATGCTTTATATCAACATGTTAAAGTGAATTTTGACCATACATTTACTTTTATGGTATTACAGGTAACCAGGGTAACTAATAGAGGGGGTGATTTAATTAATTTAACTGAGTATAATGAGGCTAAGTGGATTATTGAATTGAGAGCAGATAGAGCCCCTGGTATGAATGGGGTTATTCCCATCAAGCCAGCTCAAAAAAGGAGGAGGGTTCAGTACTGAACATTGATTGGCTATTGCTTATTTAAAACTGAGCTTTAATGTAGTATGTGTTGTCTGAAGAAGGGTCAAACCCAAAAGTGCTTACCTCGTTTTACATTTATTATTTTAATAAATGCTTTCTGTCTATTTTATCGGTCTGGTGGTCCAGTAATCTTTGGCTTCTATAATATCCATATAACAAAACTTCCACTTTCTCAGTTTTTGTATTATCTTTTGGTTAGTCTCTTCCCACATATCCTTTGCTGCCACACCAGAATCATATTTAATCCATACTCCTAAATATTTCATTTTATCATGTCCCCATAAATATGGATATTGCTGATCCAAGTCATATGTGGGCACATAATTTACCTCTATTGCGTTTGCTTTAGCTTCATTAATTTTGTATCCCAAAAAGATCTGAAAATGTCTCAAAATGTTGTACAACCCTGTAATGCCTCTTTCTTGTTTTGTCAGGTATACAATAATATCATCTGCAAATAGAGCCAGCTTTTCTTGACTACTATAACAATTATATCCTTGAATTTCTGAATCCCTTATTTTCTTTCCCAGTGGTTTTAAATATAATGCAAATAACAAAGCAAAAAGAGGACATCCCTGTTTGGTTCCTCTGCTCAAGCAGAAATTATCAGAGAGGACTCCACCCACTTTAATTTTCACTTCTAATTACTCATATATCCTCATAATTAACCTTATATTATTTTCAGGAAATGCTTCCACTGCCCTGCTCATAAAGTCCCAGCTAACTCTGCCAAATGCTTTCTCTGCATCAAGACCCACCAACAACAATGGTATTTTATTACATTCTGCTTCCCTCTGGATCGTCAATGTTATGTTAATGTTGTCAAATGTTTGCCTCCCCTCAACAAAACTACATTGATCCTATCTATCAATTTTGGCATTACTTTTGCCTTTCTGTTAGTCATTATAGACATGAACACTTTATAATCATGGTTTAGTACTGAAATGGGCCTGCATAAAGCTAAATCTGATAGATTGTTACCCTCTTTAGGTACTACAGCTACCACTGCTTTCTTCCAGGATGTTTGTATTTCTCCTCCTCTTAAAATACTGTTAAATTCTTCCAGATCTTTATCAGTTTTTCCCTTCCTAGCCTCCAAACTTCAACAGGAGTACCACCATTACTGGGGACTTTCCTGTAGATTGGTTATACATCACATTTTTTATCTCATCTCCTCCTATCCTAACCATTAGGAACTGAGCCTCATCTATCTCTAACCTTGGCATATTTAATTCTTCAATAAACATTTCCATTTGGATCTTTTCTTGATTTCCATAATTCTCTGCTTTATACAGACATTCATAACATTTCTAAAATATTTCTAATACCCCTACAGGACCTCTTGTTAGCTTCCTTGTTATAGGCTCCCTAAGCTTGGTGACAGCCCTTTCTACTTTCTGTTGCCTGAGTCATTGTGCTAAAAGTTTTTGTGCTCTAGTGTTATTATCAAACTACAGTTGCTTAGCAGCAATTTTTCTAACTCGTGTATATTATTGAGGCAATCTCTTATTTTTTGCTTAATATTCTGCAGTTGATCCTCTTCTTGTTCTATGGGATTCCTCCTATTCTACAATACTTGAACATTTGTCAGTCCCTGTAAATAATTTGTTACTTCTTAATCATAGCTCCCTTTCTTTTGTTTCCATCCTATTTTTAAACTCCACCTTAATTTTATCACACTCCCTAGCTGTATTTTCAGAAGTAATTTCTATCCTCTTGAATAGCTCCTGAATAATCTCTACTACCCATTCCTTAAATTCTTCTCTTTTCAAAAGAATGGTAGGGAGGTGCCAATATCTCATTTTTATTTCAATACCTTGTGTTTTTATTTTAGTTATTACTGGCACATGATCTGAAATAGTTATTAGGTATGTATCAAGATGCTCAATTAACTGCACATGTGAAATGTAAATTCTGTCCATCCTAGCCCAGTTTTTGTATCCTGGGGAATTATATGCAATATAGAAATTTACTCTACACTCCTTTTACTGAATTCACATCTTCCATGCCAAATATTTTCATAAATTTCTTCCAAAATCTACCCTCCTTTGTTATACTTTCCCTTCTGGACCCCCCAAACACATCTTCACTACTGCAAATCAAATTCCAGTCCCACCTATAAGTAATATTCCTTGCTGAAAACTGATTATTTCTCCCAGGATTTTCTTAAGCTCCATTATAGCAGTTTTAAGTGGAATATAAATACAGGCTAGTATAATCTTCTTCTCTTGCCACTAGCCCTTTAGTACTACAACTCTACTATTATTCTTTTTATTCTCTTCTATCACTATTGGAGCTCCTTTTGCAATTAATGAAAGTACACCTCTTTTCCTTTGTCACAGATATTCCACTGAATAACCATCCTGAAACCTTTCTTTATCAAATTCACATGTTCAGTTCTTTCTAAATATGTCTTCTGCAGCATAGCTATTCTCACTCTACACATTTTTAATATAGTTCACTATTCTTTCTTTCTTGTATTTATCTGAGGCCACTGACATTTAAAGAAATTACAGAAAACATCCCTGTATTAAAAAGTTATTATTCCCACCATTTATGTATAACACCTTTTTTGTTAAATGTCTAGTTTTTACATGCATACACTGTTTGGCAGGTTGGAACTTTTATATGGTTGTTTCTTGTCATATCCATTTCAACCTATGTCACATCTTAAAAAACTTTTTTTTTTGTTTTAGTGAAAGTCATCAAACAAAAAAGCAAACAAACCCCCAATACCCCCTAAAACATATTCATTTAATACTAACACACAAAAGTATGTACGTCTTCAAATATTGAAGTCTTACCCTCCTAATAAGAAAAAATGTCCCAAACTGACAGCCACATTCACAGACTTGAGTTAATGTAAAAGAAAGGCCATCAATGCTAAGACACATGGTACAGCCTGTGCTTCTACTAAGTGCTAACTGTTTTTTGTCTTATCTTTATATCTCTCCCTACTGGGAAAACCCTTGAATACTTTCAGAGAACATTATCTCCTATCCAGTTCTCTTTTCTTTTTTTCCTCAGCCAATCACTCTTCACCAGCCTGTAATCAATTTGTCATTATCAGATTGTCCCCATGGAGACATGAGAACCAGACAGTTTCTCTTTATCATATTCTTTCCATGGAGACATGAGGGCCAGATACAGCCTCATAAAATTGAATATTCTTTTTCATTTACTTGCTTTCTCTTAAAACTTGTTACAAAATCAATCTAAGGTCCTTAATCCAGTCATTCCCCCCATGCAAGAATGAGAAAAAGCAAATTCATTTTTCTTTTATCCTTCTCCTTTAACCAGACTTTTTTTCTTTTCTTTACATTGCAGTGCCTACATTTCTTAAAAATGAACAAGAAAAAAGAGAGAAGGGAGAAAGAAAGGGAAAAAAATAACAGCAGCACCTGTTTACAATCCCCATTAGATGTAAAAAATAACTGGTAAAACGTTATAGCATGCAACAAAAACCCTACACCACAAAAATAGTAGCATTAGAAAAAAATGTTTTTATTTACTTACAACTATCTTTCTTCCCTCTCTTCCCTAGTATTTCTCTGAACATTAATGGCATGAAGTAGGGCATATACTTTAGAGTCACCCACAAGTCCAATAAATTCTGAAAAAGTCCAGTATTTCTTGATTTTCCTGTTCTTTCACATTTCACAAATATAATTACTGCATTGTAATCCCACATTAAGTTCCTGGCTTATTACTGTTCACCTCCATCTCCCAAATTTTGTCTCTGTTTCATTTCCAATGTACTCTTGATTCTTCTAGTCAACTCTTATTCTCTTCCTTCTCTCCAACATTTTCTGTTGAAACAGTGGAAAAGGATTCAAGTTACAGTCTCTCTGTGGTCTTTATTACCAGAAGAACAAGAAGCAGAATCTCATTCTGTTTCTCAGCTCACGTTTTGTTGGACAAACTTTTTTTATTTCCTCCTTATCATGTGATTTTTTTCCCTCCAGGGAAGAATACCTTAAAGACAGCTGGGTATAGCAGTTTGAATCTCACACTTGCATCTCAACATTCCTTGAATAGTGGAACAAATTTACTCTTCTCCTGCCTGGTGTACAATGAGTAATCAGTCTACACAAACACTCTGCTGTCTCCCACTTTTAATATTTTGTTCTTCTGCTACAGTTTTGTCAGAATCAACTCCTTCTGCTGGTAGGATTGCATCTTTACTATTAAAGGTCAAGGCTGCTTTCTCATGATGTGCCTTTTCTTTCAACTAACATCTCCTGCTGTGGAATTCCAGTTGCGTATTTGTTCTTTCATAAAATTAATGCAGTTTGTTCCTTCTAGCTTCTCTATAGCTGAAAATCTCAGGTGTTCCCTATGTGCTGTGTCCTCTTCGTTTGTCATCTATTCCCTATTGCAGTATTATCAGCTTACCATTTTTTTAAATGTATCAGAAGCAATTTATTCTTCAAGAGTAGCAGGCACTAAATTTGTACTGAAATACTGAAACATAAAGTTGTTTGCTAGCAGCAACCTCTTCATTAATTACAGATCTTTGATGTGAAATTATTCAGATGATTTTTACTTCTGAAGAGATTCTGTGTTTTGACTAGTATTAGTGGATTGCAATGACAGAAGTTTGAGTGGCCTTTTATGGTTGAAATGTTCTGAAATGGGCAGTTTTGTCATTATTGGGTCATTAAGCTTTGTTTCCTTGCTTATTGGAAAAATGTTCAAAACTACAAATTTAAAACACACTCTAACACGTGTTGCAGTATTATACAAGGAATACAATTTTATTATACAAGCAAGGATAGTCCTAAAAGTCTTGGGGACCATGGCAATAGCAATAATGTTGATCCCATTAGCATGTCTGCACATGAGAATTCTCCAGTGGCTACTGCCCACTCAGTGGTCAATGCAGGAACTACCTATGTCCCACAAAATACTAATAACGTAATCTTGCAAAAATGACCTTCGTTGGTGGCTTTACTCCACTCAGGTGATGCTAGGCTGACCCTTTGTACTTCCCCGACCATTAGCCACAGTCACCACAACACTTCTCAGATAGGGTGGGGGGGGGCATTATCTAGGAAAGACAGTCCAAGGCACTTTGCAGGATCACAAGGCCCATTTGCGCATCAGTGTCCTAGAGATGAGAGTGGTGCTTCTGGTGTTTCAAGCATTCCAGGTCTCTCTTCCTCTTGGAACTATCACAGTACAGAAAGACATGTCAGTTGTATGGTACATAAACAAGCACAGAGGAACCAGATCTTACCCCATTTGCTGGCAGACCCTGAGAGTATGGCATTGGGCAACCTCCTAATGCTTTCTCATAGCAACACACATCCCGGGGAAATCTAACGTGATAGCAGACAAACTCAGCAGAGAGATTCTGATGCCTCACGAGTGGTCTCTAAAACCGGAAGTGGCAGAAAAGAGTTTCTGCAAATGGGACCAGTCTTGCTGTGACCTTTTTGCCACATCCATGAATGCCAAATGCAGCAACTACTTTGCCCTTATCCCCCCCTCTGGGAGAGTCACCAAGGGATGCACTTGTACACGATTGGCCCTCGGGTCTCCTCTATGCCTTTCTTCCCTTTCCATAGATACCCAGAGTTCTTCAGAAAGCCAATTACTTGGGAAGGGACTTAATTCTCATTGCCCCATACTGGCCTCGTCAAATCTGGTTCTCCTTCCTGTGGCCTCACATTCTGGAGGAGCCTTGGATTTTGGACCCATTTCCAGACTTTCTGACTCATGCATCAGGAACACTTCATCCCTCAAGCTGACAGCTTGACTGCTCCGATCCCAACCATAGCCAGGCTGCCTAACCTTTCTTCTTCAGTAAAACAAATCCTTATTTCTTCTCATAAGGATTCAATGTGAAAGATACATACAAGTAAATGGAAAGGATTTTCTTTATGGGCTTCAAATAATCACATTGATCCTTTTTCTGCCCCAGTAGCTTCCATCCTAGAATTCTTGGCAAAATTATTCAATGAAGGCACAGCCACAGCTACTATTCGAGTTCAGTTAGCAGTGATATTCAGTTTCCATTTAGGTGAATCAGGCCTCAATATTATGTCACACAGACTATGCAAAGCCTTTCTTAAAGGTACCTTTTTATTAAGACCACCTATTAGGGACCCTCCAGCACCATGGGACTTAAAATTTGTCTTATCCTGTTTAGTTTTTCCCCCATTTGAGCCAGCATCATCCTATGATCTCAATTTTTTGTCTTAGAAAACTATTCTCTTGATAGCTATTACCTCTGCTAGAAGGGTGTCAGAGCTGCAAGCCTTTTCAGTAAATTCCCCCTACATGATTTTCCACAAAGACAGAGTACCCTTACGAACAAATTCCTCCTTTTTACCCAAAGTATTTTCAGGCACTAATCTAAACCAATCCATAGAGCTCTCTGTGTTTTTCCCCAACTATGAGAATAAGGCAGAATACATGCTGCACCAACTAGATGTAGATAAGACAATTATGCTTCTACTTACATAGGACAAAGGACTTCAGAAAATCTGACCAACTATTTGTATCCTTTTCATAGTCAAAGAAAGGTGCTCCAGTTTCATGCTCATCAGCTCAAAATTGTATATACAAATAGGAACTTCATATTTCAGTTGTCTTTGCATATCTCTGTTTTCTTTCATCAATCAAGATTGCAAAAAAATGTTTAGTAATATATGTATAGCAGTAGAACCTATGAATATGTATTGGACAAATGTTTTATTCCTGTGGCTCGTATTTTGATTGTATTACATTGGGATTTGTTATGATTTTGATTGAACCTTTTTTCAAAGATGTACATTTTTTACAATCTTGAAGTTCCTATTCATATATACAATTTTAAGCAGACAAATAGTATGGTTTGAATGAACCTTCATGACTGGCTCTTTTTTGAGGAAATGTGTTTAGTCATTGTCGATTGGCTACTTGTGTTTTATTTACGAACAATTATTTTTTTCAATGACATGATCTGACGAAGGGTATTTCCTGAAAATGCTAACCCCACTCTGATGGAACTCCTGCATATCCACAAAACAAACAGCACCAGAATTATCCACTCTAAAGACTTAAACCTTGCCTGTGATATAAATAGGACCTGCTGGAGAGATAGGTATGTATCCCAGAGACTACCCTGTCTATGGAACAGGCTCCCCATCCACGTGAAGTAGAGTTTCTCCCTAACCCAATTCAAGTGCAACTTGGACAATTGGATGGGAAACCGGAAATTCATCCCTGGCTTGGCACCTATGTCTCTAATGGACACAGGTAACCTGTAAATGATTAATCTCCCAGGTCCATGCTTACATTTATCAGTGGTATCAGAACTTGTCATAGATTTGGGATGCATGGCTAGGCTTAAAAAGGCCCTTGTGGTCATTAGCCTAGTAAACACTTATGAACCTATGAACAATCAGGAAGGTGAATCAAAGAACACATGCATGTATGCATGGTCCTGAAAATGTGAGCAAGGGGCCTATGGTTTGAAAACAGACCAAAGGGAAACTTTATCTGTCACTGGCCAGATGCATTTTCTTTGAATGTGTATTTCAACTCTGTTTCAATGAGTGTGAGTTTCAAGGGCAGAGAAGTTTACTCTTAATGCTAGGTCTGTTTACATTGTGACACTGTATTATTTTGCTTTGTTTAGGAAATGTCTATCAGGGTTTGTGTTACAAAATATGAAAGAAAAGTTTTAGATTAAATCCAAATATCTGTAATCATTGTAGACATAAAGAAGAAAATAGTATGTACACTGACAGGTTTGAATTGTGTTTATGGTAACTGGGTACCTGTGTGTGTGTGTGTGGGGGGGGGGGGTACAATCCGTTACCATGCCTAGAGCCCATTTGAACATGATCCATGTAGAATAACAGGTGTGTTGTACCTTTAAGAAGCATTTCCATGATCTGTGTGTGCATATAAATACAAAGCACTTGTTAGCTTCAGTGCCATTTTGAAGGCACAGCCAGAATGTTAACATGCATGTGCATGACAGCTAATCTGTTTATATATTAAAATTACTTAACTTCATTTATAATGTGTTTATATACAATAAAGCTGCTTGAACAAGAACCCACGATGCTCGACTCTTTTATCCTGACCTGGTGAGCGACATGGTGTCAGAACCAGGATGGCAAAGACTATTCTTAAGAACCAGAAGGTGGAGAGGTAATGCCGAAGGCAAGCTAAAAGAACCAAAAAATAGGGCCAGTAACAAGTCAAAGGTAAAGAGAATGCAGACAAATGATTTACTTATTGAAAGAGGTTAAATGAAACATTTGCTAAGCAAATGAGAAGTTCAAAATAGCTCATTAATCAGACGAAATGTTTGAAACTGAGTTATTTGATAAATTGAGCATTAGAAAAGTATGTAAAGGGTTCAGAATTTCCTCAGAATTGTAAAACGAGCATGTTTAAAGTAAAACAAGCATGTTTAGAGTTAAAACGAGCATAAGAAAGTATAATGGGCATGAAAAGAGATAAAATGAGCAAAGCAAATATAGCAAAATGGCATAAAGGTCACATTAAGAGATTCAATGAGCAAAACGACTATAATAGAAAGGGCTGAAAAGGGCACGGAGTATAAATAAAGCAAAGGTGACTGCATGTGTTTTGGGCAAATTACTGTGTTTGATACAGATTACTTCTTCGCACTGACTGAAGCACCTAGGCAGCGAGACATTTCCCTGTGGTACATTTGACTGGGGACACATGGCTGAAGTGACAGTCAGTTGCAGAGAAATATGGCTGTTTGCAAATTCCCTCTGGGTAAGGAAATGAATGTGTTGCCATGCCTACAACTTCAATAACCAAATGCACATGGGAAAAACAATGTCCATGGTCCCCAAGGGAACATGAGAAAGCAGGCAATATGATAGGCATCAGCAACAAGATGGCCAGAGGGGATGTCAGTGGCAGTAAAAATGCAGTGCACAATGGGCACTACCTTTATAATCAGTGTGTGTGGACCACTACCCCCTTCACAGTGGCAAGGGAACATTACCTAAAATGCATACTGGAGCATAAATGTGACTACAGTAGCCTGCAGGATTGCCTCCATGCATACTGTAGCACACTTCTATATGTTGTAGTTACACAAGTATGTACTGTCACTGAGCACAACACTCATTATTACTTCTACCTCCATGCATTTGGTTATTAAAGCTGTGAGCATGGCAGTGTATGCTTCTCTTTGCCCATAGGGAATTTGCAAACAGCCATATTTCTCTGCAGTTGACTGTCATTTCAGTCATGTGTCCCCAGTCAAATGTACCACAGGGAAATGTCTCATTGCCTAAGCACCTGAACCTGCCTTGAATAGTATAACTAGAGTTGTTTGAAGTATCTCAGTGTGCAATAGTGCTTACAGTGTGTGATTATTACTGTGCATTTATTCTGAAGAGGTTTTTGTATGCAAAGTGCAACTATTTCATGAAGTGCAGTCAAGTGAGGCCATTTCGAAAAGTTTCTTTTGCCCGGGTTTGTCTGTTCACAGAGTGCTACCATTGCAGAGTGTGTCTTACACTATACAGAGTTGTTTGGCAAAGTGCAGCCATTTTGGGGAAGTTCCAGTGTGCTGTGTACTGTTTATTTGCAAAGTGCAATTACTTCGAAACAATTTATTCGTAAAGTGCCATTGCTTGGAAACAGTTTATTCGCAGAGTGCCATTACTCCAAGATAGCTTATTCACAAGGTGCAATTGCTTCAAGACTTCAAGACAGTTCATTCGTAAAGTGTCATTGCTTCGACATAGTGTATTCGCAAAGTATAGTTAGTTCGAAATGTTTCTTGCCCTCAGCTTCTATTGCTCAGTTTATTCACACTGTGGAGTTTTTCAAAATGTTTCTTAAGATGTTGATAAATGGCTTTGGTATTAAAGCAATTACAAGACAAAGGCTTGTACAGTAAAATGTTGATGACTTGCGCATTACTGCCTTTACAAGATAAACAGCTCGTATAGTAAAATAATTTCAAGCCAAGTGTTTTTTACAGAAAAGAGATTTCAAAGTGTTGCAGTGCCCAGGAAACTTATTTCATGAAATTCAGTTATACAAAGGCTTTTTGTGTTGTTACAAGTACTGGCATAAATTTCAAGCACATGAAATTCAGTTATACAAAGGCTCATTGTGTTGTTACAAGTACTGGCATAAATTTCAAGCACATGTATATGTGTATGTACAAGTGTGTATGTTTGAGCATATTTGCAAGAATTTTCACTGAGATATGTCAATACTGGAGATGGATTTTGCAAGCCACAACCACTTGCATTTGATCAGAATATTTCAGAGAAGTGGAGAATATTTGAGCAAGAATACAATATATTTATACAAGCAGCTTATTCTGATAAAGATGCACTACCAGGGCATTCATTTTGCTAAAGCCAGCAGGGTCAGAAGCCATTGAAAGGAAGTGTTCATTTGTCTGTGCACCAGCAGTGTATGAAGGTGAAGGAGAAACTCATTGTGTTGTTGTGCAGGCTGAATAAAGGGAAGACCCCAAGTGTTTAAAGCACAAATTTAGGGAGATGTGTTATCCTCAGATTAATGTTACACTAGAGAGGCATTTGTTTTACATGAGAGATCAAAAACAAGGGGAAACCTTCACAGCTTATATTACCGACCTGAGAAACAAAGCAAAAATGTGTAGGTCTGGCAATTTAAAGGATGAGATAATAAAGGACAGACTCGTGTGTGGTATTAATAATGCTGCTGTGAGAAAGATTTTTCTTTGTGACAGTGATTTAACATTGAGTAAAGCCACTGAGATTTGTCAGATTCATGAAGTTACAGAAAGCCACACAAACATGTTTGCTAGTGATAAGAGCATGGTTTCAGTAGGCTCCAGAGCTCATGTAGACAGCATGCAACATGTGACAAGCAAAAGCAGGCCTAAGCACATGGCAGCAGCAGCCCCTGCAGGACTTCTAAGTAAAACCCATAGTCTTCTAGCACATTCCAAGAACAGTTCAGTTAAAGGAGCATGTTCAGTGCAAAACAGACATTGCTCAGTACAGCACAAGAATGAATCAGCCAAACCCAAATCAAGCTTTATTGTTAACTGTCATAATTGTGGTGCCAACCATGAGTCCAAAAGAGAAAAGTGCTTAGCATTTGGTCAGCAATGTTACAAGTGTAAGACATGGAACCATTTCCAAAGATTTGTAAATCTAGTAAGCCTCACACAGTTGCAAAGAAGGGTCAGTCCAAAAAGCAAGTTACTCAAATACACCTGCAGCAGTCTGCTTTATATGTAGATGGTGTATCAGTAATTGGTGAAAAGACTGATGCAGTAGAATTATTGACAAGAAATGAAGTGTTTTGTACTGTGCGGATCAATGGTAAATCCACCGAGCTTAAAGTAGACACTGGTTCAAAGTGTAATGTCATGTCTGCAGCTACCTTTGCAAGGGTCAGAGCTGGTGAACAACTAAATGTGACTAGGTGTGTAAAACCTGTTGTTTATGGAGGAGAAGAAATTCAAACCGAAGACTCAGTAGTGCTTTCATTTTATGTGGCCAAGAACTGTTATAGCCTACTGTTCTATGTGGTTTGAAGACATGTGCGGTCATTATTGGGTCTCAGAGCCAGTTTGAAAAAGAATCTGCTTTCTTTTACCAAAGAAGTTCATCAGATAAGCACATGTCCTTGTCCCAGCTTCACCAATACTATTTTTTCAGAGTATGCTGATGTTTTCGATGACAAGTTGGGCCAACTTCCAGTTGTGTATTCCATTAAATTAGACCTAGAAATCAGACCAGCAAGAAGAGTTCCAATAAGTAGCATAAAGTCAAAGCTCAGCTGGACAAAATGGTGTAACAAGATGTAATTTGTCCAGTTACGGAACCTACCGAATGGGTGTCTTCCATGGTAGCAGCTCATAAAAAAGGCTCAGATGAAATCAAAATATGTATGTACTGACCAAAGAGATTTGAACAAAGCATTGAAGAGACCACATCATCCCATGTGTACAGTCAAAGAGGTTGCAGCTCTGATACCGAATGCCACTGTTTTTTTCTGTCTTAGATGCAAAGAGTTCATTTTGGCAAGTGATGCTTGATCGCAACTCTTCATTACTGACTACATTCATTACTCCATTTGGAAGATATAGTTTACACAGGATGACATTTGGGATAAATTCTGCAAGTGAAGTCTTTCAACGTGCAATGGAGCAAATTTTTTCGGGTTATCCATGTACCAGAAAAGTAGATGATATATTGGAGGCAATGGTGAGGTAGAGCATGACAGAAATCATAAGAGAGTTCTAGACAGAGCACATGAAGTGAACTTAAGCTCAGTCCTCTGAAGTGCAAATTCAAACTACCATAAGTTACATATGTACATTTACAAATACTGGCTTGGGACCAGACCCGATCAAGCAAGCAGCCATTCTTGAAATGCCAGCACCAGCTAATGTGCAAGCTCTACAGTGTTTTCTTGGTATGGTCAATTACTTAGGAAAGTTTATACCAGACTTCAGTGAGTTGACAGCCCAGTTGAAAGAGCTCACATGTAAAAATGTTATTTGGTCATGGCTAGACCAGCACCAGAGAGCATTTGAAGTTCTTAAGCAGAAAATTGCTACCCCCTCAACATTAAGATATCATGATGTCAACAAACCAGTAACTCTTTCCTGCAATGCTTCAAAATTTGGTTTAGGTGCAGTTATTCTCCAAGAAGGCAAGCCAGTAGCCTATGCATCTAGAACACTTACCCAGACTGAGATGCAATATGCTCAAATTGAGAAAGAACCTTTGACAATTGTGTTTGCATGTTCCAAGTTTCATGATTATATCTATGGTCGAATAATCCAGACAGAAACTGATCATCAACCTTTGGTTACTATTTTAAAGAAGCATTCAGCTCCAGCGAGATTACAAAGAATGACACTCAAATCTGTTAAAGGGAAAATATAAAAAAAAAAAAACTTACAACAAGCTGGTTGCATAATTGTGCACACCCTTAAACTAATACTTTGTTGAAGCACCTTTTGATTTAATTATAACATTCAGTCTTCTTGGGTACACACCTGGCATCAATTAAAGAGACTCTGATTAACCCCAAATAAAGTTCAGCTGTCCTAGTAGGATTTTCCTGATACTCAGTTGCCTGCTACAGCAAAAGCCATGGTTCGCAGAGAGCTTACAAAACATCAAAGGGATCTCATTGTTGAAAGGTGTCAGACAGGAGAAGGGTAAAAAAAAATTTCCACAGCATTGGATATACCATGGAATACAGTGAAGACAGTCATCAAAAAGTGGAGAAATATGGGACAACAGTGATGTTGCAAAGAAATGGACGTCCCTCCAAAATTAATGAAAAGACAAGACAACAACTGGTCAGGGAGGCTGCCAAGAAACCTACAGCAACATTGAAGGAGCTGCAGGAATTTCTGGCATGTGACAACAATCTCCAGTGTTCTCCATACATCTGAACTATGGAGTAGGGTTGCAAGATGGAAGCCTTTTCTTACACAGAAAAACATTTAGGCCCAGCTATAATTTGCAAAACAATACATGAAGTCTCCCAAAAGCGTGTGGGAAAATGTGTTATGGTCTGAAGAGACCAAGGTTGAACTTTTTGGCCACAATTCCAAAAGGTACATTTGGCGCAAAAACAACACTTTGTATCACCAAAAGAACACCATCCCCAAGGTGAAGCATGGTGGTGGCAGTATCATGCTTTCTTCAGCTGGAACTGGGACTTTAGTCAAGGTGGAGGGAATTATGAACAGTTCCCAAATACCAGTCACTTTTGGCCCAAAACCTTCATGCATCTGCTAGAAAACTGAAGATGAAGAGGAATTTCACCTTTCAGCACAACAATGACCCTAAGCATACATCCAAAACAACAAAAGAATGGCTTCATCAGAAGAAAATTAAAGTTTTGGAATGGCCCATCTAGATCCCAGACCTAAACCCAATAGAAAATCTGTGGGGTGTCCTGAAGAGGGTTGTGCACAAGAGATGCCCTCTAAATCTGACAGATTTGGAGTGCTTTTGCGAGGAAGAGTGGGCAAATATTGCCAAGTCAAGATGTGCTATGCTGATAGACTCTGACCCAAGAAGACTGAATGCTGTAATTAAATAAAAAATTGTTTCAACAAAGTATTAATTTAAGGGTGTGCACACTTATGCAACTAGCTTATTGTATGTTTTTTATTTTTTATATTTTTCCCCTAACAGATTTGTTTGTTTTTCAATTGAATTGTACAAGTTATAGGTCACATTAAAGGTGGGAAAAGTTTTGAAATGATTTATTGTGGTCTCGTATTTTATATCACAAAAACCTGGCATTTTAACAGGGGTTTGTAAAGTTTTTATATCCATTGTGTGTGCGTGTGTATGTATATATATATATATATATATATATATATATATATTTTTTTTTTTTGCATTTGTAAACTCAAAAGAGACACTTTAAAAGGAGTTTGCTTCAGAAAGTCCATTGTATAGACTGGGTAGGAATATACTGTTTTCACTACTCATTCTAATGTTGCTTCCTACACACCCTCTATAAAGTATGGTTGCAAAAGCTCCACTTACCTGTAACAATATATGTTCAAATGCCTCAGTCAGAGCCGACCTTAGCTGAAATGGCGCCCTAGGCGAAGTGCTGCTCTGACACCCCTTAAGCCCCACCCACACTGAACTCAAGGAACACCCCTATTTGAGCCACGCCCACAGATGGGTCAAAACATTGACAATAATGAATTACACTTGGTAGCTATAACTGCAAAAGAACATTACACAAAACTATCGATCATTCATGGAAAAGCCTCATTTCCAAACTGCAACTTTTAAAGCAAAAACAGTACTTCCAAATCAACATTCTGTATTTACACACATCACTCTCCAAAGCATCACTGTACAGGCTAATCTGCTCTCTATCACTCAACTAAATAAAGTCGTATCACGATAAATGGGGGGGTGGCAAAACAGCTTTACATTTGTACAACCCTCACTACCGATGTCCCACAGAAAGACAAGACTTGTTGCCAAGGTTTATTACTGAAATTTGAATGTAAATTATATAATTCCACTTCTCAGACATCATGTCTACTTTTTCCTCCACTTCTCTGCACGTACTGTGGCATTTGCACCCTCCACCCACTTCTATAATCCAAAGCATGATTTCACAGCACATAGCACGGCTCCCTACAGCCCAAGAGACTAGATGACTGTTTATACAGGTGCGGCCCCATCTACTAACTACATAAACCACATACAAAAGATTGTAATCTTTGCTACAGTTCTGAGCTTTGTTAAACGACCACATAATCTGCGAGTGCAGAAACAGATAAATAATTCTATTACAGTGCATTTATACTGTAGAGTTACCAGATCATTGCCATTTCAATCACAAATATCATCAAGCAGAGAAACACACTTGTTGAAACATAACCACAGCAGCTAGAGATGAGAAATTAAGGGGCCAATTATCAAATGGACAGTTACAGCAGCACTAGGAGCAAAATACTTTTGCTAGGTATATTTCAGCTTTTTTAATTACAAGTTATATAATATTTACATGGTAAGCACATGTGCAGTCACACCAGACAGAAATGCACCCTTTGAAAGCACACAGTAGCAGCAAGTACTGTAAATTTGGGCTGACCAATGTTTATGTTGGTGTAAAGCTAATCATGTTTGAGTAACTAAAAGGTCAGATAGTTATCCATTTAACAACGAGAAAACTAGATGAAAACATATAGCTTATCATGATAGACCTGATTTCAGACCAGCAAAAAAGACCACTTCACAACAACCTTTGTGAATAACACAAACATTAAGGACATCACACACCCAATTACAATAGATAACCAACTGTAATATGATTACCATTTCCAATAAGCCATAAAAAATAAATGCATGTATTTATTTGAACTTGCTGACTGGGAAAGTTGAACTAAGCACATTCAGTGGAGGCCCAAGAGGAAAGTTCCATCACAGTAGTGAATATCAGACAAGCCAAAAGCTAGACAGCCTCTACCAAACAAAACCTTCCTTCACAGAAACTGCTAGTCTTCATATTGCCACCACAGCCTACCTAATACCCGCCATCTTATATGTTGCTCCAGTTTTCACAAGTTTAACAACCACTGTTAACAGCTAATAACCAAATTTGTATCCAGCCTACCTAGTTGGACCCACTACTGCATAGCCATTAACTGCCTCAAACTACCCCACTTTCTTACTCACTCAACTACTGTTAGCCCATAAACTCCAGAAAGTTGTCCAAGCCTGAGCATGCTTATAAATCCTTAGCAAACCCTTAGGTTCCAAAGATAAACTACTATTGAATATAACTAAAACCTAAACTACTGCTAGCAACTCACTATACTCCAGCAGCATCTGAGACAAATTCTGAATGTAAAGTCTTTCAAAATCAAAATAAAGCATCATTAGTTCAACTGGCTCTGCACATGCTCTCCAACCCAATATATCTCCACCTCTTACTGATCTATTATTTATCTCATCAGCACAGTCTCCTCCTTAAATAATATTGCTACAATGTCCTTTATTTTCCTCTCAAATGCATTTACTGCTATTGCTTAACTGACACTCTGCTAAACTACTGTAGACTGATTGCACTGTGTACTAGTACTTTAGGTGCACAAAACAGCTGCTATTTCTTTGTAAACATGCCTACACTGCAAACTGTTCTTATACCACATTTGTACTTTATATCAGATTATTTTGATTTGTACTTTGCATCACATTTTCTTTTTGTACTTCCCAGGAATTCACTGAAAAGGGGGGGGGTCAGACATTGATAAACAAATGTACTAAACAACCACACCTTCTAAAACTGGTGATTTGGGGGAGAAATTGTGCTGGAATAGACTTAAATATTGTTATTGATTTGATTACTTCAAAGGGTTTCTAATTGGGTTTGTATAAAGTCTCCTTCTGTAGGGCAGAGCGCAGTTAAACTATACAATAAGTTTGGCGTATGTGGTAAGCTGTGCTAGCCATCTTGCACTTTAACAGAAAATATTAGCGTTTGTGGTTAGCTGTGCTAGCTGCCTTGCACTTTAACAGAAACTATTACCCGTGA
Source organism: Protopterus annectens (assembly GCF_019279795.1). NCBI lineage: Eukaryota > Metazoa > Chordata > Ceratodontiformes > Protopteridae > Protopterus > Protopterus annectens. The sequence goes on from NC_056741.1 coordinate 1,553,325,071, forward strand.
AAACATTAAACAAAACACCTACATGCTTGCGAACACCAAAAACACTAAAAATAATCACTTCAACCACCATACAAAATTAATAAAAAAAATTTCTATTTGTTTTCATCACGACCACCGTCCAGTGCTTCACTAGAAACACCAGGGCTCCAAAAACTATTACCTTATTTATTTGCATACAAGCGCTATACATAATATGGACCAACTCTCTGCTTTTACTCCTAAACATTCGTGTTATACTGTTACTAGTGTTTATGGAGAGAAAAACTCTACCAACAGTAAAATGCTAGTGACTAATGCAAACCAAACCACTTTGTTTCTACAGTCTGCCCGTCCAATATTTGATGGGGTTTTCCTTTCGTAATTATTTTAACAAATAATATTTTATTTGTACTTAGCGGATACAGTCCAGCTGTTCCAATGGGGTTTCATTTCGTAATTATCTAAATAAATACAATATTTTATTTGTTAGCTCAGCTGGTACAGTCCATCTGGACAGGCATGTTTTCAGAGGAAGCCCGAGGAGAAAAGATCCATCCAGTAAACATTTTGATCAATTGATCACGATTCATGACAAAACCATTTTTAAAGAAAGTAATTTGGCTCCAGAGCTCAAGAACTGGACTTACCTTAAAAATTAAAAAAAAAAAATCACTCATCTCCCGCGCCCTGTGGTTGAAAATAAACAGGCCACTGATGCACGCACGTCCAGGAAGTGAAGAAAGCCAATAGATCTGCCAGCCTCTATCGCATTAACCAAAGAAGGAATGAGAGGCGGGCGTGATCAGAGTTTTATACCATCGATTGGAGCATCAGCCAAGGATGTCAGTAGTACAAAAGCATCAGATTGGATGATTTAAATAAAGCTCAAGAAGAGTAACCACTGACTGTCATTCACAGATGCAGAGGGGGGAGGGAATGGAAGAATACGGGGACTGTGCTATGTGCTGTGAATTGACGTCATGCTTTAGATTACGTGGGGGAGGGCACAAATGCTACAGTATGGGCGGAAAAGTGGAGGAAAAAGTTAAATACAACAGTATGGGCGGAAAAGTGGAGGAAAAAGTTAAATACATTATGAAGTGGAGAAAACAATTTCCTTAAAATTGCACCCTTTATGAGGCTTGCCTGTACGGCGCCCTAGGCGGTTGCCCAGTTCGCCTATGCCTAAGGCCGGCCCTGGCCTCAGTGGCATTTTGAGTTATCTGCCAAAGTAATCCAGTACTGGTCAGCTTTCAAAATCTCAGACTTCCCTCCTTTTCTCTCTTCCTTTGAGAGCTGATTGGCTGAGCATATCTTGAGAGGGAAGCCTACAGCTGTCACAGGAAGTAAGTTTTCGGGATTTTTCGCTTCCACAAAGAAGGGGAGAAAAGTACCTGAAGTCACAATCATTGAGCTGGAGTAAATTCACAGGCTGTGAATCACAGCCATTCACAATTCCATATAAAAACCAAACCAACATCAACCGAATAAACTAGGTTGAAATCCACCTCAACTATGGACAGTCTGGGGAATGACAGGTGGGTGATGCCACTAAGGCAGTGAGAAATTAGAATATCTACTGTTACAGGTAAATAAGAATTAAGTAACTGTACTAGGTTCATCATTCCCACTGACTCAGTGGCATTTTGGGTAGATTCTCAAAGCTTACCCTACCTGGAAGATGGAAGGATAAGGATCCAGGAACCCCTGGAGAATGGTCCTAGCAAAACCTGCTGTGCACCTTGAAAAGGAATCTAGTTTGTAGCGCTTTGTGAAATTATGAACATACAACCAGGTTGCCGCCTCTAGAATGCTTCCAGAGTCCATCCCGTTTCAATATGCCATCAAAGAGGATAAGACCTAGTTAAGGGAGCCTTACTTTACCAGGAAGAGATTTACCGTGTTGGGAGAAACAGAAAACAATAGCAGAGGACAGCCATCCTGAGTTAGTTTGCTTAGAGACAGGTGGACCTTTCTTAGTCCCTGTATAGAAGCTGTTCAGCATTACTGAAGAGGTTTTTTTCTGTCAAGGTTGTATCTGAGTTGCCTGTGTGCCTCCAAGTTATACAGAATGTTTCTTCCTTTATTTTTTTGAATAGGGATAGAACACTGGGAGACTGATGGCTTGATTCACGGTAAATTCAGAAATAACTTTAGGCATGAATAATAGATTAGTGTATAACGTAACCCAGTCCTTGTGAAAATTTGATAGAGTTGCCCGCTATGACAGCTTGCAGCTAAGAGACTTGTCTTGCAGATGTCAGAGCAATGAGTAAAATAGAGTTCCAAGTAATGAACCATAAATCAGCCTGAGAGACATGTCCAAAAGGGGGAAAGGTCAATTTTTCAAGAACAAAGTTGAGATACCAGATACCATGGAAGAGGAATTTGCTTTCATGGGGGTCTCACCTGCAACACTCCTTTCATAACTGTCTGATGACAAAAACAGACAAAAGAAGGGGATCCTTGGGCAGATAAACTGAGATGGCCACAAGATGCACTTTGATAAAAGCATATGACAAAGCCATCTCTAAACAGGTCACACAAATATTCCAAAACCAGTGGGTTCAAAACCCTTTTAGGAACTTTGCTATTGGCTAGGAACCACCTAGAAAATCTCTTCCACTTATAAATGTAACATTATCTAGTTGCAGATTTTCTTGCCTCCTTAAATACTGCTGCACATCCTCATGAAACAAGTGCCTAAAAAGATATCTAAATAGAATCATCCAGACTGTCAGCTGTAATTGCTCTAAGTTGGGGTGTACCATTTAACCCTGATGCTTTGTGTGCAGATTCAGTCTGTGAGGAAAACAGTGGTAATTGCCCTTGACCAATTCCATTAAAGGGAAAAATAACTTTGCCTGGGCCAAAAGGGGCTTACCACAATGATCTCTGGTAATTCTTTCTGAATATTTAGAAGTACCTTGGGGATCATGGGAAAGGGTGGACATGCATACATGAACATTCCTGAGCATGGGAATGATAGACAATCAGTCTTCCAAGCATGGCTCCATGGATGTCTTAAACAGAATTTTTTCAGTTGTCTGTTTTAGAATGAGAATAGCAGATCTAATTGAGGTGCTCCACCATCTGGATAACGTCCTGGAAGACCTCTGCACAGAGCTTCCCAAATGAGTGTCTGTCCAGGAACTGCTTAGTGTTTCTTCCCCTGTTTTCTTTCTGAAAGAATGCACAAGGCCAAAAGCATCAGAGAATGCTGTAGAACCAGCTTCCAGGCCATCCCTGCCAACTGGCAAAGACAGTTTGACTTTGTACCCTCTTGCTTGTTCAGATACCAAATCATAGTAGTATTGTCAATGACCACTAGAAAAGGACCTGGAGTCCTTAAGTGGTGAAGAACTTTTAAGCATGAATCACTGCCAACATTGCTTTTACATTTAAGTGCTTTGGCATGTCTTAAGGACTCTACAAGTCTTGCACTTGAACTCCCATGGACACAGCTCTTCACCCAAAATCTGAAGAGTCCATATGGGCAGATTTCACTGTGGCCTGAAGAGAGAAAGAGAGTTGTCGTGCCTTAGGGGCTGTTGTTGGGTGGCACACTGGTGTTGTAAGCTATGTGACACTTTGGTTGTGATTGGTGTTTGTTTGCGTTTCAGCTTCAGAGGTCCTTGTTGCTTGGGCAGGTTACTGTTAAGGGCCTCCACATATGTGGGTTTAGTGTTCCTATGTGTGGGTGTTGGTGGTGTGGGTTTAGAAGGGCTACTGTTTTGCTTGAGCTGCAGTGCGGGTGTTAATCTTCTCCTCAACTGTCTAGCACAATCTTGGGTGGAGAGAGCTTTGCTTCCAGTTTGGCTATGTAAGTGCATCTCTTGCAGGTTGTAGTGTTGGATGGTAGGAGGAGAGGGTTGTCTGTGTACATGAGGCAACTGCTGCATTGCCCCAGTGTGCCCAGATTCACCAGGTGGACAGGAGAAATCACTGGAAGCTGACCCTTGGACATGCCTGGGTTGGTGCTTTTTTTTTTTTTTTTGTAAAGTACAAGAGCTGTTTTCCCTTACCTTAGCAATGTACTTTGCAATTATAGGCTGTTTAGTGCCTACGATTAATTTCTCCTTATTAACAAGGAGAGTTGAGTTTTATTAATTTAACTTTCTTTTTCTATCTAAACTTTATTTAAGTAGTGCACATTATATCTGCTGACATGCTGAATCTAAATGGCATTGTAAATTTCTGCACATCTCACCAAAGCAGGTATTTTTTTTGACAATGCCTCTTACATCTGTCTGTTCTGTGACACTTTGCCAGTACTGTGTGTAATCTGGTGCACCATCACAACAATACACTACTGTTTTCCTTAGGTACCTAGATATAAATTGAAAAAAACAAACAAACCTGAAGACACAATACTGTTAACAATGCCCAAGTTGTAAAGCAAACATCAAGCATTTTGGCCACTCAGTTTATTAATTTGACACAGAAAAGAAAGCTTCCAGCATATGTTTAACATTACAAAACACCCCATTCTGACACACACTGACATCTGATGGTTTGAATTTATTAATTAGTAAAAACCTGATTTGCTTCACTAACTAAACATAAAAGGCCATTGCACAGTCCTGAATATAATCTATACACCTCTGCTATCTATCATTATAGACTGTCACAAGTTGGTTTCCACTGTCACTGGCCAACAAAGGTCTTTGTTTAGTTCGTAATACATACTGTCAAATGATTATGTACATTTGGTTAAAGTGTTGTACTTACAGTACCTGCTGCAGGCTCTAACTGAAATGTATAAATCAAAGGCCACCTTAATAGGTATTTCTAGCATCCCTATGTGATTTGCCTTAGGCAAAGCAGACTGATTCCTGCTGACAACAAATGAGTTTTATGGATTTTTGAAAAATAAACTTTTTATTTTTTATTCAGACTTTACTGTTAATGCCAGATAATGAATACTGGTGATCTAAGATTAATATCTTATTAAGAATTGGGCATCCCATCAGTGACTGCTATCCTATATGTATGCACGCTTGTCTTCCTGTGTTTGCAGAATACTTACCAATCTGTGACTGCATAAATGTTTTTTTCTCCTGTGTCTGGATAAACCCGCTTATCATCTCCTGACTTAGTAAACATGCCTAACACTGGGGGTCTGAGTGTACCCGTCCCAAATATAAATGCCCTATCAGGCAAGTTAAATATCTTAGAATGGTATTAACATTGTCAGTCATACATTACATAGCTCATTTAAATCCTGCCTTCTTTTAAACCTTGTTCCTCTTCTGCACATATTATTCTCACAATTCCCACTGTTCTTATGTAAATTGCTCCTACCCTTTTCTAAAGATCCCAGTTTCAGTTGCTTTATCTCTGTTACTATATTTGCTACTTCTAGTAAAGTTGGTTTAGACTTTGATTTCCATTTTCTATTAACTGATTTTTTGCAGCCACCATAATTAGACTCAGCAAGGCCTTATTATGTCTAGGCGATTCAAATTCTGTATCGTAGCTCAAAAAAATAATTTCCTTAATTACACCAGTTGGCTTACCTAGTATGTTTGACAGAGCAGTCTGCAGGAAATCTTTAAAGTCTACCAACTTATTACACTCACAGTTAATATGTTCCCAGTTACCTTTTTCTTCCCCATCACACCTCCAACACTTGCTGTTTACTTGAGGAAAAATTCTTTGGGGTCTACTTGGAGTATAAAAATATCTATGTTAACATTTCCAAGCAAAGATCTTAAATCTCCTAGACTTTGTTGTACATTTGAAAGACGTACGCATATTCTCCCATTGTTTCATTGTGAATTCCAAACTCCCTTTCCAATCCTTTCTAACTTCCTCTGATTGAGTCTTATAGTTATTGTACAATATTTTATATTCACTACTCATTATTCCTTTCTTAATGGCAGCCTCTATTCTAGATTCTACTAAAACCTCTACCAGTGCTAGTCTTTTGTTTAGGACCCCCCCCTTTTCTTTCTCTTTGCCTATACTCTGATATCAATCCTTGATAGGAAAGGCAATCTCTAACCTGCAGTCCAAATAAATTATTAGTGTCTTTCCATTCTGTTACCTTTCCCTCTCTAGTTATTTCCTCCCAATACTTGGGTTCTTTTGCCAGTTTTCTTCAATTAATTCTAGCCTTCTCTTGTCTGTAACCCTAATTGCAGTCATCCCTTTCGCCAGAATCTCCTTTCTCCATTCCTGTGTTGGCTTTGTTCTTAGAATACTTTCTACTACTTTATGAATAAAATATTGTGCATAATTATTGTTATTCTCCTTAAAGGTCTGCATCCAAAATCCCAGACTCTCCTTGTTTCTTGCTTCCCCCGATTTCATCATCATCACCCCTTTCCACTTTGAATTATAATTTTTTGCTTGTGCTATGTATAGGAGTCTTAACTGTGTTACTCTGAAATACCCCCTTCAAAAATCAGGTAATTCCAATCCACCCTGTTCTATTGGAGGAATCAGTGTATCCCACTTCACTCTTGCCGTCTTCTCCTCCCAGATTAAATCCATCATCTTTTTATTAATTGCTATCCACAACTTCTCCTTTGCTTGATAAAAATATGCTTGACCTGTGTACAAGACTAAAGGGACTAAAAACATTTGAACTCCTTGTATCTTACTTTGCATTTTGTTGAACATTTGTCAGAGTTAGTGAACTTATTTCCAATGATTCCTGATATTACAGGAATTCTGACATTTGTTGTAAAGCATTTGATACTGCACTTGAGCTCAAAACGAGCTTGTTTTACATTAAGAGGGTTCTTTTGCACTCTGGTGGGAGCAGAGCTGAATTCAGTCCATCCAAGCTGGAAACTGCTGGTACAAGAGGAGGTGTATCCATATTCATCAAGGATACCTACACCTCCAAGTTAGTGGCGCAGCATGATACCTCTGAGATCATCCATGTGCAACTAACATCGGGCAAATCTGCAATGCAAATTGTGGCCTGCTACAGATCACCCTCCATGACCCAGGACCACCACTCCACCTTTCTGGAGACACTGGAAAACATGAAGGTCCTAACAAACACCCTGATTTTGGGCAATATCAATTACCCTACCATTCACTGGGAAAACTACTTGAGTACAAATTCCCAGGCCCAGCGCTTCCTGGAATTCATCAACTCAAATGCCCTGGATCAGCTGGTAAACTCCCCTACCAGAGGTGAAAACATATTGAACCTGGTCATCACCAACATGGGCGACAGGTGTTCCACACCAGAGGTCAATCTGTCACTGTTTAGATCAGACCATAAACTAATCACTATGGATATCCACATCCCACCACCACCCCCAACTAAGGAAACCACAGTAAAAAACTTTTCTAAAGCAAACTTCACCTTACTTAAGACAGAGGTGGTAAGTTTCACAGCCCCCAAGCTAAAGGATAATGCTGCCCAGGATGCAGAAACCTTTACAAATGCACTCTATGAGCACCTACAAGGATGTATGGATCATGCCATCCCTAGCAAAACCAAGACTCACTCCTCTAAGAGAAGGAAACCAGTTTGGTGGACCCCTGCAATAAATAGGCTATACAATAGAAGGAGGAAACTAGTTCAGAAAAAAAGCAAATCTGGTACTGCCACTGTAGTCATCCACCATGAATATTCCCTCTGCAGGATTCACAAAGCCTCCGTGTAAGAGTTAGCAAGTCTTACACGGAGGCTGCAGTTAAATGGGGTGATGTCAGCATGCCATGCATATTCATGAGGGCATGCTGAATCACACCCTAGGCTAACACGGTCCTTGTAGCAATGTAGGGGGCGTGTCCGCATGGCGAGTCCTGCAAAGGGACACACCCCCAGAAGAATCACAGTCCCAAAAGGAAACTCCCACGAGCGAGTCCGCGGAAATATCAAGAAACACAACAGCACACATGCCCCCACAGACTATTAACCCAACTGAAATGTAAAACGTAAAAATGAACAGTTTAATTTTTTTTTAATTTCAAAAAATGTTTGCCCATAATTGCGCTCATTTGCTTGGGTGTGCCCTTCGCTCAGCCACAGTTAGCAGTCATTGAAAAAGCATATAAGATCTAAACATGCAAAATAAGCCAAGTAGCAATAGTGTAGCGGTAGAGACATTGGCCAAATTGGAGGTAGTCACGGTTCGAGCCCCAACAACATCATTTTTTTTTTAGTGAAATAAGCACGAAACAATCCTGACATATGTATATATATATATATATATATATATATATATATATATATATATATATATATATATATATATGGGTTCATGTCACTACATCGACATGTCATTACAACGACAACTACTACTACGGCACAAAATAATCGTAAACTCAAACCGTCGACAAGTGGAATCATCGACATTGACTTCACCGACAACCCGACAACACTTTTAAATGGAATGCTATCTTGGGCCGAGCACTAACATGGGTCAAGATGGGGGCGTGATTTGTACGTCTACATTACTGGTGTTTCACATTGCCAGGGTTCGAGTGTCGGGTTTTGCGCAAAGTGAATTATCACGCCCCCATCTTGACCCATGTTAGTGCTCGGCCCAAGATAGCATTCCATTTAAAAGTGTTATCGGGTTGTCGGTGAAGTCAATGTCGGTGATTCCACTTGTCGACGGTTTGAGTTTTCAATTATTTCGTGCCGTAGTAGTAGTTGTCGATATAATGATATGTCGATGTAGTGACATGAACCCATGTATATATATATATATATATATATATATATATATATATATATATATATATATATATATATATATATATATATATACACAATTATAATTTAAGTAAAATGCAATGAAATGGGCCATGTTTTTATGAAGAAATCTGACACAATAAAAAAATAAAATAGTTTATAAGTGCCTATAGCTGAGCAGCGCTCTAGCAAGCTGAGTATGTTTGCCCGTAGGTGACCAGTGGTTTAACAGGTGTAATATGAGTGCCCGGAGTTGAGCAGCGCTTCAACATGCTGAAACTGTGTGCCCGTAGTTGCACAACATTTCTCACAGCGTAATATGCATGCTCATAGCCAAATAACGCGTTAACCAGCGTAACCTGTTTGCGGGGAGCTGCGCAGCACGCCAACCGGCTTACCGGCGGGCAACGTTGAGCAACCTGTATGAAAGCCGCCTTTAAACAGACACACCTCCTAGCCTGTCTAAACAGTAGTAAAATAAAAAAAAGCAATGCCCAGGCTCGAACCCAGGATACTGTGCATCATAGTCAAAGTACTGAACCACTAAGCCATGAAAAAATGCAGTATTAGCATACATATAGGAATGATTAGAAATAGAAGCATGACAAAGCAGATTTTGTGAAGCTGATACAATTCCAAAATGGCCAATCACAGATAAGTGCGGGAAAAACGGCATATATAAGCTCCATAGGTGGGAATACACAGCATAACTGATTGTGGAACCTATTTGCAGTCAGGATGGCAGGTGTAGGGAGGGTAGTCGCTTCCGAACACAGAGGTCAGGTGTTGAGGAGTCCAAATACATGGTTTGGTTCCTAGTCCATGATCATGAGGCTCATCTCATGCAGGGCCAGGTTCTGTGGGGTGCATATAAGGCAGAGGCGTGGAACCGGTTGGCACATGATCTCACCAGAGCCACAGGCATACCAAGGACTGGTGAACAGGTCCATCACCACCATGCGGACTTGAAGAGACGGAAGCAGGACCAACTGAACCGTTGGATCCAAGAGGCCCAGCAAATGCCCAACGCCCCACTACTGAGTAAGTATCCATGTAATTATGTATGTAAGGAATTATCCTAGCTGATATTATGGAGATGTATGTTCCAATATTACTTCATTTATATTACAGCTGCAGGTGTGCGTTCTGCGAATCGGCGAGCCTATGGTGATAGGCTGGAGAGGTTGCGCCACCAGGCAGGTTAGCAATTATATTACTGTAATTGTTATACAATATAAGTGAGACAGCTTGTAAATGAGTTCACTGTAGTTACATATTAATAAAGTTCAAATAACACTAGAAGAAGGATTCTGCTAGTACTGTATGATTAGATAAATGATGCAGCCTGTAATCCAGAAAGAAAAATTAAACAAGTCTGAAATAGTGATTACCCACCTGAAGTGTAATAACAGATAACCTGCTGCAGCCTGAAAATCAGTGGTAAACAAGCTAAAGACAAGAGACATGTGTCAAATACATCCCCTTAGAAAATCTGCCATATGAAACAAGTGAGTCTGTTGGAAAGGATTGCTGTAATCAAGTATGACATGTTAATAACGCCTAGAATAAAGTACCATCTTGAATTGTAAAAATAAAACAAGTGAGAGTGTGAGAAAGAGGTATGAATCGACCAAGAAAGCTGTTATAAGTTGAAGTTGTTAATGAAATATTTCTTCACCCTACCCTATATTCACAAATAATGCCATTCCACAACAAACTGGGTATGGACATTTGTCCTGTTGGTTAAAACATATTTGCATGTACGTTGCTGCATGTGCCCTGTTCACATATCCAAACCTGATGGCCTGTTGCCATCAATCGACCCTGCATGCTGTTGGATTGTGTACTGTTGTTCAAAATATGCATGTGTTATGCTTGCTGTTCAATGTTTGGAATTCATGGGTGTTTGGTTAATGGGAATACTGATGCATGCTGTTACAACTAATTTTGAATGGTATTGTTTGTTACTAACCCAAAATGTCATAAAATATTTCTAAACATAGGACAACAGGGAAGGCGGGTTCCAGCGAACCCACCTCTCCCACCTCAGCTGGCGAGTGCACCTGGCACTAGTGCCCAGGCCGGAACCTCCTCCGGTGGCCCTGTGCCACCTTTGGGTGGAAGCGCTGCAGGGGATGGGGCTCGTCCCCCCTCTGCAAGCGTGGCTGGAGGAGACCGTCCACTCACCCTCCAAAGTGTCCGGTCTGTGGTGCGTAGCGAGATCACGCATTCTGTGCTTGAACCCCTACGCCAGCTTGAGGCTCAGGTGGCACAACTCAGGGGTGTCCCTGCTGCCCGTCCTACACAGCCCCCAGCACAGCCCTGTCCTGGGCTGTGAAGGCACAGTGGCAACTGCCCATGGGTGGGGATCTCAGTTCCACTGTTGCCATCTGTGGGCTCATGGGCTCATGATATCCCAACATCCATCCCCGTCAATTGTGTTTCCCCCCCACATGTGTCATACTCCGCCCCTGTATGCTTCTTGTTTTTCTTGCCTGTTAACCTTCCATACCTACCTCCCCAAATATACCTACTTCCTGTACCTCACATTCCACTCTCACCTGAAAAAAAAATAAAAAAAGGGCACTCTGTTCCCGCAAAAAAATGACGCCCCATACATAGCTGCCCATTTTGTGGACATGTCTGCTGGACATGTGAAGTGGTAATTACAACTGGCTGTACAACATATTTTGTTGTCCTCACTCCTCTCTCAGGGATGGAAGGTTTCAAATTTCACACCAAATTACAGACATATGCACAGCTGTTGCTGATAAAGAAATGGGCAGCTATGGGCCTTTCCTACATCCTTCCTGCAAATCCCGAGCTTGTTTTCCTACTGTCCCACCCTCTTTGTGCCCCCTTTTCCACCACTTTCCTATCTCCCTATTTTCTTTTCTTTCAAAGAAATTAGCGCGGGTGTGTGCGAGAGTAAGCACTTTTAAGCAGTAGTAAGCGGGTGTGCGCTTGTGTGTGCTTAGCTAAACGTGTGCGCGTGAAGCTAAGCGACAGTGCGCATGCGTGAGCTACGCAAAAAGCAGCGCTAACCCACTTACAACTGCTTAAAAGTGCCTTAGTCACTCTGAATGACAAGGCCTGTAGTCTGCTCAGCAGCAAAATAAAATTCCTCTGTCAGTCTCGAACCCAGGACCTTGGAAACACTAGTCTGCATGACTTACCACTAAGCCATGACTGATACAGAAGAACTTTGTGCTGAAAGCAATATATCATGAAATAGTAGGACTGAATGTAAAGGGAATATAGGAAGGCTATTACACAAAGCTTTTCTTGTATCTTTACTGGCAATTCTTGTGGATTTGTATAACATTAGTGTGAGAAGAGAAACAGCCATGCTAGTCGGTAGCTAGTAGGTAATAATGTGACAGTAGCATCTTGCAAACCACACACACTATCAGAGCAGGATAAACACTGCCATATTTGAACAGGTAATAGGCCAGACCTCGCAACTGTGACTGATTTACAGGGATGTCCCTGATTTGAAAACAAATGTTAACTGTGCCCCACTGACTCCCTGTGAAATGTACTAAGAGTAGGCAGAAAGGTGTTTTATCCCACGTAATGGTAACTGTCAACTACTGAAAGTATGCACTAATTGCATGTCAGAAATGGTGTATTAATACATATGCTCAAAATACCCCACAGTCACAACTGCAGAATATCTGAATTATATCACGGGTGTATCCCACTGATATGAACAATTCCCTGAGGCTGGTAAAAGATACACCTGAGAGTATCTGAGGCCTGCAAGTGTCACAAACTCACAGGCATATCATTCTGTCTGCTGTCACACACTCTGTGAATAGCTGTAGAATAGCTTCCACAAGCACACCCACATGTAGGTGTACAACCCACAAATATCAAAGGAGGTCTCCAACTAATAACAGAAGGACAGTATAGCAGTTCACAAGCACTGCATGTGCCTGCTATCCATAACTGTTAGTACAAAGTACAAGGTGCCACTACTGCTCAGCAGCAAAATAAAATACCCTTGTAGGTGTCAAGCCCCACACCTTGGCCAGACCAGACTGCATGCAGTACCACCAAACCACAACAAACATATAAGGAATTGCTGCTGAAAGAAATATAGCAAGCATTACAAGGAGTGAATGTGAATGGAAAATAGTAAAGCCATAGCAACACATTCCAGTAAAGACACCTAGCAGGCATTCAAGGAGTGAATGTAAAGGCCAAATAGTGAAGCCATAGCAACAAATTGCAAGAGCCACTGCTGTAAACCAGTTACTCCACAAGTCCCACAGGAAAGCCCATACTCCCAGTTAAACAGTATTAGTATTATTAGGTGTCAGTTAACATACACACTGAGAAGAATAAACTGGAGGAAGCAATAGTCAGGTGTCAGTACAACATGCATGTCAGTGCCTACAACACAGCCTGAAATATGAGAGACATACCAACCTTTACACTCACACAACAGTGTCCACAGCATACCAGCATGGTCCCCACCTTGAAAATCTGAAAGGGCTACGCCTACCTAACCTAACATTTTATAGCACTGTCCTGAAATCACAGTGAGAACTGCAATTACCACACAGCAGGCTGCATGCAATTAGCAAATGCTGGCTAACAATTGGTGCAGAGGCCATCACATGCACATGTGCATATACCTACAAAAGTAGCCTGTACTCCCAGTCCACACATGCAATACTTTCACTGCAACATCCGGAGGGAGAGACAGAGAGAGAGAGAGAGAGAGAGAGAGAAAAAAAACAAAAAAAACATAAAAGAGACACAGACAGCCGAAAATAAAACAATACAGAACAGCAAGCTAACCAGCAGCAAGCCATCACAAACAGCAGTGTCAAACAAAGGTAATGTAAACTAATAATGTAATAGTCTACATACTGTGAACCCTCCATATGTGTTAGCAGTCTGTATATATATATATATATATATATATATATATATATATATATATATATATATATATATATATATATATATATATATCTATATATATATATATATATATATATATATATATATATGAAGATGTGCATAGGGCAGGGGACATACTGCAACAGTTTGTGAAGGCTGGACATACATATGTATGTGAAGGATGCTATGTGCACATATCAATGTAGGTTGTAGTGCAACATACAATGTAGGTTGTACAGTAATGGATGTTTAGCAGTATGTTAGTGTGTGTATTTGTATGTGTAAATAAAAAGGTATATATATATATATATATATATATATATATATATATATATATATATTATATGTATGTATATTTATATATGTATCTATATATAATATGCATATATGTATACATAGATAGAGAGGGATGTAGAAATAGATAGACCCAGAATGATACCAAAGTACAAGGACAAAATGATTGACTTCAACAATTGGCTAAGCATCTGGTGTCATTCTAAGTGGATCCAGTATTTGTCTGTCTGGGACAACATGATCGACAGTCCACGATGCTTTGCCAGAGATGGCCTGCACCTGTCACCCTTAGGATTCCGGATACTGGCTAAGACTCTTGCCACCCCTATAATGCCTTTGTCAGGCAAGATTCAAATGACAAATTCACCACCATAAACGGTAACATCTGTGCAGTGACAGAGACCTGGTTCAAAGCTCCAGAGAGCACCCCTGCATTACCAGGCTTCAATGCATACCACACCTTTTGGCCACCTAACCCAGAAAGAAGCACTAAAGGCGGAGTTGTGTCCATATTCATTAAGGATATCCACACCTCCAGGCTAGTTACACAGCATAACGCATCTGAGATTATCCAAGTGCAACTAACTCTGGGCAAGACCGCAATCCAAATTGTAGCTTGCTAAAGACCCCCCACCATCCCCCAGGATTCACACCCCTCATTTCTTGATACACTGGAAAGTATTAGGGTACAACCCAACACCCTAAAAATGGGTGATTTCAACTACCCCACCATTAACTGGGAAAACTACTCATGTACCAACTCTTTTGCTCAACGTTTTCTAGAATTCATAAATACCAATGCCTTGGATCAACTTATTCACACCCCCACCAGGGGCAGCAATATCCTAGACTTGGTCATCACCAACATGGGAAATTAGAAGTTATGTACTCACCATAATGTTCCATCTGAGTAGGTGTATTCATTTGTCTGCAACCTGTGGGTTATGGATCCGATATCGGATCCGAACCGGCATGGTTTACCAGCTATGGATCCAAGCTCTCAGCTCCTCCCCTCACCCATAATACCTGCTCTACCCTCATGACCTCAGATCAAGTTTGCCAACAGCAAGAACACCCTGAAAAGGGTAACACATAATATGCAGGAAACTGAAAGGTCAGGGGGATAGGAGGGCAGGATGGTTGCAGACAAATGAATACACCTACTCAGATGGAACGTTATGGTGAGTACATAACTTCTAAATCTGAAGTAGGAGATTCATTTGTCTGCAACCTGTGGGACAGAGTCCCCAGCTACCTGAATCTTGGGCGGCCATCATGGAAGGATATTCGAGCACCTGAGCCAAAGGATGCTCTACCCCTAGATGCAAGATCCAACTTGTAGTGGGAAATAAAAGTATGAGATGAAGCCCACGTGGCTGCTGCACAAATATCATCTAGAGGAATCCTAGCCTTAAAGGCTGCCGAGGTAGATACTGACCGGGTTGAATGGCGTGTACACCCTCCGGTGCGGGCCTTCCTGAAGCTTGATAAGCCAATAAGATACACTGTGAAATCCAGCGAGACAGAGAGACTTTAGAAATTGGCTTGCCCAAATTAAATTTAGCAAAGGAAATGAACAACTGGTCGGATTGCCTATGACCAGCCGTTCTGTTTAGATAAAATCTAAGTTGCCTGTGAACATCTAAGGAGTGAAGCTTGTATTCACCTTTGTTTTCATATTTAGGAAAGAAAACAGGAGGTTAATGGATTGATTAATGTTTGCTTCAGAAGCTACTTTAGGAAGAAAGGACGGGTTGGTCCTGAGGTAAACACGGTCCGGATGAAAGACCAAGTAAGGAGGTTTAGCTGATAATGCTTGGAGCTCTGAAACTCTCTTGGCCGATGTAATGGCTACTAAAAATGCTGTCTTGAAAGACAAGAATTTGAGATCCACCGTAGCCGCTGGTTCGAAGGCGGTCAAGGCCTGGAGAACTAAGGAAAGGTCCCATGGAGGAACCGCTTGTTTTACAGGGGGCCTGAGAAGGAAAGTACCTTTAAGGAAAATTTTACACAACTTGGCTGACATGAGTGGACTAGAGTCATGACCAATGTGATAATGTGAAATTGCCGCCAGTTGTACTTTGACTGTGGAACTGCTGGCACCATCGTTAAAAAGAGTGGTTAAGAAATCAAGCACTAAAGGGAGAGGAACTGTGAAGGGATTCAGGCCTTGCCGCTCCGCCCACAAAGAAAACCGTTTCCACTTGCTGCGGTAGACTTTCCTAGTGGACGGTTTATGAGCTGCCACCAGGATCGCCTTATCAGGGGACGAAATACCAGGAGTCCTGATCAAGAGTGGAACTGGAGCAGCCAAGCGGTCAGCTTCAGGTTGTCCAGGTTCAGAGGAGATATGCAGGATGGATGAGATATCAGATCTGGAATGGGATCTAGAATCCAAGGAGGATTCACCGAGTGAGACCTTAGGAAGGGGAACCAGATCTGTCGAGGCCAAAACGGAGCAATGAGAATCATTCTGCAACCCACCCGAGAGGCTTTCTGAAGAACTTGGAGCATCAGAGGCAAGGGTGGATAAGCATACAGAAGACCGGGTGGCCAAGCATGCACCAGAGCGTCTCTTGGAGAACCTCCTGGAGGAGGTATCAGAGCGAAAAAACTGTTGCACTTGGTGTTTGAGGGAGAGGCAAAAAGATCGCATGAAGGAGTTCCCCACCGTGCGAATATGCGTTCCGCTACTTGAAAATTGAGAGACCACTCATAAGGGGTCAGAATGGTGTGACTGAGCTTGTCCGCCAGGATGTTGGACCGACCCGGAATGTGCGTTGCTATGAGAAAGCGGTTGGTGGAGATTGCCCATTCCCAAACTCTCATGGCTTCTCGACAAAGAGGGTAAGACCTTGTTCCCCCTTGCTTGCTGATGTACCAGACAACCGACATGTTGTCCGATTGAATCGCAATTGTTCCCAAGGGAAGAAAGTCCTGAAGTGCTAGCAATGCTAAGAGCACTGCTCTCATCTCTAGAACGTTGATATGCAGTAAGGTCTCTGAATCGTTCCACGTGCCTTGGACGGTCCGGCCCGCAAAATGCCCCCCCCCCACCCAAGGCGGGAGGCGTCCGTGGTCACCGTGGAGAGAGGGGGAGAAGCACAAAATGGGCGGCCTCCGTGGAGATCTGGGGAGTGATGCCACCACAGGAGGGACCGCTTGCAAGCCTTGCTGATCGCAATGGGATGATGCATAGGGAGAGCAAGGTATGACCATTGTACTAAGAGAGTCCACTGGAGGATGCGCATATTGAGCCTGGCAAGAGGAAGAAGTGCTATAGCAGACACCATGGACCCTAGAGCCCTCAGGACCAACTCCACCGGAACAGAACTTGAGTGGAGAATGGCCCGCACCTGGAGCTGCAGATTTTGAACTCTGTCCGCAGTGAGGAAGGCTTTTAAACTCCTTGTGTCTAACCTGGCCCCTATAAAATCTAAGAGCTGTGTGGGCGCCAGGTTGGATTTCTTTGTATTTATTGTAATGCCCAGAATGGGAGCAAGATGGAGAAAGGAGTCTGGCCAATAGTAGTAGATGCCTTGTTGGGGGTAAGGAGCCAGTCGTCCAGGTAGGGGAAGACCTGCACCCCCTGAAGCCTCAGGTGGGCCGCTACCACTGCTAATACTTTGGTGAACACCCTGGGGGCTGTGGTGAGACCAAAGGGAAGGACCCGAACTGGTAGTGACTGGCTCCCAGCCGAGCTGAGGAACCTCCTGGAGCACCTGTCCATCAGGATGTGGTAGTACGCATCTTTGAGGTCTATAGAACACATCCAGTGATTTTCTCCCAGAAGGGGGAGAATAGATTGCAGAGTGTCCATTGAATTTTTCCTTGGGGACTGCCAGGTTCAAGAGAGAAAGGTCTAAAATTGGTCTTAGATCCCCCGTCTTTTTTGGCACTAAAAAGAACCTGGAGTAGAATCCTGATCCGATCTGGTCTGGGGGGACGGGCTGGATGGCTCTTTTCTTTAGCAGATGGCCAATTTCTGCCAAAGCGGCCTCCCGTTGACCGGGTGGAACGTCTGGGAGGGACTTCAACTTTGGTAAGTGACGAAAAGGGATGCGGTATTCTCTGGATATGATCTGGAGAACCCAGCGGTCTGATGTTATAGACTCCCATGCCGCTAGGTGCCCCGAAAAACGTCCCCCGACTGCCTCCAGAGTGGAGCAGCCGGGCAACCCCTCAGGGTTGCTGCACGGACCGTTCAGAGAAGGGTTCTCTGGACCCGAAGTTCCTGGGAGCCCCTCTGCCTCTAGGGCGGCGTCCTCCCTGTCCTCCTCTGCCACGGAAGGACTGGTTGTCCGGAGCAGGCTGGGATTGCTGCCACTTCCGGAACCACATCTTCTTCTGACCCTTTTGTTTCCTAAAATAGGGCCTCTGGGGTGCAGAGAAGCGTATTCCGACGGCAGACAGCGTCTTCCCGTCCTTCTCGCTCTGGGTCAAAGTGTCGCGAACGGTTTTGCCAAAGAGGGCAGAACCATCAAAGGCGTTCGAAATGGCGCTTTGAAGGGCTCAGAAAAATCTCAATGATGGAGCCAGGCCTGACGTCTAGTGACTTGACCTGCCCCTGCGGCTCTAGCGGCGCCTTCCGTAGCATGGGAGAGTAGCCGCATAGAGGTATTGGTAACTGATCTAAGAGTGGCCATGCGGGTGGAGTGCAGCACTTTGTCCTCCTCCGACATGGACTCTGGGGGAGATGCAGCGTATTCTTTAATGAGATCTCGCTGCATCCTAATGACGTGTGCCAGGTAGTTCAGCGCCCTTACCGAGAAGGTCGCTGAACTAAACATCCGCTTCCCCAAGCGGTCCATCATCCGAGACTCCTTGCTCGGGGATGGACTGAGGACTCTCCTGAGCAAGTTCCCTCTTGGTGGCCGCCGTCAACATGGCATCTACCGGAGGCCCCTTACTCCAATGGGCACGGTCAGAAGGTGGGCTGAGGATCCTGTCGGGCCTCTTAGGGATTGGCTCCACAGTGTCCGGTTCCTTCCATGCCCTGGTGGTAATGAGGTCCACCAGGGGTCGGCAGGAGGGACACCCAAGAGGTGGACGGGCCCGCTTCAAATGCCTCCAAGAACACGGACTCGTCCGAGGAAGACTTGGGGCAGACCACCCCCTTATCACGGAGCATTTCCATGATGTCTCCAAATGAGACATCCTCGGGGTGACCGTGGGAGCCTTCCCTTCCTCCAAATCCGTGTCTTCCGTGAGAGACTGGGAGTCAATGTGCCTCCTTTTGCACGTATGCTTGCGAGGAACATCCTCTGGGGGCTGTCAGAGGACTCCTGCAAGCAGCAACCTGTTCCAGGGAACAGCTTGGGGCACAAGCGGGCTGTCCCAAGGGCGGATGGTGGAAGCCTGACCCAGTGCAGATGGAGCGGGACAGAGCGAAACAAGTGCGGGGTCCGGAGACCCTCAACAGGGCCCTCTCCACTACATCAAAGGCTGAATGGGAGCCGACCTCGACCAAAGGATCCGACAATCGGCTCCCCTCGGATCCGAAGAGTGGATCGGGCGGCGCCCGGCCGGATCCGAAGGACAGTGCGCTCCGACACAGGCGGCGCCGAAGGAGCACTGATCCCCGGATCCGAGGCTCGGATCCAGGCTCCGAGAGGTCGGATCCGATGCACTCGAGGGCAGGGTCGGATCCGGTACCAAGTACTATCGGCGCCGACCCACCCGGCTCGGCTGCTCGGCTCCAACTGCTCCGAACCGGGTAGCGGGTCGGAGAAGGAGCAATCGGCTTGAAAAGGGGTCGAGCTCCCAGGGCAAGCACTCCCATCTGCATCTGGGCCTGGATGAACCTTCTCATCATCTGGTCCAGATCAGCATCCGATAGGTTGTCGTTGATCTCGGCGAGGCTACCGAGGTAGGCCTTGAGTGCCTCCTCGATAGCCTCGACGAGATCGGGTCTCCTCCTCCTTAGGTCCCGGTGAAAACACACTGGAGACCGGGCCGAGGAGGAGGAGATCCAGCCGACAATGGAGCCGGGAGAAGCCAGCTTGGCTGGCGGGGCGAAACAGAGGTCTCGGCCCGCCGCTTGGTGCTTCTCCTCCGGTCTCTTTCTAGCATCCCTCTCCTCCGAACCAGAAGCGGGAGGTTGAGTCCCAGGAGGAGGAGCGGAGAGGAATAACCGTGGCGGTTACCCCGATGGAGCGGAGGTCGGAGCCGAGTCCGGCGGTAAAAGGCCCGCCAAAACAAGCTTGGACCTCCGCTCCTTCAATGCCCTGGGGTTGAACCCTGCACAAATGGAACATCCAGATGTGAGGTGTTCAACCCCCAGGCATCTAACACACCGAGTGTGGCCATCAGCTGGGGAAAGCTTATGGCCACACTCGGAGCATTTAGAAAAAATAGACTTGGGCTGCTCAGACATCCCAAGCTACAATAACAGTTACTATAACTAAGGTAAGTAACTAAACAAAAACAAAAATCACTCACAGGCCCAACACACACACTACGCTACCAGCGAGGGGAGGGATATAAATTTTAGATTAAACACTAAAAAAAGTAATAATACAAAAAGGGAAACCTACACTTTCTCACAAATAAACCAAAAAATTATTTAAATTTTACAATTTAAACACTTAAACTATCACTTAGCTGGAGAGCTGGAAAAAACAATCTGGTCACCATGCGCGGCAAAAGAGATATGAGGTCATGAGGGTAGAGCAGGGTATTATGGGTGAGGGGAGGAGCTGAGAGCTTGGATCCATAGCTGGTAAACCATGCCGGTTCAGATCCGATATCGGATCCATAACCCACAGGTTGCAGACAAATGAATCTCCTACTTCAGATCCAGTGTTCCACACCAGAGGTCAATTCCTCGTTGGTCAGATCCGACCATAAGGTAATCAACCTAGACATCCACATCCCACCCCCAGCCCCAATTAGGGAAACCATCGTAACAAACTTCTCAAAAGCCAACTTCACACTTCTTAAGACAGAAGTGGCAAACTTCATGACACCCATGCAGATGGACAATAGGGGTATGACTGCCGAATCCTACACAAATGCACTGTATAAGCACTTACACGAGTCCATGGATCATGCTATCCCTAATAGAACCAAGATGTTATCCTCCAGACAAAGGAAGCCAGTCTGGTGGTCCTCTGCCATAAACAAACTCTACAACAGAAGAAAGAAACTGTTGCAAAAATAAGTAAAATCCCATGACTGGAGGAACTCCCTGGTCAACCTCAGTATGAAGCTGAGATCCCTCATAAAATCCTCCAAAGCTAGTTACGAAAACAAAATTGCCACTGACTCTAAAGACAACCACAAAGCATTCTATAGCTATGTCAAGAATCTAAATGGGAACACTCAGATCTGCTCTGAGTTACAGCATAATGGCACTAAATATACAGAACCAACTGATATTGCCAACATCCTGGCAGATAGGTTCAGTGCTAACTTTACCCCCCTCTCACCCCTAGACGGCCCATCTCTATACTGGAAGAATGCAAAGTTCCTATAATCACGGCTGCACAGGTAAAAAGCACACTCTCCAAAGCCAAGAACACAGCATCCATGGGACCTGACAATATCCCAGGCTGCGTTCTACATGAACTACTGAATGAACTGGCACCCTACCTAAGTAACATGTTCAATCATAGCCTCACCTTAGGCTTTGTACCCACTGAATGGCGCACCGCGACACTTATCCCACTCCACAAAGGGGGAGCCACGACGGCCCCCGGTAACTACCACCCCATTAGCCTGACGAGCCTGGTCTGCAAGGCCATGGAACGTATCATCATGGAACTCATAAACAAAGACATTGGTAATCTCCAAACTCTGGACCCTTGGATTTGTAAAAGGCAGATCATGTCTCCTAAACCTGATTGACTTCTTTGAAGCAGTCACCAAAGCCATAGATGATGGTAAAATGGTTCACACAGCTTATGTAGATCTCGCCAAGGCTTTCAACACCATCCCACTCTGGAATTATAGATAAGCTCACTAAACTAGGTATAAATCCCTATGTCATAAGATGGGTTGCCAACTGGCTCACGGATAGAACCCACACTGTGAAAGTAGCGTCTTCCAAATCCGACATCAGACCAGTGACAAGTGGAGTACCACAGGGTTCAGTCCTGGGTCCTCTCCTGTTTGGTATCTACTTCTCTGAAGTGCAGGCCAACACAGAAAGTCTTTGGCTAACAAAGTTTGCAGATGACTGCAAACTAGGAGCCATAATCACAACTCCTAACGATGTGGACAAACTACAAAAGGGCCTCACTGAGACAGATACCTGGTGTCAAAGCCATGGCCTGAAGCTCAATGCCAAAAAGTGTATTGTCACCCCCTTTGGTAAAATCTCTGTACCCATGAACTACCACATAGCTAGTAGTCTACTTAATGACGAAAATGTGATAAGAGACCTTGGGACACAGGTGGACAGTAGTCTCTCCTTTGATAATCACATCGCCACAGTGGTCGGGAAATCCTTCTACGTGGCTCATCTCATCACAAAAGGATTCCCATCCAGAAAAAAGTGGTCATTGTTCCCCTCTACTCATCACTTATTAGACCCATTATAAAGTACAATGCCCCTTTTGGTATGTACCTCACAAGACAACTACAACAACTGGAAAGACTCCAGAAATACCTCACAAAGAGGATTACTGGCCTCAAACAGATGCCCTATGCAGACCGTCTCAAAAAACTACAGCTTGACTCCATGGCATATCGCCTACTCAGGGGTGATCTCTGCCTAACATACAAAGATATGTCAAACCCAGAGCTGTTGGACATGCTCCACTTAAAGAAATCCCAATCCCTCCGAGCTACATGCTCTAGGGACCTTAACCTTGTCACCACAATAAACAGAACATGCTGGAGGGATAAAGTCCTGTCCCAGAGACTTCCCATACTCTGGAACAGACTACATATCTATGTCAAACAGAGCTCCTCATTAGCACTCTTCAAGAAAGATCTTGATGATTGGATGGGAAATGGGAAATTCACCCCGGGGATCACTTCTGTGGCTCTGCTCGACAGGGGCATAGGAAAATACTTTTCTTGGGTGGCGAAAGCCAGGGTACATTTATTGGCTAGGCTTGTATGGGCCCTAGGGCTGATAGCCTAGTACCTACCTATGAACATATATAGATAGATGGATAGAATATGTATATACATATATTATGTAACAGACACATACATATATAGATATATATAGATACATACACATATACAGACAGATATGAATGTCTACAGATATGTATGTATATGAATATATATCTCTCTCTCTGTATATATATATATATATATATATATATATATATATATATATATATATATATATATATATACATACATATATATATATATACATATATATATACTGAGAGAGGCACATGTGTGAAGATGTATTGCAACAGGTGCCTGGTGACAAAGGCATGGACTGAACACCAGTGTGGATACAGGAGTAGCATACCCCATTCCAAAACACTTACACCACTAACCACCACATGTGTGGTTGCCTGCCTACTACTGGATGTGTCAGGGGGGAACATGGGAAACAAGTGTACAATAGCCTCCCCTTTGATATTCACAGTGGCACACCAGTCTTGTAATACCTGTACATGGTACATGTCAGCAGAAATGGTGTGTCAGCTAGTGAAATGTAGGTCACTGTACCCCTCTACACCTCACAATGTCCTACATGGTATGTACCTCCCATGACAACTACAGAAAGGGAGAAGGACGCAGTCATACCTAACAAACAGTGATAATGCCCTCAAACACATTACCTATGCAGAGTAACTGACAAAACCACAGATAGAGTGCTTCTCAAACTACCTACACAGAGGTTACCACTGCTGGATATACATAGTTAAGTCACACCCATAACAGTTGTCCAACAACCATGGTAACACCTCACAATATCCCCAGCATAAATGACCTATGTCTGTCATCCTTGGCACCGCAGTAAAGAGCACATGGTGGAGGTACAGGTTCCTACCCACAAATAAGCCATACCCTGGAGTAAACCACCCAGCATTAAGAAGCAAGGCTCCCCATTAGTATATGTCAGACATGCCCCTGTTGAATGTTATGCAGATAGGTAGTATGCCATATGAGTCACCCTGTGTAACTGTTTGACAGGAGCAAGTACAATCACATTACATGTGTCCCAAGGGGCAGGGTAGCATAACAGTATGCTGCTGTAGGCCCAGGCCCAATAGCATACTATCTGCCTATGACACAATGCACACACACATGTACTCATTGCAATACCAACTATGTGAGGTGGAATGAGTGTGCCACTGACTGTGTGCAAGGTCTGTAATGGTGTGATTGCTCAGCATGACTTTGTGTCTGTCATGGTAGTGTGTGTCCTTGGTGTGAGGCCAGAAAAAGATATGTCAGGTATTGGGATACAAACATACTACATTGCCATATGTTGTGCTGTGGTTCCCTGTATGTGACTGTGGTGTAGGTATGGTTATGGCAACAAAGACTACGGTGCATTACCAGTGACATTTGTACTGTGAATTACATGCATTGCATGGGTTGACAATGTTCCCCATACATTACCTTGATACAAACCTCCAGTGTGAGGCTGTGCATTGGACCTCAAACAGTGTGCCGACTGCTGGAGTATACTTGTTTTTTGTATGGAGTGTGCCAGGCACTGTCACAGAGTTGTCGGCTGAGCACTGATATGTGGTCATTTACATGTCCCCCAATAGTCTGATGCTATATATGGCAGTTCAGTGATATCACTACAGTAGAGTATTATGTGTGCCATATCACTTGCTCACATATTTTTCGTTTCCTTCCAGGGCAATGGAGCACCAGCACATCCCCACGTACTCTGCTGCAGAGGAAGAGGAGATACACCAGAGCCTGGTGCGGGATTTTGCCACACTCTTTTCCCGCACCAGCCAGAACCAGCAGGTGAGGGCTGCACTGTGGCAAGACCTTGCCCGTCGGGTAAATGACATAGGCATGCATAACCGGACATATGAGCAGGTACGCCATCACTGCAGTGATTTAATTAGAAATGTCCATCAGCATGCTTCTGATATCCACAGGCAACAGCTTGCCACAGGTGGTGGGCCGGCTATACACCCCCCCACCAGACTGGAGGGGCTCCTCCTAAGTGTTGTGGCTCCAGCCCAACAACAACAACATCTGCACACATGTGTAATGATGGAGGCTGGAGCCACCCAGCAGGAGGACTTGGAGCGTGCAGATAACATGCCATATCTATAGTTGACTGTTCTCTACACTGGTAGTTTATGCATATGTGAGGTGTGTACTGTGTTTGTAGCTGTTATCCTGGTAATTATTGTGCAAGAGTGATATTCTCAATATCGGCAGTAGATCTGTGAAAGCCAACTGTTGTACTACTGAACTGTATCATACTCACAGTATCAATGGCACAGTTGTGCCCACTGACAATAAATGTCTTATTTGTGCAGGTCCCTCTGGTGTAACAGCAAGGCAGCCAATCCATGCTGGTGAGTTTGTAATAACAATCCTTTAATACTAATGATAATAATAGTAATAATACCCTAAAATGGTATTGCTATGTGTGTGATTGCAGGTGTGTTTGTGTCTGTGTGTTTGTATCTCATGTACTGAGGAGTGTGCATGTGTGCATGTGTCCATGTGTGCTTGTGCCCATGTGTGCATGTGCCCCTAACACACACACACATACATGTCGATTGGTTGTATCAGTGGCAGACTCAGGCATACCAAGTACACACCCTGTGCATATGATGAAACTGTGCCACCTCCGGCAATCTGTAACATCAATGCAGGACCGGTTAACATGGTGCTGATGCACAGGGTGACTACATAGATGTGTAGTAATATTATCATGTTGTCAACTGTACAGTGTAATGATATCATTGTGGGTATATCCCAGCATGCCTGATGCATTAACAGTATGATTGTCATTGTATTGTTTGGTACACCCCTATTAATTACCATAGTGTAATGTCTGCACATCTTTGCATTCTGGTGGTAAGGCTATAAACAGAAGGCCACCTACATAGGTAGCACAGGGGATAAGAAAATGGAAGTAATGATACTCAATGGTGGACATGTAAACCGCAAGATGCATGCAGTCCAAACTCTACTCTGCATGGAGAATGTTGATATCTGTGCAGTAATAGACAACAGGTTAAAGACTCCCAAGAGCACCCTAGCACTACCAGGTTACACCTCATACCATGCTTGACAGCCCCAAAACACACAACTAACTATGACAGGAGATGAGTCTAATTAAATGTCAGGGATACTGTGGTGGCAGGACAGGTAGCATACAGCCTACTAAGTTGGGAACTGCTGATTGAGGGCTCAGTGTCTGTTATTATAAACGTGTATTAGTTCTGGTTTAAGCACTTGGGCTTCAGGCCAGTTATTTGACATTACGAAGGTTCATGGTCTGCACTCTTGTGGGAGGAGAGGCTGGACTCTGCCTGTCTGAGCTGGGAATTTCTGGCTAAAGGCTTATAGTGCCTGCATATTTGAACTGTTTCTTACTGAAATTGGTACACCTTGTTTGCTGTAGCATAGCCTAGATCCATGCCTGCTGAATGTAGCTTTGTTTGTATGCTTGTTTGCTTGTTATTTCCCTGAAACATTAATTCCACCTGAAACGCAGCTTTACAGCGCCTCTGTGGATCCCTAGTGACATCTGCATTGCTTACTGTACGTATGTCCTTGTTTCACTTGACAAAGTTAGTGTTTGTCATTTATGCAATTAAGTTACCTGTAACACATTGCATTTGAGTTACCTGGCACTTGCTCACTAAAGCATTTATATATGCCAGCACTAACACATTAAAAGCACTACACCCTCACAAACTCACCTTGAGTACCTTGTTTCCCATTGGCCCTTTTTGTTGTTAATTATAAAGGAATTCCCAATACTATTCTAGCATGTCCAAAGGTCAGTTGTCAATCTCCTCTCCGGTCCATCTGGGAATCTAGAGGCAATGTTACAACTGCATCATGTACACAGACAACCCTCTCCTCCTCCCAACAAATTCCAACACATGTGAGAGATGCAACCATATAGCCAAACTGCAGGCTAAGCTCTCTCAACTCAGTACTGGCAAAACCTGTCAGGAGGAGAAAGAAACCACAGTCACTACAATTCCAGTCTCACATAGACCTACCACGACAGCAATCCAAACAAATAAACACACGAAAACATACTCAGAGTCTCTAAATAAAAGTCTGCCTAAGCAGCAGACACCTCCAAAGCAGACACACAAGCAACTGCTACCCCAGAACAGAACGCGTGCAACACATAGCTCACAAAGCCAGTGTGCCAAACAGTCACAGCACGTAAGGCTAAACAACACACCTGCTACACTTGTGATAGGTGCCTCTATCGTTAGGTATACTGACGTCCCGCTCACCAGGCTGAACAAGGAGAAGGTCACGGTGAGATGCCTGTCGGGCACTATGATCTGCCACATAACACAAGCACACAGGTCACTCCAAGGCATGTACAAATATGACTCAGTCAGTGTCCATGCCAGTGTGAATGACCTGAGACGTACCTCCCTGGACTACATGATAAGAGACATAGAGGAGCTCTCTGAGCATGTGGCCCAGACTGGTATGACCCTGACCTTGAGTAGCATCTTACCCTCACCAAGAGTGATGCCACAATATGTAGACAAGATGATCAATTTCAATAATTGGCTTATGCTTCAGTGTCATTCAAAGGGGATCCAATGCCTGTCAGCCTGGGATGACATGCTCGACAAGCCACACTGCTTTGCTAGGGACGGCTTGCACCTGTCACCCATGGGCTTTCAGATATTGGCAAAGGCTCTTGCTACCCCCATAGTGCCTTTTTTAGGCAAGGCTCACAAGACAAGACCACCTCCATAGGTATCACAAGGGATAGGAAACTAATAGTAATGCTACTCAATGCCAGCAGTGTAAACCTCAAGATGCATGCACTGTACACTGTCCTTAGCATGGAGAACATCAATATCTGTGCAGTAAGAGAATCCTGGTTCAAGGCCCCCAAAAGCACCCCAGCACTGGCAGGTTATACCTCATACCATGCTTGTCGGCCCCAAAACTTGCACCAAAACATAACAGGAGGGGGAGTATCAATATTCATCAAAGATACACACACATCCAGGTTGGTGGCACAGCACATAGCATCAGAGACTATCCATGTGCAACTAACAGTGGGTACGACTGCCTTCCAGTTCATAGCCTGGCACACACCACAGTTCATAGCCTGGCACACACCACACTCCCAAACCCAGGTAACCCACTTGACCTACTTAAGAATACATGAATATCTGCAGGTGTCTCCATACAACAATATATTGGGCAGATTCATTTACCCACACATAGACTGGGAGCATTACTGTAGCTCCAACACCCTAGGTGTAAGGTTCCTAGAATCCATACACTCAATTGCTATGGAACAACTTGTTACCACTCTCACAAGAGGGGAAAACATGCTGCACCTGTTCATCACCAACATGTGGACTATATGCTCCAGACCAGAAGTGTATCCCTCGCTGGTAAGATGACACCATAGACTACTCTCACTGTATATTCACATATCAAATGCAGCCCCTGCACAGAAAACCACAGTCATAAAGTTGTGTAATGCAAATTACATGTATTCACATGAGGCAGGCTTCACACATGGGAACTATTTAAGGTCACAGGTACATATGTCTATGTGGCACACACATACCTCATGTGTGCATTGACATTACTGATATGATCTATGTCATGCAATATTAAGAGCAACAGCCCACACACATGGACAAACTGTGTGACAAAAACACACATGGCATTTGTAAGATTCAAACCCCTACCTAACTATGTTATGACACTTGAGAGAGACACATTAACAGAGCACGCTATTCACATTACTGGGAGGTTTCCCTTCTCCTGCTGTACTTATAGGGTGCTGACATCATCAGTGTTTAGAAAGAGGAATGTGCATCATGCAGTGTGTTCTTCTAGTTGCCAAAAGGGACATTCCTTTCACACAGAATTGCACACACACTAACCCCCCTCACCCAAACACACACACTGAGCATTTTGCAGGATTCAAACCCCTACCTAACTATATTATGACACTTGAAAGAGACGCATTAGCGGAGCAAGCTATTCGAATTACTGGGTACCTGTATTTCTCCTGCAGTATTTATAGGGTGCTGACATCATTATTTATATAGAAGTATGTACATCTATTACTATCTGTCAGTTAGGGGGATAGCATATATATGCAGTAACAGCCGCCTACTTCAGGGTCAGATATGAGCATCAGCACTGCCAGGTTATGTTTTATACCATGCTTCATGACCACAGGACCTGTAACACACAACACAACCAGTTCAGACCACCCCTCCCATATCCAGGACACACGCTTTGCTTCCCTGGGAACAGTGTAGGATATGAAGGTGTTTACATACACCATTACAGTGGTTAATGTCAGGTACAGGTATATTGTGTGGGGGAACTACTCAGGCCACAACAACATCACCCTACAGCCACTACAATTTGTGAATCCATGTGCTATGGCAAGACCACTCACCACAGCCACAAGGGGGAATACATATTGGACCTGACCATCTGCAACATGGGGACTGTATGTTCCACACCAGAGGTAGACCACCATTGTTAATATCTGACCATACCCAACTTTCCCTGGATATCCACATCCCATCCCTACCCCCAGGCAAGGAAGTCACTGCAATCAAAGTATTTATCAAATGCAGACTTTGCACTTGTGAAGACTGGGGTGGAAGACTTCAAAGGACCCATGCTGGGGGATTATACAGGCCACTCTGCATAATCCTTGACAACAGCATTCTATGAGCATCTGGAAGGTTTGCATTGATCATGCTATCCCAAATAAACCCATGACTCCTCCACAACAGGAGACCTGTCTGGTGTACACCAGACATATATAAGCTGTACAACAGAAGGAGGGAGCTAATACATTACAGAGCAATATCCCACAGAGGGAGGATGCCTCTGCACAGTATTGGCATGACACTTCAATCCCTCAAACTCATCGCATCAAGGTGTTGACAGTGACATTGTCCAGACACTGCAGATAAGGCTCCCGTCAGTCTGTAATTGACGCCGAATTACTGTTATAAGTCCTTGCCAACCATCTTCCAGCAAACACCAGCCACATGGATGTGACATTGCAAATTCAACCCCTGGGATCTCCACTGTGTCCCTGCTTGAGGCGCAGCACACTAGCCTTAAACAGTACCTTCTGTGACCTACTTTACAGAGGCACAGTAGCCTACTGTACTGGGGAGGCAGATGCCAAGCACACTCTGGTTAAGCTTGTATTCCCTAGGGCAAACAGCCTAGTATTGACCTCTACACCCATATGTTTAATTTTGAGATGCACAATATTTGTTGCTGATAAACTGTTTGCAGGTCTTTATTGCCATAGCTTTCCCTGTTTCTATGAACAACTTGTGTATCTGTGAAAGATGTTTGAATATGAGAGGGATCCACTATTTAACTTATGTCTCTGTAGTCATTTAACTGTGTGCACTGGGCAGATTGCTGTATTGTGGTTGGTTCCTGGATTAACACATACAAATACCAGATATGTGTGGCCAGCTGCTAGACTGAGACATGGCCTAAGTGTGTGAGCATGCCCAGTTCAGGCTTTCCATGGCTTGTTGCCTGACATATGTCTCATTTATCAAAGTGTGCGAGCATGCCCAGTGTGTGCTTTCCATATGTTGAAATCTGCAGTCCACCACATTTGTGGTTGTGTGTGAACTTCAACAATATTTCACATTTATAGTTGTGTGTTGGGAGTCATGTTGTGTACTTACTGCCCAACTGCTTTGTGTCTGAACCCAACAGGGATTATACTGTGCCTGCAGGGTTTCCATGGGATAGTTTGCATACAGTTGTCAACAACCTTTCATACTGACCAAACACTGTAATATCGTATAGTGTACTGGTTCAGTACTTTCACTGTGGTGGACAGTATCCTGGGTTTCAGTCCTATCACTGCTTTAAATATTCATAGTGAGCACACCAGACTGGTTAAGGGACAGTTGTGCACATATGACCATGTTGCATTTTGTTCGGATATAGACTACTTAAACCAGGCTTGTCCAACATTGGTAGTGTATTCCACAACTTGGGTGGACATTGACAAACACTAGCGATGTGCCCTAGGCCATTTCTACTGCTAGTCAGAGAGTGTGTTTGTCCTTCAACACACATTGTAACTGGATTTTGACATGACATATTTCAAGGTTAGTATACTGTGCCTCTGTCTACCCGTAACATAACAGTAATACCCAGGGTAAACCTACCATCTCCCATCCACTCATCAAGATTCCTGTTGAGGAGAGTCAATGAGGGACTCTCTGG
This sequence comes from Protopterus annectens, assembly GCF_019279795.1. Taxonomy (NCBI): domain Eukaryota; kingdom Metazoa; phylum Chordata; order Ceratodontiformes; family Protopteridae; genus Protopterus; species Protopterus annectens. The sequence goes on from NC_056741.1 coordinate 1,553,356,296, forward strand.
CTAACCTGTACTGGGAGTTTACTCAAGAGTAGAGGGAGCTTCTGGGTTATGGATCAATCACTACAGCATGTCCTATGTATGTCAGTGCTGGGGTTCAGGTCTCTCATGTGCATAGCTCACTGGCATTCAGATTGTACAAGGTGCAGCATGTTCATTGATTCCAGCTTGGACATGGCTTTATACATCAGGCACAGATTGCCTCTGGGCAGGCAGTATGGCACTGTGTGGAGCTGCAGTTTGTTTAATCAGGCAACACATGGCATCTGTTCGAGCTCTTTGATCCTCCTGGTGAGGTACTTCTGGGGTATTTCCATTTGCTGGAGGTGTCTGCTGAGGTACACCCCACAGGGGCCATTGTACTCAATTGTGAGGCTGATGAAGGATGACTAAAGAGGCGCAATGACCTCCCCTGATCTAGATCTGACTACCTTCATGATTAGGTGGGTATATGGTATGTTTCTGTAACCACTACAGCCACATGGTTGTCAAATGCAAGATATCTATCAAATTGTGTCCCCAGGTCTCTTATTACTTTTAAAGTACTTAATGGGTTAACACCTATGTGGTAATTGGTGGGCACTTACTGTTTATCCACAGGGGATGACTATACACTTTTCTGCAATTAGCTTGATGACATGGCTCTGGCACCAGTTGACTGTTTCTATGTGGCCCTTTTGTAGGATGCTTGTGTCAGCTGGAGGGTCAGATATGGTGCCCAGTTTGTAGTCCTCTGCAAACTTGTTCAGACACAGTCCTCCCATGTTGGCCTGTACCTATGGGGAATATATACCAAACAAGGGAGGTCCCAGGACCGAGCCTTGTGGGATGCCAGTTGCAGCTGGTTTGTAGTCTGACATGGCTGCAGCATTTCTGACCATGTCAGTTCTGTCCTTGGGCTGGTTTGCAACCCATCTACTGACATAGGGGTTTATATTTAAGCTGGTGAACTTATCTATAATGAACACGTGGGTTATTGTATGGAAGGCTTTTGCAAGGTCCAAACAGGCTGTGTGGACCACATTCCCCTCATCACTGGCCTTGACGACTGTTTCAAATGAGTCAAACATGTTTAAGAGGCAGGATCTGCCCTTAAGAAAGCCACGTTGGGTTGGGTCCAGTGTCTGTAGGTCCCCAATATCTTTATTTCTGAGGTCCATGATGATCCTTTCCATAGCTTTGCAGACCAAGCTTGTCAGGATTCTGGGGTGATAGTTTGCAGTATCCATTCAGGCACCACATTTGTGGAGAGGGACCACTGTTGCTGTACACTGCTCTTTGGGTACATATCCTGTGGTAAGGCTGAAATTGAGCAGTAGTGTTATTTGGCGTTCCATTCTTCTTGGAGTTCATGTTGGACACAGCCCAGGACACCATCTCGTACTATTGATGCTGTGTGCTTTGCTTTGAAGATGCTGGCTGTTACCTCAGCATCTGCAATGTCAGGGGGCCAGCACTCTGCTGGGATAGATATTTGGCATTGTTTTTTGGGGGGGGGGGTTTGTACTGAACCTGTCAGGTTGGATGTTGGCAATGTGTGTGGGTTTGGTGTATTGTTTGTAATATTTGGTAATTCAGAGCATATTTGTGAATTCCCAACAAGGTTCCTACCATCAGTTAAGAAAGCCTTGTGATTATCCTTAGTGTCCTGTACAAGTTGTATCTTCATAGGTTCATAGGTTCATACTAGGCTATCTGCCCTAGGGCATTTATAAGCCTAGCCAGAGTGTGTGTGGCTTTCGCCACCCCTTGCTATGTGAATATTATGCCCATTTAGGGTTTACTTTACTTTGCCTCTGTCTAGACGTGACACAGTGAAGACCCCTAGTGTAAATCTACGATCTCCCATCCACTTGGCAAGATTCCTGTTGAAGAGAGTCAGTGAGGGGCTCTGACTAACATGGAGTGGGATTCTGTTCCAGAGTGTAGGGAGCCTCTGGGTTATGAATCTGTCCCTCCAGCACATCCTATTTATTTATATGTTGAGGTTGACATCTGTCACTCTCGCGGCTCTGATGGATTTGGATTTTCTGAGGTGGAGCATGTCCATCAATTCTGTATTGGACATGACCTTGTACATCGGGCATACATCACCTCTGAGTATGCAGTATGTGACTGCATACAGCTGGGGTGTTGTCAGCCAGGCAGCATATGACAAATGTTTGAGACCCTTTATCCTCTTGGTGAGGTACTTTTGAGGTCTTTCTGACTGCTGCAGGTGTCGGGTATGGTACATCCCAAATGGGGCATTGTACTCAATTATGGGCCTGATAAGAGAAGAGTATAGGGGCACAATGACCTCTCTTGATGTAGATGTGAATCCTTTCATGATAAGGTGGCCAATATAGGTGGTCTTCCTGGCCACGTTGGCAATGTGAGTGTCACATGTGGGGTTACTGTCCACTTGTGTCCCTAGTTCCCTGATTACTTCTTCCATACGTAATGGATTACCACCTATGTGGTGATTTGTGAGTACCTTCTTTGGTATTTGGGGAGACATTCATACTCTCCAGTGTCTTCAGGAAGGCTGAGTGGTGTTCCTGGGTCTGAGAGGGTGGTCTGTAGCATGCTACAAACTGTACAGCGGTTTTGCCTACAGTTAGTTGCACATGGATGGTCTCTGATGCTTCATGCATTGTCAGTAACCTGGACGTGTGGGTATCTTTGCTGAATATGGATACTCCCCCTCCTTTTGTGGTTTGGTCCAGGTTTTGGGGCTGAAAAGCATGATATGAGGTATAACCTGGTAGTGCTGGGATGCTCTCAGGAGCCTTGATGCAGGTTTCCATCACTGCACAGACATCGATGTTCTCCATACTGGGGAGGGCCTCGAGAGCGTGCATCTCTGGTTTAGACTTCTGGCACTGAGCAGCATTACCCTTATGTTTTTTCCAATTATGTTTTCTAGGGAGGTGGGTTTGTCTTTTCAGCCTTGCCTACAAAAGGCACTATGGAGGTGGCAAGAGCCTTAGCCAATATCCAGACACCCAGGGGTGACAGGTGCAAGCCATCCCTGGCAAAGCAGCGTGGCTTGTCAAGCATGACATCCCAAGCAGACACACATTGGATCCCCTTGGAATGACACCAGTAATTGAGCCAATTGTTAAAGCTGATCATTCTGTGTTTGTACTGTGGCATCATTCTTGGTGGGGGTAGGATGCTGCTCAGGGTCAGAGTCATACCGGCCTGGCCTACATAATGGGAGAGCTCCTCTATGTCTCTTTACATGTAGTCCAGGGAGATACGTCTCAGGTCATTCACACCAGCATGGACAATGACTGAGTCATATTTGTACTCGCTTTGGAGTGACCTACGTGCTTGTGTTATGTGGCGGATTGTAGCAGCCTACAGACAGCTTACTGTACCCTTTTCCTTGTTCAGTCTGGTGAGCGGGACATCAGTGTGTCTGATTATGGAGTCACCTATTACAAGTGTATCAGGCATGTTGTTTGTCCTTACGGGCTGTGACTGTTTGGCACACCGACTTTGTGTACTATGTGTTGTATGTGCTATGTTTGGGGGTAGTGGTTGCTTGGGTGTCTGCTTTGGAGGCCTCTGTTGATTTGGTGGTTTTTAATTAGAGCCTCCAGGAATGTTTTTGTGTGTTTATGTCTTTGGTTTGCAGTTGTGATAGGTCTATGTGAGACTGGGTTTGTGGTGTGTGTGGTTACCTTCTCCTCCTGACTAGTTTAGACAGTACTGAGTTGAGAGAGCTCAGCCTCCAGTTTGGAGACGTGGTTGCATCTCTCACATATATTTGTATTTCTTGGGGGGAGGAGGGGGTTGTCTGTGTGCATGGGGCAGGTGTAACATTGCCCAAGATTCACAGATTCAACTTGTTGTAGCTGGCCTTAGTGGATTTTATGAGTGGCCATATTTCATTGCCATAATACTGATCAGAGATTACTTCCCTTTTTGGGTTTGCTCTATCATGTAGTGGCTTCCTCATTCTCTTGCATGGTTTGGTAGTGGCTGGGGTCCACCATGCCAGATGCCTGTGTGTATGGTATTGGGCCTTGGTTTTATTTGGGATTGCATAATCAATGCATTCCTAACTGTGTTCATAGAATGCATTTATAAAGGGTTCTGAGGTGTGGCCCATATTTTCCACAGGCACAGGGCCTTTAATGGATTCCACATCAGTTTGGAGGAGTGCAACATTTCCTTTGCACATGTTTTCCACTGTGGTTTTCTGGCCAGGGACTGTGGTCAGGATGTGAATATCCAGTGTGATTACTCTATGGTCTGATCTTACCAGTGAGGGATACACTTCTCATCTGGCCATAGAGTACCCATGTTTCTGATTATCACATCCAGTATGCTTACCCCTCTTGTGGGAGTGGTACGTTGTTCCTGAGCATTTTGGCTTATGGATTCTAGGAACCTTTGGCCTAGGGTGCTGGAGCTAGAATAATGCTCCCAGTCTATGTTTCAGTATTTTCAGTCACCCAATATAATGTTTGGAGAGCTTGATATTTCCATGTGTTCCAACGTAGGCCAAGTGCAGTTCCTGCAATTAGGAGGGTAGTCTGTAGCAGGCTACAAACTGGCAGGCAGTCTTAGCCACTGTTACTTGACCATGGATAGTCCATGCTGCTTCTTGTTGTGGTACCAACATGGGGGCGTGGTTATTCTTGACAATTATTGCTACTCCCCCTCCTTTTGTAGTTTGTTCCATGTTTTGGGGCTGTAAAGCACGGTATGAGGTGTAACCTGGTAGGGTTAGGGTGCTCTTGTGAGCCTTAACCCAGTTTTCTGTTACAGGACAGATATCAACATTCTCCATGCTGAGGGGAGTTTAGACTGCATGCATCTTGCAGTTTAGACATTTGGCATTGGGTAGCATTACATCTAGGTTCTTATCCCTTGTGATACCTATGGAGGTGGGTTTGTGTTTTGAGCCTTACCTATTCAAGGCACAGTGGGGGTGACAACAGCCTTTGCTAGTATTCTAAAGGCCAGGATTGATAGGTGCACACCATCCCTAGCAGGTGGAGCATCGTGTCTTGCTCAGCATGTCATCCCAGGCTGGCACGCATTGGATCCCCTTTGACTAACAGCAATACGTAAGCCAATTACTGTAATTGATCATCTCATCTTCATATTGTGGCATCATGCTTGGTGAGGGTAGGATGTTAGTCAGGGTCATCAAGTTTGTATATACTACATGGTGTTACATTGCTTAACACATGGCAATTATGCCTCCGGTGGTGCTGCAGGGCTGTCTATGTTGGATGCACATACTGCACTCCCTGTACATGTTTGATAGCAGGTTGTGTCAACTTAGGCATCCCTTTTACTATATGTGTGAGTCAGAGAGAGGTATCATTTCCTGGGTTCCTACTGAGCCAGTGTATGTGCTATGCGTTACTGCTTTGCCAAGGCTAAGGCATACTGGGCACGCCTCCTTCTTCCTACTGGGGCAGGCTCAGGTTGTTCCTCCTCCGAGTCATGCTCTGCCTGTGATTGGCTTGGCAATGGTGGGGGGCTGTTTGGCCCTGCCCTATGTGGTCCTGCTGCAGCTGTTTTCGCAGAATCATATTATGTAGCATAGCACATACCATGACAATTTGGGTACATGTAGTTGGTGAGTACTGCAAGGCTCCACCAGATGTGTCCAGGCACCGGAACCATGACTTGAGCAGCCCAAACACACGCTCGATTACACTTCATGTTTGTGCGTGTGCCTCATTATGGCATTCTTGTTCAGGTGTGTGTGCATTTCTGATGGGTGTCATCAGCCACGGCTCCAGTGCATAGCCAGCATCCCCCACTAAGTGACCATGTGGGATGTCCCCATTGGCAAATGTCTGGTACAGCTGTGTCAAATGCCAGATATGGGAATAATGGTAGCTTCCAGGGCAGCCAGCACACACATTCATTATTATGCCCTGGGCATCACACACGACCTGGCAGTTGATGGAGGGGAAGCCCTTGTGGTTAATGTAGGCCCTACCCCGCTCACCGACTGGTGCTTTGATGCGTATATGTGTGCAGTCTATTGCACCCACTACCTCAGGGTATTCCGCTATTTGCTGGAAGAGATGCATATTGCTGGCCAATACCTCACGCGAATTGGGGAAATATACATGCTCACCGACATGTGCTGACATGGCATCCAGGAACTGGTGCAGTACCCTGGATGCTGATGCCTGTGATATCCCCATCATATCACCAGTTACTCTCTAGAAGGTACCTGTTGCTAGTATTCTTAGGCCAAGACATACCTTGGTTTCCACTGGGATGGGTTCCCCTCTGTTGGTTCTGTGTGTGAGGCGTGGCCTGCACAGCTCAACAATTTGCTGCAGGAGGTCTCTGTCCACTCTATAGCGGTCCACTATCTCCAGCTCATGTAACCCCTGGTAGGTGAGCCTGGGCCTGTACACTCTTCTCCGTCTCCTCACTGTGGGTTGTCTGGCAGCATTTGCATAGTCACCACCCTCAGCAAGTTGCATATGTCTCCTTATAACAGCTATGGCAGCCCCTAGCATTTTTGGCCTGAGTGAAGCTTTTTCAGTTTTCACTTCTAATAGCTTACTCCTCTGTTGCAGTGTCTCTTGAGAGAAACATTCTGCACTGTTGTTTGCAGAGTTTTAAGTGCTGGGCTGGGCTACTGTTCTGCCTGTGTAATTGCCTGCTTCTGATTGTTTTCACCTGCTAGCTCTGCCAGTAATCCCTACTAGCTTCCTACTATTTCCCATGCTTCCTTTTTCCCTTCTGTTTCCTCAGGGGGAGCAACGCGCATACCAGCAAAATCACGCTCACAGTGGCTAATACACGCGCACACATGCATAGACAGACTAGAATCTGCTTATTTGGGTTAAAACGCGTGCACACCAGCGCAAACAAGCTTACAGGTGTTTAAACAGGCTCCTACATGCTTATTCTGCCTTAACCGCGTGCACTCACGCTTACACGCGCACACTCTATCTTACTCGCGCCTCCCAGTGCGCACACGTGCGCATGCACGCCCAGCAAGAAACTTTGGTGTTATCCATAGTGTACACCTTCCATTTCTTGGCTTTCCCATGCCTACTTGTTGACACTCCTCTTTCCATGATGTGTGACTGACAGCTTTCACATGCCACTGTGCTCCAATGAGCTGCATTCCTTTTCTACATTCCCCCCTGTGATGTCACCTATCTCCTACTCTGTTACTCCCCCTTATCCTACTCCTACACTGCACGGAATGTGCTCATTTTCTATGTAACAGTGCGATTCACTATCCTAACACTCATTTACATAGGATTGCCTACTAATGCTTAGTTACATGTCTTACACTCCACTTCCCCCCTTAGCAACCCCTACTCGGTGGCCATGTTGTTTTAGCCTGCTGTTGCCTTTCATTGTCAACTCATGCTTTGCATAAACCCACATTTGTGGGTTTAATATTTTTATTTTTCTGTTTCTTTATGGCGCAGCCCATTTGCTCGATGCTGCGCTACGTTTAAACATCGTTGATCGCCGAAAAAAAAAAATTTATTTCATGTTTGCATCAGGGTATGTTGCCAGTGGCCACATATTTGGACATTGGCATGCTGCCTGGGACATTTGCAACCTTTATTTGGAGCTGACAGGGCTCCATTGTGTTATTTGCAGAACGGTACTCAGTTATCAACTAAGTACATTTCTGCAGATAACACGGCTCTTACACGGGCAGGTTTCTGCTTCCTGGATCGTGAAATTACCTCATTTGCATGCGTTTCGGCTGCAAGTGAGGTAATTAGCATATCCACGCCCTGCCCGTGTAAGACCCATTTTAGGTGCTCTCTTACACGCACATTCAGGCTGTTCCTGGATCGCGATGGCTGCATGGATTCTTACACTACTCTTAGACTCCATGCAAGCCATCATGAATCCTGCCCCCTATCTTTTAACATCTACCTCTCCTCTCTCTACTCCCCCCTCCCTCCCCCATTACTCTCCTCTTCTTTCCCCTCCCTCCCTCAGTCTCTTACTATCAATTACCTTAACATATGAAACTTATATCCACCAAATGTATAAATTAAATTGTTTAAAAATGTCTACTAAACCTTATAATGTTTTTTACTATGAATCTACACATATGCATGTTTCTTTATACTCTAGATGTTAATTTCAAATAACTCTGTAACAAATGTTTTTATGTAATACTATATCAAAAATAAGGAGCTTTTCTCCCTGGGTCTCTGCTGAAAATGAGCCTTTGGCTCAGTCAGACCAACCCGGTCAACAAATGTGCAATAAATAAATAAATAAATAAATAAATAAATAAATAAAATCCCAAGAAGGAAAGACATCACTGATCAGTATCAGTAAGAAACTTGAGGTCCCTCATGAAATCATCCAAGGCTAACTTCGAAAGAAAAATAGCCAAGGATTCAAAAGATAACCACAAAGCCTTCTTTAGCTATGTTAAGAATCTTAAGTGGCAACTCGCAAATATGCACTGAACTAGTGCAAAATAGCACAAAATATACTGAACCTACTGATATTGCCAACATCCTGGCAGATAGATTCAGTGCAAACTTCACCCCCTTCTCACCTCCAAAAGGGCCCACAACAATACCGGAAAAGTGTAGTGTCCCAAAAATCACAGACGCACAGGTGAAAGCAGCCCTTTCAAAATTCAAAACACAGCGTCAGTGGGACCAAATGGTGTTCCAGGCTGCGTCTTGCATGAACTACAGAATGAACTAATCCCCCACCTAAACACACTGTTCAACCTCAGCCTCTCCACAGGCTATGTGCCCAGAGAATGGCGCACAGCAACGGTTATTCCTCTTCACAAAGGATGGGCCACAACTGACCCTGGTAACCTGACTAGCTGGGTCTGCAAGGCTATGGAGTGCATCATCATGGAACTCATTAACAAAGACATTGGGAACCTCCAAACACTTGACCCGACCCAGTTCGGCTTTAAGGTCAGATCATGCCTACTAAACCTGGTTGACTTCTTCGAGACAGTTACCAAGGCCATAGACGAGGGAAAGGTGGTTCACACAGCCTACCTTGACCTCGCCAAAGCTTTCAACACCATTCCCCACTCGGGTTTTACAGAAAAACTCACCAGCCTGAACATAAACCCCTAAGTCATGAGATGGGTTGCCAGTTGACTTACAGACAGAACTCACATGGTAAGAATAGCGGGCTCCAAGTCCAACTCTAAACCAGTCACAAGTGGTGTCCCACAAGGCTCGGTCCTGGGACCCCTACTGTTCGGCATATACTTCTCAGAAGTACAGAAAAACACAGGAGGACTATGGCTAACCAAGTTCGCTGATGACTGCAAACTGGGAGCCATAATTGACTCTCCGGCTGACACGGACATCCTTCAAAAGGGCCTTACTGAGATGGACACCTGGTGTCAAAGTCATGGCCTAAGGCTAAATGCCAAAAAATGCATAGTCACCCCGTCTGGGAAAAACAAAACACCCACGAATTACCACATAGGTGGCAGCCCCCTTAATACAGAAGAGATAATAAGAGATCTGGGGATCCAGGTAGATAGTAATCTCTCCTTTGACAATCATATTGCCAAAGTAGTTAGGAAATCCTTCTATGTGGCCCATCTAATTACTAAAGGGTTCACATCTAGAAATAAAGAGGTTATAGTGCCCCTCTACTTGTCACTCATTAGACCCATCATAGAATACAATGCCCCACTTGGGATGTACCTCACAAGACACTTCCAACAGCTGGAAAGACGAAAAAAGTACCTCACCAAGAGGATTACTGGTCTCAAATATATGTCCTATGCAGCCCGACTGAAAAACTCCAGCTGCACTCAGTGGCATATCGCTTACTCAGAGGTGATCTCTGCCTGACTTACAAAGCCATGTCTAACTCAGAATTGATGGACATGCTCCACCTAAAGAAATCCAAGTCACTGAGAGCCACGCGCTCTAGTGAGCTAGACCCTGCCACAACAATAAACAGAATATGCTGGAGGGATAGATTCCTGTCACAGAGACTCCCCATGTTTTGGAATAAATATCCAAATTACATCAGGCAGAGCCCCTCACTAACACTCTTCAACAGAAACCTTGACGAGTGGATGAGTAACAGAAAATACACCCCTGGGATCACTTAATTGGCTCTGCTTGACAGAGGATCAGTTAATTAGTCAATGGGGTGGCGAAAGCCGACACACTCTGGCTAGGCTTATAAATGCCATCGGGCAGATAGCCTAGTACCTACCTTTGAACAAAGTTTATTGTACTTTTATGTGATTGGCCAGAGGGATTAAATGTGCAAAAATGTTTTATCCTACTGGTATAACCGAATTACATTTTTGTGAGACTGTGCTCATTTATTTAGTACTTTCCTGTGCCTGGCTTGAACACAAGACTTGGATTGCTTTTAAAACCATACGGACCTACAAAGCTGCTTTAAGTATTTTTTGCACTTGCCCTAACTGATTTTGTTGAATTTATCACTGATTTTCAGCCTGCACTTGTTAAATAAACACCACCTATTCGTTACTATACAGCACTTGGGTTGTTTCGGCAGTATTCTAATATTTCCTAACTTCCTCTGGTTTGGCAAAAGCTGTTCTGTTTGCCAAAGTTCTCCTAAGTAGGCCAAAATATTTCTTAGTTTTGCAAAGTTTTTCTGTGTTATTCTCTTACATTGTGCACTTTTTATATTTTGTTGAACATTTCTCAGGGTTAGTGAACTTATTTCAAAGGATTCCTGATATTGCAGGAATTCTGACATTTGTTGTAAAGTATTTGTTACTGCACTTGAGGTCAAAATGAGTTTGTTTTTTATTGAGAGGGTTCTTTTGCATTCTGGTGGAATCAGAGCTGATTTCAATCCATCTGAGTTGGAAACTGCTGGTACAAAGTTTTTTGCGTTTTTATTTGATTGGCCTGAGGGATTAACTGTATAAAAGCCGTTCTTCCTGCTGGTATAAAAGCCTTGCATTTGCACATTGTGCAAACACAGTTCCCCATACTTTTTATAAGCAAACCTCTCCATTTTATAATCTCAACAGTCTCCATGGTTCTCAGATGCTTGAAGAGCTGGTAAACTGTGCACGGAAAGTAACCTGCAGATCATCTAACCAGAGCTGCTCAATGTTTGGCAACTTTTGCCAGAGGTCTGGAGAGATTTTACTGAAGTCCAAAGCATCCCCTGCTAAAATAAAAAAAAAAAAATACTTTGAGGGTTTTTTTTGCACTTTGCTTATTGTATTTTATCATTTTGCTGTTTTTAATATATTTTTTCTGCACTTTAAGTAGCTAGTACATAGCATAGACTAGATTCAGATGTCCTGAATCCAGATTGCGTTGTTACACTTGAACACTATTCAACCATCTTACATTAGGAGGGCCCTACCTGCACCTACCTGTGGCAGAAGGGTGTAGTCTGAGCCTCTTTCCCATGGGTTTGTTTGTTTGTGTCTTTCGGCTTTTCCCAGTTAGGGATCGCCACAGTGGAACTCCGGTCCGCTAATAATTGTCAGTTGATTTTTACATACCGGCTTGCCAGGCCTGACGCACAACTTCAACGAAGGTACCCCCATTCACGCAAGTCTCCATGCAGAAGACGCTCTAGCTGAGAATCGAACCGGACAGCGTCTTACTGTGAGGCGACAACGCTACCGCAGCACCACCACCGCTAGCTTAAAAGTATTTAATTTTGCCTACATTTAAGCCTCATGTTGGCCCACAGCTACACACTGCACAGTGGGGTTCAGCACTGCCCTGTTTAGATGAAAATGCCTTGAAAGACAATTTTCTCCTAGACGTCTGTTAGGGAACTCTTCCAAGCTTCTCTGCTGCACTGTGGGAAACTCAGTTGCACACTGAGAAGCATTGCCATAGTTTTCACCCCTAGCCTTCAATAGAATAAGCCCCTTTGTTAATCCTAGATCAAAATCTGGTCAAACTAGCCACTTTCCAATAGTAGTTACAGTAATTTCCAGCCATAACTCTGGCCAGCCTGACTGACATGGGCATCCTGAGGCAATGTAGTAATTGCCTCATGTATATTGACATCCACTTACTCCTAAAACAATCAATTACAGTATGAATTTGGAATCAATTCTCTCACGTAACAACAAACCAGACATCAAACAGGTTGTGAGCACACATACATCACCTCTCATGCAAAACAAGGTCACAACACATAAACCCACATATGTGGAGGTACTCAATAGAAGCCCACCAAAAAATCAGAGACCTCCCAAGTGCAAACCACTTGCACACACTGCAAAGCAAATAGAATCTACTACACATAACAACACACATACCGGTGTCTCAGCAAATAAGCCTGTAAGGCAAAACACCTCAAAACCAAATGTTCCATAGTGAGGCACACAGATGTCCCCACTCACTAGGGTGGACAAGGAGTAGGTCACTTTCAGCTGCCTGTCAGGTGCCAGGATCTGTCAAATGACGCACATACTCAAGTCACTCAATGACAATTACCATTACGACTCTGTCATGGTAAACAACTTGAGACATACCTCTCTGGACTATATGAAGACAGATATGACTGAACTCTCAGATTATGTGTCCCAGGCAGGTATGCCTTTAGCCCTAAGCAGCATTCTACCTACACCCAGGATGATGCCATAATACAGACAAAAAATCGTTGACTTCAACAATTGGCTTGGCTTCTGATGTCAGTCCAGAGGGATCCAGTATCTGTCAGCCTGGGAAGACATGGTTGACAGACCATGCTGCTTTGCCAGAGATCGTCTTCACCTGTCTCCTCTAGGCTTTTGGATACTGGCAAAGGCTCCTGCCTCCCCAGTAGTGCCTTTTTTAGGCAATGCCAAAACAACAAAATTTCTGATGTAAAAAAATCCACTCGTGACAAACTCAAGGTTATGCTGCTCAAGGCTAGGAGACTAAACAGGAAACTGCACTCCCTGGAAGCATTCCTCACCTTGGAAAATGCTGATGTCTGTGCAGTTACTGAGACATGGTTCAAGGCCTCAGACAGCTCCCTGGCCATGCAAGCATACAATGCCTTCAACACATTCAGACACCAAAATGAATGTGAAAGAACCAAAGTTGGAGGTGTATCCATCTTCATTAAAGCCAAATATACATTGAGACTGGTTAAACAGTATAACTCTATTGAGCTACTCCCTGTCCAACTAACTATAGATAAAACACCCAACCACATCACTGCCTGCTACAGGTCTCCCACCATGAACCAAGAGAGGCACACTGCTAACCTGGACATACTAAAGTCACTCACTATACGGCCAAACACTTTCATCATGGGAGATTTCAACTATCATTCTATCGACTGGGTGACATACACGATCACAAACAAGTTTGCCCTGAGGTTCCTGAACTTTATCAGTGCAAATGCCATGAAACAGCTAGTTTGCACCCCCATAAGGGTCTCAAATGTCCTAGAATTAGTACTCACCAACATGGGGGGGGTCACTAAAGTACCTCCTGTGTGTTGCCCTCCCTGCTAAGATCAGACCATAAATCTGTCTAATTCAAAATAACAATCAGATCTGACACCCCACAGGAGCAACAAAAATGAAAAGTTTTGCCAAAGCAAACTACAGCCTACTAAGCAATGGTATAAAAAGATTCAAACCCCCTGCTAACACAGCCAACAATGACTCCTATGCAGAGGAATACACAAATGCCCTGTATAACCTCCTAAACAACTGTATATACTCGGCTGTACCTGACTGAGCAAAACCAGGTCCTCTGGAAAAAACAGGCCATCCTGGTGGACCTCAAGTATAAATATGTTATATAACAAAAGGAAGAAACTGATGTCTAAGAACAACAGGGAACTTAGCAGAAGAAGGATACCCTCCACAGCTTGAACAGGCACATTGGATATCTTGTAAAGTCCTCTAAAGAGTTACAAAGCTAAATTAGCATCCTTAGTTAAGGATAACCATAAGGCATTCTTTAGCTACATTAGAAATCTAAACAGGATCGCCCAACTACGTGCCGAACTTATAGTGGATGGTACCTCTCATACTGAACCTCATTAAATTGCTAACCTGTGAGCTGACAGATTTGGCACAAACTTCACCCCCCTGCCCTTACTCACCCCCTGCATACCCCAAAGCATACCTGATACCATTCTTCTACCTAGTATCCCCAAATAGCAGATTATATCCACGCTCTCCAAGGCCAAAAACATGGCCTCTATAGGACCAGATAACATCTCAGGCTGCTTACTACATGATCTAAAACAAGACCTAGCAGGTCCACTTGGCACTCTCTTTTACCTTAGCCTGAACACTGGCTTTGTTCCAGCAGAGTGGAGAACAGCAACAGTAATCCCCTCGCACAAAAGGTGTCCATCAACCGACCCTGGGAACTATAGACCCTTAAGCCTAACCAGCCTGATCTGCAAGGTCATGGAAACTGTCACTCCTCTGGAATAAACTCCCAATTCAGGTGAAGCACAGCTCCTGTCCAATGACCTTATTCAAGCGCAACCTAGACAATTGGATGGGAGACTGTAAATTCACCCCAGGGGTGGCACCTATGTCCCTCATGGACAGGGGCAGTCGGTGCTGATCACAGAATTACTCTGTGAATAATGACCATTTAATCATGGTCAGTTAGGGAACACGGGTATAATATGATTTGGCTTGTATAGGCCCTAGGACCATTAGCCTAGTAACCCCTTATGAACATATGAACTATCGATATCAATATAAGTGAGTTTCCATTTTCTCAGTTTTTGTATTATCTTTTTAGTCTCTTCCCACATATCCTTAGCTGCCATAACAAAATAATTTTTAATCCATACTCCTAAATACTTCATTTTATCATGTACCCATACATATGGATATTGCTGAACCAATTTATGTGTGGGCGCATAATATACTACTGTTGCCTTTATTTTAGCTTCATTAATTTTGTATCCAGAAAAGATCTGAAACTGTCTCAAAATGTTCCACAACACTGTAATTTCCCTTTCTGGTTTTGTCAGGTATAAAATAATATCAGCTACAAATAGAGCCAGCCTTTCTTGACTACCATACCAATTATATCCTTGAATTTCTTCTAAATATAATGCAAACAACAAAGGGTAGAAAGGACACCCCTGCCTGGTTTCTCTGCTCAAGCAGAAATTATCAAAGAGGACACCACACACTTTAATTTTTGCCTCTGATACCTCCTCCTAATCAACCTTGTAATTTTATCACGGAATGCAAATGCTTTTATTGCCCTGCTCATAAAGTCCCAGATTACTCTGTCAAATGCTTTATCTGCATCAAGACCTACCAACAACAGTGGTGTTTTCCTACATTCTGCTTCCCTCTGGATCATCAGTGATCTGATGTTGTCAAATGTTTGCCTCCCCTCCACAAAACCACACTGATCCATATCTATCAATTTTGGTACCACTTTTGCCATTCTTTCATCCATTATAGAAATAAACACTTTATAATCACGGTTTAGTTTTGAAACGGGCCTGTATGAAGCTGGATGTGATGGAGCTTTACCCTCCTAAGGTATTACAGCTGCCACCACTTTCTTCCAGGATGTTTGTACTTCTCCTCCTCTTAAAATGCTGGTAAACAAAACCTTCCAGATCCTTATCAGTTTTTTTTCCCTCCTAGTTTCCAATGCCATCTATTCCTGGAGACTTTCCTGTAGATTGGTTATATATCACCATTTGTATCTCAACTCTTCCTATCCTATCTGTTATCAATTGAGCCTCATCTACCTCTAACTTTGGCATATTTAATTATTCCACAAACATTTCCATTTGCACCTTTTCTTGAGTTATATATTTCTCTGCTTTATACAGACTTTCGCAGAATTTCCGAAATATTTCTAATACTTCACAGGATCCCTTGTCATCTTCCTTGTTATACGCTCCGTAAGCTTGATGACAGCCCTTTCTACGTTCTGTTGCCTGAGTAGTTGTGCTAAAAGTTTTTGTGCTCTAGAGTTATTGCTCAACAGCAACCTTTCTAAACTCATGCATATTATCAAGATAATCCCTTATTTTCTGTTTAACATTCTGTAGTTGCCGCTTTTCTTATTCTGTGGGATTCACCCTATTTTGCAATACTTAAACATTTGTCAATCCTTCTAAATAAATTATGTTACTTCTTAACCATATCTCCCTTTCTTTTATTTCCACCCTATTTTTAAACTCCACATTAACTTTATCCTAATCCCTAGCTATATTTTCAGAAGATATTTATATCGTCTCTAATAACTCCTGAATAATTTCCACTACCCATTCCTTGAATTCCTCTACTTTTAACAGATAGGTGGGAAAGTGCCAATGTCTCATTTTTGTTTCATCACCCCACCCTATGTATTTATGTTAGTTATTTTTGGTGAAAGGCTGTTGGTCCAGATGACATACCTGTGGAAGCATGGAGGTGTTTAGGTGAAATGGCAGTGGAGTTTTTAACTAGATTGTTTAATGAAATCTTGGAAAGTGAGAGGAGGCCTGAGGAATGGAGAAAAAGTGTTTTGGTACCGATTTTTAAGAATAAGGGTGATGTGCAGAGCTGTAGTAACTACAGAGGGATTAAACTGATCAGTCACAGCATGAAGTTATGGGAAAGAGTAATGGACGCTAGGTTAAGAAGGGAGGTGATGATTAGTGATCAGCAGTATGGCTTCATGCCAGGAAAGAGCACTACAGATGCGATGTTTGCTCTGAGAGTGTTGATGGAGAAGTACAGACAACGTCAGAAGGAGTTGCATTGTGTCTTTGTGGATTTAGAGAAAGCATATGACAGAGTGCCTAGAGAGGAGTTGTGGTATTATATGAGGAAGTCGGGAGTGTCAGAGAAGTATGTAAGAGTGGTACAGGATATGTATGAGGGTAGTGTGACAGCGGTGAGGTCTGCGGTGGGAGTGACGGATGCATTTAAGGTGGAGGTGGGATTACATCAAGGATCAGCTCTGAGCCCTTTCTTATTTGCAATGGTGATGGACAGGTTGACAGACGAGATCAGACAGGAGTCCCTGTGGACTATGATGTTTGCAGATGACATTGTGATCTGTAGTGAGAGTAGGGAACAGGTGGAGGAGACCCTGGAGAGGTGGAGATATGCTCTAGAAAGAAGAGGAATGAAGGTCAGCAGGACTAAGACAGAATATATGTGTGTGAATGAGAGGGAGGACAGAGGAATGGTGAGGATGCAGGGAGTAGAGGTGGCGAAGGTGAATGAGTTTAAGTACTTGGGATCAACAGTTCAGAGTAATGGTGAGTGTGGAAGAGAGGTGAAGAAGAGAGTACAGGCAGGATGGAGTGGGTGGAGAAGAGTGTCAGGAGTGATTTGTGACAGGCGAGTACCAGTAAGAGTGACAGGGAAGGTCTACAAGAGGGTAGTGAGACCAGCTATGTTATACGGGTTGGAGACAGTGGCATTGACAAAAAGGAAGGAGTCAGAGTGTGACGTGGCAGAGCTGAAGATGTTAAGATTTGCACTGGGTGTGACGAGGATGGACAGGATTAGGAATAAGTACATTAGAGGGTCAGCCCAGGTTGGAAGGTTTGGAGACAAAGCCAGAGAGGCGAGATTACGTTGGTTTGGACATGTGCTGAGGAGGGATAAAGAGTATATTGGGAAAAAGAAGCTAAGGATGAAGCTGCCAGGTAACAGGAAAAGAGGAAGGCCTAAGATAAGGTTTATGGATGTGGTGAGAGAGGACATGCAGGCGGTTGGTGTGATAGAGCAAGATGCAGAGGACAGGAAGAAATGGGAACAGTTGATCTGCTGTGGCGACCCCTAACGGGAGCAGCCAAAAGAAGAAGAAGAAGAAGAAGATTTTTGGTGCATGGCCTGAAATAGTTATTTAGTGAACATTACTACCTTCAATTAAATACACATGTTCCTGTGAAAAGTATATTCCATCTAGCCTAGCCCAGTTTTTGTATCGTGGGGAATAGTATGTAAATTCACTCTGAACTCCTATTACTGAATTCACATCTTCCATGCTAAATATTTTCATAAATTTCTTCAAAAATCTACCCTCCATTGTTATATTTTCCCTTCTGGGCTGCCCAGACACATCTTCACTGTTACAAATCAAACTCCAGTCCTTGGCTATAAGGAGTATTCCTTGCTGAAAGCTGATTATTTCTCCCAGAAGTTTATTAAACTCCATTATAGCAGTTTTTGTTGCAATATAAATACATGCCAGTTTAATCATCCTTCCTTGCTAGTAGCCCCTTAGTACTACAAATCTACCATTATTATCTTTGTTTTATCCTCTTCTATCACTATTGGAGCTCCTCTTGCAATTACTATAAGTACATCTCTCTTCCTTGGCCCCAGGTGTTCCACTGAATAACATACTGAAAACCTTTGTTTATCAAATTCACATGTTCAGTTCTTTCCAAGTGTATCTCTTGTAGGACAGTTATTTGCACTCTACATTTTTAATATAGTTCACTAATCTTTCTTTTCTGTATTTATCTGTGAGATCGTTGACATTTAAATATGTTACAGAAAGCATAATTTTCTTGAAAAGTTATTATTCCCAACTTTTATGTATAACAACTTCTTTGTTAAATGTCTAGTTCCAGCTTTTGTGTTATATTCATATACTGTTTGGCATCTCCATTTGAGCCTATGTAACATATTACAATACTTTTTGATTTACTGAAAGCCCCCAAACAAAAATACAAACACACCACCAACACCCCCCAAAACATACTGACTTAATAATAACACACAAAAATATGTACACATTCAAATAAGTTTTAACCTTCTAACAGGAACAAATGTTCCAAACTGACAGCCACACACATATACTTGAGATAATCTAAAAGAAAGGTTATCAAAGCTAAGATGCGTTGTACAGTCTGTGTTTCTACTAAGTGCTGTCTGGCTTTGTCTTATCTTTATAACTCTCTCAGCTGGGAAAACACTTGAATGCTTTCAGAAAACATTTTTCCAAGTCATTTCCCTTTATCAGATTGTCTCCTAGAGACATGGCAACCAGACACAAAAGTGCCAAACATACATTTGTTTACTAGAAAAAAGCCTTGGAATTTTAAAGCTTCTTTTTTTATTTACTTGCTTTATCTTAAACCTTGTTACTAGATTAAACTAATGGCCTTAACCCAGTCATTCTCCTATGCAAGAATGAGAAAAAGCACACAATTTTTTCTTTTGTCATGCTCTTTTAAACATATTTTTCTTCTTTATCTTCTTTTTTACACTGCAGTGCCTACATTTCTTAAGACAGAAGAAGGGAGAAAGAAAAAAAAAACAGGAGCACCTATTTACATTAGTATCCCAAATTCACATTAAAAATAACTGAGAAAATTCATTTTATAGCATGCAAAGAAAACATTGAACTATTAAAATATCACAATTAAAACAAAAACAAATACTTTCACTTGCAGTTAACTCTCAGCCCCCCCCCCTGAGTATTTTTCTTAACAGTAATAGCATGAAGTGGGGCATATGCTTTAGAATCCCCCTACAAGTTTAACAAAGTCCAAAAAAGTCCAATATTTCTAGATTTCTTATTCTGTCATGCTTCACAAATATAATTACTGTTTTGTAATCCCACATTTGTTAATTTCCAAGTTACTCATTTTATTCTCCAAACATTAATGACATGAAGAACAGCATATGCTTTAGAGTCCCCACAGGATTAACAAAGTCCAAGAAAGTCCAATATTTCCAGATTTTCTTCTTCTAATCCTGTTCATCTCCATCTCCCAAATCCTGTCTCTGCTTCATTTCCAATGTACTCTTGATTCTTATAGTTGACTATTGTGTTTTTTCGTTCTCTCAAGCATTTTCTTTTGAAACACTGGAAAAGATTTCACTGCCACAGGCTCTCTGTGGTCTTTTTTACCAGAAGAACAAAAAGCAGAATCTACTTCTGTTTCACAGTTCAGTTTTTATATTGTACAAACTTCTGTATTTCTTCCATATCATGTACTTCATCAAAAAATGATTTTGTCCTTTCAGGGAAAAATATTTTGAAGATTGCTCGGTACAGCAGTTTGAATCTCAGGGTTCCTATCACATAGTCGAACTTGTACAAGTTCGAACCCCATACGGTCGAGAACATAAGTTTGAACTTGTACAATTTTGAGCGTTTAAATGGAAATCGCCATAAGGGGAGGTTTCCATTCATTTCAATGTGGTGCGATCTCGGAGTTGGTATATTTGCGTAGTGGGGGGGGGCAGCCCCCCTGCTTACAACAGTTTATTTTGTTTTTACTTCTTTTTTTTATCACTATTCGAAGTTTTGTAACTTCGAAGGAAATGGTTCGAACATTCCGTGTTCGAAGTTGTAAAACTTCGACTATGTGATATAGACCTGAATCTTATGCCTGTTTTTCGACATTCCTTGAATAATGGAATAAATTTACTCCTCTTCTGTCTGGTGTATTATGAGTAGTCATTCTCTACAAACACTCTGCAGTATCCCACTTTTAGTTCTTTGTCCTTCTGCCACAATTTTGTCAGCATCAACTCCTTCTGGTGGTAAGATTATATCTTTACTATTAAAAATCTAGGTTGCTTTCTCCTAGCCAGGTTTGGAGCATACACACAATGTGCTCTTTCAATTAACAATTCCTCTTGTGGAATACCAGTCCAGTTGCTTACTTGTGCTTCCATAAAATTAACAGTCTGTTCCTTCCAGCTTCTCTGGTGCAGCAGGAAATCTCAAGTGTTCTCTATGTACTCTGTCCTCTAATTCTGTTATTTTTGAAACATTTCTTCTTATGCATTCTCAAATTCAGTCCAGCTTTTCTTCATTTTGACCTCTTAGTTTTTCAGTCTTATCTCCTTATTTGAATATCTGTTTAAAGCCTCTTCCACTTTTTCCAGCCTTTTATAGTTTGAGTTGATACACTCCATCAGTGTTTAATTTATTTTAATCAGGTCTGTGTGCAGTTACCTTATACTTTCGTCTAGGTAACTGGAAGGCATATCTGGAGCTTACACTACTATTTGCTGAACAGCTGCAGTACTTTTCCCAGTCAGTGCTTTTGTCACCTTTTGTAGCTGATTTTCCTTCAGGTCCTCCCTATTTAATTTTTCTTGGCATCCAGGCAATGCACTTACTAGCCAGTTACTGAAATGTACCCAGAAATTTAGGTCCACTGGCTTTCTCTGCTAAGTTTCTGTCTTCACACTGGGAGAGCTGGAATTAAGCTGCTACTCAATGTGCATCCATCTTGGAAGTCCTCTCATGTACTTACTTCGATAAAGAAAGAGAATTATAATACACTTCAAAGCACCTCTGCAAATAACACAGATATCACAGTATCTCCAGTAATAAAGTACTAGGGGTTGTAATAGACGACACCATGACAGTCAACTTCCACATCCAACAAGCAATCAAAAAATACATCAGAAGCTATATACAGCCAAACAATATCTGACTGAAAGCAACCGGACAATGTGTCCACCTACATGCTGTCTACACTTCCATATGCCTCTCCTATGTTCACCAACCTGTAGTCCACCCAGATAACTAAACTGAAGCAATGCTATAATAAAATAGCCAAATTTGCTTCCAAACATCACTGTATTTCCCTCAGGCACCTGAACTGGCTTTAGCTGCCTCAACTCCTCTCAATGTCAATTTGCACATAGATTAGTCTTTCACCCTGAATAAATCCATGCCCTAAGTGGTAAACTACACCAATAGAGTCCTCCTCTCTACTGACAAACATATCTCAATTCACAGAGCTCAAACAAAGCACAAAATGCTCCTTTCTCCAACTGTATCTCAAAATTCTGGTGCTCACTTCCCACTACAATCAGACTGCTCAACAACGCACATATCTTCAAACATATTTTAAAACTGTTCCTGCTTGACTTCTGGCTATGTCCCTGCTTTTCCCCAGACTAAATTATTCCCAAACTACCTATCTTATGTACACATACATGTCAGAGACTTTCTGTTCTCTCTTATTTTTCTTTTACTTTTCTTATGACAAAATGCATATAATATCTGACCTAATGTATTATTATTTAACTGTACCCAATGCTGATTATGTTGATGCACATATTTTTGTTTATTTTATAATTATCTGTTTTATTCATCATCACTTTGCATGTAATGCTGCTAATGTTATCTGAGCATTCTATATTTTCAATAAGTACTACTGTAAACAGTTCTGGTGGAGATTTGTATGTAATATTGCTAAATGTTACCTGAGTATTCTGTATGTTACTACTATTATTTCTGCTCAAGCCTCTACTGAAAAGAGGCTTATTTGTCCAGTTGAACGTTTCTGGCATATTAATGGAAATAAAATATAATAACAAAATAAATATGTATTTATATATGGGTCTATGTTAAAAGGTCGACTTTTGAAATTTCATATGACTGAACTAATATGATTGACTATTTAAACATGTCAAATGCATCCCTATTCACTTAAAAAGCAAATTTTCATGAAATCACAGTACAATGGAGACCATGAAATATGCCCTTTTCCACACTGTAGTGTGATCTTGGAGTTGGGGGTGGCCATAGTGGTGCAGTGGTTAGCGTTGCCGCCTCACAGCAAGAGGTTCTCCGGTTCGATCCTTGGCTGGGGTGCCTTCTGTGCGGAGTCTGTAAGTCCTTCCTGTGGTCGCGTGGGTTTCCTCCGGGTTCTCCGGTTTCCTCCCACATCCCAAAGACATGCTGTAGATGGACTGGACACTCTAAATTGTCCCTAGGTACGAGTGTGTGCCTTCTGTGGAAGGCTGGGCGCCGGGCTGGCAACTCAACACTGTAAAACTCCACTGCCAATCATAAGCGGACAGGTGATCCACTGTGGCGACCCCTAACTGGGAAAAGCCAGAAGAAGTGTGATCTTGGAGTTGACATACATAATTAGCAGGGTGTGTGGGGGGTGCAGGGGGATACCCCCTGCTAAAACATTGTTTTTGAGTTTTTGCATATGTTTGACTTTTTAAATAGTTGGTCATATGAGTTTGAATATATGATGTTCTACTACTTAAAAGTTGATCATACAACATAGATTCATATAAATCAATACACACACACACACACACACATACACATATATATATATATATATATAAACACACACATAGAGAGAGAGAGAGATAATCTTCAGTGAAATTCATCTATCAGCATAAACCACTAGTGGCCACAATCAGCTGCAAGCAGTGGTCAAAGAAGGTTCTAAGGTCAAAAGGTGCCAGGCTGAGGACCTGGAAGTTGACTGAAGTGAAAGCATAAGAGTACAAGGAAATGCTCAGAGCTCTAGCACCGTCAGGAAGAAGAGGAAATATGTGGAGTTGAAGAAGAATGGCAGTGTCTCAAAACAGTGTCAGTGAGGACTATAGGACAGCTATGCACCTGAGCCAGGTATGGAAATAAAGTATATAAGGAAAGCTAGAGGTTGAATATGGAAGTCTAGGTAGGTATCAACATAAAGGAGTGGAGGAAAAAAGTGGCAGAGAGAAAAAGTTGAAGCAGGCTAAGAAGGAATACTGCTTGGCTAACAAATATGGAAGAAAGCAGTAAGTCACAAGAGTAAAGAAAAAGGCATCAGTGGCACCACACCAGTTTTTGGAAAGGGACTCAGCAAATGGCACAAAGGAATTCTACCATGTTACAAAGTAAAAATATAAAGACGAAGAAGACAGTCATCAACATCCTTCATAAGGGATACCAGCAATAACATGCTAATCTGCACTCAGGACAACTAATGCTGATAAAAGGAGCACTTTTTGCATGTTCTGATTTAGGAAAACACCATAGAATCTCTAGTATCTCAGACATAGCCTGTTATGAAAGACAAGGAAGATCTCCAACAAAAGAATGAAGGCACCACAAAGGAAAATTAAGTCCAGTAAAACAGAGTGCTCACATGAGGCCATGGCAGGTAAGATCAAGATGCTGGGTGATGGGACTTCCAAGATGGCTACACAATGATCAACAGCTCAATTTTATCTCTCCCAGTGTGAAATAAAGAAACTGAAAAGCAAGAGCCAGGGATATTGTACTGAGTAAAATTCAATTACTTGCTAATAAGTACACTGTCTGGATGCCAGCAGAGAAGCAATTTAGAAAATCAACCAGAAAAGGTAAAAACACTGGCTGGGAAGAATCCTGCAGCTGTTCAGTAAAATAAAGCAGTTCATGTTTCAGCTCTGGTACAAGAGATGACTTCCAGTAATTTAGTGGAAAAAATCATCAAATATACTCAGAGTTGATTAAAATAAAAGAAAATTGAAGGAGTACTAACTCAAATGACTGGAAAAAATAGAAAAAAGCTTTTGCTAGCTGTTTAGATGAACTGATAAAAAAACTGCAAAAATCAGAGGGTGAAATGAAAAAAAGCTGCCCGAGTAGGAGACTTCTCAAGAAAAGCTTTTCAAAAATGGTTGAGTTAGAAGGCAGAATGCAAGAAAAAAACTGAGACTTTCTGCTATACCAGAGAAACTGGAAACTGGATTTGTAGAATGAAAGGGCACAGTGGATGTATGTTCCAAACCTGGCCATAAGAAAGCAGCCAAGATCTATATTAGTAAAGATGCAATCATACCAGCAGAAAGGGTTGATCCTGACAAAATGTGGCAGAAGGGAAAAATTAAAAACTGGAGACAGCAGAGTTGTTTGTAGACAGGAACTATTCACTGTACACCAGGCAGAAGATAAGCAAATTTATCCCAGCAATCAGGAAATGTCAAGAGGGAAGGATGAGATTCGAGCTCCTGTATCTGTTTGTCTTCACAATATTTTTTCCTGGAGGATGAGACAGTTTTGCATGCAGAACAGGCTAAGAAGGAAATAAAATGTATCCAATGAAAAGTGAGCCAGCAAACAGAAGGGAACTCTGCTTCTCATTCTTCTAACCATAAAACTCACACAGAGACTTTGCCAATGAAGCCATTTCCAATGATCCAATGGAAAACGCTACAGACAGAAAAAAAACACAGGATCTGACTAAATGAATTAGGATTACCTTGGAAGTGCACCAGAGTCTGGTGTTGGGAGATGCAAATGAACAGGAACAAGACCTGCAGCAATTAAATTAGTGAACAAATAAAGCATCTATCATATTTGTGGTGTCTTTGCAAGGAAAAAGTGGCTGAAAAATACTTGACTTTTGTTCACTTTGTTAAAGTTTTGAGTGGAAAGTAAAACATATACCCTGCTTTATGGCATTAATGTTTAGAAGGGCAAAAAAAAGGGAAAAAGTACATGTAAGCAAAACAATTTTTGTTCTTATCAGTATTTGTATAACACATTTCATGGTATAAACTGCATGTTATATTCAGTAATGCAGTTTTCTGCAGCTGGGTATTTTAAATCTAGTAGGAGTCTTTTCAGTGACTGTTGCATGTGATAAAGGTATTAAAGTAAACAAATACTTTTTAAGTTGAAAGAAATATAGGCTTTACAGTATAACAAGACATGAAAATTTGGACAAAAGTAAATTTAATGTTAACATGGGGTGATCTTAGGCTGCTGGGTGGGGCTGAGGTCTAAAGTGTACTAATTATTTTACATTTCAGAATTAAGATTATTTTCTATTTTTTTACAAGGAAGATTGCCTAGATTAATACCCTTACCTTAAGCTAAGCAACTAGGTTTGAAAAATAATACAAAACAATGAAACCCATAAAAGATGACTAATTTTACTAATTGCTAGAGAGGATTGAATAATGACAGAAGAGGAAAAATTATAATAATGGTAGATTTGTAGTAGAAGGGCCTATTGGCAAGGGAGGAGGATTATGGCAGAATGTATTTATATATTCCACCAAAAACTGCTATTATGAAGCTTAAGAAAAATTTGGGAGAAATAATCTGCTTTATCAGGGAATATTACTTATAGGGGGGTAATGGAATCTGATTTGCAATAGTGAAAATACATCAGCAGGACCTAGAAGGGGGAATATAACAAAAGAAAGGAGATTTCTTAAAACTTTTAGAAAATGTTTGGCATGAAAGATGTGAATTCAGTAGGAACTTGGACAGAATTTACATATTATTCCCCAAGTTACAATAACTGGGCTAGACGAGACAGAAATTATAGTTCACAGGAAAATCTGCATTTAATAGAAAGCTTCGACACGCATCCAATAACTATTTCAGATTATGCATCGATAAAAATGGAGGGTAATGAAGTAAAATGAGACACTTGCAGTTTCTGACCTACCCATTAAAAAAGAGGAATTTAAGGAATATGTAGTGGAAATTATTTTAGACTTATCAGGGAAGATAGAAATATCTTCAGAAGTTACAGCTAGTGAGTGGAACAAAATGAAAATGGAGTTAAAAACAGGATAGAATTAAAAGAGAAAAAGATATGGTTAAGAAGTAATGTGAATTACTTAGAGGGTCTGACAAAGGTTAAAGTATTGCAGAATAAGGGAAACCTCATAGAACAAGAAGAGGTACAAATGCAGAATGCTAAACAGAAAATAAGAGTATCTGGATAATATGCATGAGTTCAGACAGACTGTTTTATAAGCAACTATTTTTGATAATAACTCCAGAGCACAAAAACTTTTAGCACCACAACCTACAGTGGATATAAAAAGTAAAAAGTATACACACCCCTGTTAAAATGCCAGGTTTTTGTGATATAAAAAAATGAGACCACAATAAATCATTTCAAAACTTTTGCCACCTTTAATGTGGCCTATAACCTGTACAATTCAACTGAAAAACAAACAAATCTGTTAGAGGAAAAAATATAAAAAAATAAAAAATGTACAATAGGTTGGTTGCATAAGTGTGCACACCCTTAAGCTAATACTTTACTGAAGTACCTTTTGATTAGTTCAGCCACAGGTAAAGAAGTGACTGACCATGATACTTACACGAACTTCATAGAAATGTATAAAAATCTGGAGAATAAACTTTATAGTTTTAAGAGGCTGCAATGGCAGAGATTTCCCCTTGAGGCATCACTAAAATACAAGATAGTACCCAGAGGACTGAGGGTACTAACTATGCCCACTTATGGTGAGACCTATCCAGACCTTCTACAGAAATGGCAATGCCTCAACTTACAGCTGAGTTATGATTACATGCATCTCTTGATTGACTATTTTAAACCTCAAGAGCAAACTTTAGCTGATGAAATTGTGAAATTACAATATGAATTAGTTAATAACTTCTCTGCTGAGGTTATAGGCAGTAAACTGGATGATTTATTTGACAATATACAAGGCTATGATAAAAGGCTGCAAAATACTAAAACTAGGAAATTACAATGCAATCTTAATGACTTCCAATGTAAGGATGTATTTTCATGGCCAAGAAAGTCAGTAACTGTGACTAGAATTAATGAGCATAATGAAAATAATTCCAATAGCTCTAATGCCGTTAATTCAGTTAATTCTGAGGATGGTATTACTTTAACAAATGTTATCGAACGCACAGCTGAAGTAGATTCTATTACATAACACGCAGCAATTTCTTCTACTGGGTGTGGCGCCAAAGAGAATGAAACTTCATCACTGACTTCAGCTAATAAGAGAACTAGTATTGCTAATAATAACAGGAGCAACAAAATTCCTTCAACCTCTGCCCCTTTTTTAGAACCGAAGGAGACGACACAAGCATCCATTCTACCCTTTGTGCTGGGCAATGCGTTACCTATAAGGGAAAGATCCAGCAGCAGAGGCAGAAAAGGCAGGGTTTGACAGCAGAAGGAGCGAGTGACCTACTCGAACATAATGATCATATGCAGCAAGAAAACCTGGTAATAAATTTATCTGGCTATCAGTTAATTGTATCATAGATGTCTTTGCTAAATAAAGGGCTACATTTTATCCCAGCACAAAGGACAGTATTGACGGATATCTTGAAAGAATTAAGACTTTTTTCACGTACACTGACTTTAAAAACAATTTTCAAAGATACTGGGACTGAGGATGCTCATGTGTTTAAGCAACCTAGTGTTTTTGTGCCTAAATCACACCCCATTATAGAGAGTTTTGTGTCTGTCTGCAAGAAAGAAATTAGAGATGTATTTTTACAAGAAAATCCAGTTATGTTTCACAATTTAGATAAAATGGGAATTGAGGCATTGATGCAATTAAAAGCATTATCTAGCATTGAAATTAGACCAGCAGATAAAGGGGGCAGCATAGTGGTGATGGACAAATCCTTTTATATACAACAAATTATGTCATTATTGAATGATGAAGACACGTATTTGTCGATTACTAGTAGAGAGGTTAAAGGCATTATTGATAGAGTGTCAGTATTTATTTTTGACCTGCTTGTGACAAGACAAATCACCGAAGAACTGTTTGATTATTTTCAGATAGAAAATCCACTGATACCAATGGTTTATGGACTACCAAAGGTTCATAAGAGCATGATTTTTCCACCTATGAGACCTATAGTCTCAAGCAAAGGGTGGGTTACGGAGGCCCTATCGATTTATGTTGAGAAGTGCTTACATCCAGTTTTAGAGGTATGTGATACAATACTCAGGGACACCAAGGCCTTTCTGAGTTTGTTGCATAATAAGATCTCAGATTTGAACAGGGATTATATGTTTGTCACTACGGACATTACATTTCTGTTCACGGTGATACCCAACAGTTGGGGTATAGAAAGTATTTGTGATCTACTGAATGATAAACGAGTATATAGCACTGCCAAGATTAACTTGATTTGTGACTTACTTGATATTTTACTGGAAAAAATGTTTTTGTCTTCAATGGGAATTCCTATTTACAAAATGTTGGCATGGCTATGGGCATAGCATGTGCAAATAGCTATGCCAACTTGGTACTGGTTGCATGGGAAATGTTCTTCTTGTTGCAGGGAAATGGTCATATAGATAACATCTTATGGTACACACGGTTTGTTGATGATGTTTTTTTGTTGTGGGGTGGCACGATAGATGAATTGAAAGAATTGATCGATTACATGCATAGTACTACTGATTTTCTGAAATTTACTTATCAATACTCTTATGAATCTATAGACTTTTTGCATGTTAATTTATGCAAATCACATGACAGATTGTTACTAGTGTTTATAGGAAACCCAGCCGTAGGAATAGTATTCTACACAAGACTAGCATGCATGATACACCCCACTTCTCTTTCATTAATAAAAATCTTTGAAAAGACTAATTTGTTACAAATCAAGTACTAATAAACATACAACACTATCTCAAAGAACAGTAACTTTTCCCTGCAGAAATTGTATGGCATGTAGCTATCTGTACAGCAGATCTGTTTTCTCACATCCCACCCAAAATTTCAATATAGAGATTAATTTTTATGCTGATTGTAAAACAGAACACCTAGTTTATTTCAGCTTCTGCACCAAATGTTTTGTCTTTTACATCGGCAAAACCAACAGGTGCTTGAAGGAACGTGTACTGGAGCATATAAGAGACATAGCCAACAAGAAAGACACTAACACCTTAGCCAAACATGTACTAGCTGAAAATATACAACATGTATTTAATTTTATGGTGATAGACATTATTGAACAAAATATTAGAGGAGGTGATGTAAGGAATAGAGTGGAAGAGATGGAACAGAAATGGATTTTACAACTCCAAGTAGACAGATTTCCAGGGTTAAATAGTGCAGTTTCGTTAAAACCTTTTTAATAGCCAGACCTTTAAAGCATTGATTTTTTTATTATATTATTCCTTAAATTAATGTTTTGTATATGTTTTATGTACCATTTTTCTTTAAACAGGTTTTAAATACTTCACTAATTAATGACATCATACAGCTACTGCATTTGATTGGATGAAAATAGTTTAAATACTGAGGTATTGTTTGTGTGAATAGAGTCTGATGAAGCGATTAGTTATAAATCGCAAAAGCACTTACTTTTATGCTGTGCATTAAACATACATTTTATCTGAATTTATCCAGCCATGGTCAGTTCGTTTATATATATATTTTTTATTTGTACTCTGAGGTGTAAACCGAGCATTTATCCAGTTTGTTGATCCTTTTATTCTTGATTCCTATAGTTGTTGTGCAATATTTACATGCTCTACTAATATCTATTTTTTAACTTCTGCTTCTGTTCTAGATTCAATTAAAAACTCAACCAGTGCAGGTCTTTCATTTAGTATTCCCATATCCCTTTCTCTTTGTCTACATTCTGGTATCAATCCCTGAGAAGGAAGACAATCACTAGCCTGCAATCCAAATGTATTACTGGCCTCTTCCCATTCTATTAACTTTAATTATCTAATTATTTGTTCCCAATACCTTAGTTCCTCTGCCAGCTTCCTCCAGTACATTCCAGCCCTCTCTTGTCTACTCTATGTACCCCTAATTGCAGTCATCACTATTAACAGAATCTCCATTCTCGTGTTGGCTTACTTCTAAGTATATTTTTCTGCTACTTTATAAATATGGGAACCAACAAAGTAGAGGCACAAAACTGCACAAACACTCACTTGAAAAACACCAAGCAGAATCCTGAAATAGGAGCCTCCAAATATCAAACGGAGTTACACAGATAAAAAATGCTTTAATAACTCACCAGAATAAAAACTGTAGGTCATACAGAAATAAAAAATGCTAAGTGCTTTTGTCCTAAACAAATATAACTTTGGACTTCATCAGAACAAAATTCAAAATGGAGGGAGGATTTAAATAGGAGCAGACTACAAAATAGAAGCTAAATTTAAAGTTATAAAGACTCGAATTCAAGCTTAGACAGAAGGTATAGCTGCTGTCACAAAAGAACATGTAAAGCTATTCCCTTGAGCTCTAAGTAAAAAGTTTTTGTAGTACATTTAAATAAAAAAGACATAACATTCAAGTTGAAAAGTATATTACTAAATATGAATTCAAATAAACCTAACACTTGATTATATAAAAGTGTATTAACCATGTTTTAATACTTTCTCGAATAAAAAATGTACGTAAAAATATTGTCAATTTTGTGCCCAGATAAAATAGAATAAAATACTGCTCCACACAATTGTACTCAGAGTTTGGCTGCTCTAAATTTTAAAACTGGGTGTATTGAAATGTATTCATTGACACCAGGGACACAACTTGCATCCAGTCTAACTTGCCAATAAAACTTGCGGAACTCAAAGAGTTTCCCAGACACCGCTTCTTGGGTTTAGAATGACTCTATCAAGAATTTGTTGAACTGTGGACACACTAGAGAATGTTTAAAAAGAACGTTTTTCTAGTTTTTAGTGTAAATGTACAAAAGTACATAAATCCTTTTAAGTACATGTTCAGTCTTTTCAACATAGAAGGCAGGGCAAGAGGTGCACCTGGCAAGATAAACTACTCTACTGGTGTTACAGTTGCCACGCCTTAACTGGACCTTTTCCTTCAGAGTGTTATCCAAAATCATACAATCTCCTTCTAGAATATAAGAACAGGGGTATCTTCCACATTTATAAATATACTATTCTGTATGACTGCTGCAATTCTTCTTAAGGATCTGCATCCAAAACCCCACTCTTTCCTTATTTATTGAATTATCCTGTGCTTCATCATCATCCCCTTCCACTTTGAATTGTAGCTTTCTGCTTGTGTTATGTACAAGAGCCTTAAATTTGTAGCTCTGAAATATCCCTTCAAATCAGTTAATCCTAAACCTCCTTGTTCTGCTGGGAGGATCACTTATCCCACTTGATTCTTGCCCTTGTCCACTCGCAAATAAAATCCTTTAACTCTTTATTAATTACTGTCCAGAACTTCTCCTCTGGTTGATAAAAATAGGCCTGAGCTGTGTATAAAACAAAAGGGACACTAAAACATGTTTACTGCTTGTATCTTGTTATCCATGTCCATAGAAAAAGCTTCTAGTTTCTAGGTTTTTGCACTGTGTTTTGTTTAGTCTCTTCCCACATATTCTTAGCTGCCATAACCAAATCTTTTTTTTAATCCATACTCTAAAATACTTCATTTTTTTCATGCCCCCATAAATATGGGTATTACTGGACCAAGTCATGTGTGTATCCTGAAAAAAATGGAACGGTCTCAAAATATTCTACAATGCTGAGATGTCGTTTTCTGTTTTGATCAGGTACAAAATAGTATCATCTGGAAATAATGCCAGTGAAACTTGATCTGATGTGTCTTAACCTCCTTTTAAAACACTGTGAAACAAAACCCTCCAGATTTTTATCACTTTCTTCTCTCTTAATTTCAAAACGTCCACAGAAATACCATCTATTCCTGGAGACTTTCCTGTAGATTTGTTATACATTATCATTTTTATCTCATCTCCTCCTATCTTAACTGTTATTTGTTGAGTCTCATCTACCTCTAACCTTGGCATATTTAAGTCTTCCATAAATATTTCCCTTTGTTCTTTTTCTTGATTTCCCCACTTCCTTGCTTTATAAATATTTTCATAAAATTTCCAAAATATCTGTAATACCTCTACAAAGTCTCTGGTTATTTTTTTGTTATAGGCTCCATAAGTTTGGCAGCAGCCATTTCTACTTTATGTTGCCTTAGTTGTTGTGTCAAAAGTTTTTATGCTCTGGAGATATTAGCAAAAACAGTTGGTTAACCCTTATTTTCTCTTTAGCACTCTACAATTGCACCTCCTCTTGTTCTCTAAGATTCCACTTATTCTGTAATCCTTTAATCTTTGTCATCCCCTCTAAATAATTATGACTTCTTAAACAGATATCTTTTTCTTTCATTTCTATCCAATTTTCAAGCTCCACTTTCATTTTATCCCACTCACTAGCTATAACTTTTGGAGTACTTTCTATATTCCCTAATAGCTCCCAGATAATTTCCACTACTCATTTCTTAAATTTCTCTCTTTTTAACAGGTAGATGGGAAATGCTACCTGTTATCAGCTTTACTTCATTACCCTGCAATTTTATCTTAGCAATTATTGGTACATGATCTGAAATAGTTATTGGATATGCATGAAAGTTTTCAATTATATGGACATGTCCCTGTGAAATATAACTTCTATCAAGTCTAGCCCAGCTATTGTACCTTGGGAAATAATAGGTAAATTCTCTCCGAGTTCCTGCTACTGAATTCACATCTTAAGTGTCGTGGAACATTGTGAGACAATTTCAAGTCTTTTCAGGATATAGAATGAATGAAGATAAAGGCTGTAGCCATAAATTATGTGCCCACACACAAATTGCTTCACTTTATGAATATAATAGTCTGTATGGTTGTTTTTTCCTTAAGGATCTACATCAAAAATCCCACTCTCTTGTTATTTCATAAACTTCTCCTGCTTCATTATAATCCCTTTCCATTTTGAATGAAGCAATTCTATTGGAATTATATGCCTACTTATTGCCGTGGTTTGGTTCATTTTGTTTTTTGCTATGTTTTAACAGTGCTGTGTGTTGCAGCCCTGAGTGGAAAACCGACCCTGTTTCTGGTTGTTGTTGCTGTTTGGTTTTAACCAAAAATTATAAAAGAGATAAAAGAACTGGAAGAGGGATCTTTAAAAAAGGGAAGAACCCAATTACATAGAAATAAATGGAAATTGTGAGAACAATGCATGCAGAATAATGTTCCAGAGGAGGAGTGAAGTTTAAGGGAAGGCAAGAATTCAGCAATTTATGCAATGTTGGACTGATGATCGTTGCAAAGAAAGAAAATACATGGGATGTATAATGTATGCAAATGGCAAAACATAGTTATGGCTTGTTTTCGTTTCTGTTAATCTATGTCTGCTTATGTCTTAAGTGATAATTTAATAAAAGTGTTTAAAAACAGATGTTGAGTGTGTTAAGGGAGAAATGGCATCAGAAGACTCTCATAATATGGAGAGGAAGGCATATCCCAAAATGACTGCAAAATAAGTATTCCAGTGCTAGTGTAGAAGAAGAAATGTGATATTCACAACTGTTGACAGTACAGAGATATCAAACTTCCATCACACTTTATGAAAGTGCTGGTGAGTGTGACTGATAATTGAATATGTTTATTTGTACAAAGTAAGATGGGAGATAAGCAGTCTGCTTTGAAAACAGGATGCAGTAAAACTGGCCTGATGTTTGCAATGAGACAGACTTGAAGAAAGCATTTGACAATGTCGCAAGAAAGCTAATTTAGGCAGTGCTGTGATTATTCAAATTCCTGGCAACACTAGTAGAATTAATCCAGCTATGTACAAGGACCTAATGACACAAATAAAAACAGTGTTCAGACTCACAGAGAGGTTCTCAGTGGGAATGAGTGTACATCAAGGCTCGGCTCTGAGCCCCCTGCTCTTCATATTTGTGATAAGACTAGCCTAGCAAACAGGTTAAAGGGGAGAGATCAAAACAGAAACTATATGCAGATGATGTGGCATTACAAGACTGTGTTATAGCACTTCAGCAAGAAATGGAATACAATGCAAAACTGAACAAACAAGGGATGAAACTGAGCACAGAAAATACAGCTGTCATACCAGAAAATGGGGGAAATCAGAAGAAGCTGAAAACCGAGACAGAAGGGAAGCAGTGGACTAGGTTAACAGCTTTAAATATCTGGGAGGGGTGGTGGAGGAGAAAGGAAGTTTGATTGAAATGGTCAAAGCTAGAATCAGTGGGGCTGCAGCCAACTAGCACAGTGTGCTAGAAACAGTGTGTGGCAGAAGAATGTTAAAGAAGCTGAAATGTAAGGTGTACAAAACTGAGGTGTGACTAGTACTATTATATGGTACAGACACCTGACAGTGAAGGCAGAGCAATTGAGGAAGCTAGAGATGATGGAGACGAACTGCCTGAGATGGGTGGAAAAATGCACACTGTGGGACAAAGATATGAGAAGATCAGAGCAGAAGCCTATAGCTCCAATCAAACAGAAGGTCAGACAAAACAGATTATGGTGGTTTATGCATATGTGCAGGAAAGCAGAAGACAATCTGGTGAAGATGATTTGGGACAGACAGGAAGTACGAAAAAGGAAACAAAGGCTTCCAGCAAAGAGGTGGATAAACTACATGACAGAAGACTTGTGACAGTCAGGCATGACTGTCAAAGAAGACAGAATATAGCAGAGTGGCACCAAATCCAAAGAGACGGCAATGGTTGATGTAACATAACAACCCCCTCATACAAAATAGTGAAAAAAAGGGTACTGATGATGATGATGATGTACAGATTAGAGTAATGCATTTAACTGAAATGCGTTTGCTTGGATGTCTTTACTATCCTTTCAGTTGAATTCTGTATTTGTCAGGTTTTGCTACAGTTGACTATTACCATGTTGACCACAGGTATTTACTGAAGTTTGCCCATGTGACCATGGAGTTAGAACCTGTAAACGACAGCCTTTGTTACTCAAAGCCCCACGACACAAATGCTTGTTTTATAGGTTCTGATGTCATGTGAGGTGCTACCATTGTATGTGTTATTTGCTGAGTAACACACAGATGTTGACTTGTCAGTCTGTCTTTGAATATGTGAAAATGTGATAAAAGTTGTAGGCATGGAGCAAAATATAACAGCATTTGCTTTACTGTCTGTAAATGATTCAGGCTACAAAGCACAGATTTTTGCTTTAATCACTGTAAGTATTTGACGAATTGTGCATTAATGTCATTTTTTTTATGTTAGGGTGCGAACTTTAAACCTGCAACTCTGCCATCAGTTTGTGTTTAATGGACTGAGGATACATTCTCTTAATCTCCACTTCTGTCCCACATTATAAGATAAAATTAATCTTAATAACAATAGTTATAATAAGCCTATTGATCTTAATAACATATGTCAAATAAATAATGCTACCATGGGCTATTTCCAGTACCAACCAGACTAATAATGGTTTCAGATATACCAATGCAAAGCAAAGCTGCAATTCCCATCTCATCATATGATTTCATATACCTCACTCTCAGCACAGTGTCTTTCAGTGCTACCTTACCAACCCAACCTTAACTGCAACTTGACAACAACACACACATCCACCAACAAATTTCTCAGAAGGTATATATATATATATATATATATATGGATTCACTTCAGAAGCTCGAAATACTGAAATCTCGAATTTCAGTATCTCGAGCCCAAGAAGTGGAATCCACAAAACAACGAAAACTAAAAACCGCGAAATTCAAAACCTCGAATACCGGAAGTTTTGAATTTCGTGGTTTTACTACACGCACACACATACACACACACCATCCACCACAGAAACACACACAATCACTCTACTACATGAAAGCAGGGGGGCAAGCCACCCTGCGCCCCCCACACCCCCCCTACTTAAATATTCTCACTCCGAGGTCACACTACATACAAACACACACAAAACACTACCACACAAGCTACTTTCTCTTCGTACACACACATCACAGCAACAAAACACACTAACACACACCACAGCCCCTACCCAAACCCTTAACATACACACTTAACTGAATACATAAACATAGCAGTACTTTAGAAGCTCAAAATTCAAAACCTCTAGTATTTGAGGTTTTGAATTTCGCGCTTCTAAACCAGCAATCATCCAAAAATAGACTGCAGCCCCTGGTTTAACTCCAGGAACCTTGTTATTGCTGCTTGTGCAGTGTAGGTGCCAGCTTTTGTAACTACTGTTATGCCTTGTTAAAATCTGTTACGGTCAGCTAGAGTGCATACCCCAAGGGCAATAGTTGCAAACCTTCTTCCTCTTAGCCCACCCCCACCCCTTTCATTCCGTTTCACTGTTGATAATTTGTTATATGT
This sequence comes from Protopterus annectens, assembly GCF_019279795.1. Lineage (NCBI taxonomy): Eukaryota > Metazoa > Chordata > Ceratodontiformes > Protopteridae > Protopterus > Protopterus annectens. Next base: position 1,553,392,828 of record NC_056741.1, read on the forward strand.
GAAGGTATTTATCCCCTCTCAATAGTCATAGCCTTCAGTCCCTCCTCCTCAATACCTGTTCTTCACTAAACACCAAACAGAGGTGCAAAGTCTCCAGCTGCTTTTATCTTTAGCTACATTGTGTGCAGCAAACAATGAGCAAAGGGGAATACAAAACTAAAAGAGAATAAAATCTTCCATTGCAGACTAGTAATATATATGTGTGTATGTGTGTGTGTATATATATATATATATGTATGTATATATATATATGTGTCTGTGTGTGTGTGTGTGTGTGTGTGTGTGTATATATATATATATATATATATATATATATGTGTGTGTGTGTATATATATATATATATATATATATATATATATATATATATATACACACACACACACACACACACACACACATATATATATATATATATATATAGATAGATAGATAGATAGATATAAACTAGGGTGGTGGTGCCGCGGTAGCGTTGTTGCCTCACAGTAAGACGCTGTCCGGTTCGATTCTCAGCTAGAGCGTCTTTTGCGTGGTGACATGCGTGAATGGGCGTACCTTCGTTAAAGGTTGTGCATCACAGCTGGCAACTCGGCATGTGAAAATCTACTGCCAATCATTAGAGGACCAGAGTTCTGCTGTGGCGACCCCTAACCGGGAAAAGCCGAAAGACACAGCAACAACATGTATATATATATATATATATATATATATATATATATATATATATATATATATAAAACATGGTTATGGAGAATGTATACGTGTGTTTAAATGTACAATCAGACTATATAATGTAGTAAGGAGTGTAGGAATATTTTTACAGCAATTAGATAGATAACAATGGTGTAATTAACAGCCAATGTGATATATAAGGAGGTAGCATGAAAGCAGCAGACAAGAAGTTCATTTCTCACCTAAAAAATTGTCTAAAGGAAGACTCCTATGGAATAACTTGTTTATAGTGTTTTGTTTATCTCCTGATGTGTAAAATCAGAAAGCTTGTCCTGTGAGAAGCCTGCAGCCTTGTTTTTTATGTTTACAAACACCCTGCCTTTTGGCAGGGCTGTGTGGAATGGGAAATTTGAATGGATGTAACTAAAGTACTGTCATACTTCTCAACCTTTTAGCAAGATTTTTGACAAAGTCAAAAGTAATGGGGGAACAAAGACCCACATCAGGAACAAATTTTAAATATTGCTCTAATAAACAGAAAGTTGACAGAATAACTGTCTGTCTCATATCACCTACTGAGAGGTGATCTCTGCTTGACTTACAAAGCCATGTCTGACCCAGCTATGTTAGAAATGCTACATCTAAAGAAATCCCTCCGCACCACACGCTCCAGAGACCTTAACCTCATTACCACAATCAACAGAACATGTTGGAGGGACAGGTTTCTCACCCAGAGGCTCCCCATACTCTGGAATAGACTTCCCATACATGTCAAGCAGAGCACCTCGCTGTCCCTCTTCAAGAGAAATCTTGATGAGTTGATGAGTAATAGAAAGTTCACTCTGGGAATCACTCCAGTGGCTCTGCTTGATAGAAGCACGGGGAACTAACATCGAGCAGCACAATGGCAGGGCACGTCTATGGGTTAGGCTTGTAAAGGCTCCAGGGCCATTAGCCTAGTACATACCTATGAACCTATGAACAGATTTTGTATTAACACATACGTTCTGAATGAAATGAATCTTGAATCTTAAATGTTTGTTAATTCTCAATGATATGCCAGCAAACCACACAGTTTATGAGGAACAGACCAAAAATATGAGCCATCAATCTGAAATTCTGTGGAATTCCGAACAGTTGAGAGATATGAATACTTAGCAATATTGTTTGACTGTGAAAAGCCAAGTGAGCTATGGTTTTGACTTGCCTTAATATGTATGGATTAACTTGTATGTTTATATTGTTCTGCCTTCAGTTTTTCTTAGGACTTACATAGGTGGGGAATGCATTCAGCTTACCAGAGACTTGTCATTTTATAGCTCCTCGGAGTACGTCTGTTGCTAAGTATAAATCTTATTTTGGGCTACAAATTTCTATTCACTGTGACTGTATTGTTCCTGCAGTGGCTAACTAGTGACTGCAACCATGGGAAAATTACTGGGCAAAATTGTGGAATCACATGAGGACAGACCAAAAGCTGGTGCAACTGCAGCAAAAAAATAGTTACACTGGCAATGTAACTGCCAACTCCAAGGCTGCGCTATGAAGAAACTAACTATGTAGGGTAAGATGGGACCCTACTGACTGACATTCAAATACTGTATCAGCACACAGTACTGGAACTGAGCAGATTGGTCAAAAACTGTCAGCCCACGTAACAGGAGAAGCAATGGAAACATACATGGAATAAATAGAGTACACTAACAATAATAAACTTAAGAAAGAACTTTTAGTTAGGGGAGGTATAACCCCTGTGGTACACATATTACATTTAATAAATTGACTTTTAATTTACATAAATAGATGCAGATATGTATGACAAAGCATATTGTAAAGCACTGGCTTGAACCTGATATCAATAGCAAATAAATCATTTCAGGAATCTTAGAATCTTAGCAGCAGACATGTTTAAAAGAGTTTTTGCCCAGTAAAAAATAAGAAAATGGATAATGCAAAGATGATCCTAGTAGATAGTCTAAAGCATGAAAGGCATTATAGCCCTGCACAGCCAGTGTTCTCTTCTATTTTAAACCATGTCTTAGTCACTATACAAATGTATTTATTTATTTATTTTTATTTTACATTTGTTTACAGGCTAATTCCAACTGGACAAATGTCCTTTTCCAGCTGAGGCCCAGGTAGAAAAGCTGCACATTTATAAATAACAGTACGATAAATATACAACCTACAGATACAAATGTTGATTCAATCTCAGATACATGCACAAAATGAAAAATACATGTTATACATTTCACTAATACAATCATATAGTCCAGGTAGGAATACAAAGAATAGCAGCATTGTGACTGAAGGTAAAAAAAAAGCAAGTTAAGTACACCTATGTTTAGTAGGATGTACTATTCAAATACAAAAATAACAGGTTGTGTTCTTTTTGCTGCCTTAAGATGATGTTAATGTCCTCTAGTGTGAGAAGGACTTGTAGGGTGTGGAGTTTCTTGTCCAGGCTCATAGCACTGATCAGTAAGACCTTCATATTTTTTGCTTGTTTGTTATGTTGGTAGGTTTATCAGGTTGGCACTGCCAAAAAAGGCACCATGGGAGTGGACAATGCCTTGGCAATATCAAAACCCTAGAGGGGACAGATACAGGCCATCCCCTGTAAATGACATCTCCGGTATTTACTGTCTGCCTGAGGAAAAATTCTCTAAAGTCTGCTTGGGGTAAAAAATACCTATGCAATAATTTCCAAGCAAAACTTTTAATCTTTCTGGACTTTGTTGCATACAGGGAAGAAATACAAGTATCATCCCATTGTTCCTGTGTAAACTGCCCTTCCATTTTTTCCAGAGCCAGATCATGGGTAATGGGCTGCCACCCCCCCTCCCCCAGCAATACTAATACCCCATTACTTGACTCTCTCTCTCACTCTCTTCAACTGGCACAGAACAAACACTGTTAAAAACTGTCAGTGCACCACATCATTTATTTTTTTACTTCCTCAATGATCAACTAGATTTGGATTTAAAACTATTTCAAATTTTACAGCAAAAACACAGACATTTGCTAAACAAAACGGTTCATACTTAAAACTGACTTAGCATGAGCAAAAGTAAGCAACTCTCCCCTTGAAAGTCATGTTTATTAGAAGTGCATCTGGCAATTCATTAAAATACAAAACATGCTGAAACTAAGAGTCAGACAGCATACAGTGAAGCTCTAATTATTGTTTATGTAAAGGGTGCAGGAATTCAAAAGACAAATGTACAACACATATGCTAACAGCTTGGGATAGCGCACTTGATACAAGTACCCCTTTTCAGTGACAGCCCAGTGAAGTGACATGGTCCTAGTCACAGACAAGACAAATGAAAACTAATGGAATCAAGCTCTGCAGTACAAAAGCAACTTATTAGCCTTACTCGTTTGCACTAAGTACCTCATTGTTGTAGCCCAATACAAAACATTTCACATCTGTGTGCCTGCAACAAAACAAGCTTAATTACAAATGCATTCACGGTTAAAATATTTACACTAAACTTGTAGACTTCATGGTATCCAGTTTAGTCACAGCCAAATAATAAGCATACTATCAAAACAAGGAAAACATGGATTGTACCTAAAGAATGTGGCTTTTATGATGATGTTCTTGTTTAATATAGTCAATCCCTTCCTTTACACCAAAAAATACAGAAACGGGTACAGTTGTGCCACCAAAGCAATACAAATAATCTCTCACAGTTCTTGGCACAACAAAATACGAGCAACAAGCAGCCAAGGACGACAAATGAGGCAAAACTTGTCTTATGAATGCTCCATATTAATAAAAGACAAGTTTCACCTCATTTGTCATCCTCGGCTACTTGTTGCCCTTCCTTTACACCTTAACTACTGTGAGTCACAGAAACCAAGTATATATACATGCATATAACCATAACTTAAAGCCACTTTCAGGACAATATACCTTATATATCTGCTTCAGAACAAGTGAATTAATGTATTCATAAATAATGAGCCAGAAATGTACCTCAGCTCACTGACATCAAAACCAAACAGTGGAACCCATTGCAACCTCCCTCCGCCCTCTCAACCTCTTAGCTCAAATAAGAGACAAAGACCCAAAAATCCGTAATAAATTTTAAATATTTGTCTTATATACTTAAAAAGTTATTAGAATAAGATGCTTTGCATTATCAAGCATTTTTGAAAGACAGGAAGTCTGAAACTCATGTCTACCACCATTTAATGACTGAAATCCATAATACTTTGTCAGAAAGCCATGCATTTCTACAAGGAATGGGTCAAAATACCTTTCAACTTTTTCACTCAAGAATTCTGGACAAAATTAAATTTTAAATTCCATTTTATTTTATCTATTTGTTAACCAGGTAAACTCACTGTTCGAAGTGTCCCTGTTCAGAGATGACCCAAATACACTGTTTAAGTGGCTTACTAAAAGACACACAGTCAGCAAATGGAGATGGAAGGATTCAGACCCTGTACTTTTGACTACATGAAGAAGTTTGCTAATACCTCAGAGCCTGAAGTGACAGACAATTCTAATTAATGCATTTTCTTTACAACAATTATGAAACTCTAATGGCTAGCATTATTGACTGTCATCCTCTGTGATCCATCAGAAAATAAAGATGTTAAGGAAGGTCTGGTGGTTAGCATACTGGATTAAGGCTCTAAGCTCTTTCTAAGCTGCTTCATGAAGTCAAGGGTACAGGAGTTGATTCTTTCTAGTTCCATGTGCCTACCGTATATGATTCTCAGCAAGTCACTTTAACCCAGCAGTGAAAAACTATGACACTCAATGAATGATATTAATCCCAAATGATTTACCTTAGCCGAATTTTGCATCTGTAAATCCATCCCAGTCATCCAGTTTTCTGTAATATACAGGATTTACAGTAAATGCAGAATGTGTAATTCCCCCTTGGAGGGAGACTGGAGCATGTACACACACACACACACACACACACACACACACACACACACACACACACACACACACACACACACGCACGGACACAGACCCAGACACAGACACACAAACACTCATCTTCTAATTCATTACTCTGGCCCCTGTCATATATGTCCACTCTCTTCTTCCTTCCTCACCTTTACTATTTGCTGTCTTATATGTCCACTCTCTTCTTCCTTCCTTACCTTTACTATTTGCTGTTGTTATCATCAGATTCTTGTAATTCCTAACTAATTATCTTCCTAGACTTTTATCGAGTTTTTTTTTTCTTTTTTCTTTTCTTTTTTTTTAAGCCAAGCCAGGCCTCCCAGCCAGCATTAGATTGCCATATGCTGGATGTAGCTCCGATTCTCTCTCCTCCCAATGTTTCCCAAACTCCTCTGATCGATTCTTATAGTTATCATGCAATATTTGACATGGTTTTACTAATTACCACTTTATTTAACAGCAGTTTCTGCTCTAAAGTCAACTAAAAGCTCTACCAGAACAAATATTTCACTTAACACTCCCATGCTCCTTTCTCTTTGCTTATAATCAGTTATCTGTCTCCGATAGGGATGGCAGTCTCTAACCTGTGGTCCAAATGTCTGCTTGGTCCCATCCCACTCTGTTACCTTTCCTTTTCTAGTTATTTTCTCCCAGTACCTTGGTTCCTTTGTTAATTTTATTCAGTAAATTTCAGCTCCCTCTTGCCTATTTTCTATACCCCTCCTTGTAGTCATCTCTATTGGTAAAATTCCCTTTCTCTATTCAGTACTGGCCTAGTCATCATGCCAATGCACTTCAGAAAAAGACACAGAGCTACACCTGGATACACCCATTCAGTGTAAAAATGTTGGAAGAGCAAGGCAGCGACACTCAGAGAGAGACAGAGAAAGACATATATATATATATATATATATATATATATATATATATATACACAGATGAGAGAGAGAGTCAGAATAAAAATCAGGAGAAGGAAGATGACACAGAAAAATTATCCCATCTGTAATTAGAAGCACACAGCTAGGATAAAGAAGCAGAAGTACATAACTATAAGAGATACCAGCATAGCAGCTGAAGGTGAACTGACAGGAAAACTCTAAAGTAAAAATCAGCTTAAAGGAGTACAACAGGTTTCTCTAATGTATTCCTCAACTTCACGGCTCTTTTCCTCCCTATTTACATTGTAATCTGTAAAGCAACAACAATAAAACATTTACAATTTTTATAATTCCCCTTACTTCTGTAACAGAAGCCTACCTTCTCATATTGTGATGGTTTCACTTACAAAATGATTCTCTCATGTTTGAATAAAGCTTGCTGGAGACGCCCAATTACTGACATCATCGAGGCCAGGCAGTGCAGGTACTTTTTTTTTTTTTTTTAATCAGTTCCCTCCCCCAAAGTGACATCACCACAGCTGTCGTCTCATTCTAACTAAAATAATAAGACCCACCCATTCTGTGATGTCATGGCTCCCTTGTCCTTCCCCCAGCCTGAGTGCTGTTCATTTTATTCAGTAGTAGTGTGGTAACACCAATGTTTGGAAACACAGAAATTTGGTATGCATACTTGTACATTCTGCACGGCAAATGATGCTTAGGTGGTGTATCGCTTGCATGCCTCTCTGTTGTATTTGCACCAGAAACTGCTAGTATGCAGTGCGGGAATAGAAAGATTAAAACATTACCCTGGTATCAGAGGTGGCAGTGCAACATATTCATAGTGGCTTAACATGAGAGTAGCTCTAAGCAAGGACCATGTGAAACCTGAACAAGCACCTAGAATTATTCAATGCAGCTTCCACACCTTAAGTCTGAAAATGAATTCACATACTCACATGAACAGGAGTAGCTGCATATTGATGGCTAAAAGTGTATGGGCATGTCGGGTGGTTACTACACTGCAAAACTGGTATGTAATGGTGGAGATATTTGGAAGGCATGAGCAAACACACCAGTATATTAAAGCCATAGCACCAATTTAACTGGAGGCTGGCAAATAGATTTAGTAAGGGATTTTGTCCATGCACAAATATTTCAACAGTGGTTCTTTGCAGAGGCATCCATTATCTGATTCAAGGTAAGTTAACCTTGATATCCTTTATTTAAAAAAAATCAATAAAACATTTACTTTGTTATAAGTGACTTCTGGACACAAGAAAAAGGAAAGGGAAAATATAGCAATGTAGTTTGTATGTATGAGAAGTAAACGAAAGCGCTAACAAAACATTGTGATTGGGTGTTCATTTTCCATTTTTGTGTTTATTTTGGTTTGTATCTACACAGACAAACCCAGGGACACTGCAAAAAGTTTTTTTTTTGCAAACCAACCAGTGGAGTAAAAACATATGAAGGCAAACACTGCATACCAACACACTTTGCACATGTAAATCTCAATTTTTAATAAGGTGGAAGCATGAAGTGATACCTTAACACTTAAATTAATTAAGATCTAAACTGGTTAATAGTATAAATGATTTATTCTTTAGCTCTTTGGTGCAAGACCTTACTGGATGTGATTGCAGTCAAGTAAGGCCATGGCTATAGTGCAGCAAAAAAATGTCCCCTCTAACAAAGGAAATGCTAGAGCAAAGATTAAATTACATGAGTCAAGCACCCTGCTGAGATCTGCCAATCAATGGAATTACCAGGTCAAATTACCCTCAGGACTTTCACAGCTAGGGAAGCTAAGTGCTATGGGGGAGGGGAGAAGTAAATGGACTGGAATTAATTGTCTCACAAATTAGTGCCATTTAAACTAAATTAAAAAAAAGGCAGCAGTAAACAGCACTTTGAGCATGTTCAGTGGCATCTGCACTGTTTCTGTTTTAAGTAGTCATCCAGCAGCAGGGAATGTTACTTACACTGTTCTATTTTACTCAGTACTTTGTACGCAGGCAACATCTATGAAATGACAGGAACTTTAGACAAATGGAGGCCTGCATGATGTAACATTTTTGAGCCAAGCAATGATTTCTGGGATACTGGATGGCAACCTGAATTATCCAAACCACCAGGTGGTCAGAGTCTGGAATTACTTATAAAAATACTTATAATCCTGTAAATAATCCCAGAGTGCTGTTAAAGTGTAGGAAACATCATGCCATGATGTTTTAAACATGTTTTTTGAGTCTGTGGGTGCGGTACTCCTTTAAGACAGAACTATGCAAAGAAAACTATAAGAGGTGTTAGCTCAGAAGCAGAAAAAAAATAAAAAAAAGAAATAGAAAAGCTGTTGAGTGAGGACCTTCAGAACAAAGTAAAGAAAATGAGCCAAGCAGCAAAATGCAGAGGTTGGAATCTGTTTCTGGAATTACAAAACAGAAAATGCAACCGAGGGTGGACACTAAGCAGATGTAATCTGTGAAACAAGAAAAATAAAATAAAATTAGCAATAAATACACTTCTAACATACCATTTGCAATGGGGTAATAACACAGTGAAGTACAACAAAGTGAGAGAGTGGTATTCACTTCCACTGAGATAATGGAAGAGAAAAATAAAATTAAAAAAATAGAGAGCAATCAAGACTCCTGTGCTGACAGCAGAGAAAGTAAAACAGAAGATGATTTTTTGGGGGGATTAACCTTTGCAGAGGAAAATAGAAGATATTGCAGCACTAGTGCTTGGGAGAAAACGCTACAACCTTCACTTCCAGGCAAGTTACTGAAGAAAGTAATTCTGCGTTAATTGGCTTCTATATAATTTCCATTAACTTTAAAAGAGCACAGTAAGAGGATGCTAATTTAAAATAAGGCAAAACAAAATACAATCAACAACACATGGGAGGACAGTGAATAGGATGTTTCCATTACTTTTTCTTCTATTCAGAGTCAAAAGATGATCTCTTATATAAAGTAATGAAAGGGCATTAATTCTTTATCACAGACTGGTGTTAAAACCTTACAGGACACTAGTAAAGAAGCTGACCCATAGTCATGTATTTGTTGGAGGTTGCCTGAGGATGTAAAAAACTAAGGCAAGAGTATTAGCCATATTTTACTAGCAAGCATAAGCTTATGAGAAATACAAGGAAATTCAGTCATAAGACCATTTATATACCTTGACAATACCCAATCCTATGTTGTAACCCTTTGTCAAGAATGGCAAAGCAGGTCAGTCCCAGAGGAAATCTATGAATGCCCATCCTGTCATCTAGGTTTAATCGGAAGGATGCCAGGTTAATCCCAGAGGAAATTTATGGATAGCCATTCAATCATCGAGGTTCAATCTTAAGGATGCTAGGATGCCACTTTAACTGGCAGGGGAAGTATGTTCCAAAGATGGAGGAGGATTTATCTCTCCAGTGCATTTATTTATGTGCTCTTAGAGACTTAAGCACCTAGTTCTGGTATTAGTGCTTCCCTAATTGCAAGAAGAATGCAAGGCATAGATCACCCTACAAGAGGCAGTGAGTCAACAAATAAAGGGATAGTGCTTCAAGCCTCTCCTGGTAACTCAGAGGATTCAGACAAAAAATATTTTTAGTTAGGAATGTATGGGTCCCTGGGTCTCTTGTAGTTGCTTAATACATCCAGAAGGGGATGTCCCCAAAGGCTGCTTTGTATTCAACTGGTCTCATTATTGATGGATACAGAGGGATAAGTTCTTTTGATCTGGATGACATGCCTTTAGGTATTAGTTGTGCTAAATAGAAATATTGTATGGCTAATGTTGCTACGAGGTGTTCAAAGTAGGAAAAGTCATCAACACAGGTTCCAAAACCTTGGCCTACACCACCAATCTGGAGACTGGTATTTGCTACACTGTATACTCAGACAGAAAAAAGTTTAAGAAATGTGACAGTACTACACTTTTTCACATTTAATTTTAGACCTGTCTTCATACACCATTGTTTACAACAGCATATTCCAGATATAATAAATGGGTATAGAAAATAATGCCCAGTATGCAGTCATCTGCAAACTTAGAAAAACAAGGGCTTAATTCCCAGTTTAGACATCAGAAAACTAAATGCCAAAGGAGGGGTCTGTGTGCAAAGACCTGGGGCACTCCACTTGTTACCTTCACACTTTCCAACAAGATATCTGCCACCTTAATTCTGTGGGTTCTAGCTTTTAGTCAATGGCTATTCACCTGCCCAGTAAAGATGCCAGCATAAAATATAATGTTAAATGCTCTGGCCATATCCAAATAACCTGTCTAAACAGAATGACCACTGTCACTCTAAAATTATTTGAAACCATATTATTCTTATTGCACCTGGAATAATTACCGGGATTTGAAAATAAAATGGTTTAGCATAATGTTGTCTATGTGCATATGTATCTCGAATCATGTGATCTACCTCACTGCTCAAATAGCCTCTATCTAAAAAGTCTGAAAGCATCTCATTAAACACTTTAAAAAGCTCAGCATCATTATTATTAAATCTCACTACTCTCAGAAATTGACCTTTAAGAACATTCTTCTGCACATAATGGGGGTGCATACTAGTATGATGTAAGATGTTGTTCTTCTTGTATGTCTTCTTATATGCCTTTGCAGAGATGAGGCCTGTGTCCTCTCTAATAAGAGTATCCAAAAAATTCTATTTGGTATAAGAATGTTTGAATTCAAATTTTAAAAAAGATGTAGTGCTATGCAAGTATATGAGAAAATAATTTAATTCAGAAATAGTGCCAGTCCAAATCATAAAAATATCATCAACAAAACATCCATAAAAACTTATATATTTAACAAAGTTATTCCCCCTTTAACACCTTATCAAATTCCCATTGTGCTAAAACCATGTTTGTATAACTGTTGGCACAGACTGTGCCCATTGCTACTCCTACCTGCTGTAAATAAAACTGATCACTGAAAATGAAAACATTGTTTGCAAGAATTAAATCCAACAGCCAACAAATCAGTGTAATTTTAGAGTTGCTGTAATCTGAACACTGAGAAAGAAACAGTCTAACGTATTCTATACCTATGTCATTAGGGATAACAGTAAACAACGAATTCACATCCATAGTCACAAAAGCATATTCACATCTTTTATCAAGATCTTTAGACCAATTATAGAAACTGGAGATAAAATATTTAGTATCCTTTAAGATGGCATTAACAACATCTAAAAAAGGTGCAACATCTTCTCAACAAAAACAGATAAAGGTTCAGTTGACCAACCTTGATCAGATACTATCAGTCTTGGGGTTATTTACAATGTTCTTATACACTTTAGGTAAGCCATATATAAATGGTATAACCGGATGTTCAACAATAAAAAATGTATATAATTGTTTATTTAAAAGGCCACTCATATGAAAATCATAAATGTCAGCGTGAATTTTATTAATTAAAGAATTTACTTGATACTTAGTTAATGCTTTATAAGTGAACTCATCAGATAATAACATTAAGCTCAACTGTTCCTGACAAGATGTTTTATCCATTACTACAATAGCACCACCATTACCTGCAGGCCGAATTTCCAAAAAGGGGAATCATATAGTTCACGTATAGCTTTATATTCATCAGCTTTCAAGTTCCTGAAAACCTGCACTAAGATAATGTGGTAAGATCTGATAAATATAATTTTCATAAATCTTAAGGAAAGCTTCTATGAGTGGAGCATTGCCTGGTACAAAAATGCTATTTTTTTTAAAAGAAACAACTTGAATATCAGAACATAGTTTTAAGAGTCAAATTCCTGGCAAATAATTTCAAATCTAAAAGTGCATCAGTCATATTAGAATTTTTCACTGGAAAGAATTTTAAACCTTTATTCAAAATATGATATTGCTGTGGAGACAGTTCTACAGATGAAATATTGATGATTATTTGTTTTTTAATATTGCTGTGTGTAACAGTTCCTGTATTTAGTGGCACTGGAGTCCTTTTCCAATTCTTTCATCCCCTGCTCAGTGAGCATTCTTCGTTTCATGTAGTTACCTGTACTCATAAGTTCTAGAAAATTTGGAAAAAAAAGGAAAAGGAGTAGAATGTCCTTTATTTACCTCAGAAGAACCAATGGTAGTTTCACAGCCAACAGTCACATGGTGGTCAGTGGATGCATTCAATTTCAGATTATGAAGTTTAACAGGTCGAGCCATTATATTAACTACTGCAGGTTCAATCCCATCAGCATTAGTAAATGTAATATTTGGCTTCTGCATTTGTGCAGAATCATTGCATATTTTATCCCTTGGTCAAGAGAAAATCTGTCCTTCAAGAAAATCAGATGCATCTCTCAATAATTTTGTGAGTTTAACATCTTGTAATCTTTTTTTCAAAAACTGCAACATCACAAAATAAATCAAGTTTGTGTGTACATATAGTAGAAGTATAATGAGCGGTTAATCTGTTTTTAAGACTCCTGATATCAGCAGATAAAGTCATATCTAGTGGTCTAAAAAACTCTGAGTAGTTTCATATAGTTAAAATTCAAGTCTGAATTAAGTAACTGGCATTGTTTTAATAAAGGGTGTCCTGGATTGTTGGATTATGTCCTCTGTAGTTCCTAGCTTCGCTGTTCATCTGTTAATTTATTTAGTTTTTGTCGTTCTGTTTTTGGTTTGGTTTGCTATCTCATCCAAAAGAGACTATGCCAGAAGTGCATGGAGTATGAAATCAACCACTTGGTGTGTGGGGTAGAACATGCAGCCTTTCTGATCTCCTCCATCAAGGATTTGTGTGCTACATGCTGAGATATTAATACCGACTGGATATTCTTAGGGCAGTGTCATTTATGTGGCTGCTGTCTCTCGTGAATTGTTCAGATTTAGGATAGGGACGGGTGAGTGTGTTAATCCTTGACTATAATGTTTTCTGTACAACAGGAAGTTTGTTCACACCTGTCATGGTGATTCTTTAACTGGGAATATATGTGCTCTTTCTACAGTAGTGAGTACTGCTTGAACAGGTCACATTCTTTTGAAGAAGCTGATATAGAAAAGCTGCATCAGTCAAGGAAATGTTTAGGCTACAGGATGTGCAGGGTATTGTAGAGACTTCTAGCAGTGACACTGTCTTGCAACTTTGTGCTTAATAACTAAACATGTAGAGTAAGGTGTAGCCTAGAAATTGAGCTGGTGATCATGAGAATGTTTTTAGTTTGTTATTCACTGGCATAGTCTTGATATCTAGGATTCCTGTTTGTGGGTAACTTGGAAGGAAAACTGTAAACTGACTACTAGAGAAGCAATGCCTGCTGCTACTCAGGATGTTATAACATCATCTTAGCATAACTGATGTTCATTACTGTTGCTGTAAATTTAAAATGTAATGTCTAAATCCTTCACAGAATCTAACAAATGTGCAGCATTCAAGCAACATACACACATGTAGTGTGGGTCCTAGGGTGGGAGTTTGTAGTCACACTCCAAACACTTTTTTTTAAATCATGAGGATTCACACATGACATGGAAGAACTAAGGAGAGAGATGGTTAGGTCCTACTCTGAACAGACAAAAATGTGTGTGTTGTGTGTGTGTGTGTGTGTGTGTGTGTGTGTGTGTGTGTGTGTGTGTGTGTGTGTGTGTGTGTGTGTGTGTGTGTGTGTGTGCGTGTGTGCGTGTGTGTGTGTGTGTGTGTGTGTGTGTGTGTGTGTGTGTGTGTGTGTGTGTGTGTGTGTGTGTGCGACACCATGGGCAGATGCAAGCATATAAATATAATGGGAACATATGCCCTGATCAAGGCACTCCACTCCTGGACCAGGTTGTTACAGACCGTACCACAATCATATGGCACATCAGCAAACAAGGGTGAACCAGGTCATGCCCATTTTGCTGACTAGCCATGTCATCTTGGGATATAGTTTGTTTTTATGTGAGTAAGACTGAGCAAATGTTGAGTCAGTATGCCAGCATTTATATGCTAAAAGGGGTTATTTGACCAATGCCTTGCTGCAAGCACTCTAAGGATCGTCTGAAGTGTTTGTTAGATTTACAAGGGAGGGATTGGTATGCCAAACTTGAAACTTAGAAGCTTTATTGACCAACTGAAATGAATGGCTTTAGCCCCCCCCCCCCCCCGGCATAAATGTTGATCAATAAATATACAGTTAACACTTAAAAAGGCTAAACCAACCAGATATTCTATGTATCTCCGAAACCTGGTTTAAACCACATATAAAAGACTCAGAATTCACTCCATCCAACTACTGAATGCTTCGAAAAGATAGAATTCATAAAAAAGGGGGAGGTGTAGCCCTACTCTACTCCTCATCCCTTGTAGTTACCCCATACTCCAAGCCTATTCCTAAATTTGGAAATACAGAAGTGCTCCCAGTCCTTCTACACCTAAACAAAAATAAGCTTATCTGCATTGTCACCCTTTACATCCCTCCTGGAGATTATATTCCAATCCTCGAATAAATCCTCTGCTGGCTCTCCACCAACATTACCAATGAAACCATTATCCTGGGTGATGTTAACATCAATTGGACATCAATCCAGTCCTCATCCAATTCCCTAAATATCAATCTTTACAACTTAACCTAGCTTATCAACTCTACAACTAGACCATCTAAAGACTTTGTCTCCGGAAGCACTCTAGACTGGATTCTAGCCTCTCACCCCCAGCACATTAGTAAAAGCGGAACCCTTCCAGACCCACTAGGGGATCATCTCCCCATTTTCGCCAACCGCCTCCCCTCCCCCCCTACAACTAATACATACATATTCTACTTCTCAGAACCTAAAAACATTCAACCCCACTGCATTCTCTTATGCACTAAAATTAGCAAATTGGAATCCACTAAAAACTCTTTCCCTAGATAGTGGTGTTGCATATTTTAATAAAACTTTTTAAAACCTGCTCAATTCATTTGCCCCCAAGAAAATAAAACACATAAAAAGCAACTCTGTCCCTTGGTTAACTAAGACTACTTTACTTACCATGTGGCTTCATGACAAAGCCTGGAAATACTACCAAAAAACTAAAAATTCTATAACCCTTAATGAATATAGATCCCTTTGCAACAAAGTAAAAAAAATAGAAGTTATGTTCTTACCATAACGTTCCATGTTAGTTGTCTTCTTTTCGCCTTCTTCTTGCTGGATGGGTTCGGAGCCGACCTCGGCTCGGCCACTCTAAAAGCTCGAGAGTTGGTTCCACCGGCTCGAGGCTCCCCCTATATCCCACAATGCTAGGCGTGAGTTACCTCAGATCTCGTTTGTAAGCTAGGCCCAGCCTATAATAGTAATAGAATAACTAGTAACAAAGTCCACCTCTATAAACAAGGGAGAAGAGAAGGGTGACCTACATCCTGATCCAGGAAATATGCACAGCAGAGCATATACCTAAAGTACAGAGGTGGTAGAAAGAGAGGTCACAATCAAAACTCCTCCAGGTCTGTCCAGGCCAGGGGAAGGAGGGTGGGACCAAGAAGAAGAAGCGAAGAAGACAACTAACATGGAACGTTATGGTAAGAACATAACTTCTATATGTTAAGTTGTCTATCTAGCCTTCATTCTTGCTGGATGGGACCGCCCCTAGCACATTGTCCCGGTGGCCTAACGGAACAGACTCTTGAGAACAGTGGAACCAAAGTTAGCTCTATGTCTAGAGGCTAAATCCAGCTTATAATGAGAAATGAAAGTGTGAGGAGTAGCCCAAGTAGCCGCTGCACAAATGGTGTCAATAGGCAGTCTATCTTGGAAAGCTATAGAAGTAGCCAAAGCTCTGGTAGAATGGGCTTTAGGTTTGCTAGGCAGCTTTGGTGTCTAATTTCATAAACAAGGGAGATCAGAGATGTTAGCCATCTGGATAATGATACCTTTGAAACTGAAAGTCCCTTTCTGCCTTCTGCATAAGAGACGAACAGCTGGTCAGATTTTCTGAATTGTTTTGTTCTATCCAAATAGTACCTTAACTGACGATGAACATCTAGCCAATGCAATCTTTGTTCAGATCTGTTAGAATATTCTGGAAAAACACCGGAGGTCAATGCTTTGATTTAGGTTAGCCGAGGAGGCTATTTTGGTAAAAGACGGTTGGTTCAGAAGATACTCTGTCCTTATGGAACAACAGATAAGGAGGTCGACAGCTGAGTGCATGAAGTTCTGAAACTCTTCTAGCTGAAGTAATAGCTACTAGAAAGAGAGTCTTCCATGATAGTAATTTTAAAGAACAGGAAGCTGCAGGTTCGAAAGGAGAGAGAATTAAAGAACTGAGAACTAAATTTAGGTCCCAAGGAGGAGGAGGATTTCTTACGGAGGTCTGAGTAGAAAACTCCTTTCAAAAAGCTTTGCAAAGCTTGTGGGACATGATGGCAGAATCTGAAATGCCCACATGAAAGTTAGAAATAGCTGCCAATTGAACTTTAAGAGTAGAAGGAGATGAACCTGCATGGAAGAGTTCAGCTAGGAAATCAAGGACCATTTGGATGGAAGCAGTGAAAGGATCTATGTCCCTTCCTTGAGCCCAATAGGCAACGTTTCCACTTACTCAAATAAATCTTTCGAGTGGAAGATTTATGGGAAGCTATCAAAATATCTCGAACAGAGTGAGATATTTGAGGAAGCCTGGCTAAGGTTGGAATTGGAGGAACCAAGCAGTGAGGTTCAGGGAGGGAAGGGAGCGATGAAACTGACCCGACTGATGGATCAAAAGATCTGGAACTAGGTCCAGATGCCAAGGTCGCTCCAACAGAAACTGATGTAGAAAGGGGAACCAAACCTGTCGAGGCCAGCAGAGCAATGAGGATCAATGAAGCCTTCTGAGCGATAGCTTTCTGTATCACTTGAGAGATTAGTGGGAAGGGGGGAAATGCATACCAAAGTCCCCGGGGCCAAACTTGGACTAGAGCGTCTCTGCTGGGTTGGCCTGGTAACGGGAAAAGGGTGAAAGAATCTCTGCACTTGCTGTTTTGGGAGTAGCAAAAGGTCGCAGCAAGTCTGGCCCCACTTGAGAAAAATTTCTCTCACAACAGAGTCTTTCAGAGACCACTCGTGAGGCATGAGGATAGCTCTGCTCAACTTGTCCGCGATTTGATTGGACTTCCCGGGATGTGTGCTATCAGAAAACGCTTGAGAAGAAATCGCCCATTGCCACAGTCTGAGTGCTTCTCGACACAGGGAGTAGGACCTGGTTCCACCTTGTTTGTTGATATACCACACTACAGACATATTGTCCGTCTGGATTGCTATCGTTCCCAAGGGAAGAGGGAAGAGAGTCTTGCAGGGCTTAACGCCAAAAGCACTGCTCTCTCATCTAGAACATTTGTGCAAGTGGCATTCGTCTGGTTGCCATGTGCCCTGGACAGTTCTGCCCTGATAATGCCCCCCCCATCCGATCAGGGAGGCGTCCGTTGTCAGAGTAGCAACCGGAGGGGAAGGAACAAAGGGTCTTCCCAATAAGAACTGAGGGGAAGACATCCACCACAGAAGATGATTTCTGCATGTTTGCGTGATCATAATGGTGTGAGACATTGGAAGTTGCTGGTACGACCATTGCGTGAAGAGCATCCATTGAAGGATTCTCATGTGGAATCTGGCTAATGGAAGCAGAGGTATGGCAGCCGCCATAATTCCCAACACTTTCAGAACTAGCCTGGCTTTGATTCTGTTGCTGCTGAAGAGGAGAGACTATTTTGTGTATGTCTGTTATTCTCTGATCTGTTAGTCTCGCAGACATGTTGACTGTGTCTAGATTTGCCTATGAAGGTAATAGTACGACAAGGTGACAAAACAGACTTTTCAAATTTATTGAAATGCCTAAATTTCGGCAAGTGCGAAGGTGTAGTCCCTGGCCATTAGAAGAAGATGCTTGGTGGGAGCTGTGAGGAGCCACTGGTCCAAATATGGAAACACCTGGAATCCTTTGTCGCCTCAGGTGAGAAGCTACCACTGCAATGCATTTGGTAAACACCGGGGCAGTGGTGAGACCAAAGGGCAGGGCCCTGAATTGAAAATGACTGGTTCCCAGCCTGAAGCGGAGGAATCTTCTGGAGCCGCCTTTTCATTTTTATGTGATAGTACGCATCCTGAAGATCTATAGAGCACATCCAGCTTCCCTTTCCCAAAAGGGGAAGGATGGACTGCAGCGTGACCATCCAAAAATCTTGTTTTCTTGACTGACTTGTTCAAGATACTGAGATCCAAAATTGGTCTCCAGTCCTCTGTTTTCTTTGGAACTAAAAAGAACCTGGAGTAGATTCCGGATCCTTGCTGGTCTGCTGGAACTGGCTGAATTGCTCTTTTTGCAAGCAGCTTTGAAATTTCCAAAGCTGCAAGATCCCTTTGAGCGGGTGGAACATCTGGAAGGGATTTTTTTGATTGGTTTGGAATGCGATAGAAGGGAATGGAATAGCCTTCGGAAATGATGGACTGTACCCATTTGTCTTGAGACAGGGATAGCCAGGCTTTGGGGTACAGTGACAACCTCCCCCCGCCCGCCCCGGAAGGTAGGCAGCCGGGCAACACCTCAGGGATGCTGAAAGGGCTTATCAGAGAAGACTTCCCGATTGCCCTGGTTTTATGGACCCCTGCCTCTAGGGCTTACGCCTACCATTATTATTGTTCCTCTGCCTCTGGCGGGAACCGACTTTGTGCCAGGCTTAAGTCCCTTGAGATTGTTTATGGAACCACATTTTCCCACTTTTCTGGCCTTTGGGGTAAGGCCTAGAAGGAGTAGAAAAACGGACTCCGACGGCAGAAAGAGTCTTGCCATCTGTCTCGCACCTAGTCAAAGTTTCTTTCACTTGAGGACCAAAAAGAGATGATCC
Organism: Protopterus annectens; assembly: GCF_019279795.1. Taxonomy (NCBI): domain Eukaryota; kingdom Metazoa; phylum Chordata; order Ceratodontiformes; family Protopteridae; genus Protopterus; species Protopterus annectens. The sequence goes on from NC_056741.1 coordinate 1,553,412,108, forward strand.
ATCAAACGGGGAATTAGTGAAAGACATTTTAAAGGGGTCCGCAAAGTTGCATAACTGCATCCAGGCGTGCCTGCGTAAGGCCACACCTGTCCCTGTGGCCCTGCTCGCTCCATCAGCCGCATAAGAAAGTAGGCGCATGGAGGAGTTAGCTCTGGAGTTCAGGGTAGCCAGCTGAGTGTTCATCTTGTCCTGAAAACCCGCAGCTGTAGGATCCTTCAACATATCACTCGCTTCCTTGATCAAGTCCCTTTGAAGACGAGTAAAATGGCATAGGTAGTTCAGCTTAACGTGTAAAGGTCGCTGATGAGAACATCCGCTTCCTGTACCTGTCCATAGACCTGGATTCCTTGTTAGGTGGATGGACAGGCACCGAAGGATCAGCTAGTTCCTTCTTGGTGGCAGCAGCTACCACCATAGCATCCACAGAAACACCTTTTGTGAGAAATTGCTTGTCAGTTGGTACTGTTATAAATTTGGAGGGTCTCCTGGGGGTAGGGTCCACTGAATCAGGAGCCGCCCAGGCCTTCTTTGCAACCACCTGCATGAGGGGATCAAAGGGGGACACCCAGGAGGTGGAAGGGCTGAGCCAAACGCCTCAAGATACACAGATTCATCCTCCGAAGGGTTAAGGGATGGCCAATTTCCCTCTGTTTCAGGATCTCTAGAATGTCTGCGAAAGAGACATCTTCAGAAGGGGAACGTGGGGAACCCTCGAATCCTCTAAATCTGTGTCAGAGGTGACAGACTCAGGTGAGTCTAAGTGCTTCCTTCTACACTTTTCTTCCTAGGAGGCCCCTGCCAATTCAGGAGAGGCCTCGAAGAGGATGAGATCCCCACAGGGGATTCTTGAGGAGCTTGCTCTCTGCGGTCTGGGATGAGGGAGTGAGTCGACATAACCAAAGGCACCGAAGTGGGAGGGGCGGACGGAGCCGACTGTCGACTGGAACAACGTTCCCAGAGACTCCGCATGACCTCGAGTGCGCCCCCGTCAGCCAGAGCCAGAGGTCCCCGGCCCCGAAGCTGAGAACCTCCCTCGCACCGACAGAGATGGCTCGAGGCCGATGTCGGAGCCGGACTCACCAGCCGAAGCACCGAGGAAGAGGGGGGGCGGACAAGGGTCCGATGCCAGTCACCCCCTTCGAGCCGACGAGGGAAGCCCGGCGCGGAGATTCTTCAAAGGAAGAAATCGAGCCGACGGCGGAGCTGAAGACAAATGTATCGCTCCGACGCTACCACAGTCTCGGTTCCGAGACGCCCGCCCGGAGCTCAAAGGAGTCGGAGGAGGAATATTTATTGGAACAAGCTGAGGCATCGACTGATGAGTCGGACTCTGGAGCATTTGGGCCAGTGCCTCGGACTTCAAAAGTCTGCTCACTACCCTCTGGAGGTCGTGATCTGAGAGCCTCGATGACCTGGAGGAGTGAGATCTATGGCTGCCTCAGACAGCAGGGGAGACGCTGGAGCCGAATGAACGGAGCCAAGGGACGGTGACCTCGATCTTCTAGATGTCGCCTGGATGGTATGAACGGAGCCACCCATGACTTCTAATGCCTCGGCTCCGCCGAGCCGAGGAAACCACTGAAACAGCAGTCAGACTCATCGGCTCCAGCCGAGCCGATGAAGCAGTAGGCTTCGGCCTTAGGCCTCGACTCTGAAGCTGGAGCCGAGGTCTTAGAAGCCTGGAAGGTTTCCCAGAAGACACAGGAAGGGAACCTTCAGGCTTAATTAAACCCCTCAAAATGAGTTTATTTTTTCTCCTGCAGGACTCTAGGGCTGAAGCCATGGCATACAGCACAAGAGTCCTGCAGGTGTAAAGGTCCCAGGCAGTACACACAAGAAGTGTGACCGTCTGTCAGAGACATTTTCTGACAGCACGAGTCACAGTTCTGGGAGCCTGAGACCTTTGTATCCTTGGACATACTCAAGGAACCGAAGTGTAATCACACACAAAAAACACACACACACAGATTACACTGATAGGAATAAAAGGGAATTATTTAAAACTAAAGGTAAGTTAATAAAAATCCCTAAGTAAAACACATACACCCTCTAAGGAAAGGGAAGGAAGGGCCCGAAGGCCTTAGGGAAGAACTAAGTGTTCTTTTTAAAAGGAGGGGGCTGGATAAAGATAGTAAGGGATAAACAAGTCCACTACACTAAGTGGGAAAGAATTTTACACTAAACTAGCCTAAGTTTAAAGAATTTAAACTAGACTAAACTTTCACTAACCTGGAGCCGGTAGAAAACACACCTCAATCGCTGTAGCGGCAAATGAGATCTGAGGTAACTCACGCCTAGCATTGTGGGATATAGGGGGAGCCTCGAGCCGGTGGAACCAACTCTCGAGCTTTTAGAGTGAGGTCGAGCCGAGGTCGGCTCCGAACCCATCCAGCAAGAATGAAGGCGAGATAGACAACTTAACATCTTACTGTAGCAGACCGCAAAACCTACTATTCCATACTTCAAGCCAACCATACCACAAATCCTAAAAAATTCTGGCATGGAGTTTCATCTCTACTCAATCCAGGGAAAAAAGAAAACCCTTGCCCCAACCCTTATGCCTCTGACTCAGAATTAGCTACACAGTTCAATTAATTCTTTATCGGCTCTATAGCCAGACTAACTACATCCTTCCCCAAAAATCCCACCTCTACACCCCCCACTATCCCCTCTCTCACCTAATAAATCTACCCCTCAGCCCCCTCCCTTTTCCATAAACCCTATTTCCATCTCTTCCATAAAACAACTTCTTCTAACCTTAAAGCCTTGCTCCAATGCCCGTGACGACATACCCTCCTACTTCCTAACAATAGCTGCCGAAGCCATTGCCTTCCCTATTACCATCTTAATAAATCAATCGATCTCTGAATGTCATGTTCCCATGCTCTAGAAATAAATTGATCGATCTCTGAATGCCATGTTCCCATGCTCTGGAAACAGCTTTTGTCACCCCACTCCACAAAGGGGGCAACAACAATGATATCTCAAACTTTAGACCCATCGCTATCCTATCCCCACTATCTAAGCTCCTTGAAAAATGTATTCATCAACAACTACTACCCTGTCTCATAAACAAACACCTCCTCACTCCAACTCAGCATGGATTCCGGCCTAGCCACAGTACAACCACTGCCCTGCTTTCCTACTTAGAAACTGTTAACAAGCTCCGGGATTCTGGCCATTTTGTGTCTATCCTCCTCTTAGACCTTTCTAAAGTCTTCAACACCATCTCTCACAACCTTCTTCTTACTAAACTCTCCAAAATAAACCTATCCCTTCCCTCCATCAATTGGTTCATCAGCTACTTAGAAAATAGGCAACAGGCAGTCAAATGGAATAAATCTATTTCACCCTTCCAGCACACTGCTACAGGTGTACCTCAAGGCTCAATTTTAGGTCCCCTACTATTTAATATTTTCATTAATGACTTCCATCATGCCATTCCAAATGCAAACCTTATCCAATATGCAGACTATTCTACAATAATCTGCTCTGCCACATCTACCTCCTTATTAACAAAACTAACTCAGGATGCCTTCTCCTCAACTGAACAATGGATGCTAGATAACCATCTTGCACTTAATACCACCAAGACCAAGTTTATGATATTCTCCCTACTAAAACCACCACCCTTGACAAACATTCATTCCTCATTACTAATCAAAATAAATTGTCTCCTCTGCTAAATTACTAGGTGTCACTCTTGATGATCATTTAAAATTCAACTACCACATTCAATCAAATATTAAAAAAAACACACAAAACTTGGCATGCTCTATCGTCACAACTGTTTCATCTCTCCCCAACTAGGCTTGTTCTTTTCAACTACCTATCTCATCCCTTCCTCCTATATGGTGCTTCTGTCTTCACTAACCTGCAATCCTCCCTCAAGTCAAAACTATCTTCCTGCTACTACAAAATCTCAAAATTCGCCACAGGATACACATCCACTACCCATTACTGTATACCTCTTCAACAACTCAATTGGCTTGAGCTACCAAACTATCTCACATACATAACCAAACTAAAAATAAATTTAAAATTTCCAATAAATTTAAAAAAAAAAGTTTTTAAGATAATTTTCCTGACCTTGGGATGTTCAACTGCCGACTCGCCACTCTAAAAGCTCGAGAGTTGGTTCCACCGCTCGAGGCTCCCTATATCCCACAATGCTAGGCGTAAGTTACCTCAGATCTCCTTTGTAAGCTAGGCCCAGCTATAATAGTAATAGAATAACTAGTAACAAAGTCCACCTCTATAAACAAGGGAGAAAAAGGGTGACCTACATCCTGATCCAGGAAATATGCACAGCAGAGCATATACCTAAAGTAAGAGGTGGTAGAAAGAGAGGTCACAATCAAAACTCCTCAGGTCTGTCCAGGCCAGGGGAAGGGGTGGGAAAGAAGGCGAAAGAAGACAACTAACATGGAACGTTATGGTAAGAACATAACTTCTATATGTTAAGTTGTCTATCTCGCCTTCATTCTTGCTGATGGGACCGCCCTAGCACTTGTCCCGGTGGCCTAACGGAACAGACTCTTGTGAACTGTGGTACCAATGTTTGCTCTTTGTCTAGAGGCTAAATCACTTATAATGAGAAATGAAAGTGTGAGGAGTAGCCCAAGTAGCGCTGCACAAATGGTGTCAATAGGCAGTCTGTCTTGGAAAGCTATAGAAGTAACGAAAGCACTGGTAGAATGGGCTTTAGGATTGCTAGGCAGCATTTGGTGTCTAATTTCATAAACAAGGAATCAGAGATGTTAGCCATCTGGATAATGATACCTTTGAAACTGAAAGTCCCTTTCTGCCTTGCTAGAACAACAGCTGGTCAGATTTTCTGAATTGTTTTGTTCTATCCAAATAGTACCTTAACTGACGATGAACATCTAGCCAATGCAATTTTGTTCAGCTCTGTTAGAATATTCTGGAAAAACACGGAGGTCAATGCTTTGATTTAGGTTAGAGAGGCTATTTTAGGTAAAAAGGACGGGTTGGTTCTAGAAGATACTCTGTCCTTATGGAACAACAGATAAGGAGGTCGACAGCTGAGTGCATGAAGTTCTGAAACTCTTCTAGCTGAAGTAATAGCTACTAGAAAGAGAGTCTTCCATGATAGTAATTTTAAAGAACAGGAAGCTGCAGGTTGGAAAGGAAGAAAAGAACTGAGAACTAAATTTAGGTCCCAAGGAGGAGGAGGATTTCTTAGGAGGTCTGAGAGAAAACTCCTCAACTTCAAAGCTTTGCATGATGGCAGAATCTGAAATGCCCACATGAAAGTTAGAAATAGCTGCCAATTGGACTTTAAGAGTAGAAGGAGATGAACCTGCATGGAAGAGTTCAGCTAGAAATCAAGGACCATTTGGATGGAAGCAGTGAAAGGATCTATGTCCTTCCTTGAGCCCAATAGGAAACGCTTTCCACTTACTCAAATAAATCTTTCGAGTGGAAGATTTATGGAAGCTATCAAAATATCTCGAACAGAGTGAGATATTTGAGGAAGCCTGGCTAAGGTTGGAATTGGAGGAACCAAGCAAAAAAAAAAAAAAAAAAAAAAAAAAAAAAAAAAAAAAAAAAAAAAAAAAAAAAAAAAAAAAAAAAAAAAAAAAAAAAAAAAAAAAAAAAAAAAAAAAAAAAAAAAAAAAAAAAAAAAAAAAAAAAAAAAAAAAAAAAAAAAAAAAAAAAAAAAAAAAAAAAAAAAAAAAAAAAAAAAAAAAAAAAAAAAAAAAAAAAAAAAAAAAAAAAAAAAAAAAAAAAAAAAAAAAAAAAAAAAAAAAAAAAAAAAAAAAAAAAAAAAAAAAAAAAAAAAAAAAAAAAAAAAAAAAAAAAAAAAAAAAAAAAAAAAAAAAAAAAAAAAAAAAAAAAAAAAAAAAAAAAAAAAAAAAAAAAAAAAAAAAAAAAAAAAAAAAAAAAAAAAAAAAAAAAAAAAAAAAAAAAAAAAAAAAAAAAAAAAAAAAAAAAAAAAAAAAAAAAAAAAAAAAAAAAAAAAAAAAAAAAAAAAAAAAAAAAAAAAAAAAAAAAAAAAAAAAAAAAAAAAAAAAAAAAAAAAAAAAAAAAAAAAAAAAAAAAAAAAAAATAAAAAAAAAAAAAAAAAAAAAAAAAAAAAAAAAAAAAAAAAAAAAAAAAAAAAAAAAAAAAAAAAAAAAAAAAAAAAAAAAAAAAAAAAAAAAAAAAAAAAAAAAAAAAAAAAAAAAAAAAAAAAAAAAAAAAAAAAAAAAAAAAAAAAAAAAAAAAAAAAAAAAAAAAAAAAAAAAAAAAAAAAAAAAAAAAAAAAAAAAAAAAAAAAAAAAAAAAAAAAAAAAAAAAAAAAAAAAAAAACCCCCCCCCCCCCCCCCCCCCCCCCCCCCCCCCCCCCCCCCCCCCCCCCCCCCCCCCCCCCCCCCCCCCCCCCCCCCCCCCCCCCCCCCCCCCCCCCCCCCCCCCCCCCCCCCCCCCCCCCCCCCCCCCCCCCCCCCCCCCCCCCCCCCCCCCCCCCCCCCCCCCCCCCCCCCCCCCCCCCCCCCCCCCCCCCCCCCCCCCCCCCCCCCCCCCCCCCCCCCCCCCCCCCCCCCCCCCCCCCCCCCCCCCCCCCCCCCCCCCCCCCCCCCCCCCCCCCCCCCCCCCCCCCCCCCCCCCCCCCCCCCCCCCCCCCCCCCCCCCCCCCCCCCCCCCCCCCCCCCCCCCCCCCCCCCCCCCCCCCCCCCCCCCCCCCCCCCCCCCCCCCCCCCCCCCCCCCCCCCCCCCCCCCCCCCCCCCCCCCCCCCCCCCCCCCCCCCCCCCCCCCCCCCCCCCCCCCCCCCCCCCCCCCCCCCCCCCCCCCCCCCCCCCCCCCCCCCCCCCCCCCCCCCCCCCCCCCCCCCCCCCCCCCCCCCCCCCCCCCCCCCCCCCCCCCCCCCCCCCCCCCCCCCCCCCCCCCCCCCCCCCCCCCCCCCCCCCCCCCCCCCCCCCCCCCCCCCCCCCCCCCCCCCCCCCCCCCCCGTCCCCCCCGCCCCCCCCCCCCCCCCCCCCCCCCCCCCCCCCCCCCCCCCCCCCCCCCCCCCCCCCCCCCCCCCCCCCCCGCCCCGGGTCCCCCCCCCCCCCCCCCCCCCCCCCCCCCCCCCCCCCCCCCCCCCACCCCCAACCCCCCCCCCCCCCCCCCCCCCCCCCCCCCCCCCCCCCCCCCCCCCCCCCCCCCCCCCCCCCCCCCCCCCCCCCCCATCTCTTCCATAAAACAACTTCTTCTAACCTTAAAGCCTTGCTCCAATGCCCGTGACGACATACCCTCCTACTTCCTAACAATAGCTGCCGAAGCCATTGCCTTCCCTATTACCATCTTAATAAATCAATCGATCTCTGAATGTCATGTTCCCATGCTCTAGAAATAAATTGATCGATCTCTGAATGCCATGTTCCCATGCTCTGGAAACAGCTTTTGTCACCCCACTCCACAAAGGGGGCAACAACAATGATATCTCAAACTTTAGACCCATCGCTATCCTATCCCCACTATCTAAGCTCCTTGAAAAATGTATTCATCAACAACTACTACCCTGTCTCATAAACAAACACCTCCTCACTCCAACTCAGCATGGATTCCGGCCTAGCCACAGTACAACCACTGCCCTGCTTTCCTACTTAGAAACTGTTAACAAGCTCCGGGATTCTGGCCATTTTGTGTCTATCCTCCTCTTAGACCTTTCTAAAGTCTTCAACACCATCTCTCACAACCTTCTTCTTACTAAACTCTCCAAAATAAACCTATCCCTTCCCTCCATCAATTGGTTCATCAGCTACTTAGAAAATAGGCAACAGGCAGTCAAATGGAATAAATCTATTTCACCCTTCCAGCACACTGCTACAGGTGTACCTCAAGGCTCAATTTTAGGTCCCCTACTATTTAATATTTTCATTAATGACTTCCATCATGCCATTCCAAATGCAAACCTTATCCAATATGCAGACTATTCTACAATAATCTGCTCTGCCACATCTACCTCCTTATTAACAAAACTAACTCAGGATGCCTTCTCCTCAACTGAACAATGGATGCTAGATAACCATCTTGCACTTAATACCACCAAGACCAAGTTTATGATATTCTCCCCTACTAAAACCACCACCCTTGACAAACATTCATTCCTCATTACTAATCAAAATAAATTGTCTCCTCTGCTAAATTACTAGGTGTCACTCTTGATGATCATTTAAAATTCAACTACCACATTCAATCAAATATTAAAAAAAACACACAAAACTTGGCATGCTCTATCGTCACAACTGTTTCATCTCTCCCCCAACTAGGCTTGTTCTTTTCAACTACCTATCTCATCCCTTCCCTCCTATATGGTGCTTCTGTCTTCACTAACCTGCAATCCTCCCTCAAGTCAAAACTATCTTCCTGCTACTACAAAATCTCAAAATTCGCCACAGGATACAAATCCACTACCCATTACTGTATACCTCTTCAACAACTCAATTGGCTTGAGCTACCAAACTATCTCACATACATTCAACTTATCCAAGCTCATAGGCTTATCTTCACCCTTCCCTCTGCCCCTACCTTCCAAATGCATCTACCTAATAGACAGCTAATAAAACAGGAGGGCGAAGCGAGTCCAGGAAAACCTCAGAAAGCCAAAAGTAATGTAAACGTATTTTATTAGAAACGTTTTCGCTTCTGTAAAACAGAAGCTTCTTCAGACAAAAGGAACACCAAATAACCACTGTTTAAATCCTATAATGTTGCTACCGTGATGTCATTTCCTTGACAACCAGGATAATTAATTCATGGTTTACTGAAAACACTATTTTCTGTAAAAATATACATTTACCATCAAACACAAATTAAATAATATAAAATGTCACAATAAAAAAGTGTTGTATTAAACACTTCATTAAACAAAGGTAATATTGTAAATATTATGAATAAAAACAATCTGGTAAAACCGGCTAACAGTGTTGAGCACCTTTTTAAAGGTATAAGGTTTTATAAAAACATGTTAAAGGGATGCTTAAATAAAAAAGAGACCCTATCTAGTCAAGAAAAATAAAGATGTAGGAATTTCATATAACATCACCTCTTATCAGATAGAGTATACATTTAATACCTGAGGTAACTCTTGTATTTTAAAACAACAGAAATGTTGCAGGCTTCATTTAACCCAGGAGTAGAGAAAGCATTTAATAACAATTGCCATTCCAATTCCTTTATTGTAGGTTACGGGACCGGGTTTACCAACATAATTATGCCATAAAAAACAAAAAAGTTGATAATGCCCTCTTGAAGCACATTTTAGATCATGTTGGGCACAGTTTTTGTTTCATGGGTATCGATCTTGTAAGGGTTGGGATTAGAGGGGGTCCCCAACCCCTTCTGCTTGAAATAAAGGAATTGGAATGGCAATTGTTATTAAATGCTTTCTCTACTCCTGGGTTAAATGAAGCCTGCAACATTTCTGTTGTTTTAAAATACAAGAGTTACCTCAGGTATTAAATGTATACTCTATCTGATAAGAGGTGATGTTATATGAAATTCCTACATCTTTATTTTTCTTGACTAGATAGGGTCTCTTTTTTATTTAAGCATCCCTTTAACATGTTTTTATAAAACCTTATACCTTTAAAAAGGTGCTCAACACTGTTAGCCGGTTTTACCAGATTGTTTTTATTCATAATATTTACAATATTACCTTTGTTTAATGAAGTGTTTAATACAACACTTTTTTATTGTGACATTTTATATTATTTAATTTGTGTTTGATGGTAAATGTATATTTTTACAGAAAATAGTGTTTTCAGTAAACCATGAATTAATTATCCTGGTTGTCAAGGAAATGACATCACGGTAGCAACATTATAGGATTTAAACAGTGGTTATTTGGTGTTCCTTTTGTCTGAAGAAGCTTCTGTTTTACAGAAGCGAAAACGTTTCTAATAAAATACGTTTACATTACTTTTGGCTTTCTGAGGTTTTCCTGGACTCGCTTCGCCCTCCTGTTTTATTGGTTTTGTTTTTTGTTGATTTCACTAATAGACAGCTAAGATCAAATTCTCAAAATCTAAATGAACTCCACAAACCCACTCATCCTCCAGGCAAACATCTCCTATCCTTTTCACTTGCTCGCCATTGGAACTCTCTTCCACCTCTCATCCGTACAACCAAAAGTCTCACAGCTTTTAAAACTCTCCTCCATGCACACCTAACTCCAAAATGGGAATGCTCCTATTCTTATCCCTCATAGATTCTTTTCACTATAGTTAGCTCTACCTCTCTTTAGTAAGAACTGGCAAGAATTAAATACTGCACTATGATTTAAATAGTCTAACCACACTGTATTACTGTACTTCTTCCAAATGTCAGCATTTGTTTTTATTATGTAACCTTGTACTTTTCTTTTGCTGACTCAGATTTTGAAATCTTGTACTCTATTAACTGATTCAGATTTTTAATTTTTGTATTCTGGTATCTTGTTATTTGTATTTCTGGAGCTTTTTTCCCCAGGACTCCATTGAAAATGGGTTCCTTGTGACCCAATGGACTATCCTGGCAAACAAACTACAAATAAATAAATAAATAAATCAAGATAAATGTTACCATAAGTCAGCATGGGAAGAATGCAAAGGCCTCTCAGTACAATCTGAAAGTGCAGGCAAGACTCCAAATGCAGTCTCTGCCATTGTTGTCTTTTGAATCTGTAAAGATCATTCTACAGTTCTTTTAGAAGAGCTAAAAATGTTCAAAGCTTGTAGAAGCTCCAGTTGCTTCATTTTCTAGATCATCAGCCACCACAGTTAGTATGGGATGAACATCCACTCGTAATATCTGACCAAAATGGTCTCCATGTGTATCGGTAGTAACAGCCACAGGATTGTAGTCCAGTTCAAACTCAACCTCCATCATGTGCATAAGAATGTTCTTAAAGGTCAATTTCTAAGAGTAGCGAGACTTAATAATAATGATGCTGAAGTTTTTAAAGAGTTTAATGAGATGCATTCAGACTTTTTAGATAGATACTATTTAAGCAGTGACAGAGATCATGTGATTCAAAATATATATGCACATAGGCATGATTATGGGAAGCCATTTTTTTCAGATCCTGGTAATTATTCCAGGTGCAATATGAATAACATGGTTTCAAACAATCTTAGTGTAAATCTAACTTATTCAAATGATATTAACTTAATCTGTATTATTATTAAAATAAACTGGTCTATACTAATGGCTGATACAAATTTGTAATGCCTATTGGGTATGTCTCCTACATTTTGTTTAAAGAATGCTCCCTCTTTGAAAAAGCAATTTTGCTATAAGAGAAGTTCATCTGCACTAGTTTTGAATAGGATAGACACTTTTGCCTTTAGAAACTGTAATGCTTATAAACACATATGTCCTGGCTCTATTTTTATACAACCTGAGACAAACTGAACTTACAAACTTAATTTGTTTGCCAACTCTACGAGTAGTGATTTATTACACCTTGCTCAATGTACGATATGTAAATACTTCTATGTTGGCAAAACAAATCGCACTTTAAGAGACTGTATCATGGAACAGGTTTATGATATTAAGAAAAATAAGATGGGCAATGCTTTAGATAAATATGTATATACTATGGGTATGCAACATTATTTTACAGCTGATTAACTTTAGTTTGAGAGGTGCAGATATCTCTAATTGCACAAAATGTATTGAACTTAGATGGATTTTAAAATTACAATCTGACAAAGGTATGGGGCTAAATGACACTGTATCTTTAAGACCTTTTCTGAAAACACATGGAACTGATTACTTGAATTGTTTATTTAAATGCTTATTTTTATGATGAGTCTATGATTTGATGAAGCACACATGCTGGCGAGAAAGCGCTTACCTTTTTAATAAAGGATTGTTTTTACATAGCCATGGTAACTAAACTAATAGTTGCAATATGCTGGCTATGGAGAAATATGTATGTGCTTTAAATTGTAGTCTGAATGAATTATTATAATATGAAATGTGAGGATATTCCCAAAGCACTTAGTTAAATCATACGGTCTTGACTGGCAATTATTGCAGTATAAAAGGGATTAGCCTGGAAGGCTAGATTAAGGAAGATAATTCCTTACATGGCTTCATCTGAAAGAAAGGCCTGGAAGCATGTAATAAGAGTGGGCCCAATCAGAGCTTGCTTGTGCAAGGTAATCTGTTAATTATACCTTCTGGAAGTATTTGTTTTCAGGGCTGAAGGATGGGCCTAGATGCCCTCTGCCTTGGACTTTTCATTCCATTAAGACAGCGGGCATTATACAAGGTCTGAGTTGACTGAACACTGTCAGGACAATACAGTTTGTTTTAATGTGAAAGTGCAAAGCCAAGTGGGCTGCTACTTTACTTTGTGGATACTGAATGAACCTGTTTGATATATATATATATATATATATATATATATATATATATATATATATATATATATATATATATATATATATATATATATATATATATATATATATATATATATATATATATGCTAATTTACATACATAACTTGCTTCAAGTGTGTTTTGGAAATTTACAATAGTGCATGAGGGGGTGTGCATGGAAAAAGAAGTTATGTACCTACCATAACGTTCCATGTTAGTTGTCTTCATCTCGCTTTCTTTCTTGCTGGTTGGGATCGGAGCCGACTCGGCCATCTTCAATAGCTTGAGAGCTGTTTACTGGCTCAAGGCTACCCCTTATCCCATGATGCCTAGCGATGGCTACCCAGATCTCATTTGAAGTAGCTAACTCCAGACATAGCAAGATAAAAAACCTAGTCCAAAACAAATAGGTTGACTATACCTGCAATATTTTCTAAGTCAGTAGAGGAAACAAACCAGAGAACACCCAGCCAGTGAAATAAGAATTCCTCTCGGTCCAATAGGACAGGGGGACGGAGGGTGGGACGCAAGAAAGAAGGCGAGATGAAGACAACTAACATGGAACGTTATGGTAGGTGCATAACTTCTTTATGTTAAGTTGTCTATCTCGCCTTCGTTCTTGCTGGTTGGGACAGCGTCCCTAGCACCTAATATCCTGGGTGGCTCATTGGAACAGACTCTTCAGAACAGTGGAACCAAAGTCAGCTCTGCTCCTGGAGACCATATCCAGCTTGTAATGAGAAATAAAGGTATGAGGATTTGCCCACGTAACAGCTGCACAGATAGTATCCATGGGCAACCTAGACTGGAAGGCTACAGAGGTGGCCAAGGCCCTAGTAGAATGATCTTTCGGTTTGATAAGTAACTCTTTGTTCCTTAACTGATAAATAAAAGTAATAGTATGAGACAACCATCTAGATAAGGTCACCTTGGAAACTGGGAGACCTTGTTTGCCTAAGGCATAAGAAAGGAATAGCTGGTCCGACTTCCTTATTTCCTTAGTTCTGTGCAGGTGAAAACGCAATTGTCTATGAATGTCCAATTGGTGTAATTTGTACTCTGCCTTATTGGTGTGATTAGGGAAAAACACAGGAAGGTCTATAGATTGGTTTAAATTATTTTCTGAGCAGACTTTAGGAAGGAAAGAAGGATTAGTCCTCAGAGCAACCCTGTCCTTATGAAATACCAAGTATGGAGGACGAACACATAGCACCTGAAGTTCAGAGATGCGTCTGGCTGAAGTAATAGCTACCAGAAAGAATGTCTTCCAAGATAAACATTTAATAGAGCAGGACGCTGCTGGTTCAAAAGGGGGCAGAATTAAGGAAGTTAGGACCAAATTAAGGTCCCAAGGAGGAGGGAGATCTCTCACTGGAGGCCTAAGGAGAGTTGTCCCTCTCAAAAAAGCTTTGCAGAGCTTATGAGACATAATGTTAGAATTTGACAACCCAACATGAAAGTTAGAAATGGCCGCTAATTGAACCCTGATCTTAGAAGAAGCGGACCCGGGATGAAAACGTTGTGCTAGGAATTCCAGAATTTTGTGGACTGGGGCTGAAAAGGGATATACGTTCCTAGCCTCTGCCCAACAAGAAAAACGTTTCCATTTACTAGCATAAGTTTTCCTGGTTGTGGACTTGTGAGAGAAGACAATAATCTCACGTACAGCTGGGGAAATGCTGGGAAGCCTGGCTAAGGTTGGAAGTGGAGCAACCAAGCTGTAAGCTGGAGAGTTTGGAGGAATTGATACAACCTGCCTGATTAATGAATCAGTAGATCTGGAATCGGGTTCAGAGTCCAGGGCTGATCGAGAAGGTAATGGTGCAGGAACGGGAACCATATCTGTCGAGGCCAGTAGGGGGCAATGAGGATCATTTTGCAACCCAACAATATTGCTTTCTGTATGAGTTTCGGTATCAGGGGAAATGGAGGAAAGGCATAAAGAAGTCCCTGAGGCCAATCGTGGACTAGAGCGTCTCTGGGTGTGTGACCTGGAAGCGGAAGAAGGGAGAAGTAGTTGCTGCATTTGCTGTTGAAGGGGGTGGCAAAAAGATAGATGCAAGGCTGTCCTCATTTGCGGAAGATAAGATCCGCAACTTCCTGATTCAGAGACCACTCGTGAGGCATGAGGATAGCTCTGCTGAGCCTGTCCGCTATGACATTGGACCTCCCAGGGATGTGCTTTGCAATCAGAAAAAGTTGGGAGGAAATCGCCCACTGCCACAGTCTGAGTGCTTCTCGACACAGGGGGTAGGATCTGGTTCTGCCCTGCTTGTTGATGTACCACACCACTGACATATTGTCTGTTTGAATTGCAATGGTCCTGGAAGGAAGAGAGTCCTGATGGGCTTGCAACGCTAGGAGCACAGCTCTCATTTCTAGGACATTTATGTGCAGATGGTACTTGTAAGGTTGCCAAGTGCCTTGGACTGTCATGCCCAGATAATACCCCCCCACCCTATCAGGGAGGCATCTGTGGACACTGTGGCTACCGGAGGGGGCTGAATGAAGGGTCTGCCCTGAGTCACTAGTGGGGAAACCATCCACCATGAAAGGTGCCTTTTGCATGCTTCTGTAATCAGGATCATGTGAGACATGGGCAGCTCTTGGAAAGACCACTGTGTGAACAGAAGCCACTGAAGGATCCTCATATGAAAGCAGGCCAGTGGGATTAGAAGGATGGCTGCTGCCATGGAACCCAGAGTTTGAAGAACAAACCTAACTTGGATCCTTTTGCTCTGCATTAGAATCTGTACCTGCTGACGAATTGTAGACACCCTTTCTAGCGGTAGCCTTGCAAACATGTTCCTTGTGTCTAAGTCTGCTCCTATGTAAGTGATAGACTGACAGGGCAACAAGGCAGATTTTTCGAAGTTTATTGTAATGCCTAGCTGGGAGCAGATTGTGATTGTTTAGTCCCTGGCTTGTAGGAGTTGATGCCTGGTAGTAGCAGTGAGGAGCCAGTCGTCTAGATATGGAAACACCTGGAATCCTCAACGTCTCAGGTGAGCCGTGACCACTGCATACATTTGGTGAACACCCTGGGGAGTGTGGTGAGACCAAAGGGCAGAGCTCTGAACTGATAATGACTGTCTCCCAGCCGGAAGCGAAGAAATCTCCTGGCACACCTGTCCATCTTGATATGGTAGTACACGTCCTGAAGATCTATCGAGCACATCCAATTGTCCTGACCCAGAAAGGGTAGAATGGATTGTAGCATGACCATCTGAAACTTTGTTCTTAGTACAGACCTGTTTAGTCTGCTGAGATCCAGAATCAGTCTCCAGTCCCCTGTCTTTTTTGGTACCAAAAAGAACCTTGAGTAAATTCCGGATCCGTGCTGGTCTGCCGGGACTTCCTGGATGACTCTTTTTTTTCTAGCAGTTTTGAAACTTCTATTACTGCTTGGTCCTTCAGATTGGGTGGAACATCTGGGAGGGATTTCTTTGATGGTGAGAGGGGTTGATGGAAGGGAATTTTGTAACCTCCGGATATAATGGACCGTACCCATCTGCCTTGTGTTCAATTTTGCCAGGCTTTTGGGTACATTGAAAGTCTTCCCCCGACTGCCTCCAGAGGTGAGCAGCCGGGCAACCCTTCAGGGATGCTGAAAGGGCTTATCAGAGAAGGATTCTCTGTTGCCCTGGTTCTGTGGACCCCCTCTGCCATGAGGATGGCGTCTGTTATTATTGTTTCCCCCTCTGCCTCTGCAGGAAAAATCGCTACGTGTGTCAGGCAAGGCTCCCTGGGATTTTCAGAACCACATCTTGTCACTTTTCTGACCTTTGGGGTAAGGTCTAGAGGGAGTGGAAAAATGGACTCCCATGGCAGGGAGAGTCTTGCCTTCTTGCTCACACCTAGTCAAAGTGTCTTTCACCTGTGGTCCAAACAGAAAGGAACCATCAAAGGGGGTGTTGGTGAAGGACGCTCAAAAGGGTTCCACAAAGTTACACAGCTGCATCCATGCATGCC
Source organism: Protopterus annectens (assembly GCF_019279795.1). Lineage (NCBI taxonomy): Eukaryota > Metazoa > Chordata > Ceratodontiformes > Protopteridae > Protopterus > Protopterus annectens. The sequence goes on from NC_056741.1 coordinate 1,553,428,437, forward strand.
TCCTAAGGGCCACACCCGTACCTGTGGCTCTACTCGCACCATCGGCTGCATAGGAAATGAGCCTCATGGAGGAGTTAACTACAGAATTAAGCGTCGCCAACTGGGAAGCTACTTTAGCTTGAGCTCCCTCAGCTAATGGATCTTAAAGGGTATCTCCGAGCTCTTTAAGGAGATCCCTCTGAAGCCAGGTAAAATGACATAAATAATTCAGTGACCTCATAGAGAAGGCCGCTGAAGTGAACATTCACTTCCCGAATCAGTCCATTGTCCTAGACTCCTTGTTAGGAGGATGGACAGACGAAGAGGTCTCCGCTAACTCATTTTTGGTGGCTGCTGCTACCACCATGGCTTCAACAGGAACACCTTTAGTAAGGAATTGCTTATCCTGGGGTGCTGTGATGAATTTACCATGTCTCTTCGGAGTTGGTTCCACTGTATACGGAGCTGACCAAGCCTTTTGAGCCACCACTGCCATAAGTGGATCAAAAGGTGGAGAAACCCAGAAGGTGGAAGGTCGGGAACCGAAAGCATCCAGAAATACAGACTCATCCTCGGTAGGGGCTAGGGGATTCCAGTTCCCCCTCTGCTTAAGCATTTCTAGGATGTCCGAGAAGGAAACATCTTCAGAGGGGGATCTCGGGGACCCTTCCAAATTATCTAAGTCTGTATCAGAAGTGACAAACTCAGGGGAGTCAATGTGCTTCCTCTTGTACTTCTTCTTACGCGGGGGCTCCTCTGAATGATCAGGGGAGGCCTCGGAAGAAGAGGAAACACCCAATGGGGTGTCCTGGAGCATCGGTTCCCCACGCTTGAGGCCTGGAGGAGGAGCAGAGGTTGGCACAAGCACTGCAGGGGATGGAGCCGGTGGGGCTGATAGTGGAGCTGACTCAGTGGCCAGCACACTCCTCATGACATCGAAGGCATCCCTGCCATGATGCATAGAAAGCTCCAGTTCTGAGGAAATAGGAATCTTTCTCCACACCGAGGGAGACGGCTCCGAGGCTGATGTAGGAGCCGAGCTCACCTGCGCTGAAGCTCCGAGAAGGAGAACGGGGTCGGACAAGGGTCCGATGCCACTCGCCCCCTCAGAGCCGATGAGGGAGCCCTGGCACCCAGATCCCTCGATGGACGGCACCACCGAGGGAACCGAAGGAGATAGAGGTATCGGAGCCGACGGTTCCACTACTCAAACCCCAACGAACTCTGGCTCCAAACTCATTGGAGTCAGAGGAGGAACATCAAGAGAAGTGGACGGAGCCGACACCTGTTGAGGAGGGCTGGACAACATCTTGGCAAGTGCCTGCGACTTTAGCAATCTACTGACCACTCTCTCCACATCGTGATCCAACAGCCTAGAGGGTTGAGAGGAGTGAGAGGATCGGTGACTACGCTCGCTCTGAAGTAAAGGAGACCAAGGAGCCGAGTGGACCGATTCTAGTGAAGGGGACCTCAGCCTCTTGTAGCTCCACGATGGCTCCGAAGCCTCTGATGGAGCCGACGGGGAGATAGTCTTGCCGGTACCAGCCGGAACCGAAGTGGAAGGTAAAATCAGAACCGAAGACGGCTCCGAACTTGGAGCCAACGGTTTGCTGGGTTTAGGGGATTTCACAGGCTGAGAGCCCTTAGCCGGTGAATCCTGGGGTTTTAAAAGACCCCTAAGAATAAGCTTATTCTTACGCTCCTGCAGGACTCTTGGACTTAAGGCATGGCATATAGAACAAGAGTCCTGCAGGTGCACAGCGCCTAAACAATAGACGCAAGAAGTGTGTTCATCTATCAGAGACATTTTCTGACAGCATGAGTCACACTTCTTGAACCCAGAAACCTTGGATTCTTTTGACATCCTTAAAGAAGGAAAACAACAATTACAACAACTACCAGAAGCAATATACAGTCTACACAAAAAACACACTCTACTATAAGACTATAGCTAAAGGTTTTTTTTTTTTTTTTTTTTTTTTTTTAAATAGGAAAGCCTCTAACTTAAATGGCTGGCCTATGAGAGAAAGGTAGAAGGAAAGCCTCTAACTTAAATGGCTAACCTGACAAGAAGAGGTGGGGGGAGGGGCAGGGAGAACTCTCTAAGTTAAACAAGTTCTACAAGGAAAAGAAGGGTACTACCACTAAACACTAACTATCACAAAACAAGACTAACGTTAATAATAAAACACTAAAAGTGTTGAATTCTAGAGTAAGAAAGTTATACAAAAAACTTTATATGAGCCTGAGCCAGAAAAACGACACCTCACAGTTGAAGCAGCAAACAATTTCTGGGTAGCTGTCTCTAGGCATCATGGGATAAGGGGTAGCCTCGAGCCAGTAAACAGCTCTCGAGCTATTGAAGATGTCCAAGTCGGAGCCGAGGATCGGCTCCGATCCCAACCAGCAAGAACGAAGGCGAGATAGACAACTTAACATCAGATATTACTGCATGGGGTGCTGAGAGACACAAACTAGAATGGCAAATGCATTATAACCCCTAGTGTGCATTAAGATCTGTTCCACACATACCACCAATTGCTTGATTACACTTACAAAACTGGTGTCTGCAGTTTCTGCAGCATGAATTCCACATTTATTAGTTTATGTACGATAACTATATCACTCAAAGTTTCTTCAGGTAGAATAAAGCAGTATTTCCTTTAATTTTTCTTGAGCCAGTTTTGTGCTTTTGCTTGTATCTACAAAAAAGCTTCAGGTTGGTTAAACAAGATGATGTCCTGGAGTTCATCCATGTCCAAGTCTCTATAGGTAAGACTTCTTACCATAACCTGACCAGCTACAGGTCGCCCTCAATGACTCACGAAGCTCACACTTCTTACCTATACGTACTAGAGGCACTCATAATCCAACCAAATACCCCATTCCTTGGGAACTTTAACTATCCCTCTGTTGACTGGGAAACGTACACTGCCGCTAAGTCACAAGCACAGAGTTTCCTGGACTTTATCAACACAAACACCCTGGACCAGATAGTGTGAACTCCTCCAACCAGACAATCAAACATTTTGGACCTAGTACTCCCCAACATGGAAGAGCACTGCACCTCCCACCACCTCACTGGTGATGTTGGACCAAAATATTGTCTCCTATGAAATACAAATCAACCTGTAAAACCCAACTAAACCCATAACAGTTATGATCTATTATAAAGCAAACTAAGTGATGACAGTTCTCCCAAACCTGGAGAACACAGCTACATATGCAGAATTATTTACAGAAACCCTGTACAAACATGTTAATGGCTGCATTGAGACTGCCATACTTACTAGAAGTAAACCCAGATCTAACACCAAAATCAAACTCCACTGGTGGAATCCTCACCTTAGCAGGATATATAACAAAAGATAAAAATATACGGCCAAAATCAGAAAGATCAACTCTCATAGAGACAAGAGCTCTCTGATTCAACTAAACAAGAAATTAAAAGATCTAATAAAGTCAAACAAGGCCAATTATGAGGTCAGAATAGCCTCCCAAGCTAAGGCCTTTTTCAGATATGTCAAAAACCTTAAAATAACACTCTGCACTGAGCAGAACTGGTCGTAAATGGCACAACCTATACTGACTAGGATGACATAGCAAATCTACTGGCTGTTAAATTTAGTTCTAACTTCAGCCCCACTCCTCCAATGACCCCTATGAAATCCCTGCTAGCATATCCCACCAACTATCAACAGGGAGTGTGTTTTGGTGGCATTCAGTAAGGCCAAAAACATTGCTTCAATGGACCCAGATAACACCACCGGTTGCCTCCTAAATAGCCTAAAACATGACCTAGGAGAACTACCTGAGGCATTCTTCAGCTACAGAGTCAAAACAGGTTACATGCCAGGTGACTGGAGGGCTGCGATGGTCATTCCTGTTCATAAGGGTGGACCATCAATCAACTCAGGGAACTACAGATGCTTCAGTCTGACAAGTCTGATATGCAAAGCCATGGAATGAATGGCAACCTACTGACACTGGATCCATTCAAGTTTGGCTTTGTTAAGGCAAGGCCTCGCCTATTCATCATGATAGACTTCATCGAGAGGGTCACCAAGGATATGAATAAGGGGAAAATTGTGTATACCACCTACCTTGACATGGCCAAGAAGTTCAATACAACACCCCACTCAGGTATTTTGACAAAATCTCAGAACTACGCATAAATCCCTACATAATTTGCTGGACTGCTGGTTGGCTCACAGATAGGACCTCAGAAATTCATGATCGGTGAGACCACCTCCACTGGAAGACCAGTCATCAGCAAAGCACCCCAGGGATCTGTGTTGGGCTCACTCCTGTTTGGGATCTACGTCAAAGGCTTATGTCAATAGCCTCTGGTTCACAATTTTACAGATGACTGTAAATTGGGAGCTATCATACCCCCCATGACAGCATCATCCTACAAGAAGGTCTAACACAAACAAATGACTGGTGCCAAAGCAATGGATTAAAACTCAGAATGAAGAAATGCATTACAGTGCTTTTTAGGAAATCATTCACTCGAGCTAATTACTCCATCAATAAAATATCCCTAAGAGTTCACCTGATAGTTAGGGATCTGGAAATATCTGTAGATAATAATCTGGCCTTCGACCAACACATAGCCAAGACAGTAAAAAAATCATTCTATGTCACCCAATTCATACACAAGTGTATGTCATTCAGGTCCAAGGAAGTTACTCAACCATTATCAGACTCATCACCAAGTACAATGCCCCCTTTGGCATGTACCTAACCAGGCATTTCTAACAGCTGGAATGCTCTCAAAGGTTTCTCACTAAGAGAATCCAGTGTATGAAGAGCCTGTCCTACACAGATTGCCTTAAGGCTCTATCTCTGCACTCAGTCTACTACAGATTACTAAGATGTGACCTATGCCTAGCATATAAAACATCTTCAGATACAGCTGATGCAAATTTTGCATATCTGCAAAACAAACAGCACCAGAAACACTAGATCCAAGGACTTGAACTTTGACTGCAATGCAAATAGAACATGCTGGAGAGACTGATATGTATCTCAAAAGAACCTGTTGCTATGGAATAAGATCCCCATCTACGTGTAGCAGAGTTCACTCCTGACCCTATTAAAAAAATACCTTGATCACTGGATGGGAAATCATAAATTCACCCATGGTCTGGCCCCCACACCTCTAATGAGCAGAGGTTGAAATCCCCAACTAACATACACCCCCGCATAACCATTAGCTACCTCTTTACTAATATACCCCACCATATAGTCATCCAAGGAACTCAGGGTCAAAACAAGGATTGGGTTGCATGGCTATATGAACCTATGTGATGACTGTACGCTTAACGGCTATAAACTGTCTTTCTATAGCAGACTAGCATTTCTTAGAAGTGCTGAATTTTCAGCAAATATAACAGATGGAATGTTTCTCCCCATCTACAACAAAAGGCAAGAGTGTGCCTGTACCTGCCTCAGAGGCACCCGTGTATGTGCACTAAGAATTGCTTAGAAAAGTTTGTAGCTATCTGTACTGGTTCTGGAAAAAAAACATACATTTTTAGTTACCTAAAGGCTGGTTCTGTTTTAACTGCCCATTTGAAAAAGAAGTTATGCACTTACCATAACGTTCCATGTTTGTTGTCCAGTATCTCACTTTCATTCTTGGTGGTTGGGTTCAGAGCCGAACCTCGGCTCTGACTCAGCCGCATATCAAAGCTCGAGAGCTTCTACTGGCTCAAGGCTACAACCTATCCCATGATGCTTAGTGTCTGTTCCCCAGATCTCGTTTGAGAAAGTACTCCCTAGAATACACTAACATACAAAAAGGAAAAAAAAAATATGAAATATATTGGTCATAAAGCTACAGAGGCAAGAAGGGAATCAGACTATATTTGCCAATTGTAAAGTCTTCTAGATCCTCCAGGAGTGGGATGCAAGAATGAAGGCAAGATACTGGACAACAAACATGGAACGTTATGGTAAGCACATAACTTCTTTATGTTATGTTGTCCTATCTCTCCTTCATTTTTGCTGGTTGGAACAGAGTGCCCAGCACCTCTTTCTTGGGTGGCTCAAGGAAATCAACTCTTCAGGACAGTAGAACCAAAAGATGCCCTGTTCCGTGAGGCCACATCTACTTTGTAATGAGAGATAAAGGTGTGAGGATTAACCCATGTAGCAGCAGCAGCACAAATTGAATCTAATGGAAGTTTGGATTGAAAGCCAATGGAAGTAGACACTGCTCTAGTTGAATGTCCTTTAACTTTCCCTGGTGGTTCTTTATTATAAGAGCTATAGACATAGGTGATGATCTCAGTAAGCCATTTGGACAAAGTAACTTTTGAGACTGCCAAGCCCTTTTTGTTTTCTGAATAGGAAACAAACAACTGATCTGACTTTCTGAAATCTTTGGTCCTGTGAAAGTAAAAACGCAACTGTCTATGCACATCCAATTGGTGAAGCTTATATTCTGCCTTGTTGCCATAGTTAGGAAAAAACACAGGCGAAAAAACACTATAGATTGGTTTAAATTTGCTTCAGAACAAACTTTTGGTAAGAAGGAAGGATATGTTCTGAGGGAAACTATCTCTGTGGAAAATCAATTATGGAGGACGGATAGACAAAGCTTGCAACTCTGAAACCCTCCTAGCTGAAGTAATTGCTGTTAGAAAAACTGTTTTCCAAGATAAAAATTTTAGTGGACAAGAGGATGCTGGTTCGAAGGGAGGAAGGATCAAAGATGATAATACTAAATTTAGATCTCATGTGGGAGGAGGCTCTCAAGGGGGGTCTTAACAGAAAGGTACCCCTGAGGAAAACTTTGCATAATCTATGGGACATTACATTCGTTCTGAGGTCTCCCACATGATAATTAGATATAGCCGCTAATTGTACTCGAATAGTGGTGGCCACTGCTCCTTGATTAAAAACGTCTGTTAGAAATTCTAAAAATTTAAGTTACAGGGGCTATAAGGGGATCTATGTGTTTTTTGTCCACTGAATAAGAGAACCTCTTCCATTTGCTTGCGTAAAGTTTTGTAGTCGTCTTTTTGTGTGAGGAAACCAGAATGTGAAATACTGCAGGGCATAATTCTGGAAGCCTGGCTAAGATTGGAAGTGGAGTAACCAAGCTGCCAGCTTGAGGCTCAGAACAGCAGGGTGGAGCATTCCTGACTGATGCGTCAGAAGATCTGGCACTGGGTCCAGGATCCACGGGTCCTCCTGCAGGTGGGGCCAAAGGAAGAGGAACCATATCTGACGAGGCCAGTAAGGAGCAATGAGAATTAACCTGCGATTCAATGACTTGGCTTTCTGAATAACCTTCGGAATCAATGGAAATGGAGGAAAAGCATAAAGAAGTCCCGGGGGCCAACCGTGGACAAGTGCATCCCTCGGTGACTCTCCCAGAGGGGAAATAAGAGCAAAGTAGTTGCTGCATTTGGCAATGAATGGAGTGGCAAAAAGGTTGCAGCAAGGCTGGCCCCATTTGCGAAAAATTTGATTCGCAACTGCCTGATTCAGAGACCACTCATGAGGCATGAGAATTGCTCTACTTAGAGTGTCTGCTATTACTTTGGATTTCCCCGGGATGTGTGCTGCCATCAGAAAGCGCTGAGAAGAAATTGCCCATTGCCAGACTCTCTGGGCCTCTTGACATAGGGATTAGGATCTGGTTCCCCCCGGTTTGTTGATGTACCATACCACCGACATATTGTCTGTCTGAATTGCAATAGTCTCCATGGGAAGAGAGTTCTGAAATGCTTGCAACCCCAGAAGCACCGCCCTCATCTCTAGGACACTGATGTGCAAATGGCACTCATGATCTTTCGAAATCCCTTGGACAGTCTGTCCCAGATAATGCCCCCCCCCCCAAATCTGGGACGTGTCCGTGGTTACTGTAGCGACAGGTTGGGGAAGTACAAACGGTCTGCCCAATGTTACCTGAGTGGACTAAACCCACCATAGTAGGTCCCTCTTGCAGGCATCCATAATGAGAATCTTGTGAGACATGGGTAACTCCTGTACGGACCACTGAGCAAAGAGTAGCCACTGTAATATCTGCATGTGTATTTGTACCAGTGGGACTAGTGCTATCGCCACTGTCATTGAGCCTAAGACCTTGAGTACGAATTTTGCTTGTAGCTTTTTCTTTTTGAGTAGGATAGATACTTGACTGCGTAGCATTTGTATACTCTTGAGGCAATTTTGCTACCATATCGTTTGTGTTTAAATCTGAACCTATAAAGGTAATACGCTGGGATGGCAACAAGGCAGCTTTTTTCTGTATTTATAGTAATGCCTAGTTCTGAGCAGAAATGGATGGTGGCGTCCCTGGCTCTGATTAGTAGGTGCTTGGTGGTGGGAGTCAGGAGCCAGTCATCTAAATATGGAAACACCTGGAATTTTTGACGTCTCAAATGAGCCATGATTACTGCTATGCATTTGGTAAAAACTCTAGGGGCTGAAGTGAGGCCAAAGGGCAGAGCTCTGAACTGGTAATGACTGGCTCCCAGCCGGAAGCATAGAAATCTTCTGGAGCACCTGTCTGTGTTTATGTGGTAGTACATGTCCTGAAGATCTAAAGAGCACATCCAATTGTCTTGTCCCAGAAAAGGGAGTATAGACTGCAATATTACCATCTGGAACTTTGCTTTCTTTGCCGACTTGTTTAGTCTTCTGAGATCCATTATTGGTCTCCAGTCCCCTATCTTTTTAGGAACTAAAAAGAACCTTGAGTAAATTCCAGATCCGATCTGGTCTGTGGGGACTTCTTGGATGACTCCTTTTCCTAGCAACCTTTGAATTTCTAGGGTTGCTTAATCTCTTTGACCAGGTGGAATGTCTGGGATAGACTTTAACGGACAAGGTGGACAGTGGAAAGGAATGTTGTATCACCTGGATATAATGGACTCTACCCATTTGTCTTGAGTCAGTTTTAGCCAGGCTTCTGGATACAGTGATAGTCTTCCCCCGACTGCCTCCAGAGACGGACAGTTGGGCCTTCTTTCAGGAGTGTTGGAAGGGCCAACCAGAGAACGTATCTCTGTCACCCTGGTTCTGCAGAACACCCCTCCCGCCGCGTGGACAGCATCTTCCACTGTTATTCCCCCCTCTGCCCCTGAGGGAAGGATCCCCATGAGCGTCCGGCAAGACTCCTTTGGACTTCCGGAACCACATTTTTCTGCTCTTTTGACCTTTAGGGTGGAAAAATGCACTCCGAAGGCAGATATAGTTTTGCCATCTTGCTGGCTCTTGGTGAGAGTCTCTTTTACTTTCAACCCGAACAAGGCGAGCCATCAAAGGGGGCGTCAATAAAGAAAGATTTGAAGGGTTCAGCAAACTCGCAAAGGCGTATCCAGGAATGTCTCCTAAGAGTTATTCCTGTGCCTGGTGCCCTGCTCACTCCATCAGCTGCATAGGAAATGAGGCGCATGGAGGAGTTTGTAACAGACGTTAAGGTCACAAGCTGGGAATTTATCTTATCTGATAAACCCTGGGCTGTAGCACCTTGTAGGGTATCTCCCAGCTCTTTCAGGAGATCCCTCTAGAATCGGGTGAAATGTGATAAGTAATTCAGCGACAGTAAGATAAATGCCACTGAGGAGAACATACGTTTCCTGTATCTGTCCATCATACGAGACTCCTTGTTTGGTGGATGGACAGATGCAAAGGTTTCAGCTAACTCCTTCTTTGTGGCCACTGCCACCACCATTGCATCTACTGGAACTCCCTTTGTTAAATATTTTCTATCCTCTGGGGCCATAAAGAATTTATTTGGGCTCCTCGGAACGGGATCCACTGACTCCAGAGAGTCCCACACCTTCCGACTCACAACACCCAGGAGCGGCTTGAAGGTGAAAACACCCAAGAGGTGGAGGGGCGAGAGACAAATGCCCTCAGGTATACTGACTCATCCTCAGAATGGGAGAGGGACTTCCAGTCTCCCCTCTGCTTAAGGATCTCAAGGATGTCTGAAAAAGAGCCATCCTCATAGGGCGACCATGGGGACCCTTCTGATTCCTCTATGTTGGTATCAGAAGTGACAGACTCAGGGGAGTCTATGTGCTTCCTCTTAGACTGTTTCTTCCGAGGGACTTCCGAGGGGGAATGTTCCAGGGAGGTGTTGAAAGAGGAGGTTCCACCCATTGGGGTTTCCTGGGGCACTGACTCTCTACTCTGGGGCTGATGGAGGGATGATGAAGCAGTAGACACTGGCCCTTTAGGGGGAAGAGTGACTGGAGCCAAAGGTGGAGCAGACTCAATGGATAGCACACTCCACATCACCTGGAAGGCACTGCAATCCTGGGCCGAGAGAGACTCCAGTTCCGAGGGAATGGGAGATCTTCCTGGCACTGAGGAGGATGGCACCAAGGCTGATGTGGGAGCCTGATGTGGGAGCCGAACTCACCTGTGCTGAAGCACTGAGTGGGAGAGTCAGTTCTGACAAGGGTCTGACTCAACTCTCCCCCCAGAGGCGATCAGGGAGTGTCGGCCCCCAGATCCCTCGATGGAAGACAGCATCGATGAGATTGGCACAGACGTTGGAGCTGAGATATTGTGGGTAATTACTGACTCTGCTGGTTCCAGCACAATGACTTCCTGACACTCTGGCTCCAAACTCATCCGAGTCAGAGGAGGAATAGATGGTATCTGAGATACAGTGGTTGGCTCCACGATCCGATGGGCTGGGCTCAAAAGAATTTCTGCCAGGCCCGCATCCTCAGCAATTTCTTCACCACCCGCTCCATGTCATCGTCTGATAATCTGGAGGATCGAGAAGAATGGTTCGATGACCTGTGACTACCTGCCACAGACTGTAATAAAGGAGATTGCGGCACCGGGTGTATTGGTTCCAATGATGGTGACTGACTCCTTTTTCAGCTCCGCAACGGTTCCGAAGAGTCAGACGGAACCGAGGGAGGGCTAGGTTTGTCGGAACCGATAACCTTCGGCTCCATAGATACTATATCCTTGTGACTGCTTGATAGCTCAGACACCGGAGTAGACGAAGCTGACTTTTTTGACTTGTCAGATTTTGAGGCCTGATTATCTTCTTCAAAATGGCCTTTCAACAAACCCCTCAAAATGAGTTTATTTTTCCTCTCCTTTAGGACCCTTGCACTAAACCCATGACAAATGGAGCAAGAATCCCGGAGATGGACTGCTCCTAGGCAATACACACAACCTCTGTGTCCATCCGTTAGAGACATTTTCTGTGTGCATGAATCGTACTTTTTAAACCCAGATTGTCTCGACTCCTTAACAGATTCTTTAGACATCTTGGAAACCAACTACTGGCAACAACAATAATAACAGCTAACAACTACAATAACTGCAATAGAAAGAAGCAAATAGCAAAGAGATTTTTTTTTTTTTTTACCAGAAATGGAAAGGGGTGGGAGGAGGAGAAGTCTCCAAGTTAAACGACAATATCCTCCAACGCGAGGAGATGTCTCTAACTTAAATGGTGACTCCTTAAGAAAGAAGAAAGAAAGAAGCCCTGAAGAAAAAAAACGGGCTAAAGAGAAAGAATCCTCTAACTTAAACGGAGTCTTTAAGGGGAATAGAAGAAAAAATAAGGGCCCAAAGAGAACAGCCGAAGACACACCCAAGTAATAAACAACACACACGAGCAGTCTACTTGGACTGGGAAGGTATAGTAAATTCTAACAAGAAGATCTTGTGAAAAAATATAGTAAAAGGATGAATAATAAATGTAATAAATGTAATTACTAGCCTGAGCCAGCGAAGACAATCCCGATGCTTCAAGCGGCAAACGAAATATGGGGAACAACCGCTAAGCATCATGGGATAGGTTGTAGCCTCAAGCCAGTAGAAGCTCTCGAGGTTTGATATGTGGCCGAGTCGGAGCCCAGGTTAGCCTCCAAACCCAACCAGCAAGAATGAAGGCGAGACAGGACAACATAATATTAGATCAGTCAGATGACAAGCAAAAGTAGCAAAATCAGGGACACATTTACAATAACAGCTACCCAGACCCCAAAAAAGCCTTAACCTGCTTCTTAGTTGGTGTGGGCCAACATTGTACTGTTTCAATGTTTTTAGCTTATAGCTTCACTGTCTTTTGACCTGTTAAATAATCTAAATAGTGGGATTCTGCCATGCTTATCTTGCACTTAGCTGGAATAGAGGACAGGCAGACTCGTGCGGAGAAATTAAATGGCTTGAACTTTATGTAAATGGCTTTCCCACTCTTCAGACAATATACACACACAGGCAGGATATAGCACATCTGGTAGGAGGATGAATAATTTTGTCTATCAGTCTCTGAAATGTTGTAGGATCTTTGTGGAGACCAAAAGTCAGGGCTCTATAATGTAACAGTCCATCTAGTGTAGAAAATACCATTTTTTTCTTTATATTATGGAACAAGTGGAATTCACCAACAGTCTATAGTTAGGCTCACATTGGACAGAAACCTTGCTTTGCACAGTTTTTATATCTGTTTGACCAATTCAGCATGGGGTATAGATCAAATGTAGATATACATTTTGATTTTCTGAAGTTGTTGGAAAACATTATAGACCCATCAAGCCAGGTCACCGATACAATGGGACTATTCTACTCGCATCTGTAATTCGACTATGACCCCAAATTTAAGCTTCGCCTGTACTTCCTCCATAACTTCTTGACACTGGGACTCTGGAATCCAGCATGGTTTTAGTTTTACTGTCTCACCAGGCACTGTTTCCGTGTTGTGCTGAATTAAAATAGCTATACCAGGCAACTTTGAAAATATGTCCTTATTCCTAAGTAAAAATTCTTTCACTTCTTGCTTCTGAAGCACTCACAGTATCTCCCCTATTTTGACTTAATGCCATGTAAACATTAACGTCTAATGAAAACATGCTCAGTAAAGCTTTATTTATTCTTATTTATTTACATTTGTTTACTAGGATGGTCCAGCTGGGCAAAAGCCCCTTTTCAGTGGAAGCCCTGGGAGAAAAGCTCCAAATAAAACAATACAAAGCATAAGATGGATTCTTGATAGAAATGAAACAATACAAAGCATAAAGAAAATTCAATTTCCCTTTACGTTTTCAGAACATTTATTTGGTATAAATGTTTTGCTTCTTTTTCCCCCATGGTTCTCTGACCTTATAACTGACTTCATTCAATATATGTACAATTTTGAAAGTCCCTTGCCACTTTGCAAAGGACTTGCTTTCAGCAGTGGGTACTGATTTAGGTATTTTATCTGCTGGTTGAATTTTAAAATGAACATTTTTGTTACATGCTCTCTGTTGTGTATCCTGCACTTTCTCCATATGTTCTATTATTATAGGCATTACAGTTCTTTTGCTATGGACCTCACAAGGATTCTTTGGAGGGCTGCCACCTCAGGAAATTTTGTTGCACAGTCAAAAGTAATCAGGATACACTGATGAAACTTAATTGATTTTACAAGAGGAGCCACAATGTCTAGCGCTAAGCATTCAAACAGGGCTTGGAACAACAGTTTTTTTAAATCCTGCATTAGGTGCTGTCCTTTAACACTCTGTGCAGGCTGCACAGGTTCTCTATGTCCTTTGTAATGACAGAATCCTAGTTTCCATCATCTTCATTGACTTATCAAAAGCTTTTGATACATCCTACCAGAAATTCTTACATAAACTCTCATCCCTAGGGCAATGGCTCCATAGCAACCTCTCAAACAGAGCACAAGCAGTGAACTGGAACAAATGATTTCTCCACCTTCTTGCCTATAACTATTGGTGCCCCACTTGAATCTATAGTAGCCTTATACTTGTCAACATGACAATGACCTCTACACTGATTCAAAAAATGCTACCCTAGTTCAATATGCTGATGACTCACCCATAATCTGTTCTGCCACATCTCTCTTTGAATTCCAAGACCTTACACCTACAGTCCTTCTTACTGATTCAAACATGGCTAAATAGTTCACAGCTATTACTAAACCCCCCAAAGACTAAATTACTGCTCTTTAACCCAAACACATATCTACCAAAACAAAACTATTCACTATCGTCTCTGACACCAACACTATAACAAAACAAGTAAACCTCACAAAATGAATGGGTGCAATCATAGACCATGCATAACAAGTGGTTAAACACCTCATCAAAAACAAAACACATACAGAATAAAAATCTGGGGAATGGATGGAGAGATGATAAAATCAACACACAAAGGAGAGTAGTATTGCTGGAATTTAATTCATCCTCAAGTCTTAATGAATATCTTCACAAGATGGACCCTGTTTTTTTTACAAAATCTCACCAAGACTACTCTGATATACACACTGTATTTTATATAGCATATATTATGGACAGAAATAGGCTAAAAAATAAAAAAGATGGCTGGGTGCACAAGTCCTAGGACAAAAAAATGTCCAGTCCTGGCTGGCACACTGGTGCCAGAACTGGAAAAAGATTATAGTACAGAATCCTCAATTCATGGAAACATTCCCACAATGGGGTTAGGCCAGGCTCAGGGGGATGATGCACCCCCCCCCCCAAGTTGTACAAGGCTGACAGGCTAAAAAAGAGCCATAAAGATAATAGAGTGAACTACTGAGGATAAGAAAGAAATTATGTATTGTTACTATTATGCAAGAAGCCCAGAATTACTAGCTAGAAGATATTCAAAAAGATTAAGACAGAAATTGGAGGAAAGAAAAAATACTCACACAAGAAAAACTGTCAAATGCAAATTTGTGTCCACTAATACAACAGACTCATGAAAATCATTATATAGACCAAGAAACCTTGGGCTGTTTGGAAAAAGAAGCAACTGAGGAATTATGAAAATATAAAGAAAAAAACCTAGAGATTTCTGAAAGGTAGGAAAAGAAACATAATCATGGGAAAGAAAGAGAGATCTGATATATTGTAATATTTATGCAAATGACAAAGACAAGCTAATCAATACAAAAAAGCAGCTCCAAAGATTTTTGAAGAGAAATACAAGCAAAGACACCAGATATGGAAAATTTCACACTACAAAAAATATGATCACAAAGTGGGAATGTAGAATACCATATTAGTAAAGTAGAAGTTAAACAAATAGAAGCTGAAGTTATGGAATACCTGTAAAGTGAAGGATTTAGTGTAGAAAGTCTAAAACAGGTTATGTCCCAGCGTAATGGAACAATGAGCCCCAAATTAAGGTGAAACAGGTAGAGCGGGAGACATCTGAAGAAGAGATATGGACATTGGAAAGAAAACGAGATTTAATATGGTACAATATTTCAGCAAAGGAGAAAGCAAAATTAATCAATACAAGAAAAGCAGCACCAAAGATTTTTAAAAGAAATACAGGCAAATGCATCTGGATATAGAAAAGTTTGCAATACAAAAAAAATAAGAAAACAAGATGAGGGAAGTAGAAAAGGATTAGTAATGGAGAATTTAAAGAAGTAGGAAATGATGTTATGAATTACCTGCGAAGTGAAGAATTTAGTGTAGAAAGTCTAACTCTGGTAACATCACAACATGATGGAACAGTGAGTTCCCAAATTAAGGAGAAAACGGTGCAATGGGAAGCATCTAATCAGTTGCCACATGAAGATGCTCTGGATCTATCATTAGGAAACCAGTACAAATTTGTATTTATTTATTTGACATTTGCTGACCGGCTTGGTCCAGCTGGGACAGAGACCTTTTTCAGTGGAGGCCCGGGGAGAAAAGCTCCACAGTTAATAGATACATTTAAGTAGACTTGGTACAAGAGAATAATGCAAAATCAAAAAAGGTAATAATACAAAATCACAAGTAGATATATACAAAAGCAGGTTAACATGAATGACAATTAGTCTCTACATATCAACATATATTAGGGTACAGTGCAGAGTAAAAAATACAGATAACATTTACAAAGCAAAGAATAGTGGTTATGGTGAGGTAAAAGGTAATTCGGTAAGCATTTCTAAGCTTAGTCTAGCAACTGTTGAAAGTTCTACATCAGTACAGACCAAACTGGCTGTGAAAGGGAGAAGAGAAGGTAGCATGAAAGATCTTTTTAAGAATGTAGGTTTGAGGCAGACAGTTAGAAAAGATGGTCTGCAGTGTTGAAGTGAAGAGTGATGAGCAGGAAGGTAGGGTTTCATTGAAGCAGAAATAAGGTGAGATTGTGGGTAGGCTATAGGGATGTGTCAGTCAGAGAGGAGATAGCATAGACAGTTTATTTTTCCTTAAGTGATTTTTTTACTGCCTTTCTAAATTGTAGATTGGGTCTAAGGTGTTAGATGGCAAGTGGTAGTTTATATCAGTTTTCAGCCAGTTGACAACTATAAAGGTTTTTTCCTATGTTGATCTTGGGTTTGTGAATGGACAAGAGATGTTAGTCAGAGATCCAGAGTGTTCTTAATGGGATGTCGGAGGGGATGATAGATATGATGCTGGGGCAGAAAGTGGGCTGATAAAGAACAGAATTAATTACCTGAAGCTGACAGAGGAGAAGTTTATGGGGGAATTCTAACCAGTTCAGTTTACAGAGTGCTAAGCAGTGATGAGAGGGGTATGGTAGTTCTGCAGCAAATTTAGCTACCTTATTGTATGTGGACTCTAGTTTAGTAATGAGCGAGGTCTGTAGATTGGTGAGAATTTGAGAGCTGTAGAGAAGAGTTGGGAATAAGTAGGCATGAGATAGAGCTATTTTAGCTTTACTTGAGAGAAAGTTTTTGTTTCTGTACAGAAGACCATGTTTTTGATGTGTTTTCTTAATGTTATTTAGGACATGCAGGTCAAGGTTTAGCTGGTCATCAATAATGACCCCTAGTAGCTTGGTCTGGCTTTCTAATGTGATGGGTGTGTTACTGTGGGATGTGATGGTGAAGGACAGTTTCAGGTGGGTCATTGTTTTAGGTACGAAGAATAAGAGCTTGGTTTTCTTTGGATTTAACATTAGATGGTTTTGGTTGAGCCAGTTTCCAATGGACAAAACGGAGTCCTGAGTTGCAGTATGGAGCTTGGGAAGTGTATCACCAACCATCTGCACACTGCACTAGTGATGAGTGTGGGATAGAGGTACATATTTGATTAGTAAAAATGTTAAACAGCAGTGGTCCTAGGAATGACCCCTGTGGTACACCCATCTGTATAGGGAGTTTGGGGGAGATAGCAGAGCTCCATTTGACAGACTGGGACCGGTTGCTGAGGTAACTAGAGAACCAGGAGATAGTGGTGGATAAGTTTAAGTGGGAGAGTTTGTCTAAGAGGAGTGGGTGGGAGACAGTGTCAAATGCTTTCAAGAGATCAAGAAAGAGACAGGAGACTAGTTTATTTTTATCTCTGGCTTGTGCTATGGTGTTTATGAAGGAGATGACAGCAGTAGAGGTACTATGAAAGCCATGTTGGGTGGGGGTGATTAGGTTCTCTTGAGTAAGGTATTGTAGGATTTGTTTGTGTACACATTATTCCAAGATATTAGAGAGGGGGTTATAGAATTGCTATGGGACTATAGTTGGATAGTTCAGTGGAGTTACCTCCTTTATGGATGGGGAGAGTGTAGAACATTTTCCAGATGGCTGGGACTTGAGCTTCAGTAATAGACTGGTTGATAAGAATAGAGATGGGTAGGGCTAAGGAGCTGGCAAGCTACCTGGAGAAAGAGTGGAGGGAGCCGTATATTGAGGGAGAGCAAAGTTTGAGCTTTAGGAGCAGAGACTGTATGTACTGTGTGAATACAGTTTTTAAGCAGAAAGCAGAGGAGGTGTTAGAGGGAGTAGACGGGATGGTAGGTAGGGTGGGGTTAGTGTTTGGATGCTTGATAAGTTTACTAATGGAGTCTATAAAGTAGGAGTTAAAGTTAGTAGCAGTTTGGAGAAGAGTGCTAGTGGGGCTTGGGTGGGCAGTGAATGGGTTACCAGGATGAAGGAATTGATTTATTGTATGTCAGAATTTCTTTAGGTTATGTAGATGAGTTTCGGGGGGGGGGGGTAGAGTAGTAGTTTATTTTTTCATTGTTAATTGCTTTCTTAGTAAGGTTACAAAGTTGTCTATACTGTTGGAGGTGAATGGGTAGTCTGGTTTTGGTCCAGAATTTCCAAGCTTTGTCCCTTTGGGCCATTAAGGAGTGAGTAGTGAGGGTTAGCCAAGGGAATATGGCAGATTTTATTCTGACATTGTATATAGGGGCAAGGGAGTGGAGTATGTTAAGGAATATGTTATTAAATTCCAGGACAGCTTCATCGATGGGTAGGTGTCTGAGAAAGTCCAGCTGATAGCTGAGATTTGACTGTTTAGTTCGCTTGGGTCAAAGTTTTTTAGTTTCCAGCATGCTTTGATTTTTTGGGTTTTAGGTATGTGAGGAGTAAAACGGAGGACTTTGGTTTGGCAGTGGTCACTGAGGGTGTCAGGTAGGGTTTCAGGGAAGTGATATTTATGGGGATATGATACTAGGATCCAGTCAAGTAAAGCTGAGTAGGTAGTGGATTTAGTGGTATAGGCAGGTGTAGTTACTAGTTGGGTGAAACCATGTAAGTTAATGGAGGTAGAGGGGGATATAGTGGTGACAGTTAACCATTTGATGTTGACATCTCCCATAATTATGGTCTCATTGTGGAGGTCAGAGGAGAGAGTGGAAAGAATACTTTCGAGTACAGTGATGTTATCACCAGGTAGAATGTAGATTGCAGCAATATTAAGTGAGGTGTGGGGACTAATTTTACAGTTTGCCAAAAGTAATTCTGCAGGAGAGTCTGGAGGGGAGGGGGATGCTAGTCGGGTTAATGTGAGGTTGTCAGTGTACATAATAGCAACCGTACCTCCTTATTTTTTGGTTCAATCTAGTCTTTGAGATGTTATAGCCGGGGGTCTTTATCTTTAATGTGGGGTTTTAGCCAAGTTTCGCTTAGGGTTACGATGTCAGGGGAGTGTTGTGAGATCCAAGAGTGGAATTCAGTAGTTTTGTTTAGTAGGCTTCTCAGGTTGATGGAGTAAAAGGAGATGTGTTTTGGTGCCATAAGAGACAAGGGAGCAGTGGTTTGTATGAAGGTAAAATCAGAGGGAGAGGGTAGACTAGGGCCAGGGTTGGGATGTATGTCACCTGCAAGTAAGAGGGAGAGGACAGTGGGGATTGTTTCAGGCTTAGGGATATGGAGAAGAAAGTATTTGAGTTTACCTTTAGGGTGGGTTCCTTTATATGTGATAAGTTTTGTTTTTGGAGTTAAGGTTTTTGATACTGTCAGGTGGTGGGGATAAGAAAGAATGAGGGAACTGAGAAAAAATGGTGGACAGGTAGAGGTAGCTGACTGGAAAGTGGGTTTTAGGCGAAAGCTGTAAGAGGAGATGTTGTATAGGATAGCTAGGGTGGAAGTAGTTAGAAGTGCTAGTAGGAGAGAGTGGTGTGACATGGTGAATTGTACGTGGGTGAGGTGGTAACTGTATGTGACAAGGAGATGAAAGGAAGAAGTAAGCTAAATGGTTAAAGAGTAGTAGTAGAAGTAGCTAGTGATTAGCGTGTGTTTAAGTAAGGATGAGGTTTAATGGGTGGAGTTGCAGGTGGAAGTGATGGTGGAGAAGAGGGATGAAGGAGACAAGAGAAGGTGGAAATGAAGGGTTGAGCTTTAGAGGTAGTTGTGCAGAAGGCTAGAGAGTAAAGGAAAGGTGGGAATGGGGGTAGGGTATAGGAGCAGAGTGAGCCTGAGCAAAGTGAGGGCAAATGGAGCGGGTTGGCCCAGCAAAACAAGGAAAGTGGGAGGTACAAAAAAAAAAAACAATCAGTAAGTGAAACCTTTTTGTTTTCCACTTTGCAGGATTGTATGTTGGTCCGGGGGTGGGGGGGGGGGTTAGAGAAAGAGTAAGATAAGGGAGATGGAGCACAGGGAGTACAGGCACCTAGGCCCTAAAAAGAGGTGGTCAGAGTAGACAGGGTAAAGGAGTCCCAGGAAAGGTGTGGAAGTGGGCTACAAGTGAGAGCTGGTAAATTGTGCAGTTACACTATCATCTAGTGGCCAAATGTGAGAGACATCTAGCATAATCAGCTAAGGAGCAGTCAAGTCACAGGAAGGGAGAGGAAGGTGGGGAGACGAATGCCCTTGGGAGCCCTACTGCGAGTGTGCCGGCCCAGCTGAGTCCAGTGTACGAACTGTTAAGTTAAATACAGCAGTGACCTGTTTCTGTACAAGAAAATACCATATAAATTAGCAGGATTAAAGGCAGTTACTTCAACAGCACATACATTGTGGAATGGAATGTTTCCCAAGTATCCGAGGAGGTGGATTAGCAACTGGTCAGGTTATTCAAGCAGGTGGGCTGAGGGAACGTCAACTCGTTCCCAAGCTTAAGTACCTGAAAACAGAAAAGCGACAATTGCAGTTAAGTCTGAGGGCTCTGTGAGGAAGCAGTGTTTTAGAGTATCAAAGTCATAAATGCAGTAGATAGTGGCTGTAACATTAGATGGAGGTTGAGTTCAGTTAGTCAGATTTATAGCAGATGGTGGAAAAGAAAACAGAGGGAGTAGCTAGAGGAAGGTAGGTAGAGCACGTAATTGAGGTAATAGCATGGGCTATGGTTACCAAGAGAGAAATTTGGAGATAGTAGTTAGACAGATAAAGTGGGTTTAGATTATGGGAGTAAGGGGGTAGTAGAAAGTGAAAAACACAGGGGTGTTAAGGTCAAAGCACTGCAGGACCCGACAGAACAGCGGATGCAGTATAAAAGAAGCAGTCTGTTGATTTGGCAATGTCGGGATGGGAGAGTAGTGGATGAGAAAGGAAATCAGGAGGATTAGGAGGGTAGAGGAGAAAGGAATAGTAGAAAAAGAGCAGTTTGCAGCAATAAGATTAAGTATAGCATTAATTCAACATTTCAGCTGGTTCTAGGATGTGTGCTTTATCAGTACATATAAAAGGGACATTAAAAATAACACGTTCAGCAGAAAAATCACAAATGCATTTCAATACAGTGTCAGTACACAGTTCAGAAGCATGCAGAGCCCAACAGTTAAACTCTGGCAACTCCTTGAGTGCAAATCTAAAGTTTGGAGTTGCACAGCAAGGGAAGGAACAAGAAATGGTGGCAACACTGACGCTGTCAGTATTGTGGAGTGAGAGGCTAGTGAGTTCCCATATGAAAGAGCAATGGATAATGCAGGATGAAGCTAAAGAGAATATGTCACAGAAATATGTTCTGCAACTTTCTGTAGAATACTCGCAAGAAACAGAGAACAAAGAAGGAAGATTTGCTTGATTTAATAGAGACAGATAAACATATTAAGATTGATGAAAGAAACAGATTACAGAAAGTCAATAAGACCCAAAATGTTAGAAGTTTGGTAAAACAAATGAACAAAGTAATCAAGACTATTAACAGAAATTCATGTGATGTAACAGAAGTAATTACAATATGTTATTGTGCAGTAAAATTAATAACAGATAAAGTCCTACCACAAAAATACAGGGCAATATAGGGAAAGGAAGAGTACTGAATAGAGAAAAAATAGAAAGCAATTAAGACAAGAAGTGCCACTATTAGAAGACTGTAGAAAAGGGAAAAGAGCAACAGTAATACTTAGAAAGATAGACATGATAAAAGCAATGTGCAGTACTAGTAAAGACCAGGATCTATCATACACTATTGCAAATAATAAACTAAAGATATCGGCCTAGATAGAAAAACTTAGAAGATATGCAGAAATATACAAAGGAAAAGTACAAAATAAGCATTTCACTGATGATTCAAAAAAGTTTTACAGACAATTGGGAAACAAAGCAAAATTAATACAAACATCAAAAAAGGAAGAAATTAAAAAAAAGAAATAGACACATTTTGGAGAAATATTCAGGAAGCATAGCAAATATGTTAAATGGAAAGAGGAAGTAAAAGAAACAGTAAGAAGTTCAAATGCACAAAGTATGAAATGAGATGAAGTAACGGCCACAGAAATTGAAATAAAATTAAGAAAAGCTCCTAACTGGAAACATCAGGCCTAGAAGCAGCGCCTAACTTCTGGATAAAAGTATTAACACTGTTACATGAAGATTTAGCCCTGAGTAAGAACTAGTTATATGTGCATCCCTAACAGACACCGACCTAGTTAACAACAATACTCCTAAGAGTGAACCTGGAAGTTATCCTAAAAAACTATACACCAAGAAACTTGCCTTCCAGCGATGTATAAACTATATACTGGAAATAGTGCAGAGTTAATAGTCATTTAGAAGAAAACTCAATCATGGCAATAGAACAAAAAGGTAACAAAGGAACGTCGGAAAGAACAAGGAATCATTTGATGTTAAATAAAGTTATAATGGAGAATTGTAAAAAGGGGAAGAATCTAAGTATGGCATGGATAGATTACAAAAAAAGCATGTGACAGCATCCCACATTCGTGGATAAAGGAGTGCTTACAGATGTATAAGATACACCCTCTATTGGTTACATTACAGTGACCATGAAACAATGGCAAACCACTTTGCAGCTAAACTATGATAAATGATAAATTATTATCCCAAGGATAAAAATTCAAAGTGGGATATTCCAGGGTGACTCTGTCACTACTGTTCTTTTGTCTTGCTCTTAACCCATTAATTTGCCTACTTAACTGATTAGGTCATGGTTACAATTTGGCTCCCAGAAAACAACAAAGTGTAAAGACTTCTCATCATCTTTTCGTGGATGATTAAAAAACTTATAGTTCATAACATGAGAAGCTGAAAGCACAACTGGAACTGGTCAAACTTTTCTCAGATGATGTAAGAATATCATTTGGTCTTGATAAATGTGCAAAAGCAACATTTCAAGCAGGAAAGCTGCAGCACCAAGAAAATAGCCTGGGATAGGAATGTGACGTAAAGGAAATTGAGATGGAGGAATTGTATAAATATTTGAGAGCTGATGAAGGATCAGCAAAAAAATGTGAGCAGATGCAAACAAAACTCAGCAAAGCATATTTTAGAAGATTAAAATTAATGATGAAAATAGGCCTGACATCTAGGAACAAAGTTCAAGCTTACAAACTAATTTGCGCTTCTTGTTCTACCTTACAGTTTTGGGGTGAGTGACTGGCTCCAATAGGAACTGGATCAGTTGGACAGGAAAACAAGAGACATCCTTCATGTTTATCAAATGATATATAAAAATCAGTTTATACCAATATTGTATATCCCTCGTTCTGAAGCAGGTATGGGCCTCCTCAAAACTGATTACATGTATAGATCTGCAATCTTAGGACTGCACACATATCTGCTGACTTCACAAGATCCAAAGATAGTGAAGGTTTTAAAACATGAGGAGAACAAGTCTAAGATGACTTCCCCGCTTAGTTTAGCAGAAGTATATCAGTGTCAAGTGGGAATGGAAACCAAACCAGAAGTAGACAAAAATCAAGCAGCAACTGAATGTAAAAAAACAAACAAAAAAAATAATGAATATAAAGAGAAGGATCAGATGGGAAGGCAAGAAATGTGGAAAATGCATAAATATAATTGCAGATACAGAAACACCTCAAACAACATCATGTCAATCAGGATTTGATGCAGGAATGGTTAAGCAGAGGTGAAGTTAAAGCAAAAGATGAAAGGTTAATATTAGCAGCTCAGGATAGTGGACTAGCTACATGGTGGGTTACAACGCCCATTGAACATGTGAAAGAAACAAATGCACATTCTATAAAACAGAACTGGAAACAGTCACACATCTTGTTGCTGGGTACGATATACTAATGGGAGATAGTCTATATACTGAAATGCATAATATGGCAAGATTGTTACACTGGGGATTTTGCAAACATTACAATATTGAAGTAGCTGAGAAGCATTGGAAACATGAGCCACAAATCATTATACAGAATGATGAAGTTTATATCACATGGGATTATCCATTACCAGCAGATCAAAAATAGATGTGAAAAAAACAGATATAGTAGTCCATGAAAAGAAGACAAAAGTGGCATTGATCATTGAAATTGCTACACCCTGTGATTAGAGTGTCTTAAGAACAGAGACACACAAAGTCATAAAACACCCAGATTTGCAGACAGAAACAAGGACAATGTGGATGAAGGATACCCAGACAGTTCCGATAGTAGTAGGAGCAATGAGTCTCATAAAAAAGAATTTGCATTCCTATTTAGATATGCTACTGATACATGTAACTCCATATGAATTGCAGGAAGAGTCATTTTGGGCACATTTCAGGTGCTGCAAAGACTTTTAGCTAGCATCAAGGACTGAAACAAAAATAATGTCATGTCTATTCCTGTTACGGTATTAGAAACCCGCAAGACTTGGAGAAATTAAACCAAGGAAAAAATCTACCTCACTGACATAACCTGAAGACGTATAGCCTCTACTTTGTTACTGCCCTGTCTGTACTACACTGCCCCAATCTTCACTAGCTTACAAGTCTCACAACTGTCAAAACTTGGGCAATGTTATAATAAAATAATCAAATATGTAGTATATTATAACATAACACACCATTGTCTAACTCTCAAGATAATTAAATTGGTCAGAACTACCACATCACCTATCTCTCTCTCAATCAGCCAACTACAATACATAGACTTCTCTATAGGCCAGAAAACTGCCCATCCCTTAACAACTTAATACAACAAACACTCCCCCTAGAGCTGGCCTTAAGTATAACTAGCACCCTATCTGAAAAGGCACCATGGTGCATCTCCCATTGCCCAATCCATGGTGGCCTATTCACACTACACAGATTACTTTTATTTTCTTCCATTTTTTCACAGTTTGTCTTAGTCTTCAATTTTTTCCTGCACTTATTCATTCAACAGGTTTTAATTAAGCAAGATTGCACTCTGATAACTGTGGAGAAAGCAAGTGCATTATGCCAGGGGTCTGGGGGCCACATGGGAGTTCTAGATGCTCTGAGGTGTGTTTTTAGAGTTTTTCTAAACAACTTTTTTAATCCTGTGATTGCCTGAATAAAAAAATAGGATCAAAGAAAAAAATTCAGTCTTACTCTTTAATGTTATTTTTTCCTGCATCCTTTTAGCACATCCTAACTAACCAAGACTACATCTAACTGCAGTGGAAATAACTGCATTAAGCTGGGGAGTCTGAGGGCCATTAGATACTTCGAGATACATTTTAGAGTTTTTTTTTAAACAAACTCTTCATCCAATAATGGCCTGAATGAAAACAATAATTAAGGGAAAAAAATCAACTTTGCTTTTTCCTGTATTCTTTTAAGACATCTTAACTGACCAAGACTATCTTAAAATAACTAAATTAAGCTGGGGGTCGGGGCCTGTTAGGTACCCAGAAGCCATGGGGTTTTCAGATGCTCTGAGCAGCATTTTAGTACTTTTCCCCAACCTTTTGACCCAGTGATGGGCTGAACAAAAATCATGCATACAGAAAAGAAATTCAATACAATTTTTTGCTTCATGAAGAAATAAGTTGTACTCAAGTTTTATTGTTCAAAGCTGATTAAACCCCACTTCACAATAAACTGAGATGACAAATGCTTGTATGGATATGTATATAATAGCTGGGAATAGTACCTGTTCCGCACCCTACATCTCAATACAAGTAGTTGTATTCCCCCTCTGGTGTTAAATTGGAATTACAATTAAGGCATACATGCTCACACTCATATTTCAAGCTGTTGCTGTTACTGTCATATTTATATACAGCATACCACCTCATCCCCTACCCCAAAAGATAGCCACCTTCTGTGTACCCTTATGATGTCAGACTGGAACAAAACTGAAAAGACAAATAAAAAAGAAAGTGTTTGCTGTCAGACCTATATAAACAGTATGCTTATTTATTTACCCCAAAAGACAGCAACCTGTATATGTATCATATGTTTTTGTGAGGAAAATAAAAAATGATTACAATAATATTTTCAACTTACTGACTCTAAAGACAGTACAGTGTTTCTATACAAGCTATAGTGACACTCTGTGCAGCCCTCTGAAGTTTGTGAGGAAAGATAAAGGAATAATGATCACTCTGTCCACAGCCCAACACAAGATATAGTGACATCTGAGGTTTTGGACTCCCAAATTGGAAGGAATGTTAAGAAATAATGACATTTATGAAGTCCCTTGATATAGTGGGATGAAAGCGCTTAACTTTTTTACTGAAAATCTACTATTGATATTTTTTTGGTTGGTCAATAAATTTTATTTAGTTTTTTTCAGTTGTAGTCCATGGCATCAGGCTGTTTTGTTTTTGATTACCATGTCGTGTGGTTCCCTGGCCACTCTCTAAATGTTCCCCCTTAGCTCTTAGTGTACTGTATTCCCAAATGAGCTTTGTTGAAATTGACACAGCTTATATGGAGCTCATCAATGTCAGTATTTACATCACTAGTCTGACAAGAAGTTGAGGAAGTAGCCTCTTCTGCAAATGCCGATACAGGCATTTCCTTTTCATCTAGTTCATCCCTTAGAAAACACCAACTCACATTAGAGGTACTGACAGTTTGCCTTTCTCTTCCCCTGTAGTTGTTTCACGTGCCTTACCCTTAGTGTTCTGTTATTGTTTTGTTGTAGAAACTCTGCTTTGCTACAGCAGGGAAAGACTTAAGACTCTGTTCAGGTTTCTGCATCAGTATGAGACTCATCTGTTTATTCATATCTACACTTACTTCCCTTACTGTACTCTTATTCCTGATTATCATTGAGTCAAATGATGCCCTGCCCCTGGAGTCCATATCCAATTTGTAATAAGTAACAAATGTATGGGAGTAGCCCAAGTTGCTGCTGCAAAAATATTGTCCATGGAGGCTCTAGATTGAAAGACTGATGAAGTAGCCATGGCTCTAGTGGAGTGAGTTCTTAAATGTTTTGACAAGGTAATGGCCATTTTGTTGTATACATATAGATCGGGCATTTTTTGGACTGGGTTGCCCCTCCTCCCAAAGCCCGTAGCACACTAATATGAGGTGAGTAGGACTAAGACTTATTTAAATGCCACTGTATTCTATGTATGAAGGGATACCATTGTAACTTTGTAGGAGCACTGACCTGGGGCATACTTTATTGACTGACTGCCTTGGTTTTGCTTCAACCAACTCCATTTGCCCTTTGCTACCCCCAGGCTCACGCCCCTCACACCCTACCCCTTATTCCCTCCCACCCCCACTACATATACATTTAAACTTATCTAACCACACCTCTTACATCAATTATCCAATCAATAACCATTAACACTTTACCTAACACTTCAACTTCTATTCTACCATATCATACTCATTACCTAGTCCTCTAACAATATAGGTTCATAGGTAGGTACTAGGCTATTGGCTCTAGGGCCTATATAAGCCTAGCCAAAAAGGTACCCTGGCTTTTGCCACCCAAGAAAATTATTTTCCTGTGCCCCTTTCAAGCAGAGCCACAGAAGTGATCCCCGGGGTGAATTTCCTATCTCCCATCCAATTGTCAAGATTTTTCTTGAAGAGTGCTAATGAGGAGCTTTGTTTGATATAGATAGGTAGTTTGTTCCAGAGTATGGAAAGTCTCTGGGACAGGAATCTATCCCTCCAGCACGTTCTGTTTATTGAGGTGGGGTAGCTATTTTGTTCAAAAATAACTTAAACTTAATTCCTAACAACCTAAGTACCCCTGAGTTTAGCACAGCTGTAATACTTTTTTCTAAACTAATAATCAACCCCAAGAAACACATTAATATAATAGCAACATATATTCCCCCAGGTAACAATCCCAATACATTTGAACAAATTCTCCACTGGACATCTTATTCATTGCCACAGGAAACCATTATCTTAGGAGACATCAATATAGGCTGGAATATACTGATTCCCTCAGACCAACCAACCTTATAAATCTTTATGGCTTTTCTCAGCTAATAAAGTCTGCTACCAGAAATGAAAATCATCTGGAAGACAGTCTATCCTCAACTGGACTTTCACTAATAAACCATCACCCTTTCTACTGTCAGGCTGCCTTCCTGACACCCTTAGTGATCATTATCCAACCTATCTTCTCAGGCAACACATAAACCCAACTAAACTCAATACTTATCAGATCCGTCATAAAAGAAACTTATCCTTTACAGACTTCATATCCATCTTAAAACACTGTAGTTGGTCACCTATCAAACACCTACCTCTAGAGGAAGCAGTTCTGTTCTTTAATACAACCTTCTTTAGGATACTAGATGATCTCACCCCTCCCAGGACATCAAACTAAAACCCAATTATGCCCCTTGGTTAACCAAAGCAACCAGATCATTATTAAAAATGAGAAATAAAGCTTGGGACAAATGGACCAAAACTAGAACCCCAATAAACAAGCAGGCTTATTTTGAACTACACAATAATGCTGAAAAACAAATTAGGCAGGATAAAATTAACCATTTCAGCAACAGTCAAATCAAATACCAAAATGATCCACAAAAATTCTGGTCTGTTATAAAAAAAAATCTTATACCCTGGCCAAACAAACACACCTTGCAGATCAAGGAAAACTCAAATGAAAATGAAAGTATAGAATCACAATTCAATAAATATTTCACCAAACCCATTTTGGCCATTATAACGAGCAATGCCCTACCACTCACTCTACCTACTCTAGGAACTACACCAAACAATAATTCCTTTTCTTTTCAACCAGTTTCCAGATACTATCAAAAAATATCTAAAAAAAAACTCAAACCAACAACATCAGCAGCTGACCTATTACCAGCCAACCTAAAAAATCGCTGCCAGTGCCATTTGCTACCCTATCGTTATACTTTTTAATCATCCCATTTCAGAACAAAAGGTCCCATCCATATGGAAAATATTTCACATTATCCCCTTAACACAAAGGTGGCATTTCAACTTGTCTAATTATCGCCCTATTTCATTCTTATCTCCCTTATCCAAAATTCTAGAAAGATGTATTCACTCTCAGCTACTCCACTGTCTCTTAACAAATAATATCCTTTCTAATACACAGTATGATTTTTGACCAAAACATAGGACTACAAAAGCACTGATGACCTTTACTAACACAGTTAACTATCTCAGGAAAGAAGGAAATCTAGTTTCTTCTTTATTCCTTGACCTATCTAAGGCTTTCAATACTGTTTCTCATAAAAAATCTCCTAATTGTTGTCTCTAATCTTAACCCTAGCCATTCTGCCATTAACTGGTTCCAAGACTGCTTAGTGGGGTGTCAACAAGCAGTTAAATGGCAGCAAAAAATCTCCTTTCTTCTGCCAGTTACACTAGGTGTTCCCCAAGGTTCCATCCTGGGTCCCCTCCTCTTCACTCTATTCACTATCAGTCTTCATTCTGCCATTTCACATGCAACCTTGGTTCAATACGCTGATGATTCCACCCTAATTTGTGCTGCCCCCACACTCCAGCACTTACAAGATATTACCCAGCAGTCATTCCTTGAGGTTGAATCATGGATATCTGATGCTCAACTTATTCTTAACGCAAGCAAGACTAAACTTATTCCATCCCACAAGATCTAATTATACTAGCTTATTGTTTACTATAGCATCAGCAAACAACAAAATAACTTCTCCAGTAACTCACTCTAAGCTTCCTTGAGTGATCATAGATAACAACTTGAAATCTGACATTCATATATCTCACACAATACAAAAGTTCATAAAAAATTGGGATCACTATATAGACAAAAAAAATTCCTCACAAATACCACAAAAGCCAAAATTTCTAGAACTCACCCAATCTCAACCCTTCTCTACTCTTCATCCATTCTTACCAATATCAAAAAAATCAGATTTAAACAAACTTGATACCAGTTACAATAAAATTGCTTAAGTTTGCCTCAGAGTAATCTTTTATAACTCACCATTGTTTATCCCTTAAAAAGCTCTCCTGGTTAGAACACCCGAACCTTCTGGCTTATAACCAACTTTCCATGACTCACCTACTACTCTGTCACCCAGACAGAATCCCTGCCCTCCTAAACCACCTGCAACTATATACTGCTAATCATGTCTTTTGTTCTATCAATAAATGCTTACTTAATATTACAAAAGCTAATAACTCTACTGGAGAAGCTGTCTATTCTAACTGCATAGCCAAACTTTGGAATTCCCTTCCTTTAAATATAAAAACAGTCACAAACACAACAATGTTCAAAGACATTCTTAAAACACTAAATACCTGGATATGCTCTTGCTCTAACACACCCTAACCAAAATAGCTGTTATCTTACCAGGGCCAGGATCTTCTTTCATTTTTTTTCAAAACACCTAATACAGAAGTATTCATATCATAATACCACATACATCTGCTACTGTTTTCTTTTTGTAACTTATAATCACTGAATAATGTTAAACTGACATGTTATATTCTAGATAAATGCTGCCTACCTTATCTGTATCATAAAACATAAAATGAATTATTGTTTAACAAAATGTTGTATTAATGTTAATGTCAGATTTTATGTCTCCCTGGGCCTCCCCTAAAAAGGGACACTTTGTCCAGTCGGACTTTCCGGTAAACAAATGTAAAATTATATATATATATATATATATATATATATATATATATATATATATATATATACGTACATACACATACATACATACATAGATATAAGAAATAAAATCTGTATGCCATTTGGCTAGAGTAATTTTGGTAACAGGTTTTCCAAGTTTCATGTCTGAAAAAGAGCAAATAGCTGTTCAGACTTCCGGAAATTTTCTGTTTTGTGTAAGTAAAAATGTAATTGCCTGTGCACATTTAGTACATGTAGTATATATTCACCTTTGTTAGAAAATTTGGGGAAGAATAAGGGAAAAGTAATAAATTGGTAAAATTGAATACTCCACAGAAACACACCAAACACAAACTGATGAATTCTGTGGTATCAAAAAGGAGGCAACAGTATTCCAAACTTCGAGTTTATTAGGACAAGTTTAGCACTTTCGGTCCATACATCACATAGAACTTCCTCAGAACTAAACCTGTTATTACTGACACTTCTTTTATACATAATTAAAACCACATGATACAATGTTAGACCCAACCTACCAATTAAAACTGAATGCAAAGTAAAACCGTACTTACACAACAATAAAAATACAAATAGCAATAAACTAAGTAGCACCATGGTATTTCAACTTTAAAACATAATTAATAGCCATTGAATTATTTAAACCTGGAAAACAAGTTGCATTAACTAAAATTTGCCATTTTAATTTACGTTTATTAAGATGTTCTTCTATAACAAACCCCCTTTTGTCTTTTGTTAGTTGCTCCGTAACTACAAAAGCAAAACTGTGTTTTTTATTTTCTTGTATATGTCTGAAAAGGGCATTTGGGGTCTTCGATTTTTGTATATCTTACATGTGTTCATAAATTTGATTCTTAAGCATCCTCTAGGTTTTCCCTATGTAAACAGCAGGACACTAAGAACTCAAAGCTCCATGCACCACATTTTGTTGACTCACAACAATAATGCCTTGTGACGAAATATTCTTTATTTCTAATAACAACACTACTAGTTACCAGAATGTTTTTGCATTGTGTCCAGTGGTCACACTTAAACATTCCTAGGGGTCTGTCACTAACTGGTTGATTTTTCCTATAACTGTCCAATAATGTTTTGAATGACCTTTCTTATAAACCAACCTTATATTATCTACTTGAAATATCTCCCAGTTCTTTATCAAACAATCACCTATGGCTTTACTATCTAAGTTGAATGTCAAAATAAATACTCTATTATGATTAACCTTTAAAGTTCTAGTGTTGTTTTCGTCCATATGTACATTACTGTTTGCACTCAGTATAGGACAAGAAATACCATGTGTTCTCTTGAACACTACTTTGTCCCTAATTTCTGTTAAAAATTCTTGAGAGTACCCTCTCCTAGAAAACATACCCAACAATACCTCACACTCTACAAGAAAGGTATCTAAATCTGACACCATTCTTGCCAACCGTACTAGCTGCTCTTTTACTACAGCCTTTTTCTGGTATATAAGATACCAACTATGAAAGTGGAGGTAATTGTTAGAGAAAGTCAATTTTCTATAAATAGTATAAACAAATCTAGCCTTTGCTCTATCTTTTCTTATTTCCACACCTAAATACCTGACACTTTCAGTTTGAATTGAATAACTAAACTTCAAAAACTCCACAGTAATATTGATGAATTCCAAAAATGTACTTAATTTAGCAGCAGTCTCTCTCAACAAAATAAAAATGTCATCCAAAAACTATATATATAACTTGGCCAGGAGTTGCTAAAATAATTTTTAAATAATTTTCTTTCCAGTAGGCCACGATCAAGTTTGCAAAAGCTGGGGAGCAGGCAGCACGCACAGCTGCTCCCATAGCTTGTCTAAAATATTGCTTGTCAAAATATAAGAAGTTTTTAATACCAACTCCATCAGCGTTACTGCCACATATATTTTATCTGTGTCTATTTCTGCTCTCTCTTTTAACTGCTGCTGCTCTTCAAACAATTGCAACCCCAGCATATGTGGTATTACTGAATACAAATTATTTACATCAACAGTGACAAAATGAGAAGTTATGTACCTACCATAACGTTCCATGTTAGTTGTCTTCTCTCGCCTTCTTTCTTGCTTGATGGGTTCGGAGCCAATCCTCGGCTCCGACTCGGCACTTGCTAAGCTCGAGAGTCACTTTTACCAGCTCGAGGCAGCCCCATATCCCATGATGCAAGGCGGTAAGTACCCAGATCTCGTTTGATGACAAAAGGGCAATAGCACCTAGCATAAAAACTTCCCAAAGGAAGAAAGAAGAAGAGAAAAACCTGCAAGATGGTAGAAGGACCAGCTCTGTATGGTCTTCAGAAATATAATTCTTTGTAGAGAAAGGTCTGTCCAGGCCTGGGGGAAGGAGGGAGGGTCGCAAGAAAGAAGGCGAGAAGACAACTAACATGGAACGTTATGGTAGGTACATAACTTCTCAATGTTAAGTTGTCAATCTCGCCTTCATTCTTGCTTGATGGGACCGCGTCCTAGCACCTCTATCCTGGGTGGCTCAATGGAACAGACTCTTGAGAACAGTAGAGCCAAAACTGGCTCTGTCCCTGGAGGCCAAATCCAATTTGTAATGGGAAACAAATGTATGAGGAGTGGCCCAAGTGGCGCTGCACAAATAGTGTCTAAAGGAAGTCTAGCTTGAAAGGCTGTAGAAGTAGCTAAGCTTCTGGTTGAATGTGCTTTAGGTTTTGAGCACAGCTGTTTTCCCCTGAGCCGATAAATTTCAGAGATGACAGAAGAAAGCCATCTAGATAAGGTCACTTTTGAGACAGGAAGGCCTTTCTTGTTATCAGCATAGGAAACAAAGAGTTGATCGGATTTCCTGAATTGTTTTGTTCTGTCCAAATAATATCTGAGTTGGCGGTGGACATCAAGATAATGTAATTTTGTTCCGATCTGTTTGAATAGTTTGGAAAAATACAGGAGATCAATGGCTTGATTCAAATTAGTCTTTGAGGCAACCTTAGGCAAAAAGGTCGGATTAGTTCTCAAAGATACTCTGTCTTTGTGGAAGACCAAATAGGGGGGGCGAACAGATAGAGCATGAAGTTCAGACACCCTCCTAGCCAATGTAATAGCAACCAGGAATAAAGTTTTCCATGAAAGAAATTTCAGGGAACAAGAAACAGCTGGCTCGAAGGGGAAGAATCAAGGATGTCAGCACTAAATTTAGGTCCCATTGAGGAGGAGGACTCCTGACTGGAGGCTTCAGGAGGAAAATTCCTTTCAAGAAGGCTCTACAAAGCCTGTGGGACATAATGTTGTGATCTGCGAACCCGACATGAAAGTTCGAGATAGCAGCCAACTGAACTCTAACTGTGGAAGAAGAGGAGCCCGCGTGAAAAATCTCCGCTAAGAAATCCAAAACTGCTTGAACTGGAGCAGTGAAGGATCAATATTCTTGGCTTTAGCCCAATAAGAAAAACGTTTCCATTTGCTTGTATAAATCCTCCTGGTAGAGGATTTTAAGGAAGCTACTATGATGTCTCTAACAGGGTTAGAGATCATAGGAAGCCTGGCTAAGGAAGGAAGTGGAGCAACCATGCTGTGAGGTTGAGAGAAGGGATAGACTGGTGCAGCTGACCGGATTGGTGAATCAGAAGATCTGGCACTGGGTCCAGATGCCACGGCTGCACCAAAAGGTGACGATGGAGGAACGGAAACCAAATTTGTCGAGGCCAATAAGGAGCAATGAGAATCAATTTGGCTCTCAAAACGGTTGCTTTCTGGATAACTTGAGGGATCAGAGGAAATGGAGGAAAGGCATAAAGAAGTCCCTGGGGCCAATCCTGGGTCAGAGCGTCTCTGGGGGGATGGCCTGGCAGTGGGAAGAGAGAGAAGAAGTCTGGGCATTTGCTGTTTTGGGGAGTAGCAAAAAGATCGCAGCATGGGCGACCCCATTCCAGAAAAATCTCTTCCACTATAGATTGTTTGAGAGACCACTTGTGAGGCATGAGAATAGCTCTGCTCAATCTGTCCGCTAAAATGTTGGTTTTCCCAGGGATGTGCGTTGCTACCAGAAACCGATGAGAGGAGATCGCCCATTGCCAAAGTCTGAGTGCTTCTCGACACAAGGGGTAGGACTTGGTTCCGCCCTGTTTGTTGATATACCAAACTACAGACATGTTGTCTGTGTGGACTGCAATTGTCCCTATGGGAAGAAAGTCGTTGAGGGCTTGCAACGTTAAAAGCACTGCTCTCATCTCTAGGACATTTATGTGCAGGTGGTATTCGAAAGGTTGCCACGTCCCATGAACCATCCTGCCCTGATAATGACCCCCCCACCCGATCAGGGAGGCATCCGTAGTGACAGTGGCTACCGGGGATGGTGGTACAAAGTGTCTGCCTTGGTGAATCTGGGGAGAAGTGATCCACAAAGCAAGATGATTCTTGCAAATCTGTGTCACCAGTATTTGGTGACGCATTGGAAGTTGTTGGTAAGACCACTGAGTGAACAACATCCATTGAAGAAGGCGCATATAGAAGCGAGCCAGGGGAAGAAGGGTAATGGCCGCAGCCATGAGGCCTAACACCTTTAGAACCATTCTGGCCTGTACCTTCTTGTTGGCTAGAATGATCCTGACGTGACTTTGAATGTCTGAGATTCTTAGATCTGTAAGGGTAGCTGACATCCGAACAGTGTTTAAGTTTGCGCCTATGAAAGTAATAGACTGGCAGGGCAATAAGGATGATTTTTCGGAGTTGATCGAGATGCCCAATTGAGAACAAAGATTTATTGTGTAATCCCTGGCTTGAACAAGCTGATGCCTGGTGGTGGCTGAAAGGAGCCAGTCGTCGAGATACGGAAACACCTGGAATCCTTGACGTCTCAGGTGAGCCATGACCACTGCCATACATTTGGTGAACACTCTGGGGCTGTAGTGAGACCAAAGGGCAGGGCTCTGAACTGGAAATGACTGGACCCCAGCCGAAGCGGAGAAATCTCCTGGAGCGTCTGTGAATTTTTATGTGATAGTACGCATCCTGAAGATCTATTGAGCACATCCAGTTGTCCTTCTGTAAGAAGGGCAGAATTGACTGAAGAGTGACCATTCGAATCTTGTCTTCCTCACAGACTTGTTGAGTCTGCTGAGATCCAATATTGGTCTCCAGTCTCCCGTCTTTTGGGGACCAAAAAGAACCTTGAGTAGATTCCGGCTCTGAATGATCTGTTGTAACTGGCTGAATGGCTCTTTTTTGCAGTAGTTTTAAGACTTCTAACTCTGCAATTTCCCTTAGACCGGGTGGTACATCTGGAAGGGAATTTGAGTGATAGAAAGGACTTTCCTCGAAAGGAATTTTGTAACCCTCGGATATGATCGACTGTACCCATCTGTCTTGAGTGAGGGAACGCCAGGCTTCTGGGTACAGCGATAGTCTTCCCCCGACTGCCTCCAAGGATGGACAGCCGGGCAACATCTCAGGGATGCTGAAAGGGCTTGTCAGAGAGAGGCTCTCTGCTTCCCTGGTTTTGTGGAACCCTCTGCCTCTAGAGCGGCGTCTGTTATTGTTACCCCTCTGCCTCTAGGGGTAAACTGACCACGTGAATCCGGCGTGACTCCTTGGGATTTGCGGAACCACATTTTGCCACCCTTCTGCCCTTTGGGGTAAGGTCTAGAAGGGGTGGAAAAACGGACCCCTACGGCAGAAAGAGTCTTGCCGTCCTGCTCACACCTGGTCAACGTTTCCTTCACTTGAGGGCCAAACAAAGCTGACCCATCAAAGGAAGAGTTTGTGAAGGACGCCTTAAAGGGATCTGCAAAATTACAGAGCCGCATCCAGGCTTGGCATCTAAGAGCCACACCTGTACCTGCGGCCCTACTCGCTCCATCAGCAGCATATGATATCAGTCGCATGGAGGAGTTAGCAATAGAATTAAGGGTTCCTAGTTGCGAAGCAATTTTTTCGAGCCCCTGCAGCTGTAGGATCCTGTACTACTTCACCTAGCTCCTTAAGGATATCCCTCTGGAGTCTGGTGAAGTGACATAGGTAGTTCAGCGAACACATAGCAAAGGTCGCTGAAGAGAACATCCGCTTACCATATCTATCCATGGTCCTAGAGTCCTTATTAGGAGGATGGACAGGTACAGAAGGATCTGCAAGTTCCTTCTTAGTGGCAGCCGCCACCACCATGGCATCAGCAGGGACACCTTTTGTGAGGAATTGCTTGTCCGACGGGGCAGTAATAAATTTAGAAGGCCTCCTAGGGACTGGCTCTACAGAGTCAGGAGCAGCCCATGCCTTTCCAGCAATAACCTGCATAAGGGGGTCGAAAGGCGGAGACACCCAGGAGGTGGAGGGCCGAGATCCAAATGCCTCCAGGTATACTGACTCATCCTCAGAGGGATTATTGGTGGGCCAGTTTCCCCTCTGTCTAAGGAGTTCTAGGATGTCTGAGAAGGAGACATCCTCAGAGGGGAATCTTGGGGATCCCTCTGACTCATCTAAGTCAGTATCTGAAGTGATAGACTCGGGGGAGTCTACGTGTTTCCTCTTACAGGTCCTCTTTCGCGGAGGATCTCCTGACAGATCAGGAGAATCCTCGGAAGAGGGGGTTCTTCCCAGTGGGGAAACCTGAGGCGGAGGATCTCTGGGTCCGGGAGCAAGAGAAGTGGCAGAGATGTCAACAGGCACCATAGAGGGAGGAGCTAAGGGAACAGACTGCTGCCTGAGTCCAGTGGCCAGCACACTCTTCATCACCTCGAAGGCTCCCCTCCCAGGGAGGTCCGAGAGAACCCGTTCCGAAGAACCAGGAACTCCAGGACCCACCGAAAGGGAAGGCTCCGAGGCAGATGTCGGAGCCGAGCTCACCAAGGCCGACGCTCCAAGGGGAAGAGTGGGGTCGGACAAGGGTCCGATCCCACTCACCCCCTCGGAGGAGACCAGGGAAGCCCGACCACCGAATCCCTCTAAGGAAGGTCTCAAAGAGGAGATAAGAGTAGAGGCTGAAGGAGCAGAAGGGGGTATCTGTCCCTCAGCCGTAGCAGAAACCATTCCCGAAGACTCCAACTCCAAACTCTGGGGTAGAGTCAAAGGAGGAACTGCAATGGGGTGTGGACTAATAGTCGTCTGTTGAGACGGACTATGTAGCATTTGGGCCAGTGCCTGTGATTTTAATAATCTACTGACCACTCTCTCTAAATCATGGTCAGAAAGCCTGGATGACCTGGATGATCGGCTCCGACGGCTCCGTTCCGAGAGGAGAGGAGAAGCCAGAGCCGAGAGTATCGGTTCCAAGGAAGGGGACCTAGACCTCTTCCTCGAAGGAACCATCGGAGCCGACGAAACCATGGAAGCTGTCGGAGCCGACAACTTTTCGGCACCGACAGAAGGTTTCGATGCATCGGCTCCGGCCGGAGCCGATACGGACAAAAAAGTAAGGGTGTTGGAGCCGGTTGGCACCGACACCGAAGCCTGAGCCACACGGTGATCGGAACCGATCGGAGCCGACACCGAAGTGGTCAAACCAGAATCGGCACCGATAGCCATCGGTGCCGAAGGTTTGTGCAAACCAGAATCGGCTCCAGCCGGAGCCGATCTCAACTCTGAAAGAGTCGGAGCCGAGGCTGCAGGCTTGGACACAGAAGCCTGGGCCTTGGAAGACTTAGAAGTCTTAGATGGAGCCGACTTAGCCGGAGAGCCCTCCGGCTTAAGTAGGCCCTTCAAAATAAGCTTATTTCTCCTTTCCTGCAGGACTCTCTGGCTAAAAGAATGACAAATCGCACAGGAGTCCTGCAGGTGGAGAGGTCCCAGGCAGTATAAGCAAGAAGTGTGACCGTCTGTCAGAGACATCTTCTGACAGCACGAGTCACACTTCTTAAAGCCTGAGACCCTTTCCTTAGACATGGTGTAAAAACACACACACACAACACCTGTCCAAGAAAAATTACAATCCCAAGAAAAAGGGAAAAACTATTCTCTCACAAACACACACACACCCTAACAAGGGGGGGGATGGGATGGGAGAAGGCCTGACTAAAAACTTTTTGGAGAGAGGGAATTTTAGTCAGAAAAGGACTAAAACTAGTCTAAAACTATAAGATTTAAGTATAAAATTAACTTTAAACTGAAAAAGGGGCAAAAGTAGTAGTGTATAAATCACTTACCAGGAGCTGGTAAAAGGAGGACCTCATCAGCGAAGCGGCAAACGAGATCTGGGTACTTACCGCCTTGCATCATGGGATATGGGGCTGCCTCGAGCTGGTAAAAGTGACTCTCGAGCTTAGCAAGTGCCGAGTCGGAGCCGAGGATCGGCTCTGAACCCATCAAGCAAGAATGAAGGCGAGATTGACAACTTAACATTGACATTTTCATCAAACTCTAGTTCATTTATTGAACCTAAAAAATGCCATGAATCTTTACAAATTACTTATTCTGTTAATACTACTCTTGACCAAGTAGTTCACATATCTCACTGTATAATAAGTTTTGGACCTGGTGGCATCTACAACAGGCCTAAAAGGAGGAGTGTCTAAATTTTTATGTAATTTTGGTATACCAGATATCACTGTCACTACTGTTTTGTCATTAAACATAAATTCGTACTCATTTTTGGCCAATTGTCCTTCCATTATCAAAGGCAGCTATCTAGAAGGTTGTATGCCCTATTAATTTCACTTAAAGAACTTTCAGTATAACCTTCTTCTTCACTGAACATCCTTTTTCATTTTACTTATGTATTGAATGTTGTTCATTATAGCCAAAACTCCCCCCTTGTCTGGCTTCATGGCTCTAATGGAAGAATCATGCATGTCATTTAATAATAACTTCTTGGTTTTAGATAAATTAAAGTTTTGCTTTTCACTAAGTTTTGACAAAATGCATCTTATATCATATTTACACATTTTTTCAAACATTTGCATTTGAACGTTCAATGGGGGATTGAAACAACTAGGCTTAACTTCAGAATGCTGTTGCTATTATTGCTTTCAGGAAACCATATGGCTATAATGAAATTCCTTACAAATAGTTTCAAATCTAAAACTGTCTCTACTAAGTTCACCCTTCTTGCTGGAACAAAGGAAAAAGCCCTGTAGCTAACACATTAGCATGAATTTCAGTAACTGTTCTATCTGAACAATTAAAAAAATTAAAGTCTTTAAAAGTGTTGGTTACTATTTGCAGTTTTTTGTTGGCTGTAGGTTTCATCTGCTCTTCTAGCTAATTCCATTGCTTCAGATTAATAGACTGAAATTAATAGACCAATTCAAATGTATAGCATATACCCGACCAAGAAACAACAAAATACTCTAAATATACACTAAAAAAGGTGCCACAGCTCACGACCACTTCTAGTACTGAAAATAAGTTTAATTAAAAATAAAAAAACGAACCACTTAAGGTTGTATAAAACAATACACACAGGTTAAGCGCTTTCATCTGCTAACCGCAGACTTCATCAGAACAATTATCTATTTATATTTCCACCTTATATAGTATTGTGTAAAACTGAACTTCAATGGGAATGAGCAAACAATTAACTCAATCATTAATAAAACATGACCTAATAAATATTCATTATTTCCAGCAGCTCGCATGTAGCTGCGTGTACTGTTCTTTTTGTATCCTAAACAGCACACTTTCACCACATCCAATATATTTTAAATACCTGTATTTTTACCATTGCTAAAAAATGTGCATATAAAATGAGATTAATTATGAAACCATTTTTAATATTTTTACATCATATTCAATACTTAATATTTACTATACGTTTGTACCCATAATAAAAGTACATATGATTACCAAAAAAATATATAACTTATATTCTCCCTTCATCAAACTTCATTGTAACTATGATCTCATTGCTCAACACCTATATTTGTGTATGAATATACACTAATTCAACATAATATTAATGATCTTGCATCTAAAATTGGCTTAGTTGGTATATGGTCATTCACCCTGGGTGCCTTGGCTGCATTTAACTTAAGTTGCCATTTTACTTCCTTTTCACCCAATTTAACCTTAATGTTACCACCCCTAGTATTAACTTTAACCTGTTCCAGTATCCCAAACTTAAAG
The DNA here is from genome assembly GCF_019279795.1 of Protopterus annectens. Classification (NCBI taxonomy): domain Eukaryota; kingdom Metazoa; phylum Chordata; order Ceratodontiformes; family Protopteridae; genus Protopterus; species Protopterus annectens. Next base: position 1,553,468,833 of record NC_056741.1, read on the forward strand.
GAATGATTCTCATCATGCAACTGTATGTGTCTACACAAAGCATTATTTCGATCTTTTCTTCTTATACAGTATGTGTGGTCGTATATCCTGTTCCTCAATTGTCTGTCCGTCTTTCCAACATAATAACTTGGACATGTCACACACTTTGCCAAATAAATTACATGCTGGGAAAGGCAGTTCCCCTTCTTGAACCATATTTTGTGTGGTTTACATCCCCTAATGTTTTCTCTTTTATAATATCTTTACACTGCTGACACCACCCACACTTCCTTGTACCATTAGTAAACCATGAATTCCCTCTTTCAAATCTATACTTTAAATTGTACCCTGTCTTGTACACATACCTAGGTGCTGTACCCACTTTACTATATACCATTTCATCACATCTCAAAATATTCCAGTTGTGTCGAATGATGTTCTTTACTTCCTCTACATATGGGCTGTACTCAGCTACACATGCCCTATTATACTGAATGTCCGTCCCTTTCAGGTTCACTTCTATACTTCTCCATACCAGTACCTAGAAGAGGCCTGTATTTCCTCCCCCATTCTTTTAATACATAATCAGTAAAATCATTTATTAAATATCTGGGATACCCCCTTTCCTCAAATAGGGTGCCAATATAGTCTAACTCCTTTTTCATATCATTGTATTCCAATGTCATTCTGGCAGCTCTAATACATTGTCCCTTCAAGATGCTCCTTTTTTGACTCACAGGATGACAACTTGTGTATTCTAAATATGAATTGCTAAATGTGTTGTTTCTATATATCCTAGATTTAACTCCCCTAATACCACTCGATATAAAAGTGTCCAAATATGCTATTCCTGTCCTGCTACTACTATACGTAAATTTTAAATAGGTACTAGTTCCATTTAAATATTTGACAAAAGCATCAACTTCCTCAATTGTACCATCCCACAAGATAAAAATATCATCCAAAAACCTAGTGTAGCATATACACTTACTAGCATACTGACTATCTAAGATATACTCTTTTATCCCATCCAATAATACCATGTTTGCGTATATCGGGGCGCAGGCCGCACCCATGGCAACCCCATTTTTTTGCCTATAATATTCCCCTTCAAACTAAATGTAGGTGAAGTCAAGCACTATAGACATAAATTCACTAATTAAACTTGTCTTTTCCCACTCATATTTCATATACTTCTGTATACTGTTACTGAATCTTTCAAGACCATCTTCTTTAGGGATGCAGGAAAATAAATCCACATCAGGTGTTACATACACAAGTCCATCCTTCCTTCCATAATTCAGGTTTTAACCTGCCCAGAAAGTCCCATTAGTCTTTAACTATATGTGATACATTATCATAAATTGGTTTAAGCCATCCATATATGACTTTACCAAAAGGGAAAGTCTTAGACCTACTACCAGAGATGATAGGTCTATATGGGGGATCTACTATATTTTTGTGTATTTTTAGGATCCCTACTATGGTGGCCAATACAGGATGTTCCACTCGTAAAAAGTTGTACAAATTCATATCTATCCTAGTGTCCAGAAAAAACTCCTCTAGGTATAAATCTACCCATCTATGTCCTATGTTTACCTCATTAATAGAAGATACTGTGTATTTACTATCATTGTGTGGCATTTCAAATATTTTGTTATTATAATCTTGCGTTACTGCCAGTACCACACCACCCCCCCTTATTGGGTTTCATTACCCGTATATCTACCTCATGACATATTTGTTTTAATACCTTATTTTCCTCTTTACTAAGGTTGTACCTCCTCCTTCCTTTCACATACTTCTCCTGTAACTTATATATTTCATCCATAACCAATCTCTCGTATGTTACTAATGTCAGATGTAATGGTGGTGTATACTTACTTTTTTTCTTAAATACGTCTACCTGTGAGCTCCCTTGATTATCTTGAAAGTGTATAGCTAAATTCAGCTTTCTCAAATACAGTTTAAATTCCATAAGGGTATCCACTAAACTGAATTTTTCATAAGGGGCATACTTCATACCTTTTGCAAACAACTTGAAATGTGTTTCTTCTAGTTTTAACTTAGTATAATTGTATATATTAAATTGTCCCATGCTAAAATGTACTGCATTACATTGTACTATTCCCATCTCGTTGTCTCGTTTCACCATTCTTCCTTCTATTATTGAAATTAATAGACTGGTTTATATTAGCCTCTGATACCACTTTAGGAAGAAAAGAAGGATTAGATGATAAAGTGACTCTGTCTTTGTGAAATATCATGTAAGGTGATTTTGAAGACAATGCCTTTATCTCCGAAATTCTTCTGGCAGAAGTAATAGTTACTAGAAAAATTGTTTTCCAACAAAGGTATTTGAGGGACATGTAGATGCAGCTTGAAAGGCGGATTGAGTAAGTTGCTGCAGTACAAGGTTGAGGTCCCACTGAGGAGTAGGGTCTTTGAAGGGAGGACTGAGAAGGAGAGTACCTCGTAAAAATGTCTTGCATAGTCTATGAGAGGCAAAGGAAGCACCATCAAATCCTATGTGAAAATTCAATACTGCTACTAACTGAACCTTAACAGTGGAGGAGCTAGCTCCTTCTTTAAAACTGAAGGCTAAAAATTCAATGCAAAGGGGCTGAAAAAGTATCAACATTATTTTGACAGGCCCAGTAAGCAAATCTTTTCCATTTACTAGAGTAAAGTTTACTTGTTGACAGTTTATGTGAATTATGTGAAGATAAGAGTATTTGACAGACTGAAGAAGAGAGCATAGGTTGTCTGGCTATTAATGGAACTGGAGAAGCCAGGCAATCAGCCAGAGGTTTGATATGTCTGGATGAATCATGCCTGTCGGGTGAGACAGGAGGTCTGGAGTTGGATCCAGAGTTCAAGGTGGGTGAAGTAAGTGAGACCAAGGAAAGGGGAACCAAATCTGTTGAGGCCAAAAAGGTGCAATAAGGATAACTATGCTCTTCAACATGGAAGCTTTCTGAAGGAATTTGGAAATTAGAGGGACTGGTGGATAGGCATAAAGCAGACCAGGGGGACAATAGTGACGTAGAACACCCCTTGGTGATTCCTCTGTGGGGGGTTAGGGCAAAGTAGCTGCTGCATTTGTTGTTTAGGGGAAAAGCAAAAAGATCGCACCAAGGTTGGCCCACTGGTGAAAAATCATCTCCACCACACTCTCGTTGGGAGACCATTCAAGAGGTAGGAGAGTGCACTTCCTCAGCTTGTCTGCTGTCACACTGGACTTCCCCGGAATTTATGTTGCTATAAGAAAGTGTTCGGATGAGATCACCTATTGCCACACTCTGAGAGCTTCTTCAACATGGGGGAGGTAAGATTTTGTTCCTCCTTGTTTGATGATGTACTAAACTACTGGGATCTTGTCCATTTGAACTGCAATCGTCCCTAAGGGAAGAGCTTCTTGAAATGGCTGCAAAACTAAAAGCACTGCTCTTATTTCTAGAACACTGATATGCAAACTGGCCTCTATGGGAGACCAAGTGCCTAGGACTGTCTTCCCCAGATAATGCTGCCTTCCCCAACTGGGACATATGGCCTTAGGCTGAGAGGGAATAAACGATTGGCCTAGTAGAACCTCATGAGATTGAATCCACCACCTGAGATCTCTCTTGGAAATCTGAGTGACATGTATTAGGGTTGACATGGGCTGATTAAGTTTTGAGCATTGTGCAGCTAGTATCCATTGTAAAATCCTCATGTAGAACCTGGATAATGGTACTCAGTTTATTGTCACTGCCAATGATCCTAGTGCCCAAAGAACCAAATGGGCAGAAATTTTGGTACTACAGATTATCTTCCTGACCTGTATTCTTAAGGTCTGAATTCTTAGAGGAGGTAGTGACTCTATCATTGTTTTTGTGTTGAACAATGCCCCTATAAACTCCAAATCTAATTTATGGTTATTCCTGGATAAGAACAAGTCTAGAGAACCTGAACACTTGCCTCTGTTACTTAATGCCTGGTCAGGGTGGTAATGAGCCAGTTGTCTAAGTAAGGAAACACCCAGAATCCTTGCAGGCTCAAGTGAGCTGCCACTACTGCCATGCATTTGGTGAACATCTTGGGGGCTGTGGTGAGACCAAAAAGCAGAACTCTTAATTGGTGATGACTGACTTCCAGCTGGTAGGGTAAGTACCTTCTGGACCACCGGTTCATCTTTATCGGATAGTACACATCCTGAAGGTCTAATGAGCACATCCAATTGTCCTTTCCTAGAAATCGGAGTATGAACTGAACCATGACCATCTGAAACTTGGTGCTTCAAGCTGATTTGTTCAACACACTGAGATCCAAGATTGGTCTTCAGCTCCCTGTTTTTTTGGCAATAAAAAGAACCTTGAGTAAATTGAGGATTCTATCTGTTCTGGCGTAACCTCTTGGATGACACTTTTTTTCTAGCAGCTTTTGTATTTGAAATACTGTTTGTTCCCTCTGACTGGGTGGAACATGGGGAAATTTCCTTGAGATAGGAGGTAAAAGGGAAAAGGAAATTATATATCATCTGGAAATGATCCTGTGCACCCAAACATCTGTTGCTATTTCTAGCCAGGTTCTCTGGTGCAGGGACAAACGACCGCCGATTGCCTCCAAGAATGCTGGAAGGGTGTATTAAAAAAGGAATCTCTAGACCCTTGGTTCTGCGAGCCACCTCTGCCGTGAGGACAGCGTGTACCATTTGAATTCCCCCCTCTGCCTCAGGGGGAGGGAACTACTCCACATGTTTCCTGGAAAGAACCCTGGGACTTTTTGAACCCCATTTTCGCAGCACCTCATTGATTCCTGGAAAGGATCTTTGAGGTGCAGACAGGGTCTTTCCATCTTTTTCACACCTGACTATAGCCCCCTTAACTTTGGGGCCAAACAAAGATGTTCCATTAAAGGAAGCATTGACGAATGAAGAGTTGAAGGGCTCCACAAAATCACATAAGCACATACAGGCATGCCTCTTTATGGAAACGCCGGAACCCAATCCCCTTGTGGTTCCTTTGGCTGCATGCGAGACTAGCCTCATGGAGGAACTGGAAATTGTCTGCAGGGTAACCAACTGAGAAGTGATGGATGCCTGTGCCTCATCAGAAATGGCTCCTGAAAGAGTTGCAATAAGTTCCTTAATCAGGTCTCTCTGCAGCTTGGTGAAATGTGCCAAATAATTCAGAGACCTCAATGCAAAGGTCACTGAAGCATAGACACACTTCCCAAATCTATTCATTGTTTGAGACTGCTTGTTCAGTGGATGGATAGTAGAACTCTCTTCGGATAGTTCCTTTTTAGTGGTCGCCGCCATGACCATGTATGTGCTGTATTCTATAATGTGTCTGATCAGTGACGAATACAGTGGAACAATAAAATCTTTGGATCGAAATGACATACCTTCAGCTATTAGTTGTGATATGTAGAAGGATTTCTTGACTACAGTTTCAACATGATGTTCAGTCAAGCCAAGTGCTCTGGTTCCTAACTACCTTTTCATTTAGTAAGGCAGTGTTTATCTATACTGAATGTATATGCTGTTTTCTGAAATAAACAATATTACACTGTTTATTGTATTTATTTATTTAGCATTTGTTTACCGGGAAAGTCCGACTAGGACAGAGCCCATTTTCAGCAAAGGCCCGAGGAGAAATGCTCCAGATGCATGTCTTTAGCATGTGGGAGGAAACTGAAGCACCCAGAGAAACCCACATGAACGAAGGGAGGACATGAAGACTCCACACAAAAGGCACCCCAGCCAAGAATCGAACTGGAGAACCTCTTGCTGTGAGGTGACAACGCTAACTGCTGCACCACTGCGTCGCACAATGTAAGCCCATTATCTGTTCACCAGGTATTAACCAGGGCAAGCTCATTCTGAAGGGTATAGACATCTGAGTGGGTCTTAAAAAATGCACCCTGTTTGCATATGTCTGCAAGTTTGGTTAACCAGAGTTTCTAATCATTGGTTTTGAGATCAGATAAGTAGATAATGAACAGGAGGAGACACAGTACAGATCCCTGAGGACTCCACTGGTTAACCTAGCACTACTTCAAGAGGCACCTGCCACATGAACTGTATGGGTTCTGTCTTTCAGTCAACTGTATATTCATCCACACAAGGACCTCTACATAAGGCACCAAGTTTCTTTACAATGCCACAACCATGGTTAACACTGAGTGTGACCCTCTTGAAGAAGCTGTGCTTTAACAGATGTGAACTCCCATTGACAAAGACACATTTTTGAGGGTCAAGCCTAATGTGATTCTTGATATAAGAATTAGAGCTGTTATGATACACTCCATAGCTTTATAGATCTGACTCGTAAGGCTGAATGGTCTATAATTTCCAGGGTCCACAGTAGGGCCAATCCTTGTACAGGGACAACACTACAACAGTGCACCAGAATTTGGGAACATAACCTGTGGTGAAGCTTCAGTTAATCAGTTTAATGGGAGGTTAGATGAGAGAGCAAGGCTGCCACTGTTTATTAAGCACCCCTGTAGGACCCATGGAGGAAGTGTTTTTGGTCACTGACAATGCCCTAAGAACATCCTCCTTAGTGATGACAGGGAATGCAACAGACTCTGAGATGAGTAGTATTTGAACAGTGGTTTCAGGAGTGAAGCTTGTGGTGAACTTAATGGGGGGTAAAATATTTATTGTGGCAGCACCATAAAATGTGCAAAGCACAGAACTCAGACTGGTTTCTCACGAAACCGGTCTGAGTTCAGTGCTTTGCACCTTTTTTGGTGCTGCCACAATAAATATTTTACATTCTACATGTAGTGCTGGCTACTTTCTTTCAAACTTTGTTTTGAGCCTTGCACTTTGCCGTACTAGTAGAGTACTGGACTTGAACTTAATGGGGAGCCCTGTTAAGGAAATGTTCAGAGCAATGTCTGGTATTATTTCTTAGTTTTTCTAACATTGCTAAACAAGAAGTTATCTTTCACTTTAGAAGATGATTTCTGTTCATGGGTTGCTTTACTGGTTGTTATAGTGCTGTTCAGTTTCTTGATGATATTTTTGCACTATCCTCATTTTGAGGAGTTTTAGCCTTACTGTGTAGTTTAAAGAGTTTCTTTTTTTGTTCTTGTCATATGTTTATGTTGGCTGAGCACAAGGGGAGTCTGTTTTTAAATTTTCCACTGTAGCTGGGGTGGGACTACTAGAACAATGCTTTCACTCATTAACCCCTCCTAACTTACAACAAACCTTCCTCCAAACTCCCCCCCCACCGTACATATCTGAAGAGTGGGTCCTCAAAGCCTTGTCCAAGGCAAAAAACACAGCCACTATGGGCCCAGACAACATCCCAGGCTGACTTTTAAACAGGCTAAAACATGAACTAGCATCACCATTAACTACCCTTTTCAATCATAGCCTAACCACAAGCTTTATTCCTGCAGACTGGAGAACAGCAACAGTTATTCCCCTCCACAAATGTGACCCAGCAACAGACCCAGGGAATTACAGACCCATAAGCCCGACCAGCCTCATCTGTAAGGCCATGGAAGTATCATTATGGACCTCATAAATAAAGACATAGGTGACTTCCAAATCGTGGATCCTACCTAATTTGGCTTCGTGAAGGGCAGATCCTGCCTGTTAAATTTGACAGATTTCTTTGAAAATGAGACCAAGGCCACTGACGAGGGCAAATCTGTGCAAACGGCATACCCTGACCTGGCAAAGGCTTTCAACACAATCCCACATTCAGGCATTACTAATAAACTTAGCAAACTGAATGTAAACTCCTTCATTGTAAGCTGGGTTGCCAAATGACTTACAAACCAGACATGCACTATCAAAGTGGATAGCTCCACATCAACCAGCAGACCTGTTACCAGTAGGGTGTTACAGGGGTCAGTGCTGTTTGGTATATACTTCTCAGAAGTTCAAGTCAAAACTAAGGGGTTGTGGCTGACCATGTTTGCAGATGACTGCAAACTAGGTGCAATCACTGCATCCCCAAATGATGTCAGTACACTCTAGGGGGGGGTTCACGCAGATCATCTACTGATGTATTTGTCACGGTCTCAAACTGAATGCAAAGAAATCCATTATCAATCCCTTCGGCACAATGTCCCCTCACACTAACAAATCAACAACAATACCCTAAGTACCCATGAAGTGGTAAGGGTTCCTAGAATCACAAGTTGACTGGGAGCTTAACTTCGACTACCATGTGTCTACTGTAGTAAGGAAAGCTTTGTATGTATCACACTTGATTAGTAAAAGCATCACCTCGAGAGGAAAAGAAGTTATATCCTCCCTACACTCGGCACTTATCAGGTCCATAATTGCGTATAATGCCCCATTTGGCATGTACCATACTAACCACCTGCAGCAATTAGAGAGACCTCAGAGGTTTCTAACAAAGAAGATCAAGGGGCTCCAGCATGCGTCTTACACAGACCACTCCATATTGTATAGACTTCTTAGGGGAGACTTATGCCTGGCCATTAGAGCAATCCAAGACCCAAATCTAATGAATTTGCTGCATATTCGTAAATCAAATGGGACTAGGACTACCTGTTCCAGGGATCTAAGTATAGCTTGCAACTTAAATAGGACATGCTGGAGGGACAGATTTATCTCCCAGTGACTGCCGCATGTTTGGAACAGGCTACCAATTCATGTGAAACAGAGCACCTCTATGACACTGTTCAAGAGGAACCTGGATAAGTGGATGGGGCACTGTAAATTCTCACTGGGGATACAGCCCATAACCCTCCTGGGCATAGGGAGTCATCATTAAATACAATGTTGGGTATTGGCTCGCATTTCTATCGTATTACATTGGGATGAAACGGCTAGGCTTAAAATGACCTTTGGGTCGATAGCATTTAGTAATCTGCTATGATCCAATAATAGCTGTCATGTCATTGGTAAATTTAGATATTTCATAATATAATTGTATAAGGTTTGCCTTTTTGAAGTCCTTAAATGTGAAGACTTTGGCTATAGGGGGTATAGTGGTTCTGAGAGAAATACGTTTATGGTCCAGCTTAACTGTTGAAGGAGAGACTAGAGGAATGGAACAGATATTGGCAATATTTGTGCGGACAAAATCAAGAATATTTTGGCCTTTAGTGAATTTGCCAACTATTTCAAATCCTAAAACCTCTGGGCATACCCTACTTTACAGGTACAGGTGATGCAGTTTACAGTGAGATAACTGAAGTCACTGAGGATTATGCAGCTGTCAGTTGCAAGAATTTCTTCTAAAATTTCCAGGAATCTAATGTGACCGATTGGGGACACAGACTGGGTTCTTTAGCATGATGCAAGTAGGAAGCTTCTCTTTTCTATGGTAAACCAAAGTCCTAGGAGCTCAGTTTGTGGCTATCTGGGTATCAGTCTAGATATGGTGTGGCCCCTGACAAATAAGGAGGCCTCACCAGACATTCCATCAGGCCTGAAGGCATGGTAGGGGGGTGGAGGGAGTGCTTTCTTTACATTTAAAACAAGTCTTTGTAACTACACATACATGAACATGTTCCAGATGTAGGAGTGCCTCAAGATCGGGCAAATTGCTATTGAGACTCTTGACACTGAGAAGAGCCACTGTATACTATACCTTTGTAGCTCACCCAATAAAGGGCCCGACATCATGGATATGCACTTTCACAATTTCTCAGCTGCAGTTTTGGTGGATATGGATATCTTTAAACAATGTAACAATTGTCTGTTGTTCACTGACACCCATTTAATCCTCAACGAAACAAACACAGTATGAGAGAGATGAATATACACAATGTCTCTGGAGGCAAAACTCTTGCATACAAGCACTCAAGGTAACAATCTGGTTGTCAGAAACACACACCACACACAATACACACTCCAGACATAGACCTACTTATGTTGAGGCTCTTAAATGCAATCTTCCCAAACCCCAAAGACCTCTCTGACATTCCACTTGCAAAAATTATCCTCAGCAAACTCAAAAGCAATCAACAGTAATAACATCTAACACTACAAACAGCCACACCCAGTGGAACTTCAACTTCCATGCCCATAAGGCAACTCAATACCCCACCCAAGACTCTAGTCACAGGAGACTCCATTCTATGACTTATGATACCCCACGCACCAGTCTAAACAAGGAGAAAATAATGGATACATTCCTATCAGGGCCAAGATCCACCAAGTTACGTATGCACTCAAGTCATTGCACCGCAGGTACCAGTATGATTTAGTCATAATCCATGTAGGTGTAAACAACCAGAGACATGCCACTATAAACTATACGAAGAGACACTTCGTGTCAAAGGGTAGTATGTGCATTAAGCAATATTCTATCTTCACCAAGGATGATGCCACAATACGAACAGAAGATGATCAACTTTAATAATTGTCTTCGTTTCTGATGTCATTCAAGAGGGATATAATATTTGTCAGTTATGGTGGAAATGATTAACAAATGACGTTGCTTTGCCCAGGGTGGGCTGCATCTCTCCCCTGTAGGTTTTTGAATATTGGCTAAAACATTGGCCTTCCCAATACAGCCTTTTTTAGCCAATGTCAAACTGACAAAACTTCCAACACAGCAAAATCTAGCCAATGAAATATAAGGGTGTTACTGCTCAATGTCAAGAGTCTAAACATGAAGTTCTGTTGCCTCCCAAGCTCTCCTCTCCCTGGAAAATAAAGACATCTATGCACTTACTGAGACATGGTTTAAAGCCACAGACAGTACCCCAGCAGTGCAAGGCATCATTGCCTTCCACCCATTTAGACCATCAACTTCCCAGACAGGGACTAACAGTGGAAGTGTCTCAATCTACAAAAATAACAAGAATACCTCTTGGCTGGTTATACAGAGTGATGTACTGCAATGCCTGCACATCCAGAATACCATGGACATAGTCCTATATCATATCCTATCATGCTACAGGTCAACCTTTATGTCCCTTGAAACCCATGGCTCGTACTCAGACCTATTGGAGACACTCAGCATTCAACCAAATATCATACTCACGGGCGACTTTAATTATCCCTTTATAAAATGGGAATCCTACATGACCCAAAATTTGCAAGTACAGAGATTCCTAGACTTTGCAAACCCTAACACCCTGGACCAAATAGTGCATACACCTACTGGAGGTATAAAATATTGTACTTGGTACTCAGAAATATGGGCGAATGGTGAGCCCTCCCCAGTGTCGTATCCTCTGTGGTAAGATCAGAAATAAAAATTAATTCTGTAACCTCAGTAAACCCTGTCATGTTTAGGAACTACACCAAGGCAATCTACCTTTTACTAAGTAATAACCTGCCAAAAAATCAAGCCTCTCCAAACACAGATAAAACAGCAGCCTATGCAGAATTATTCACAGAAGCTCTGTACAACCATGTCGATGACTGTATAGAGATGGCTGTACTTATCAGAAGTAAGTCCAAATCTAACTTAAAAAAAAACACCCTTGTGGAATCCAGTTTTACACAGTTCATAAAAAGTTATGGTTAAAATTGCAAAGCGTAACACCAAAAATCATAAAAACTCTCTCATCAAATTGAATGGACAACTAAGAGGACTAATTAAATCCAACAATGCAAATGTTGAGGTAAAGAGAGTTTCCCAGGTCAAGGGCAATCATAAGGCCTTCTTCAGATTATGTCTGAAACCTCAAAGGCAGCACACAATAGTGTGCCGACCTGCTGGTAAATGGAGCCACTTTCATGGAACTGGGAGATACAGCAAATCTTCTGGCTGACAAATTCAGCTTGAGTGTTACACCCCCCACCCCCACCCACCCCAGGAAATACCACCTAATCTAACTTCTCCAACTATCAGTGGGGAGCAGGTCTTAGAAATGCTCTCTAAGGCCAAGAATACAGCTTTGACAGGTCCTGATAATATCCTAGGATACCTCCTAAATAACCTGAGATATGATCTGTCAGGGCCACTGGAGTCATTATTCAGCCACAGCCACTGAACAGGCTTCGTGCCATGTGAATGAAGCACTGCAGTGGTCATCCCTCAGCATAAGAATGGGTTATCAAATGATCCCGGGAACCCATTAGCTTGCCTAGACTCATATGCAAAGCCATGGAAAGAATTATAATGGAAATAATTAATGACATAGGAAATCTTCAGACACTGGACCCAACCCAGCTTAGTTTCATCCAAGGAAGGTCATGCTTACTGAACCTGATGGGATGACTTTGAGAAGGTCACCAAGGCAATGAATGAAGGCAAAATGGTGTTTACTACCAACCTCGAGCTATCTAAGGCATTTGATACAATACTCAACACAGGCATTGTAAACAAACTCATGGAATTACGCATAAAACCCTAAGTAAGCTGCAGGATTGGAGAGACTACCTCTGCAAAGAGGTCGGTCATCAGTGGAGTCGCCCAGGGCTCTGTGCTGGGTCCTCTCCTCTTTGGCATCTATTTCTTGAACATCAAGGCCAATGTCAAGGGCCTCTGTCTTTCCAAGTTTGCAGATCATTGCAAGCTGACAGTAATCATAGAAACCCCTCAAGATACTAACATTTTTCAGGAAGGTCCAACACAGACAAATGACTAGTGCCAAAGACATGACTTAAAACTCAATACCAAGAAATGCATAATAGTATTTTTTGAGAAGTCGGCCATTCCAGGAAACTACTTCATCAATAAAACACCCATAAACACGCATAACAGTAAACACAGTAATCAGGGATTTAGGAACTCATATAGATAGTAACCTGCCTCTCGATCAACGTGTCCACGGTAGTAAGAAAATCAGTCCACGTCAATCAACTTATAAGTAAGGGAATGCTACAGTAAACTTTCAGTTAACCAGCACCCATGGGGACTGGTAGATGCCAGATAACTGTAGTTTCTGGTTGCTTGAGTTACTATTAAAAACAGGCCTGACTAATACTGCACCCTAAAATGTTTGTTTGGTTTGACTTGTTCTTGGTTGGGGAGAGAGGGAATGTACTCTTATCTTCCCTTTTAAAACTCCAAAACTCTAAAAATGTAAGGTATGTTTCTGCGGGTGGGGGGATCAGAAAGTGCAACACATGAAAATTGTACTGTATTTCTTTGATTTTTTTTTCTAGTTGCTTGAGTTCCGGTTAACTGAGAGTTTACTGTATCATACCACTATGCTCAGCCCTCATTAGACCCATCGAGTATAATGCTCCCTTTGGTATGTGTCTGACTAGGCACATGCAACAGCTGGAACATCTTTCACAGACGTTCTTCACAAAAAGAATACAGGGCATGAATACAATGCCTTATGCAGATCACCTCAAAGCCCTGTGCCTATACTTTGTTTCCTACAGACTGCTAAGAGGCAATTTATGCCTGGCATACAAGGCATCCTTGGATCATTCCATGATGGACCTTTTGCATATTGGCAAAATGAACAGCATCAGAACTACCAGATCAAAGGATTGAAACTTTGCTGATGATTTTAACAGGACATGTTGGAGGGACAAGTATGTATCTCACAGAATTTCCATTCTCTGAAACAGGCATCCCATCCATGGGAAGCATAGCACTTCCCTAACTCTATTCTCATTGTGGATGGGAAATCAGAAATTTACTCTGGTCTGACACCTATGCCTCTGATGGATGGAGGGAGCAGTTAAATCATGCTCTGAATAACATACGCCCCCTTAAAAAACAGCCTCCAAAGCAAAACAGCCAATGGGATACATTTGAGTTGCATGGCTAGGCTTATTTAGGCCCCAGTGATCATTAGTTTAGTATATACCTATGAACGTATCCTATATGTGGTTTAATTTAGCATTAGTTGAATTTGCTAAGTTGGTATGTCCATTAGATGGACTCTGCCTAAAAACAGCAGTATGGGGACAGCAAAGGCTTTTGCCAGTACATGCAAACCCTTGATTAAGAGTTGTAGACATCCTTTGCAAAACAAGTAGGGTTATCAGTCATCTTGTCCCAGACTGCTATATACTGGATCCCCCCTGGAATGACATTAGCTATTAAGCCAAATGTTAAAGTCAATTATCTTGTCTTTATACCTAGGCATCATTCTTGGTGAAAGAAAGCCTTTATTGGGGACCATAGTCTTACCTGTACAGAAAGTACTGACATCTTTCTCTGCAAGTCCCACAGGGTTTTGTGCCCCAAGTCATTTGCTCTCATATGGACTACTACCATGTTATAATCATAGTAGTCTCTTGAAAGGGTCCTAAGGCCCCTTGTAATGTCTGTGATCCTGGCATCTGAAAATCAGCTGACAGTAACCCTGCCCTTGTCCAGTTGGATGGGTGGGGGAATCTGTATATATAACAAATGAGTCATAAATCACAAACATTTTTGTCATAAAATAGTTTATGAATACTCCATTAGGAGCACACTGGCTGTGGGTTACTTGTTGGTATATGTATACATGGAGTAGATGAGTCAATGGATTTCCACTAAGACCTGTTCTAAAAGGCTTTGGCAAGGATTTCTTCACATTATTATCATATGATATTTTTGTGTGTTCTATCTGAGGATCTGGTAGTGGTCAAGGTGGAGGTGTGACTATGTGATGCCCACTGTGTATTGTTTATCACGTGAAGGATGCTTCCATGTTTGCTTCATATTTGCATCTTACACAAATAGAGTTTTATGTATTAAGTAAGACTTCATTATCAGTGAACATATGGCACTTTCTACAATATGTTAGGATACCAACTAGTAGGAAGCTGTTGATGAAAGGGACATAAGTTGGTTGACCCTGCATACTGTACAGGGCTTTGTTAGCTAGCTATGTGCATAGGGAAGCTAAGAGAGGGTGGGGGATTACCACCAGAATACTATCAGTGCCATCAAAGGGGCAACTAACAGTGCACTGATGCTCCCAGCACAGCCAGAAGCAAATCAGAGCAGCCAAACAAAGATAACCATAAGCTGATGTTGCTCTGGACTCAGCTGAACCAATTGTCGACAAAGAAAACAAATGGCAGTTTGGGAATACTGGTTGAAGAGAAAAATAAGAATGTGTTCACCATCAATTATTCAGGTGCAATAAATAGCAATTAAGCAAAAAAAAAAAAAAGAAACAAAATCTCCAACAGAAAACAACTCTGGGAGAGCCGATGAGCAGTTTACAATATGTTTATCACAAGTATATTGTTTATTTTCCTACACTAGAAGTACTATCGTGTACAGAAGCAAAAATGTTGCATTGGCTTTTTAGATTGGTAGAAACTTATTACTGTCTTGCATTTTTCTCTTTATGTTCCCATTTTTTTTTCTTTGTAAAAATCACCATGGTTAGTATCACATTTGTCTCTGACAGACTATTATTTTGCTAGTATGTGTATGAGAATGTTTTTTTTTCCAGTCTGAACAACTGCTTAAGTTTATGTCCATCACTTTGCTTTTGTAACATATATTTGTCATTATTTTCCTTAATCTTCATAGGTTCATAGGTTAGTACTACGCTATCTGTTCTTGCGGGCCATTTCAAACCTACCCAAAATTACCAGCCCAAAGGTAAGAATCAAATCTTTACCTTGTATCTACAAGGTAAACACATCAACTGTTATGCCAATCTGTAGGAGCCTAAAATATGGCTGAAAAGGCCTATTGTGACAAGGCCTATTCTGACGGGTCTATATTACATAGTCGAAGTTCCGTAACTTCAACTGACATATGTATGAACACATATGTCCGAAGTTACGGAACTTCGACTACATATAAAAACATAAAAAAAAGGAAAAAGAAAATAAAAGGGTATATGCAGGGGGGAGTTGCACTGTAGTCTACACCCTACCAAAGTAACACTATCCTGTCTCCAGATCCTTCCAGGACGGGGGTAGGTTCGTAAGAATGAAGGGCGAGATGGACTACAAACATGGAACATTATGGTGAGTACATAACTTCTTTATGTTCTGTAGTCCTATCTCGCCTTCATTCTTATACATGGGACAGCGTCCCTAGCACCTTATTCTTGGGTGGCTCATGGGAAAATACTCCTGAGTACCATGGAACCAAAGAAGGCTCTATCACTTGAGGTCAGGTCTAATTTGTAATGAGTAATAAAAGTATGAGGGGTAGCCCAAGTTGCTGCTGCACAGATACTGTCAATTGGAACTCTGGCTTGGAAGGCAGCAGATGTAGACTGGGATCGTGTGGAATGAGCCTTAATCTTGAATGGTAGAGTTTTTCCATTGGAGGAGTAAATAAAGGAAATACAGCTCGAAATCCAATTTGATAGGGTGACTTAAGAGACTGGTAGACCTATTATAGATTCAGGAAAGGAAACGAACAATTGGTCTGACTTTCTGAGTTTCTTAGTCCTGTGAAGGTAGAACCGTAACTGCCTGTGAACATCCAGTTGATGAAATTTGTATTTTGCAGTGTTAGAATGATTAAGGAAAAACACAGGTAATTCTATGGTTTGGTTCAAACTAGTGTGAGAGCAAACTTTAGGGATAAAGGAAGGATTTGTATGAAGGGAAAATCAAAGAAGGCTTAATAGACAGTGCTTGTAAGTCTGATACTCGTTTAGCTGATGTAATGGCTACTAGAAACAAGGTCTTCCAAGACAGAAACTTCAATAGGCACGTACGTGCGGGTTCAAAGGGCGGCGAAGTTAGCTTGGACAGAATAAAGTTTAGATCCCAGGGAGATACCGGTTCCTGAAAGGGAGGTCTCAGGAGTAGCACCTTTAAGGAAGGTTTTACACAATCTGTGGGACATCAGATTAGATTCATGTTGTCCCAAATGAAAATTAGATATTGCTGCCAATTGGACCCTAATTGTGGCAGCAGCAGATCCCTGATGGAAAAGTTCAGACAAAAATTCTAAAACCATAGGGATGGATGCAGTGTAAGGATCTACATTCCTTTCTTTAGCCCAGATAGAAAACCTTCTCCATTTGCTAGTGTATAACTTCCTAGTGGAAGGTTTATGCGAAGACGTGAGGAGGTGAAAAATCATGAAGCCTGACTATGGATGGAATTGGAACAGCCACACTGTCAAATTGAGGGTGTGGAGGCAGGGATGAAGGAAGCCTGACATGTGTGTCAAGAGGTCTGGCACTGGGTACAGAGTCCATGGATTGTCTAGTAGATGAGGCCCGAGAAAGGGGAACCAAATCTGATGAGGCCAGGAAGAAGTGATAAGAATCATTTTGCTTCCCAATAACTTTGCTTTCTGAATCACTTTGGATATGAGAGGAAAGGGAGGGAAAGCATAAAGGAGTCCCAGGGGCCAATCATGAACAAGTGTGTCTCTCGGTGACTGGCGAAGAGATTGCAGCAAGGCTGTCCCCATTTGCGGAAGATCTGGTCCGCTATTTCCTGATTCAGAGACCACTCGTAAGGCATTAAGATTGCCCTGCTGAGCTTGTTGGCTATCACATTTGTTGTTCTTGGGATAAGCGTTGCCACTAGAAAGCGTTGGAAAGAAATTGTCCACTTCATACACAAAGGGCCTCTCGACAGAGGGTGTAAGAGCTGGTTCCTCCTTGCTAGTTGAGATACCATACCACTGACATGTTGTCTGATTGGATTGCTATCGTCCCTAGAGGAAGAAAGTCGTGAAGTGCTTGCAATGCTAGAGGCACAGCTCTCATCTCTAGGACATTGATATGTAGGTGAGCCTCGTGATCTTGCCATGTGCCTTGGACAGTCCTGCCTAGATAATGCCCCCAAACCCTATCTGTGAGGCATCTGTGGTCACAGTAGCAACGGGTTGGCAAGAAAGGAATGAAGTGCCTGTTGTCAGCTGGTCAGGTTGAATCCACCAACGAAGGTCCTTTTTGCAAGACTCTGTTATGATGATATGGTGAGATAGAGGCAGTTGTTGAAAAGACTACTGAGCAGACAGAAGTCATTGGAGGATTCACATATGTAATCTGGATAGAGGGATTAATGTTATGGTGGAGGCCATGGTCCGTAACAGTTTCAGCACCGTCTTTGCCTTGAATTTCTGTACAGGAAGTAAACTGAGAATTTGTTGTCTAAGGTTCTGAATTCTTTCTGCAGGTAGTCGAGCTAACATGGCAACTGTGTCATTTCTGCACCTATAAAAAATCACAAATTGAGAGGGTGATAAGGCAGACTTTTCCCAATTTATTATAATCCCCAGCTGGGAACAAAGCTGGATGGTGACATTTCTGGTTTGTAGGAGTAGATGCCTGGTGGTGGTGGTCAGGAGCCAGTCGTCCAGGTACGGAAACACTTGGAATCCTAGACGTCTCAGGTGAGCTGTCACTACTGCCATGCATTTGGGGGGCTGTGGTGAGACCAAAGGGCAGAGCACGAAATTGGTAGTGACTGGTTCCCAGCCGAGAGCGTAAGTGACTCCTTGATGCTCTGCCCATTTTTATATGGTAGTACACATCTTGGAGGTCTATGGAGCACATCCAATTGTCTTTCCCTAACAGAGGGAGTATAGACTGCAGTGTCATCATCCGGAACTTGGCCTTCTTTACAGATTTGTTTAGTTTGCTGAGGTCCAAGATGGGCCTCCTGCCCCTGTACATTTTGGCACTAAAAAGATTCTGGAGTAAGTTCTGAATCTTATCTAGTCTGCAGGGATGGTTTGGATGACTCTCTTTGCAAGCAACATTTGCACTTCTAAAGTTGCTTGATCCCTGTAATTGGGTGGAACATCCAGGATCTTCTTGGGAGTGTGGGGTGGAAGAGAAAAGGGTATGGAGTAACCTCTGGTGATTATTCTTTGTATCCATTTGTCTTGGGTGTTGTTTAGCCAGGCTTCTGGATACAAAGATAGGTGACCCTTGACTGGGTCCAGAGAAGCACAGCCAGACCCCACATCAGGAGTGCTGATAGTGACGTCCTCGAAAAGAATCACGGCTTCCCTGGTTTTGTGAAGCCCCTCTGCCTCTAGGGTGACATCAAAGCTCCTCCTCCTCTGCCTCTGAAGGAGGAGTCACCCTGTGCATCAGGGAAAAATCTCTGGAACTTCTTGAACCACATCTTACCACCTCTCTGACCTTTGGGATATGGTCTAGAGGGGATGGTAAAACGTACTCCCACGGCAGAGAGAGTTTTCCCTTCTTGTTCGCACCTGGTGAGTGTATCTTTTACCTTAGGATCAAACAATGAAGAACCGTCAAAGGGGGCATTGGTAAAGGTAGACTTGAAAGGCTCCACAAAATTACATAAGCACATCCAGGAGTGTCTCCTAATGGAAACTCATGAACACTCTGTCCGGTTCACGTCGTCAGCTGCATAGGAGATCAGCCTCATGGAAGAGTTCACAATGGAATTTAATGTGGACAACTGAGCAGACACCTTCTCAGGGACTCCTTCAGTAGATGTACCTTGAAGAGCATCTCCTAACTCCTTGAGGAGATCCCTTTGAAACCTAGTAAAATGTGTGAAATAGTTTAGCGATCTGAGAGTAAAAGCCACTGAAGAAAAGATACGCTTCCCGTATCTATCCATTGTTCCAGACACCTTATTTGGTGGATGAACAGATGAAGAAGTCTCCGCTAGCTCCTTCTTAGTGGCCGCCACCACCATCACGGCATCTACAGGCATGCC
Source organism: Protopterus annectens (assembly GCF_019279795.1). NCBI lineage: Eukaryota > Metazoa > Chordata > Ceratodontiformes > Protopteridae > Protopterus > Protopterus annectens. The sequence continues at coordinate 1,553,488,286 of NC_056741.1, forward strand.
CTTGGACAAAAAAATCTTTCTCTTTTGGGGCAAACAGGAATTTATTGGGTCTTCTGGAAACTGGCTCCATGGCATCAGAAGTCTTCCACACCTTTCGACTACTCAGGTCTAAGAGTTCATCGAAAGTTAGAGACACCCAAGAGGCTGAAGGTTGAGACCCGAAAGCCTTCAGGTACACTGACTCCTCATCAGAAAGGGTGACAGTGGGCCAGCTGCCTCTCTGCTTAAGGATATCTAAGATGTCTACAAAGGAGACATAATCAGAGGATGACTTGGGGGACCCTTCTGACTCCTCGAGGTCAGTGTCTGAAGTGATGGATTCATCCAGGGAGTCTACATGCTTCCTCTTGCATGTCCTCTTCTGAGAAGGCTCCTCAGAAGGGTACACTGGGGAGGTCTTGGAAGAGTGGGGGCCACCCAATGGGGGCTCCTGAGGCTGCAGGTCACTGCTGTCGAGAGAGAGGGTAGGTGCTGAGACAGAGGTTAGTGCTTGAGGGGGAAGAGCGTCGGTATCCTTGCGTGGAGCTGATGAGCGAGGCAGCACACTCCTCATCATCTCAAAAGCAGATCTCTCCAACTCCGAAGACAAACCGGTTCCAAGGAAACAGAGGTAGTCAGCGGCTCCAGAACGACTGGCTCTGAGATGGATGTAGGGTCTGAGCTCACCCTAGCCGACGCACCGAGAGGGAGACTGATGAGCTTTGACTCCTAGACACCACAGACGGAGCTGAAGGTGTCGGAGTGGAACTCGGCTCTGTGACAGCCACGAGGGGAGCTGGAACCGAGGGTTCCACAACAAGCGGCACCAAAATCTATGACTCCGAAGGCCCGACTCCACTCGGAGGAGGAACCACAACAGGGAGGATGGACTCAGGTGACTCTGGAAACAACTGGGTTGGAGCCAACAACAATTTCGGCAAAGCAGATGACTTCAGGAGTCTAAGTACTACTCTCTCCACATCTTTGTCTGACAAGCTCTAGGAGGATCTGGATGACAGGGTAGGTGATCTGGATCGCTGTAAAACTGGAGATCTTAAGGTTGGGGAGACCAGCAAAGGATCCCTGGACCAGCTCCGATGCAATTTTTCAGTAGTTGGCTCTGAAAGGCTTGGGGCTAACACTGCAGTGCCAACATCGACAACCTCGATTGGCTCCGAGGACAGTGGAGCTGAGGAGGAAGAAGTCTTATCAAGTTTTGACTGTTTCTGAGGAGGTTCCGATACTCTAGTTGGTGCCGGAGAGTGCCTCTTGGCTGACTTGACCTTCTCTTTTTTAGATGAATGTGACTTAGATGAAGAAGAAGAACTCGCTAAGTCTTCCTCAAAGGAAGGCTTGAGGAGACCTTTCAAACTTAACTTGTTCTTCTGCTCCTGGAGAACTCTGGAGTTAAAGGAATGGCAGAATAAATGAGTTTCCTGAAAATGAATGGCTCCGATACAATATACACAATTACTATGGTGATCCATAATTGACATTTTCTGGGAGCTCTTTATGCATTTTTTGAAACCCGAAGGTTTGTGGTCTTTAGACTCTTTGACATGTTGAACAGCTATGAAATAAAAACTGGTACACCACAAGCACAACGAGGATTAGGTCCTCTAACTTACACGGGCCTAGCCCTAACAAGCACACACACACACACAAAGAGAGAGAGAAACAGGACTAGGTTCTCTAATTTAAACGGGCCTAGCCCTGTGTAAAATAAGAAAAATAGCAGAAGACTAGGTCCTCTAACGTAAACGGATCGGCTAAGCTGTAGAAAGGCCACAAACTTAGTAGCAGACAAAGTATCGAACAAACAAGACTCCATGCAAGCTGTAAATTTCAAAATTTTAGAAACAAAGGCCCTAATATAAACATGGACCCAAAGGGAAAAAAATGTAAAAAATCTGTATCAAGACTAGCAAAAAACAATGCATACGATATATAAAACACCAAAGAAGATGCAGCAAGGATAAATGAGCTGTTGGTAAAACAGTTCAAAAATATATCATAAAACATCCAACAGACCAAACAATGTTGTAGGAAGTCATGACTTCAGTGCTATTTAAAAGCTGGAATGTCTTTTATTCAAAAGGTTTTCATAATTTGTGCAGTAATGAATGAAGCAATATTTAAGTGATTTTACTTACAGAATATTGGGAGCGTGGTATTTTATTGTTTGTATGTCTTTAAGAATGTTAAATGCATTGAAGTTTGTTATTGGTCCATTTGAATTAATTGGAGAGAGTATATGTATGTTTTGTGAAGTACTGTTCTCTGTTATGGTCTGAAGAAGTGGTAGTGACACCATGAAAGTGCTTACCTTATGAATAAAAGACATTCCAGCTTTTAAATAGCACTGAGGTCGTGACTTCCTACAACATTGTTTGGTCTGTTGGATGTTTTATGATATATATATATATATTTATATTTATAAAATAAAGCGAGAAAACAAGGTCCTAACAAAACATGGATGTTAATAAAACTAGCACACAGGATACCAAAAGGAGAACAACAAGGGCCAACGGCCAATAAGTTCTCAACAAACTAATATAAGGGCAAAAACAAAAAAAAAAACTTCTAAACATTTCTAAACTCTTCTAACACTACTAAACACTATCTAATAATAAGATAACTAGCTATAGAATCAGTAAAGTGATAATAAAGACAAAAAGTTTAAACTTAGCCACTGCCAAGCAAGAAGGACTTCTGAACTGGCACACGTGGCAAACAAGATCTGGGGATTGTACTAGTGCACTATGGGATACCTACCTAGCCACGAGCCAACTAAGAGACTTTGAGCTTTGTAATAGGCTGAGTCGAAGCCGAAGATTGGCTCCGTACCAATATGTAAGAATGAAGGCGAGATAGGACTACAGAACATCAATTTTTTTTTTTACATTTATGCACGGGGGCAAGCCTCCCTGCCCCCCCCACTCCCCCTGCTAATTAAATATACCAATTCCAAGATCGCATTGCAGTGAAGAGAATGGTACATTTTCTGTTCCACAATGTATGGCTATCTCCATTTAAGCTGTTCGAAGTTTAAAAATTTCAGTCTTATGGTCTCCATCATATATACTTCGAAGTTTTGAAACTTCGAGCCTCCCAAGGAGACCTATAAACAGACCTGATATATCACTATAATAACCCAATTTCCCAAAACATATTCATTCATACTCAATTACTCAAAATTACCCACTCAGGAAAATAAAGGATCATTCCAGCAGCACTCAAAATGGAATTAATCTCATGCAAATGTACACAATACTCAGATACAGCCCAGTGTTTCTGCAGGCAGCTAATCTGATGTCCTTCAAGGATGCATCTGCAGTCATCACATATGGGTTGTCCTGCCTCAGGCAGCCCTTCAGTCGGCCAGATTCCAAAGTCTGGGTCCGGCGTCGGCTGATGTCGCACTTTCCCCGATGTCAGAGCGCCTGGGGTATAAAAGCATCAGCCGACGCCATCTTCCTCAGTCTTTCTTGCCGCGTGGTGCCCGAAGCAGAAGCAGTTCGCAAGTGCTAGTCGGCCAGCTCCTGTAATTCAGCTACCGAAGACTTCAAAAAGCTAAGTACCCCACTGGGGACTCTTTCTTGCCTCAGCCGATGTCAGATAAAGTTAATAATTGTTTAACTTGTGGGAAACAAATAAATCATAAGGATTTCCACTCTTACTGCCTCCCCTGCCTAGGCCCAGACCACGACGTCTCGGCCTGTTTAGCCTGTGCTTCCTTCAACCGACGCACTCTTAGACGTCGGGCGGAGTTTGCAGAGGAATAGTTTTTCATATAAGATGCCGTCGGAGACTCCGACTTCTCATTTAGTTAAGAAACAGAAGGACAAGGACCGACACACGTGGGCCGCGGTTTCGGCTGAAACCACGGCCAGGCTTACCGCGAGTGTCTCGGTCTCGGCTGAAACCGAGTCCTTGGTACTTCCAATTACCGAAACCACTCAACCGACTACCTCGGTCCTGGAGGCCCCGGCTGAGTCGGTTATTGAATTTCCAGCAGAAACTGGTGTCCTGGAACCTTCCGACACCATTCCTTTAGACAAATCCACACCAGCACGTGGTGCAGCCAGGCCTCCTGCATCCATGTCCATTAAGACATTCTCCCGGGCTAAAGCTGCTAAACTCTCAAAAGCTTTGCCTCCCAAGGTTATCCCTCAGGGACCCTCTACTGATTCACAGATTCTAAGCTTAGCAGAGGATCTTATCTCCTTAATTAGGGGTTCTCAACCTCATCCGGACAGGGGCTCTCAACCTCCTCCAGACAAAAGGCCCAGGGTTGAGCCCTCCGATCCCCACTCCTCAGATGAGACCTCTGATGGCTCTACTCTCTCGGACCACCAGGAGGAGGCTTTTTTCAGCCTATGAGGATTCTGATGCAGAGGAATCTATTCCCTCGGCCTCCCCTCCTGAAGAGTTTTCCTTTGGGGAGACACTACACACCATGAGAGAGCATTTCCAATGGCAGGGCCTGGAATTCTCTGATTCCAGGAAAAGATTAAGGACCTTTTTACATTTGCCTCAGCATAGACCTTTAGCTATTCCTCCTGTTTTGAATGTCATTGATGATGTGTACTCTGACTCTAGCACAACCCCTGATTCTCTCCCTCCGGCTCCTGCCAAACCTGATAGGTACTACAGGGTCCCGGACTCACATCTTTACCTTTACAAGGCCCACTCTGCTGATCCAGAAACCATTTCCCAGGGCCCTAAAGGGGTTGCAGCTGCCACTGCTAAAAATCCTCTCCCCTCTGAAAGGGAGTCCAGAGCTTTAGAGAGATGGGGTAAAAAAGTGTATACTTCTGCTACTCTTTCTACGAGGGCATTAAATTGTCAATTTCATATGATACAGTACCAAGAGTATTTGTTAGATGAATTGCATAAAAAACTACATAAAAAATTGCATAAAAAACTGTCTTCACCTGACCCCCTAGACCGCAAGTCACTTCAGGATCTGGTACATAACTCACAACAGGTTAGCAACCATTTCTTGCAATGTGGTTATGATGCATTGGAAGCTTCATGTAGGTCAGCTATGACTGGCGCAGTCATACGTAGGCATGCTTGGCTGAAGGAACAATCTCTGCCAGACCATGTTAAAGCAAAGCTGATGGATGCTCCTCTGGAAAAGCAAAAGTTATTTGGCTCCACGGCTCAGGAGGTCCTAAAGAAATTTGAAGAAAAGGCAAAATCCGTACAAAAAGATTTTCTCCAAGTACAACCACCAAGATTCAGCAGGAATTGGCCTTCCAAGAATTGCTCCTTTCCAGACACAGAGAGGTTTCAGAGAGGCAAGAACAGGCGTGCCAGAGGTAGAGGGCAAGCTAGAGGCTATGATACAGAGGACGTCAATGGCAGCCTCCCAACCAGAGAGGTAATGCAGGACCTTCAACTGCTGCACAAGGACAGGCTCAATGACTTTACTTTGAAACCGCCAACCAGGGCTCAATTGGAAGCACCTTTGGGCAGAAAGCTTTCTTTATTCTCAGAAAATTGGCACAGTATTACAAGGGACAAATGGACACTACAAATAATAGACAAAGGATACAGGTTTCATTTCCACACATTACCAAAAAGAAAGGGCATGCCAGACCTGCCACCGAATCAAAGGGCAGAGGCTTTGAAACAAATTTCCAGCTTAATGCAAATGAAAGCTATAGAAAAGGTTCCTCTCTCAGAACAAGGCCAAGGATTTTATTCCAGACTATTCCTTGTTCCAAGAAAAGAAAAACAATGGAGGCCTATTCTCGACTTGTCCGCACTGAATACTTATCTCATTGTGCCAAAGTTCAAAATGCTGACTCTACAGCAGCTCCTTCCCATGCTGGGCAAGGGGTCTTGGCTGGTAACTCTAGACCTCAAGGAGGCATACCTGCATGTCCCTATCAGACAAAGTTGCAGAAGACACCTCAGATTTCTTGCAGGGTCAGAGCATTATCAATTCTCAGCATTGCCCTTTGGCTTATCTACTGCGCCCAGAGTATTCACGAAATGCCTGGCATCAGTAATTGCACACTGCAGACTTCAGGGGATTCAAATATACCCATATCTGGACGACTGCCTTATACAAGCGGACAGCCAACAAACTTTGGTAAAACACTTGAATTATGCCATCCACCTACTCCAGGCCTTGGGATATACAGTCAACTTTCACAAATCAAGACTTGTTCCATCCCAAAGAATAACCTTTCTGGGTACAGATCTAGATACAACCACCCAAATGGCCTTCCTCACAGAAGAAAAACAAAGTCAACTACCAGATTACTTCAAAAATCTGACAAGACAAACCCAGCTGACTGCAAGGAAAATCCTGCAGGCCCTGGGTTACATGGCTTCTTGCATCCTTCTGATTCCGCAAGCAAGACTACATATGAGAAAACTACAATGGTACCTAAGGAGTTTATGGACTCAGCACAGTCACAGCCTGGAAACTTTGATACCACTCATTCCATGCCTTCAAAAGGAATTTCTGTGGTGGGCTCAAGCAAGCCAGTCAACCAGGGGTCTGCCTTTCAGCAAACCAATTGCCAGCCAAACCATTACAACAAACGCTTCAGACCACGGATGGGGAGCGCACATGGAGGGCAGATGCATTCAAGGTCTATGGTCATAAAAAGAGCTACGCATGCACATAAACCAAAAGGAAATGCTGGCAGTGATACATGCAGTCGAAGCTTTCAAACCCTTTCTGCATCATGGCCATCTGCTAATAAGGACAGACAACACCACAGTTATGTGGTACATAAACAAGCAAGGAGGCACCCATTCCTATCCTCTTTGCAGGCTGGCAATGAATCTATGGGAACTTTCCTTGAAACTCAATATACAGCTACAATTCCAGTTTGTGCCAGGGAAAGACAATATACTGGTGGACAGCTTAAGCAGAAATATCATGGATGCACACGAATGGATGCTGCACCCAGACATCTTTCTACAGATAACACAATCATGGGGGAGGCCGGACTTAGATCTTTTTGCCTCCCCCCACAATCATCAACTGAAGAAATTCTGCTCAAGGACATACCACCCACAAGCATGGAAAGTGGACGCCCTCTCTTTCAGCTGGAGAACTCTAACAGTGTATGCATTTCCACCTCTCCCATTAATGACCAAGGTTTTACTGAAGATCAGGACAGAGCAGCCAAAAGTGATTCTGATAGCTCCGGACTGGCCAAGACAGCACTGGTACCCACTGTTAAAGAGTATGTCACGCACTAAACCATGGCCTCTTCCTCTATGGCCACTTCTACTGACACAGCACAATTACAAAACTCTGCATTCCAACCTGAAAACCTTGCAACTAACAGCCTGGAAAATACCTTGACTCCTCCTCAGGACAAGCTATCCCAGAGAGTGAAAGATATTATTATGGAAGCTCGCCGGCCTTCCACAAGAAAGGCATATTCAGCAAAATGGAAAAGATTTCACATTTGGAACACCACAAAGGGCCTAGATGTGACAGTGATGAACATGGCACATATCCTGGAATACTTGGCAGAAATGTTCCACAATGGTCTGTCTTACTCTTCCATTAAAATTCATGCTTCAGCAATTTCAGCAGAGTACAATACTGATCCACCCGTCTTCTCTCATCCTCTCCTAAGACAGTTTCTAAGAGGAATCAAAAGCATCAATCCTCCAAGGAAACCACCTCTACCTACTTGGGACCTTAACTTCGTGTTGGAAAAACTAACACTACCTCCCTTTGAACCAGCAGCATCTGCAGAAAGTACAGTTTTGTACCTACCATAAATGTAGATGTTCGAGGATTCCATTGCTGCAGTCCTGACAATTGGGTAGAGTCCCAAAGCAGAGGAAAGGGAGGCTGCAGAATATAAAGGAGCGTCGGTCATGGCGCTTGCAAAACAGCAGTGGTGCAGGAGTACTAATAGACTTAGAGTAGATAGGAAGATGCTAGAATGTTTAGAGAAAGTATGAGACCCAAAAGACAAGTAAAAAAACAAAAAAAACCCAAAACACCAAAAACATTAATGCAAGCATATACAAAATATATAAGCATGTCAAATCTGTAAACAACCCACCAGCTGGGAGGACAAAGGGGGAATAAAAATGGAAAATGCAAAAAAATCCGAATCCAATCATCTTTATTTAGTACACAGGCTTTACATGTTCTTAAAACTTCCAAAAACAAACAAAAAGTGAAACAAACTGCAATCCAGATCCCTAAAGAAGCTTAAAAATGATAAATTAAGCTATGGGGAAGCTAAAAGTGTGCCAAAACAATTTCCAAAACCAAACCCTAGAAATAAAAAGTAAGAAAAAGATGATAATGCTTTTAGAAAGTATGCACTGACCACTCCATGTAGCTGCTTCCAAAAAGAACCAAAATATCCCTATCCTACTGCTGTAAGAAAAGGCTCTACTGCCAGTGGAATGACTATCATACCCACCTGATCAGAAGATATCATGACAAAATAACACAGATAAGCCAAAAAGCCAATCCACCAGGAAATAGTTTGTTTTTGACACAGCTCAAAGGTTGTAGAGTAAGTTTTAAACACAAAAAATGAGAAAATCCTTAAAGGTAGGAGCTCTGTTAAATAATATCTATATTTGCCCCTCTCTACAAAAAAAATTGAAAAAAATTCTTTCCCCTTTGGTGGTCACAATCATAAAATGAATGGAAAATGAATAATTAAACTTAATGCCAAAGAAGGACAAACCTTTGTCCAATAACTCAGTAAGATATTGAAGAGCCACACTCAAAAAGGCAAAAAAAAAAAAAGGCTCTGCCACTCCTTCTCAAAAAATAAAAATCTCTTTTTGTTCCTTCCGCAGACACCATGTACAACTCAACTTGTACCTTAAGCTTCTTGGTGCTTAGCTATCAAAGGAAGTTAAGCAAGAGATAAGTTTAAAAGAGAAAAGAATGAGCCAGAAATGAGAGATGGAGTGAAGACAGAGAGTGGAGATTGACATCCTCTGAGAAAACAGATGAGGTAGATATCATAAAGGGCTGCAGAAATCGCTGCATCATGAAGGCCCAGTGGAGCGAAGTGTATCTCTGTGGAAGAAGGAACTATCTAAGGCCATAATTGGATGAAAGAAAATAATCCTTTGAACTTTCAAGGAAGGCTCAATTACTCAGAATTACTTTGAAGGTTTTTCCAACTGAAAGACAGATCCATTTTTTCCAAGCTGTGATAGCAAACCTTTGTCCAATACTTTGGCTTTGGCAGCTGGTGGTTTAGCTGGCTGTCAGATGAGAGAAGAGAGGCTGTCTATCAGAGAGTGAAAGCTTCACATTGAAGATCCAGTTTCGTGCCACTTGACAGGGATCCATGATTTGTCTGCTTGACAGGGAAACTTGAGATACCAGACTCCTGGCAGACCTTGTGAGAAATTTTACTGGAAGTCTTGTACTCTAGTTATCATCAAAATCATGCTTGTGGAACATCAGTGTAAGCCCTCATAGACAAGAAGGTTTGGTTGACTTATGACATGACAGTGTGTTGTTCAGTTAGTTTGAATGTGCCCTCACCACAAAGAAGTAACATCTCTGTGTTCAGAACAAGAAAAGTAACATGTCTCTGGCTTTTTTTTGAATGGAGATCATGAGTAGATGAGGATCTGGACTGGGGTTCCCATGACACTTTCTTTTTGAGATTCCAATGAGCTCAGCTCCCAGCGGGGTCGATCCATGATTTATCTGTAACAACTCTGGCCTCTGGTTGGGTTCCAGAGGCTGAAATGTTGTACTCCAATTGCAGGCCAACAAATTCTCCCATAAAATCATTGCTTGCCTTGCCATATGATGGTGATAAATCCCTGGCAGTGCTGTGTCCATACATTTGTATACCATTGTAGCTGTGTTGTCTGTGCTTTTGGAAATTGGACTCTGGAAAAGTCCTCAATGTTGAATGACTGATGCTGCTCCTGGCACTTGATATGTTGATAGTCAGATCTGGCAGGATAGTTGATGGAAGTAAAGTGGCAGACTCTTTTGTTTGTCCTGCATGTAGCCATCTAGTCAAAAAATGAAGTCTCACTGTTGAAAGTCTAGCATCTCCAGCTGAGAGAGTGACATTCTTTTTTTCTTTCAAGAACAGAACAAAGAAGACATACTAGAAGAATTATGATGTCATCAAGTATTGGTTGAATGAATTCCATAGCCTGAGCCAGAATCAGGCAATACAATGCCTTTGAAGGATAAGGCGAAAAGCCTGCTCTAAAGATACCATTTGTGAATAACTTGAAGGCACCTTGTGAGCATAGTTGCGCTAAGGAAGGTCCTAGACTGGTGCAAAAGTAGAAAAGATAGAAATACTTGTGATCTAAAAGTTACATCTCTGCTTGTGACACAGATAGGTAGCCCAGAAAGGTAATGTAAGTCTTGATTGCCCAACTGGAGGATGCAGGGCCTGTGTACCTGTTGCTGCATCTTAGCACAATTGAAGTCCTTTCCTGTGTTGAGAGATGCTCTGGTAGTGTCTTGTGAGCCAGAAAGTCTCTCACGTCCAAGCCTGGATAGCTTTCAATAAAAAAGGATTGGAAGTAATTGATACCTGGAGCCTGCTACAGCCCAACACTGGATACTCTTGGAGATAATAGAAATTGCAAAATATGCCTGAGACTGGAGGAAACTGAGGCTGATCATTGAAAGCGCAGAGTGTTTCAAAGGAAATCTTGTACCTATGATAGGAATATAAAAGCACATTGAGGATGAAAAATCCCACTTTCTTGAGAGACAGTAGAAAGAATCCCTGCAGAGGCAGAAAGCATCTGTAACCAGGGAATCTCCAGCGAAGTGAAAAAAGGATAGTCAAAGAGAAATTCCACTCCGAAATGCCTCCTGATGGGACTACCCCCGAAATGGAAGAAAGGTGAAGACCCTGACTGATACCTAAGGCCTTACCCCTGGACTGGCTCAGGAGCCCCTATCTGGAGTAACTGAGAAATGGAGCAGTGAGCTGGATTTCTTTGTGGAGGAGGAACATCTGGCAAGGGGCAACCTGTGGAAATAAAATCTGTAAAAATCTTCTTAAGTCTGCAGCACCTTTCCAAGCACCCATCTGTCTTGTTTTCCAAATCCCAAGACAGTCTTCCTCCCACAGGTTCTGAGACAATAAAAATCCCAGCTGAAGGCACTAGCTCCATGCTCAGAACTGCAGGAATCTGCTTACGAAGGGACTAGTAGCTGCAGCCAGGAAGTCTGAGAACAAACTAAACTGACAGGCCTGCTACTCAGGAAATCCACACAGCCACGACTACCTTTCCCAAAAACCCTGACCACACAACCAAGTCATAAAAGTTCTCCACACAAGATAGTTTAATTAAAACCTTCCAAAATCTTTTTTAAATTTTTTAATTTTAGAGATAGATTTGATCTTTGTAACTAAGTCACTCTTCGTTAACACCTTCAATCAGAAGTCCAAACAACACATCAGACTTTCCTAGAGCATTCAAAATCCCCTCTCCTTTCAGAAGCTTTGTACTAAGAAACAAAAACCACAGGTTCCACCAAGAACAGAACTACTGAGATGGCAGCCCTCAGGTCCTGAATTCTCTTAAAAACCAAACTGCAAAGAATGCTTACCCACTTGTTCAGACACAGACCAATACCAACAGGGGGCTTAGGCAAGCTCCAGGGTTCATCCAAGGCCATAATTAAACATCAAAAAGAATAATTCCACTGAGGAGAAACCTATTAAGGGCTGAAGCCTTCCTCCCAAATTAAAGTTCCCTCAGAAGGAATTTTCCCCACCTTTCCCATCAAAAGAATACCTCATTTAAAGAGCTGAGAAGGTCTGAAGACAGGAACTTGATGAAAATTAACAACAGAAGCTAGGAATCTGGAACAAAGAATTGGAGAAGCAGAATAAACTAAGACTCTTACTGGAAAACACACTGTTCCAATCGCTACACAACTGACAGAGCAAGGTGCAAAAGCTAAGGCCACCCTCAGGTTCTTCTGAGGCGGGACTGCAATCTACCTTCATCAGAAGTAAAAATTCTGCCATCTTAAAGCCCTCAATTCTAATCCTGGCCCCCAAAAAAGCTGGGAAGCTCCCCTTCAGAGAAGAAGAAGCCAGAACAGAAGAAAGAAGAGAGAAGAACAGAAGAAGAAGGGGAAACAACCTTGGGAAGAAGGGGAAGAACAGTTGTCCTGAGACATCCCTCAGACCTGGCCTCCTCCTCTGAGAAGGCAAAAGATAGAACTCTGATCCCACTGCTGGAAAAACATAGAGAACAAACTGGAGTTCCTCTGCCTCAAAAGAGCCTCTAAGCTGCTCACTTACCCCCCCTTCTCATCTTCACTAGCTGGCGCCACTGTTTTTCTTTTGCGAAGCTGAAAGCATGCTACGCAGCAAACAGACTTGGCAACAATCTAGCCTCTTAATCCCAAACAATTAAGACCTGGAAGAGAAAATACCTTAACAAGATAGGCAATCTGCCTTAGCAGTAGCCAAGGAACCACTGTAACACTACAAGCCCCTCTGAGCTTCCTACACAATGTAGTAATCCAACCTCTACTGCTATTGACTTGAAATCCCTGAAGTTACACCTTTTCTGACTTTCGGTAAAACTAGGCCTTCTAAGGACAAAATGTTCACTTGTCTGAGGCCGGCGGTTGCTGTCCTGTTCCAACTGCCAACTCAAGTGCGCCGGAAATTGCTTCCGGGCGGCTGCACCGCAAAATAATGAAATTGCCTCTGGCCCTAAAGCGTCCTGGACCAATGACGTCGTTCTCAGGCGCAATGTAAGGCGGACACAGCGACGCCAGCCTAAAGGTATGGACTGCACGCCATAAACTGACACGTAACTATACATCGACTGGCCATGTGACTCAAGAAAAGACTGTAAGTTAATACAACGGGGTTACACAAAACTACAGTTCCTGTCTTGGAAGACTGCTTTCCTTCTGGCCATAACCTCAGCAAGAAGAGTATCTGAGTTACAGGCCCTTATGGCAGTACAGCCATTTCTTATTTTTCATCAGGACAGAGTTTCATTGAGAACCAATCCTACATTTATGCCAAAGGTGGTATCCAGGGTTTCATTAAATCAAGCTATTCACTTGCCTACCTTCTTTCCAAATCCACAAAACAAAGGGGAGAAACTTCTGCACACCCTGGACATACACAGACAGTTGTGCTACTACTTGGACAGAACTAAAGGTTACAGAAAAACTGACCAGCTGTTGGTAGCATATGCTGCTGGTACACAAGGAAAAGCAATTTCCAAACAGACAATTTCAAAATGGATAGGGAATTGCATTCGTTTTTGTTACTCCTTTCATGGAAAAACTGTGCCAGCTAACATTAGACCTCATTCCACGAGAGCCACAGCCACCTCCACAGCCTTAAGAGGGGTGGCTACCAAGGACATTTTAGAAGCTGTTATATGGAGCTCCATGCATACATTTGCCAAGCATTACAATTTACCTTTATATTCCAGATCCAGAGCAGGCTTTGCTATGGCAGTCCTGCAGGGCATTTTAGCTACACCATCCTTTACATAGTTCCTCCACCCCCAGATTGGCTATGGTATTCTACCCATATGTGATGACTACAGATGCATCCTTGAAGGACATAGTACAGTTTTGTTCCTACCATAAATGTAGATGTCCGATAGGTATGCATCTGCAGTCAGGTTTACCCTCCCTCCTTCCCCTCTGTGGTATTTCTTGGGTACTTGCCCCTCTTATAGCTAGCTGGGGTGATCTATTATGGTGTATTTGTTTTTATATTATTGTGCATGTTTGGATTTTTAAATGCATCTCTCCAAATTTAGCCTTCCTTAGAGGGCACCTGGCATCTGGGGCAAGAAAAACTGAGGAAGATGGCGTCGGCTGATGCTTTTATACACCAGGCGCTCTGACGTCAGGGAAAGTGCGACATCAACCGACGCCGGACCCAGACTTTGGAATCCGGCCGACCGAAGGGCTACCTGAGGCAGGACAACCCATATGTGATGACTGCAGATGCATACCTATCGGACATCTACATTTATGGTAGGTACAAAACTGTACTTTCTGCACCTCAGTTGGAAGGATCCACCACTAACATACCCCTGACTTTGTTTTCACTCCAAGATCACTTCAGAAGACAAAAAAAAAATAGGGCACTCAAAAATCCTTGTTTCTTTCTCAAGATACCACAGGTTCTTTGAGAAAAAAAATAAAACACCTCCTGTGAGGAAAAACAGATTGTACAGTACATGCTAAGCAATCCAAAAAATGAGCAACCCATCACTGAGTACATGAAGTGAAATTTGCTCTTCAATTATCCATGTAATCACCATGCAAGTTTCTTACTTTTTCACCTATCCAGCCTTTTCCTACTCACATTTCTTGGAAGTAATTTACTATGCAACTGGAAAGTGCATTTCAAGGATCTACTACCGACTCTTTGAAGAAGATTTCCCTCATCTCAAGGCCAAGCAATAGGCAAATGAGGGCTTAGGGAATCAACTTAAATGTCATTTTTATAATTCACCAGCCATGTCATCTACATTCTTCCCTACCACTTCTCTTAACCGTCTTTTTCAACAACTCATACAGAGTTCTGTATACCTAATTTTTTTCTCATTCTGTCTTCTCTTTTTCAAGCAATACATGTTTGGGACAAGACCTTCTCCATGTTTTCCACTCTACATCATTCTGATTAACCTCATTCCACTGTATCCTCAGGTATGACCTCCAAAACTGCTCAAATTATCTAGTGAGGCCTCAATAATGTATCAAGTGGCAAATAACTTGGACTCTAGTTATTTTCAGTGCAATTATAATACACTGTACACCTCAGAATTGCTGTGCTACACAAGAAAGAGTTGTTGTTTGTCTTTCGGCTTTTCCCGGTTAGGGGTCGCCACAGCAGAACTCCGGTCCGCTAATGATTGGCAGTAGACTTTCACAAATGCTGAGGTGCCAGCTCGACGTTCAACCTTCAATGAAGGCATGCCCATTTTATGCATGTCTTTCTAATTCCTACCCAACCGAGGGGAGGACATGCAGACTCCACACAGAAGGAACTCCCCGCACTCCAGCCGAGAATCGAACGGGAGAACCTCTTGCTGTGAAGCAACAACGCTACTGCTGCATCACCGCGGCTACACAAGAAAGAGCAGTTATTCATTTTTTGAGGTAATCATCTCAAAGTAGGGTGCTTTTCCGGAGCAACAACATAATTCTGAACCTTTACATCCCATAAAATACTCGCATCACTGGTAATATACTGAACTCGACTACAGATTTGGGTCTCTCTGTTATTGATGAAGTGCCGTTTTTTCAGACATTGCCTATTCAGCTGGATATATCACAACCAACGAGCAGGGAGCCGAGAGACTATTACAGAAACCGGATGATGAGGAGGAGGCATTCACAGGACACTCCGAGCAAGACATGGCAGAGAGGTCCAAAGAAACTTTAATATGGAACATCTCTTCGAGAGCATTGGACCAAGTGCAATCTACATTATTGAACAAGGGACTATCGTTTATACCTTCGAGAAGAACAGAGGTAACTGAATTCATATTCAACCTGAAAATGTTTAACAGAAACGTACTTTTAAAGTTGATGTTTAAAAATTATTTAGACTTTGATAGTACCAGGTATAGGAAACCAAGCTCATTTATACCTCCAAGCCACAGTACAATGGACACTTTTTTTCAACTATGTGAGGCTGAATTATTTGATAAGCTGGGGGGCAAAAGACATGATAGTATTTGTAATATGAGTAAACAGGAGAACGAGGCTTTGAAAAGCTTACAAATGGACCGAACTATTGTGATCAAACCTGCGGACAAAGGTGGTCCAATTGTAATCATGGACAGTGATTATTACACTCAGACTATGTTAGATATGTTATGTGACAATAATGTCTATAAACTGATTAGTCCTGTAGAGTTGAGGGGATTGACTGTGAACTTAGAACACACTATTCATGATATGTTTTTGAATAACATCATAGATTTAGATCTATATAATTATTTTAAAGTACCTAAACCTTTGACACCAGTTATAAATGGACTACCTAAGATCCACAAAGATCTGTTTACACCCCCTTTGAGACCCATAGTCTCTGGCAGGAACTGGATAATAGAACCTCTATCACTGTTTGTGGAGAAGAATTTGAGGCCTGTGTTTAATAAGAATAATTATTTCCTTAGGGATTCTAAACAATTCTTACAAGGCTTGTTTAATTACAATAAGGATGTTGATTTACAGAAAGGATCAATTTTGTTAGTTACTTTGGATGTACGCTCTCTGTTCACATGTATACCAAATGAGTTAGGTGTGGATATGTTATGAGAATACTTAATCTCTGATAAGACTTATGAAGGTAGACATGTGGACCTATTATGTCAACTAGTGACACTCATTCTGGAGAATAATGCTATGATGTTTGAACAAGATACATATTTACAGAAAGAAGGCATAGCTATGGGCACTTCCAGTGCCAATAGCTAAGCCAATCTGGTTATGGCCAGTTGGGAAAATCATCATGTGTTATCAGGAAACAGGTGGGAACAGTTGATTTTTTACAAACGTTTTGTAGATGACCTGTTCCTGTTGTGGAAGGGGAATATGGTTAAGTTAGAGAGCTTTTGTGAATTCATTAATGGCACGACTACCTTTCTTACATTTGAGGTGAATTTTTCATATGATGAGATGAATTTTCTTGATTTATGTGTATATTGGGACAACAATGGAAAATTATCTACCAGGATGTATAGGAAGGACTGCCACAGGAATCATCTTTTACACAGAAGTAGTATGCATCCCAGGCATATTTTTACAAACGTTGTCAAAGGTCAGACTTTAAAGGCCTCCAGGCTCACCACAGAGGATGAAGTATTTGATGGTGATTTGATTGATTTAGAACAGAGGTTCCAGGAGAGGGGATATACTGACTCTACCACCAGTGAAATATTATCTAAGGCAGTAGACCTGAGATGTGAAGGTGGGAAACCATATTACTCAGATGAGGGGGTTTCATCCATACACAGGATGAATTATAAGAAGAAAAGGGTGAACAATCATGTGCGCATACCCACTGAGTTTTCAAGTGATGTGCGTGTTGTTACAGATATTATTAGGAAATACTGGCCCATTCTAACACATGATCCAGACATACGTACCATTGTAGGTGATAAGCCCAGTTTTTCCTTTAAAAATAAGAAATCACTCAGACAGCTTTTATGCTACCCCAAGAATGGAAGAGACATGGATGGTGTGAACATTAAGAGGGGGACAGTCCCTTGTTACAATTGCAATCAATGCAAGTACATTGATACTAGTAACAAATTGGCAGACCCAGATTTTAAGACTGAGTTTGTGTTTAAAGCAAGAGCAAGTTGTAATAGCATGAATATTGTTTATTTGGCTATTTGCAATGTATGCACGTCTTTCTTTGTTGGAAAGGCCAACAGGAAACTCAGATTTAGGATCAGGGAACACATGTTGAAAATTAAGAATGGTGATTGTACTATTATCCTGGCAAAACATGTGCATAATACAGATGCATCACACACCTTCAGGTTTCTTGTTATTGAAATGGGTTATGAAAATGAAAGAGGGGGTGATACTGTGAACCTAACAGAGACAACTGAAAGTAGGTGGATAGTGAGACTTGGGGCAGATAAAGGGAAAGGCTTGAATGACATGGTACCCCTCAAACCCATATTAAGGTGCAGACCGTTGGTTAGGAAGTAAGTCTTAAAATGCCCATATATAAGTCATATTGTGACACAGTTGTTAAAATGTAAGAATTTTTATAAACTTTTATTAATGTGTTTCCATGTGTCTCGTGTGTTTTGTAAATGCACTTTCTATGGTATCATTATTTTTGATTTTTACTTGGTAAGAATGCACATACATTATCTATACTGGTAGGGACATACTGTTCTTTTAAGAGAGGATTTTTAAGTTAATTACTTTTCAGTTGTGATTGGTAGTTTTTTAATTACAAGTATATTTGGAATGGATGTTTTGTTAGTCTTTTAGGTCTGATGAAGTGGTGTATACACCACAAAAGCCCTCACCAAATAAATTTATTTGAACTTTTATACAAACTTTTGAGCCGTTGAGTGGTGTGTTGGATGTTTTTGTGGACATTGTGCTTGTTTTTTATATCCAACAACCTCGTTCTACTGATTGCGACTTGTTTTGTGTTTGGATATTTCTACTCTGTGTGATTGTTTCTTCTGTCATCATCAGAGAAATCAACTCAAGTGCATGTGCCCCCATTGTGCGCTCCCAACCCCCATAGGATGGGCATGCCCATAGTCCCTGTCTGTGCCTTCAAGCACCCGAGACACTACTCCAACATGGTTGCCTAAGCCATAGTCAGGGTTTTATCCCTGTATGCCAGCAACTGTGGAGTTGGCATATACAAGAAGGGAGGGAGGGGTTGGAGCCATCTTGCAATTTTTTTTTCTGTTTTTCTTTTTTTGTTTGTTTTTTTTAATATTTTCAAGTTAACACTTCTCGATGTTAAAGGGTAGCTAAAATATCTGACCTAGCCATCAAAGAATTAAGTTTATTTATTTATTGATATTGATTACCTGGAAAATACAACTGGGTAAGTACCGATTTTTAGAGGAGGCCCAAACAGAAAAGCTCCAAAATATTACAAAAACAGTTTAAGAACAATAATTTTACAATTTTTAAAAATAATACAATAAAAACAATAAAATATCTACAGTTTAAACTATTATATGAAATTAGATATCATGTGAAAACATTGGTCAAGAACAAATATAACTTGTATGACAATGATTTAAAATTTTGACAAATTTTAGCCAGTTTAGAGAAACTAAAGGTAAGTTAGTATAATACAATATGACGTAGGAGAAAAAAACAGGGTTATGGTCATACCTCTCAATTGTCCAGATTTTCGCCTCATATTTATGGTCTGTTCCTTGTAAAATTTGTTGTTTTAATGCGCATCAGTGAGGACTGAATTCACCAAATTACGACAGACATTTGAGTTTCAGACAGCATATCCTTCATGTCAACATAAAACCTTTTATTCTAGCAACTTTCACAGGTTATAAGAGTAATATTTAAAGCTGTCACTATTTTTGGGCCTTTGTCCCCCCCATTATTTTTGGCGTTGTCCAGATTTCTTCTGCTAGGAAGTTGAGAGTTATAGTTATGGCATATTTAGATAAACAGTCAGAAGACAGAAATTGACTGAAATTAGGAAGTGAGTGAAGAAGGGGGATTAAAGAGGCGTAAGATAATAATGGGTACTACTTCACATTTAGGGATATGGGCAGCCACAGAGATGCAGCAGTTACCATTGCCGCCTCACAGCAAGAGGTTCTCTGGTTCGATACTCAGCTGGGGTGCCTTCTATGCAGAGTCTGCATGTCCTCCCTGCGGTCATGTGGGTTTCCTCTGGGTGATCCAGTTTCCTCCCACATTCCAAAGACATGCTGCAGGCAAATTGATTGGACACTCTAATTTGGCCCTAGGTGTGAATGTGTGCATGTGTGTGCCTTCTGTGAAAGGATGGGCACAGAGTTGGCAACATGACACCATAAAAAACTCCACTGCCAATTGTTCTGTGGACCATTGTTCTGCTGTGGTGACCCCTAATGGGAAAAGCCGAAAGGAGAAGAAATTTATCCTGCAAGAACGGAGCCAGATTTTGGCTAGGAAGTCTTTCAAAATGGTTTTAAAAGACTGCAGAGAGGGTATTGACCTGATGGATACAGGTAAGGAGTTCCAGGCCTTAGCAATATGAGTAAAGTCCATGCTCATCAGATATGATAGGTTTGTGGACAAAGAGGAGTTTTTGGTCACTTTATTGTAATGAGCGAGTGGAACATAATTTTGTAGCATAGTATTTAATGCTGGAAAAGCAGATGGATGCCGGATAATTTTATAGGTGGTGAAAAGCTGTGTATTTGTTAATCGAAATTCATGCAACCATGTCCATGATTCCACGACAGCTTGTCAAGGTTCTCTTTTGGCCCCCTCCCCACTACTACCACCTAGATATTTGTACTGATCAACAATGGCTGACTGCTTCTACCCAGCTCTTGATGAACATTATGTATAAAGAACCGCAAAGCACAACAGTTCAATGTCAAACACTGCAGACACCTAAACAGTGACCTGTTTGACAAAATACTGCTCTCAAGTGCAATTCTCCTGTTTTATTTACTTGCACTGGGAACTGAGCTGGACAGCCAGGGTCCTTTATACTTCAAACTTACATACTTACATGAGAAAGAAAATATAAATATAATATTTACAGATGTAAGCAGAGATTACATAATACAACAAAACTACACAATGTGCTATAGTAATACGTACAGTGAGATATATGTGAACTGCTGCTCCTATTTTACAAATGCAGCTGCTTTTATGCATCTGTTTACAAATATTACATATATTTTTGTGAGCATTATATTTCACGCCACACTAGAACAGCCATTTATACTGGTGAATGCTCTTGAAAATATTTGTGCATAGAGAGAGCAAACCGGAGTTTGGCAGGGGGGTCAAGACAACACGTAACTGATATTAAGAATACAATACAGCACAGTGTATTGCACAAGCACAATGGAAATGACAGTGAAATTGTGTTCATTTTCTTGCCACTTAAGTGCTGCACAAAAATAAAAGACAGTGTGTCTGGGAAAATTACGTTATTACTGCACGAGTCAGCCAGATTTCAGTGGATGTTTAAAATCAATATGTGTCAGAAGAATATTTTTTAAAACCCAAGTTAAAAACTAGGAGATTCAATATCTTATTCTGATTACTCTATGCTTAATGAATTAATTATGCATGACAGGTGCTTAAATTAAGAGTATGAAATTTTAAGGTGCTTTTAATGGTCTGAAAACTGCTGCATGACAGAAATTTTTACCTGAGCTACCTTTGTTTTTTTAAACAATGCTTGGTTGTTTTCTATATAAAACAGGCAAAATATGTCAAGGTAGACTGTACAGTTTGGTATAACTATTGCTACATACAGCATGGGATTCACCTGTTAATTATGCTGAATAGAAGTCAGTACTGAAATGAATTCCAGCAGTACAGTCTGGAATTTCAGGAAGTAAAAATATCCTGTCCTGAAACATATGCAGTTCCAATAGCTTTAGAATACCTCTGACTGACTCAATCTTTTGTTCATGAAAAATGACTCAAAGATCTCTGTGGATACCTTTGCTTGTTACATCACCTTCATAAACCACCTACTCCTTAATTATCCAATATAATTGTAAGTGGATTGGACTTTTTCTTCTCCTTGTGATAAAACACTACACCCTCTGTCCTGCTACCTTCTTCCCACTGACAGCTCCTGGACTCACAGTTGGACTTGCTTCTTGTTCTCATCTGCTCCCCTTGTACACTTATACCAGTTTTTACTGCTCTTTCTTTTTCTCCTCATTAAAACTATATTCATGACCCCACCATAGTATTTATTCAGCATGTTTTGTAATCTCTGTGCAAAGACTTTCAGCACTTTTCATCTGTTCTGCACTTCCCTGATTTTAAATACCAAAATCTATATCAAAATCGTTCATTGATAACTTCAGTGATTGTTAATACATGGTTCTCATGTGTTTTCAATCAACTTTTTATGTACAATATTTTATTTTTAATAAAGTTTTTATATTAGGGGAGGCTTAAATGTGATTTAAGGTGATATAATTGAATTAGGTATTGTTAATTACTTAATTAGTCGATTTAGGCATATATAATGTTTGTAACTGGTTCACCAATCTGATGAAGTCAATGCTTTGAGACAAAACCTAGGTTATTGGTGAATTGGTGCTGCCTTGTGTGTTGGACAATAAACCTGTTTTCTTTCTCGGGCAGTTTGGTTATCATTTTTCCTGTTTACTACCTGGTTGGTGCTTTTGGACTGGTTCTAAGTTTGTTACTTCATGGAAGAAGTAACTCCTACTGCCGACGTTCTTAGTTTGTTGCAGCGCATCCATGAGCAGCTTGAGGAGCATTCGGTTAAAATACAGAGGTTGATGGAAAAGGAAAATAACATATCGGTTGCAGCTTCTGGCAGTAGTTTGGGGCTGCCACTTACCCAAAAGAGCCCTGAGGTAAACTTCAATACCATTACGGGGAGGGGAGCCAAAACTGATGTTGGTACAAGCACTAGATCTGTGGGGAGGTCAAACCATTCACCCCCGGATAAAATTAACCTGTTGAATTTTTGTGCCCAATGGAAAGTTAATGATTACGAGTTTCAAAAGGACAGTGTTCCGATTTCCAAAAAGAACAGTGTGACAGCAAGATCATTAGCGGAATTACTGTCAATTTTTGAAACCAAGCTTTTCAAGCTAAGAAGAACGTATTTAGAAAACAGCTATCTTAATAGGAACATAGAACTGGAAATGGTTCCCAAGGGTCTACGGGTTTGGTGGTACCCCAATGGTTGTGACAACAATCATGACATGATTAGTGAATTGTATAAATTATTTGACAGCACGGGAGTTAAAATCATGGAAATTATGGTCAAATATAACAAAATCAAAATTGACCAAATATTAAAAGAGCTGGACGATATAAATACCAAGATCATTCAAGATCTTTTATTTGATCAACATTACACTAAATACGTAAACATCATCAAGGACATTGATAAAAGCTGTGAGGCAATATATAACAAAAAGCTATTGAAACTGCAACGGGACATTAAAACATATGAGAGTGGTGTTATTTATCCGTTTTCGGAAAGGGAAGTTCAAATGCAGGTTGAAACGAGTACACCATCCAATCACAAAAGAAGACGTGATGACGCCAATGTGATGCGAGTACCCAGTGAATATAATAGCTGCAGCGGGTTTGACGTGGACCCTTTAGGGGAGGGTCCAAGAAGATCCGAGCGTCTTCGGAACCAGGGGATGGAACAAGACGACCAACAAGGAATATGGAAGGGGGCACGATCCAAAAACAACAACTCGAACGGCCTACAGAAGGGATGGACAAGAGTAAGCAAAAGGCAGTAAGTACGCCTTTTAAAACAGCTACGATTAAAAACATTGACTTTTACTGTGACATTGGCAACACTAGAATTGTGTGTGAAAGTGGTTCAAACAAACAATTATGTGAGACCAGTTGTACTGTTCGAAACCACTGTGATGATGAAAAGACTTCAAAACAATGTGATACTAGTATGAAACTAAACGAGTTTCATGGGGACAGTGTGTCAAATTTCCAGGAGGATATTATTGTTGATGTACTTAATGAATTGGATATAGCTGTCGATAATGATTTTAGTTACACACACACTTATGGGGGAGGGGGGATACTGATTGCTTGGAATTACACACTTTCAAGTGGACTAATAGCGATGTATTTCATAATGAATCTAGCTTGTGCAACGGTAGCACCCTCGCTCATTACACAACAGCACAAGCCACAAATTTAGTAGTTAATGAAAGTGCAACTTGGGACATTTCTTTGTTGAATTTGAGTGTACATTTACCTTTGAGTGAACCCTGTGGTAACTTACACATTGAAGGGTGCTGCAAAACAAGTCATGACAACATTTTACACAAAAGTAACTTAGTTCATTGTAAATCTTGTTTAGATGGCAACAGAATGTGTAATAGTAACATGGGTAAAGATATAGTTCATGAAGGATGTCACACAAACCAGTCTATTCTGAACACTGATGTGGTTTCTGAACTGAATCAAAGCATTTCAGCTTTTTCTAGGTCTTTTTTAAGTTACTATGAGGAACTTTTACAGGATCAAAGTTCCACAGTGGTCACAGTACAATGTAAAGGCGTACTAAGTGATCCAAAAATTATATACAACAAAAGTCACGATTTTAAGATATACAATTAAAGTATAGAAATTAGTAATAACTATGCTGATCTGTTTGCAAAGGGATTTAACTTTGTACCATGCAGAAGGGGGAACATTGTTGATTCTTTGATTGATTTAAAACTTTTCACCCGTAAGATGAATCTGAAGACATTTTTTGGGGATGAAAGGGGTAACATTAACAGCAGAGGGACTAGTACTTTAACAAAACCTAGTTTATTTAACCCTGTTATGAGTCAAACAGTGGTAACTTTCGAAAATATTTGTGAACAGGAATTTAGGGATTACTATAGGCAGAGAAAAGACGAATATAAACATAACATGACAAAACACGAATATGACATGGTGACAACATTGAGTAATTTGGACTGCATACGCATTATGAAACCGGACAAGGGCAACGGGGTTGTTATAGTTAACAAACAAGATTAAACCAGTATCATGATGTCCATGTTATTAGAGGATAATTACAACGAAATAAGTATTAATGAAATTAATATAGCTTACAAAAAGATAGATTTGGTCTTGGACGACATGATTTTTCAAGGAGAGATCACAGAGGATGATTATAAATTCATGATCAATGAATATCCTGTAATAAGTGGTATATTTGGAATTCCCAAAATTCATAAAGGGCTTGATAATGTTAAATTTAGACCCATTGTTGATGGGAAGCGAAGTAAAGTAAGTTTTATCAGTCAGTTTTTGGACCATCATTTAAAAGCAGGCTTAGTAAAATTACCACATATTGTCAAAGACTCTTGGCATTTCTTAGAAATGATTAAACATCTAGAGGTACCTGAACACTTCTATTTTGTGACTATAGATGTCTGTAATTTATTTACAGTGATTCCACATGACGTTGGCCTAAGTTGGTTAGAGGAACAACTATATGTAACGGGTTTACGAACAAGATAAAATCAATGCATATGTTAAACTTATGGAAGTAGTATTGGACAACGATGTTTTATATTTTGATGGCCATTATTTTAAGCAATGGACTGGTGTTGCCATGGGGGCAGCATGTGCCCCCATTTATGCCAATTACATCATGGCATATTGGGAGAAAGAATATGTACACAAAAGTGAATTTAGCCCATTTATAAAAATATACTTAAGATTTTTGGATGATATTTTTATTATTTGGACAGGTGATAAAACATTGTTGGAAAATTTCATTAAATACATCAATAACACGGTGTGGTTTTTAAAATTCAGACATGAGATTAGTAGTACTAAGATAGAATATCTTGACGTAAAGTTAACATATGACAAAAATGAAGGTAGGATGAGATCTAACATATATAGAAAGCCAACTTTTTCGAACTCATATCTGCACTACGACAGCTGGCACCCTAGCCATCAGAAGAGGGCCATTGTAAAAGGGCAGATGGTTAGGGCGGCCCGCATGGTTAGTGATGAAACATATTTACATTCAGAACTAGAGTTCATTATGGGGTTATTTCTTAATAGAGGTTACCCGAAACAGTTATGTGTAGATTTAAGAAATGAAATTCAAAGAAAGAGAGATAACAAAGTTATGGAACCAATATTAACATCAGGTACCGACCAGTTTGGATATCATGATGGTAACAATGGTCAAATTAAATGTGGTAGTGATACTATTTTTTACGTTCTTACATACAATGGGGATTCAGATTTCATAGTTAATATAGTTACGAAGTATTGGGAAGTATTTCAAAGAGGAAGGGAGTTGAACACACTTTTTTCCCATAAGCCCAAATTTGTTTACAAAAAGGACATGTCACTGAAAGACTTTTTCGAAAAATGTACAGCAAATTTTTCAGATTCATCCAACAGAACTAGGGGAAATTTTAAATGTGGCAGGTGCACAACTTGTAAACATATATTGACCACAGGACAAAAAGTAATGATCAACAACTATAACATTGTTATTGGGGGCCACTATGATTGTTACACTAAAAATCTGGTATATTTAGCCAAGTGTCAAGACTGCAGGGCATTTTATGTGGGAAAGACTTGCAGAAGGTTTAGAGACAGGATTAAGGAACATAACCTAGATATCCAGCATAAAAAACCCACTAATGCCCTGGCAAGACATGTGATAGCCAACAGTGAACATCATTTCAAATTTTGTGTCATACAGCAAGTGATTCAGGACCAACAGGGTAGAATCACTCAATATCATTTGGATGTGAGTCAACTCACATGGCAACTCAAGCTTGATGCATGTACTTATCCAGGTTTGAACGAGTACATTTCTATCAAGCCTTGGCTTAGATTAAAACATATTAGTGGCTGAATCTAACCATTATATACAATACACAACCACAATTTTTTTACCATTTACACCTCAGTGGTTAAACTTGGGCAAAGTTATTATTATTATCATTATATTTATGGAGAAGCATTACGGTGCATATTTCCTTATATATTTCCCACACACACATATATATTTATTAAAATACACACATTCATTATCATACACCTGTTATAAAATAATAATATAAAAATTTTTTGAACTTTTGAGTTATACTTACAGTTTTGATTATTGCAGAATAGTAACACAACATTTTGAATGTTTAAATACACAAACACGATCATTGAGAACTTCAGTGATTGTTAATACATGGTTCTCATGTGTTTTCAATCAACTTTTTATGTACAATATTTTATTTTTAATAAAGTTTTTATATTAGGGGAGGCTTAAATGTGATTTAAGGTGATATAATTGAATTAGGTATTGTTAATTAGTTAATTAGTCGATTTAGGCATATATAATGTTTGTAACTGGTTCACCAATCTGATGAAGTCAATGCTTTGAGACGAAACCTAGGTTATTGGTGAATTGGTGCTGCCTTGTGCGTTGGACAATAAACCTGTTTTCTTTCTCGGGCAGTTTGGTTATCGTTTTTCCTGTTTACTACCTGGTTGGTGCTTTTGGACTGGTTCTATATCAAAATCGTGTCACTCACTTTCCACAGTAGTATTAACATGCATTAAGTTGTGATCACTTTTGCCCAGCAGATCTTCCAGGCTTGCATATTAAATTTATTCATCATCTGATTACCCAGTCTATGACATTCCTTTCCCTTGTGAGATCTTAAAGCAAAACTGTACCAGTACATTTCCTATGAAGGCACCCAGCACTGCCCTTTCCCAATTGAGTGAGGACAAAGTAAGATCAACAATAACAAAAAACTGCTTTACTCATAAAGAAAGTGTAGATAAAGAGAAAGAGTTTGTGATCCGATTGAGTCCTTAATGAACTCAGCAGTGGCAATGTTTAAAAAAGAAAAGGGGCAAGGCAATACTGGATGGCATCATACAGAGTTGATTGCTACAGATTTTCTTTAAGCTCACATGAAGTACAGGAATGTTATGGGTTGGCTCAGAAGAAGATGAACAGACCGAACATACAAGTTTGGAGAATTTGATAGGTGATAGCAACCACCAGGCAAAGTGATGCCTACAGCTGGGTTAGAAAAACTACATCCCAGTTAATGTACCTTTAACTCAAGATGAAAGAAAGACAGAAAGGTAGAAAAGTAGAAGGGGTTAGAGTACAGGTCGCAGACAGAATATGCAAAGATACATATGACAGAGGAACAAACAAGGATGAGTTACAGCATGAGTGTGTAGCAGTTCTGTGCAATGCAAGGAGTTTGAATAGGAGGATTGGGGAGGTACAAGCAGTTATGCAGGAGTACAGGGTAGATATTGCTAGCATCACAGAAAGATTGGCCAGTGGCAAGGGGGTGTGTGGGACATGGAGGTGCCAGGGCGCAAGAATGTTCAGGAAAAAACAAAGAAGGGAAAAAGTGGTATGGAGTAATACTCTCTCTCTCATATGTATGTATATATATATATATATATATATATATATATATATATATATATATATATGGTTCCCTATCAGAAGCCTGAAACACTATAAGCCTGAAAATCAAAATCCTGAAAACTATAGACTGAAAGTTCAAAATCCTGAAAGACCAAAATCCTGAAACTCAAAATCCTGAAAACACAAAATGGACATACTGACGTCATTGTGGCTTTGCTATTGTTAGCCCTGTGGT
This sequence comes from Protopterus annectens, assembly GCF_019279795.1. Lineage (NCBI taxonomy): Eukaryota > Metazoa > Chordata > Ceratodontiformes > Protopteridae > Protopterus > Protopterus annectens. Next base: position 1,553,516,114 of record NC_056741.1, read on the forward strand.
GTTGGGTCATGCGTTGGGTTCAGGTAAGTGTCGTTGGTTTTATGTTAGGGTTAGGGGCGGTTTAAGTGAGTTAGGGTTAGGGCGCAGGTTAGGCATGTATGCAATAGTGACAAATATTGGGGTTAGGGGCGGTTTAAGTGAGTTAGGGTTAGGGTGTGGGTCAGGTGAGTGTGCGATAGTGACGGACCTTAGGGTTAGGGTTAGGGTCAGGGTCAGTTGGTAGATATTAGTGTCTTTATAGTGACATATTAGCATTATTTGTGTTTTCAGGATTTTGAGTTTCAGGATTTTGGTCTTTCAGGATTTTGAACTTTCAGTCTATAGTTTTCAGGATTTTGATTTTCAGGCTTATAGTGTTTCAGGCTTCTGATAGGGAACCATATATATATATATATATATATATATATATATAGCATCAGGTATGAGATGAAAGCAAAGGAAGAGTATCAGACAAAGGAAGGGCTTGGTCAGGGGCACAACCTAGGTTACTTGCCCTGACGTCACCCCTGATCATTATTAGTAAAAAAATACGAGCACTCATAAAATCAACTAAGGCCAATTTTGAGAGAAAAATTGCCATGGATTCAAAGGACAATCATAAGGCCTTTTTCAGCTATGTTAGGAACCTGGGTGGAAACCCCCAGATATGCTCAGAATTAGTCCAAAATGATACAAAAATCACTGAACCCACAGACATTGCCAACATACTGGCAGACAGGTTCAGTGCAAACTTCACCCCTCTCCCCTAAAGGAGAGATAACTATCCCAGCGGAGTGTAGCTTCCCAGACATCTCAAATGCACAGGTGAAAGCTGCTCTCTCTAAAGCTAAAAACACAGCATCAATGGGACCGGATGGTGTCCCCGGCTGTGTGCTACACGAGCTAAATGAGGAATTAAACCCGCACATAAGGCAGCTGTTTAATCTCAGCCTTACCACAGGATACTTGCCCAAGGAGTGGCGTACGGCAACTGTGGTCCCACTCCACAAAGGCGGTGCCTCTACGGACCCTGGTAATTACCCCCATAAGCTTAACAAGTCTAGTCTGCAAAGCTATGGAGAGGATCATAATGGAGCTCATAAACAAAGATATAGGGGACTTGCAGACATTGGACCCGACCCAGTTTGGCTTTGTCAAGGGAAGATCATGCCTTTTGAACTTGGTCGACTTCTTCGAAACAGTCACCAAGGCCATTGATGAGGGAAAGGCAGTCCATACAGCCTACCTTGACCTTGCAAAGGCTTTCAACACAATACCCCACTCGGGTATTGTAGAAAAACTTACCAGCTTAAATGTAAACCCATATGTCACAAGATGGGTTGCAAACTGGCTTAAGGACAGAACCCACAGGGTTAGAGTTGCTGGCGCTATGTTAGACTCCAAGCCGGTCACAAGTGGTGTCCCACAGGGCTCGGTCCTTGGCCCCTATTGTTCGGCATCTACTTCTCAGAAGTACAGGCCAACATGGGAAGACTTTGGCTGACAAAGTTTGCAGACGACTGCAAACTGGGCGCCATAGTGGAAAGTGCATCGGACACGGATATCCTTCAGAAGGGACTCACGGAAAAAGATAGCTGGTGCCAGAGCCATGGCCTGAAGTTAAACGCCAAAAAATGTATAGTCATACCCTTCGGGAAAAACAAGGTAACCCCAAGCTACCATATAGGTGGCAATCCACTAAGCACAGAAGAGGTTATCAGGGACCTGGGGACCCAGGTTGACAGTGGCCTTTCTTTTGACACTCATGTTGCTAAAGTGGTTAGAAAGACCTTCTGCATTGCCCACCTGATCATGAAGGAATTCACATCCAGATCTAGTGAGGTCATTGTTCCCCTGTACTCTTCACTTATCAGACCAATGATCGAGTACAATGCCCCATTCGGGATGTATCTCGCCCGACATCTGCAGCAATTGGAGAGACCCCAAAAGTTTCTCACCAAAAGGATAAAGGGACTCCAAAATCTGTCATATGCTGCCAGATTGAAGAAACTCCAGCTCTATTCAGTCGCATACCGTCTGCTCAGAGGTGACATGTGCCTGACATACAAGGCCATGTCCAACCCAGAATTAATGGACATGCTCCACCTCAAAAAATCCAAATCCACCAAAACCACTAGAGCAAGTGACTTAAACCTTAGCACGGATATAAATAGGACGTGGTGGAGGGATAGATTTATCACTCAGAGACTCCCTATGCTGTGGAATAAAGTCCCGGTCCATGTGAGGCAGAGCACCTCGCTGGCTCTGTTCAAGAGAAATCTTGACCTGTGGATGGGAGATCGTAGGTTTACCCCATGAATCATCTCTGTGTCACTGCTGAACAGAGGCACAACAAACTAATGGGTACAGTATTTTTTCATATAAGGGGTGGCGTAAGCCACAAAAATTCGGGCTAGGCTTATAAATGCCTTGGGGCAGATAGCCTAGTATAAACCTATGAACCTATGAACCTATGACAGTTAAAGTAGAGAAATGTGGGAGCTGATGAACTGATACAAAGTATCAGCCCCCAAATATTACATGGGAGTAAGATAAGACAACTGAGAAGAGAATAAGGGAATGGTGTTAGAAGAATAGGATAACACATCTGGGGAAGTGGCATCGGCCAGAATCATGGTGGGAGATTGTGAGAGAATGAGAGTTAATGGAGGGGGATGTAGGTCTTTAGCGGAAAATAAAGAAATATGGGCATGGTCCTATTCGATGGAGAGACTGTTATGAATGTCAGTTTAAGGCACCACTAACTATTAAGGAGTATGTTACTGTGTGGTTCACTGTAGGCGAGGCGGGTAAAGATAAAGATGAGTTTGGGATTACAGTGTGCAGTTAGAGAGGGTCAAAGATGAGTTGAGAGACTATGTGAAATGGTCAGGGATGGGTTACACACAGCTAGGTAAAAATGTGAGGAAAATGCAAAAGAGGAAGGCCAGTGTGGCTTGCACAGGAAAGTCAGACTAACAGTTACTGCAAAGATAGGTCCTATAAAAGTTAGAAATGGCATGGCAAAAAGTGGAGGAGACAGAGTACAGGGAGACTAGTAGAAAGGTAACAGAAAAGTAGCAAAGGCACAAGATGAAATAGTTAATAGAAGTGATCAAGAAAGAAAATATGGATGTTTTATTCGCACAGAAATAAGAATTTTTTTTTGGGGGGGGTGGCAGAACTGGTCAGCCTGAGCAAAGATTTGAGGGAGATCAGAAATGAATGGGAAATGATAGGAGTAATGAATGAAAACTTTGCTTTGGTTTTCAAAATAAAGAAAGAAAGATAAAAAAGTGAAAGGGTGGGTGCCATAGTCTGCAGCTGTAGGTCAAGACATGGCAGCATGGGGAGAACTGTGAACAGACACCAAGATAAAGGAAGACAAGGTAGCTATGGAACTGGCTATCCTTAGGACGGACAAAGCACAAGGACCAGACAAGCTACCATTCAGAGTCCACAGAAATCTGGCGAGAGTGATGGCAGCTTCCCTCCCTGTTAGAGATCTTGAAAAGATCACTGGCTACTGCAAAAATGTTACAGCTCAACAAACAAGAATGAGATGAAAGTAGTGTATTTATTGTTGAAAGACAGTAAGTGTGGTACCACTGTGTAAGGTGAAAATCTATGGCGTTCCAACCATGGTAGCTAAAAAGCAAGGCAGGGAAAAGTCAAAGACAATACTGAGAGTGTTCTAGAAGGCAACATCCCCCATGACAGCAGCCAACATGAGTTCACAGGGAGAAAAAGCTGTCAGTCAATCCTTTTTTTTATAACACCTTTATTAATATATCACTTAAGACATAGACAATCATACAGTAACAGAAAAGAAAAACTATTTTAGCATTTTCCATTTAAATACATAACACATCAGATATATTTTCTTTGCTGCAACCATCAGTCCAACATTACAAAAAAATTGCTGAATTCCTGATGCCCTTAAGCATCACTCTTTCTCCTGAACAGTATTAAGCATGCATTGTTCCCACAACTTGCATTTGCTTCTATATAATTTACTCCCTCCATTTTTTAAAGGTCCTTCTTCTAGTTCTTTTATCTCTTTTATAATATTCAATACCTCAAATACAGTTGGTGCAGACTTTGATTTCCATTTTCTAGTAATTGCTTTTTTGGCAACCAACAGAATTAAACTTAATGAGGCCGAACTATGTCTATGCAATGCAGATCCTGCATCCCAGCTCAAAAGAACCATGTCCTTACTTACAGCCATTTGCTCACCCAATATTTCTGATACAGGACTCTGTATGGATTTTTTTAACATCTGCCAACTCATTACACTCCCAAAATATATGTTCCTAATTACCTCTTTCTTCTCCATCACACCTCCAACATTTGCTATCTACCTGAGGAAAAACATTTTTTGAAGTCTGCCTGGGGTATACAAATACATACACAAACACTTCCAAGCAAAGATACTAAATCTTCTGGACTTGGTTGCATACTTGGTAGCCAAACATATGTTTCCCATTGTTTTCTTGTAAATTGCTTTTCCAATCTCTCTTCCCAATTTTAACTAATCTCCTCTGATTGATTCTTATAGTCGTCATGCAATATTTTGTATGACCTACTAATTATCCCTTTTTCAACAGCTGCATATTTCCAGATTTAATGAAAACTCTGCCCGAGTATATCTTTCACTTAAAATTCCCCTATCCCTTTTCCTTTCTCTTTGCCTGTACTCTGAGATCAAGCCCTGGTAGCAAAGGCAGTCTCTAGACTACAATCCAAATGTCTTCTTGGCCTCATCCCACTCTATTACTTTTCCTGTCCCTATTAGCAAAATCTCCTTTTTCCATTCTTGTATTGTCATAGTTCTTACAAAACATTCTGCTACTTTATGAATATAATATTCTGTATGGTTGTTATTCTTCTTCTTAAGGATCTGCATCCAAAGTCCTACTCTCTATCTCCATTTCTTAAACTTCTTCCTTGCTTCATCATCATCCCTTACCATTTTGAATTATAACCTTCTGCTTTTATGTATATGAGCCCTAACTGTGTAGCTGTAAAATATCTCTTCAAATCAGAAAGATAAAAAAAAAAAACTTATTTTAGTGGAAGGATTGTCTACAACTTCTCCTCTCATTGATAAAAGTATGCCTTACCCATATTCAAGAATAAAGGGACTAAAAACATTTTCACTGCTTTTATTTTACTGTCCATAACCATAAATAAGACTTTCCAGTTTCTCAGTTTTTTATTATCTTTTGTTTAGACTTTTCCCACATATCCTTAGGTGACATAACAGAAGTATTTTTAATCCATACTCCTAAATACTTCATCTTATTATGTCCCCATAAATATAGGTATTACTGAACCAATTCGTGTGTGGGTACATGATTTACAGCTGCAGCCTTTGTTTTAGTTTTATTAGTTTTATAACATGAAAAGACTTGAAACTATCTCAATATATTCTACAACACTGAAATATCTTTTTCTGCATTTATGAGGTAAAAATAAAATAACCTTATATTTCTGAGTCCCTTATTTTCTTTGCCAATAGTGCTAAATATAAAGCAAATAACAAAGGGGAAAGAGGACACCCCCGCATGGTTCTTCTGTTTAAACACAGCTTATGTGAGATGAACCCTCCCACTTTAATTATTGTCTCCAATCCATCTACTTAACCTTATTATTGTATCAGGGAATGCAATAATGCTTCTAGTGCCCTGCTCATAAAATCCCAGATTACTCTGTCAAATGCTTTCTCTGAATCAGGACCCGCCAACAACAGCAGTGTTTTCTTACATTCTGCTTCTCTCTGGATCATCACTGTTCTATTGATGCTGTCAAATGTTTGCCACCCCCCACCACCACAAAATTACATTGATTCATATCTATCAATTGTGGCAACACCTTTGTTGTTCTTTTAGCTAGTATAAACATAAAAACTTTATAATTGTGGTTTATAATTGAAATGGATCTATATAAAGCTGGGTCTGAAGGGTTTTTTACCATCTTTGAGTAACACAGCCACCACACCTTTCTTGCAAGATGTTGGTGATTCCCCTCCTTTTAAAATAATGTTAAACAGAATCTTCCAGATCTTTATCACTTTTTTCCCTACTTTCTTTCTTGATTTCCACATTTCTCTGCTTTATAGAAATTTTCATAAAATTCCCAGAATATCTCTAAAACTGTTACAGGATCTTTGGTTAATTTTCTTGTTACAGGTTCCCTAAGTTTGGCGACAACCCTTTCAATGTTCTGTTGCCCAAGTCGTTATGCTAAAAGTTTTTATGCTCTGGAGTTATCAAAAAATAGTTTCTTAACTACAATCCTTCTAAACTCATGAATATTATCAAGATATTCTCTTATTTTCTCTTTAGCATTCTGCATTTGTTCCTCCCTCTTGTTCTGTGAGATTTTTTTATTCTGCAATACTTTAACCTTTGTCAACCCCTCTAAGTAGTTTCTATTACTTCTTAACCATATCTCTTTCTCTTTTATTTCCACATTTTCATTTTATCCAAGTCACTAGCTATAACTTCTAAAGATATTTTGATCTTCCCTAATAATCTAAAATAATTTCCACTACCCATTCATTAAATTAATCTCTTTTTAGCAAGTAGGAGGTAAAGTGCCAGTGTCTTATTTTTACTTCATTATCCTGCATCTTTATCTTAGCTTTTGTTGGTGTAGGTCAGAAATAGTTACTGGATTTGTGTTGAAGCTTTCAATTAAATGCACATGTTCTGGGAAATATAATTTATATGTAGTCCAGGCGGCCAGCCCAGTTATTGTACCTTGGGGAATAATATGTAAATTTTGTTTGAGTTCCTACTTCTCATTTCACATCTTCCATACCAAATATTTTGATAAATTTCTTCAGAAATCTACCCTCTGTTGTTATATTGTCCCTTCTAGGTCCACCTATACATCCTCACTATTGTAAGTTCCAGTCCCCACCTTAAGCTGCTTTTTTCAGTGGAACATAAAATCATGCTATTGTAATCATCCTCCCTTGCCAGTAGCCCCTTACAGCCAAAAATCTACAATTTTGTCTTTTTCCCTCATCTATCACTATTTGAGGCCTTCTAGCAATTACTGTAATTACTCCCCTTTTACTCTGTCCCTGATATTCTGCTGAATATCCATTCTGAAATCCTCTATGTCAAATTCACAAGCTTTTTTCTTCCTAAATGTATGTCCTGCAGTATTACTAGTTGCACTTTCTATTTCTTAATTCAGTTCAATACACTTTCCTTTTTTTCCATACCTATAAGGCCATTCACATTCCAGGATAATATGGACAGCATAGCCATCATGATAAAAAGCTACTGTTCCCATCTATTATACATGACAGTTTTCTGAATGTGTATTTCCAGCTTTTTTGATATTTTTGAATGTGTATTTCCAGCTTTTCTGTTACATGCAAATACTAATAGTTTGGCAGGCTGATCTTTTGTACTGTTTTTTTCTCATCTCCATTTATTTGAAGCTATGTCACATTTTTCAAGACTTTTTGTTTTAATGAAAACCCTCAAACAAAAAATAAAACTAAATACAGAACACCCCATCCACTATTAATTTGGAACAAACACACAAACGTTTATACAACTTCAAAGTATGAAGTTTAATCCTCCACTAGGAAACAATTGCCAAACTGATGGCTGCACCTACAGGCATTATCTAACATAAAGTCAAAGTTACCCATGCTAACGTGCATGCTACAGGTTGTGCTCCCACTTACATTGATTGCTATATATTCTTTTCGTATCTCTCTTCCCCTCCCAGATATGAAAAACAGCTTGTATGCTTTTATAAAACACTGACTTTTAGCCCTAAGAAAAAGTGCACTGGCTATCTTTAAATAAAACTAAATTGTACACTGTTCTATGAATTGCATTAAAGTATTAAGGTTGCTAGGTAGGTTGTTACTTACCATAATTTCAAACATAATGTTTTCACTGAACTGTTTGACATTGTATGTTTAAATTTTGTGTTTCCCTCAGCAAAGAATACTCAGAATTCCCAAGATTAACTGCTTAAACCAGCCACTTTGAAATCTACTCAGCAATGGGTGTTTCTAAATTTCACTTAGAAAAGAATGCACAGCTGCCCTCAGCTGCAGACATCTAGACACCACTGAACATTTGTCAGTAGAAAACAAACAAGCTAATATCTTTGCAGTTGTAAGAAGCTTAGCATTTTCTTGGCTTTCATCATAATGTTTTATGTTTAAAGCCTACATGGATACAAAAATACCCGTTTATAGCTTAAGCCAAATGTAGCAATCTAGTCATTCAGTATTGTAAAATAAAAACAGAAAATATCCTAATTTTAGATATAACAGTCAGTGCACTTTTACACCCCATCCCCCCAACAACCCAGTATCACAGCATATGAGCATTAAACTTGCTTTTGTTATAAAAGACCCCCGCACACATTTAAAATATCCCTAACAGCACACTACACAAAACTGTTTTACTGTATATAACAAGTAGTTTTTATCTTAAAATGTTTTGCACAAATACTAAAAAAAAAAAATATTGTTTTACTTACAGTTAGTTTTCCCTTAGTGCCCTTCTAATCATTAATGATATAAAGTGGTACATATGCTTTACAGTCCACCCACAAGTTTAACAATGCCAACAAAACTCCAGTATTTTTCAGCTGCTTTTTCTTGCAAAACCATATTTCAAAAATATGATAAACAAATAAACAATAAAAAAGACGCTTTACAGTCTTCCATATATTCACTAATTTCAGAGTTGATATTCTTCCTGTCATCTCCTTCTCTCAACACCAGACTCCAGTTCAAGTCCAGTGTACTGCTAATTCTTCTAGTCAACTCCTGTGGTTCAAGTCCAGTGTACTGCAAATTCTTATAGTCAACTAATGTTCTGTTTCTGATGCTCATGCATTCTCCTTTGGAACATTGGAAAGGGTTTCTCTGGCAAATTCTCTTTATGAACCTTACAGTCAGAAGAATGAGAAGCAGAGTGATGTCCTGCTTGCTGACTCATGTTTTGTTGTATAAAATGTTTTATTTCCTCCTTAGCCTGTTCTGCATAAAAAAATGACTTTGATCCCCCTGGAAAAAAACACTGAAGACAGTGGGTAAAGCAGCTTGAATATTACACCTCCCTCTCAATATTCCCTGATTGCTGGAATTAATTTGCTTTTCTTCTGCCTGGTGTACAGAAAATAATGATTTTCTACAAACATTCTGATGTCTCCAATTTTTAATACTTTACCCTTCTGCTATAATTTTGTCAGGATCAATTATTTCTGCTACAATGATTCCATCTTTACTAATATAGGTCTTGGCTGCTTTCTCGTGGCCAGATTTGGAGCAGTCACTTGATGTGCCATTTCAGTTAACAAATTCTGCTGTGTAACACCAGTCCAGTTGTCTATTTGTGATTTCATAATTTGAATACTGTCTGTTCCTTCCAGTTTCTCTGGTACAGCAGAAAATCTCAGGTTTTCTCTCTGCACTCTGTCCTCTAACTCTACTGTTTTTTTATTAAACAGTTGTTAAGAAATCTCATATTCAGCCATCTATTTTCATGTCAGCCTTTGATTTTTTGCAGTTTTATTACTTCACTTGACTGTCTAATTATAGCTGCTATTTTTTCCAGCCGCTTTGTTTGAATTGATCTATTCCTCCAATGTTTCATTTATTTTAATCATCTCTGAGTACATTTGATTTATTTTTTCCTCTAAATTACTGGAAGCCATCTCTTGAAACAAAGCTTGAACTGCATTTTGCTGAACAGCTGCAGAAGCCTTCCCAAATGAAGTTTTCTCCCCACGTTTCTGGTTGATTTTCTTTGGTTGGCATCTAATCAGTGTATTTACTAGCCAGTAACTAAATTTTGCCAAAAAAAAAAAACATTTTCAATGGCACGTTTTTTTTCCGTCAATTTCCATTTTCATGCTGGGAGAGGTGAAGTTGAGCTGTTGATCAATGATACAGCCATCTTGAAAGCCTATTATCAACCAATCCTTATCCAGTTTTATGAACTTAACAGGTGAGAACCAGTAGACACTGTCTAGCTGGAGGTCAGCAAGGCCCTTATCTCAATTTCAAACAGGAGTCTAAGTGACACAAGACATAATTCAGGGGTTTTGTCCTGGGCAACGTTCCGTTTCAGACATACCACAGAGAAAAGAGAACAAGATCACATCCCTCACTTGTGACACAAAGTTAGATGCAGCAGTTAAAAATGGGTCTAGGGAATGATTTGCAAGAAGCTGAACAAATGGGCAGAAAGTTAGCAACAAAGATTCCATTGTAAATAAAAATAAAGTACAAAAGAGAGACTGCCCTACTGCCTAATGAAATATTGGAAAAAGATAGAACTTCTGCACTTTTGACTTAATATCTTTGTAATCTGTACTACTGGTTTTACTGTGCTTTTTCTTATTTGACAGTGCTGGATTTCTGTTGCTTTTACCCTCAGTTTGCAGTGAAATCTTTTGTCTAGAGGCCTATCGGTTTCTCAGTGAGAGAGTGAACAGGACTGGTTTAATCTAGCCAGAGGAATTCCTGCAAAACTGTATTGTTGATTGGACAGGTTTCTCTTCCTCTACCGTTAATAGCCAGTGTTTTAAGTCAGATATACCTGTTTGCTGAAGTTGTTCTAAGCTGCAGAGAGACAGACCTACTGCCTACTGTGATACTGGGAAAAGATAAGTGTATATTCTCAATTAACTTCTGCACTTTTGATTTAATATCTCTATATGCTGTACAACTAGTCTTCCTCTCCTTTTTGTTGCATGATAGAGCTGAATTTCTGTTGCTGTTACCCTCGGTTTGCAGTGAAATCTTTTGTCTAGAGGCCTATCTGTTTCTGAGTGAGAGGGAGTGAACAGGACAGGTTTAACCTAATGAGGGGCACTCCTGCAAAATTGTATTGTTGATTGGAAAAGTTTCTGATCCTCTACCTTTAATAGCCAGTGTTTTAAGCCAGATATACCTGTTTGCTGAAGCTGTTCTATGCTGTAGAGAGACTGACCTACTGCCTACTGTGATTTTGGGAAAGATAAGTGTTTATTCTCAATTAACTTCTGCACTTTTGATTTAATATCTCTATAATCTGTACAACTGTTTTTACTGTCCTTTTTGTTGTGTGATAGACCTGAATTTCTGTTGCTGTTACCCTTAGTTTACAGTGAAATCTTTTGCCTAGAAGCCCATCTGTTTCTCAGTGAGCAAGAGTGAACAGGACCGGTTTAATCTAGCCAGGGGCATTCCTGCAAAACTCTGTTGTTAATTTGATAGGTTTCTGTTCCTCAACCTAATAGCCAGTGTTTTAAGTCAGATACACCTGTTTGCTGAAGGTGTTCTCAGCTGCAGAGAGAATGACCTACTGTGATATTGGGAAAAGATAAGTGTTTATTCTCAATTAACTTCTGCACTTTTGTTTTAATATCTCTGTAATCTGCACAACTGGTTTTACTGTCCTTTTTGTTCTGTGATAGAGCTGAATTTCTCTGGCTGTTATCCACAGTTTGCAGTGAAATCTTTTGTCTAGAAGGCTATCAGTTTCCCAGTGAGAGAGAATGAACAGGACCGGTTTAATCAAGCCAGGGGCACTCCTACAAAACTGTATTGTTGACTGGATAAGTTTCTCATCCTTTACCTATAATAGCCAGTGTTTTAAGTCAGATATACCTGTTTGTGAAGCTGTTCTAAGCCACAGAGAGACTGCCCTGCTGCCTACTGTGATACTGGGAAATGATAAGGATTTATTCTCAGTTAACTTCTGCTCTTTGGATTTAATATTTCTGTAATATGTACAACTGGTTTAACTGTCCTATTTGTGGTGTGATATAGTTGAATTTCTGTTGCTGTTTCCCTCAGTTTGCAGGGAAATCTTTTGTCTAGAGGCCTATCTGTTTCTCAGTTAGAGAGAGTGAACAGGACCGGTTTAATCTAGCCATCTCTATTACACAATAAATAGGACAGTAAAATCAGTTGTACAGATCACAGAGACTGACCTACTGCCTACTGTGATACTGGGAAAAGATAAGTGTTTATTCTCAATTAACTTCTGCACTTTTGATTTAAGATCTCTGTAATCTGTACAACTGATTTTACTGTGTGACAGAGCTGAATTTCTGTTGCTGTTACCCTCCATTTGCAGTGAAATCTTTTGTCTAGAGGCCTGTTTCTCAGTGAGAGAGAACAAGACCGGTTTAATCTAGCAAAGGGCATTCCTACAAAACTGTATTGTTGATTGGATAGGTTTCTGTTCCTCTACCTTTAGTTGCCAGTGTTTTATGTCAGATATACCTGTTTACTGAAGCTGTTCTCAGTTGCAGAGAGACTGACCTACTGCCTACTGTGATATGGGGAAAAGATAATAGTTTATTCTCAACTAACTTCTGCACTTTTGATTTAATATCTCTGTAATCTGTACAACAAGTCCCGTAACAAAACTTCCAGACACCACCACAGCAAATACGACGCTATACAATTGTATGTTAAGACACCTGCATGGCAAATACGATATATAGTATCACCTTCAATGCCAAGCTTAATAACAAAGTAGCCAGACACCAGCACAGCAAATACGATATTTAGTATCACATACAACCCCAAGCTTACTAGCAATATAGCCAAGTACCACCACGACAACACAATACCTTTAAAAGCTTTATTTCACCATAAAAATTGAACAGAAGCTTCTTGTAAGCGCTTTTGGGTTACAAACAACCCTTCATCAGACAAACAGTTATCCCTCAAAGTACCAACATTTAAATATCCAAATTTGGCGCCAAAAATCCGTCTTAAACAGATATTAACAGTAAAAATGTCAGTACTAGGAAAACTTACGTAAATCATCTTATGTTAAAAACATTATATATTCATAAGTATTAGAAATAATATATAAATAAATCAACTAATTATATATTATAAATAAATCTAAAAAACTAATATGGATAGAGGCATTCATAAATAAATTCATGATATAACAGAATATGCATTAGTTATTAAATTATGCCTGATTATAGTATATATGCTTATATATTAAAAACAGTCATTATTCATTTTTAACATTTAATAAATGCCTATATAAATATCAAAATCAAATATATTGTCTAAAATTATGAACTCAAAACTATATATATATATATATATATATATATATATATATATATAAAAATATATATATATATATGTATATAAAATGTAAAAATCATATAACAGAAAATCAATAATTTCATATTATATTATAAAAAATATATATATATATGAAAAGTATATATACATAATATATTACTAAATATTAAAATACTATTAAATATATATAAATACAATGTCATGGTTTATGTTTCAATGGCCTGTTGCTTAGGAATGGCTTTATTGTTGTCCTATCATTTAGACCTTTCCCTTTATCTGACTGCATATGAATAATCCACCTATTTTCTTCCTGTTCAGTATAGTTTTTAATATTTAAAAATATAAAAAATATAAAAGCAACAAACTGGAGCGAAACGACCTCAGTTGAAAAACATTTCCAAGAACACAAAATGGTTATTCAACCCAAAAGAGAAAGAAGTTCATGAATCTTCCAATCCAATAACCACTCTCAACGGCACGTAATCCAAACGAACTATTTATTTATTGAGCTAGCAAACAGTAAGCGCTTTCACCATAGGGCTTTTTCAAACTTCAACAGTAGCCTTTGAAATTAAGCAGCTTATATATAGGAAGAAGTTCATCAGTATAATCAGGTTAATTAATTAATTGAGCTCAATTAAAAACAATCCAAACCTTATAGAATATAACAAATCTTTTAAAACTGAGATGAAATAGCATTTAAACATATGTAAAATTCTATAATACTATTTATTCATATCTGATCATAAATACCTATGTTAATAAATAGATAAATATATGTATATAGAAAATATAAAAATACAGTTAAAAATGTGAATTTCATACCAATAGAACAATGACACATAAATAAGCATATATTGAAACATAATAAAAACATGTAATAAAAATGTATACCTAGCTCATACCTGAAACAACTAAGGAGGTAATAAAAGGGGGGGTTAAGTGTGGGTGCAGGATGAATGTAGCAGGAAATGTGTACGTGTATGTATAAGCATCTGGGAAAGGCTGACATGGGAATATAGACAGTAAAACTGCTACTAGTATGCACATAATAAATATAGCAAAAAATGTGTATATAATAAAAAAAAAAAAAAAAAAAAACTGGCATATAAATATGGGCAGTAAACTACTACTAATCCACTAAAAATCTGAAGATAACAAGCTAATAATAACTATGTATCAAACTAATTCATGATTTAGGCCTGGCCAACCTTTTCCTACGTAGTAGTGGTTTAACTTGTATTTTATCATTTATGCCTGGGAACTTGTCTGCTTTTAGGCGGACAATCCATCTAAGTTCACATTCCTGCAGATAAGAATCTATGTCTCCACCTCTAATACCAGGTTTAACTTGTTGTAACACATTAAAAATAAATGAATGACCTGGTCCTGTGCTCCTTACATGTTTTGCTAAGGCATTATTCTCAGATGCAGTCCTAATACTATATATGTGTTCTCTAATGCATTCCCTGAGTTGCCTGCAGGTCTTACCCACATAAAATACTGGGCATGATGTACATTTAGCAATATATACTACATTAGTACTAGTACAACTAGTCCCAGTATTAAACTTGTAAACTTTTTTCGTAGATGGGTGTATAAAGTTATCACTGTTATCTATGTATTTACATTGATTACATTTTAAACATGATGTAGTATTATAGTCTTTCATAGGCTCAATACTATGTCTGTCGGGAGGGGAACAGACGGGACCGACCCTAAAGAAATTATGGGAGAGAACAGGGGGACCTTAGTTGTTAATTTATCCAATAGGCCCTTAAATGTATTTGAAGAAGTCCTGAACAAAGGACTTAATTTTATTCCTACACGTGACAGTGGCCTAACAGACTCAATCCTAGATGTAAAGATGTTCATTAGAAATATTCAATTGAAATTAGATTTTGGAATTCAGCATGATATAGACAGGAAGGTGGACATAGAGAAATTCAGACCTAATAGCCTATATGTTCCATCCTTACATCCAGTAATAGATACTTTTGCAAGAATGGTAGAAAATGATATTTATAAGTACTATGAAAATAAGGATGGAAGTAACAAAGGGAAGCGTCAGTTTAATTTGACCTACTTACAGAGACAAGCATTGACTAATCTTAAAAATGACCTGTCCATAGTGATAAGACCAGCCGATAAGGGTGGCCCTGTGGTCATTTTAGACACTTCATGTTATGTTGATACTATGACCACTATGTTGAGCGATGAAACATTTTATGCCAGTATAACTCTTTTAGAGGTTGGTGTGAAGGTTTTTCAAGTGTATGATACCCTAGAGGATTTACACAAAAGTCATATTGTTTCCGACACTTTATTTGAGTATCTTAAAGTAAAAAAATCCTCTTATTCCTATCATACAGGGGTTGCCAAAGATTCACAAATCTTTGACTACCCCTCCTATGAGACCAATAGTAGCAGGGCAGGGTTGGTTAACAGAGCCCTTCTCCATTCTGTTGGAATTTTTCATGAGACCCTTAGTAAACTTGAATAAACATATACTGAAAGACAGTAAACATTTTTTAGTTGATCTATATGAATATACTAGAACATTAGAAGATAGGGAACCCTATTTGCTTGTAACACTTGATGTAGTAAGTTTATTTACTAAGATTCCAAATGAAGAGGGTGTAATAAGGTTTCAGAGATATGTTCGAAACCATTCAGATTTTGATGAAGGAACTGTTGATTTAATTTCATTATTTTTAGAAGTTGTCCTTGAGAACAATATTTTTTTTTTCGAGGATCAATAGCTACGCCAACATTGTGATGGCTGATTGGGAAGAGAATTCCTTATTTGCTTTACCACAGTTCCTGGAACATATTGGTTACTACAGACGATTTGTAGATGACCTTTTTTTCATCTGGAAAGGGGATGATAAATCTCTTTTGGATTTCTTTGAAAT
Organism: Protopterus annectens; assembly: GCF_019279795.1. Taxonomy (NCBI): domain Eukaryota; kingdom Metazoa; phylum Chordata; order Ceratodontiformes; family Protopteridae; genus Protopterus; species Protopterus annectens. The sequence continues at coordinate 1,553,532,107 of NC_056741.1, forward strand.
AGTTAATGGACTCTCAGATTTTTTGAAATTTACTATTAATTATTTCCGAAATCAAGTGCCATTTCTAGATATACATATTAATAGACTACCGACCGGTCTTTTGAATACCTCTATATACAGGAAAGCATGTTATAGGAACACACTTTTACATCGTCAAAGCATGCATCCAAGGTTTGTTTTTGATAACATTATGAAAGGTCAGTTCATTAGAGCGTCTAGACTGAATCCTTGCAATATGGGCCATTCTAAAGAAGTCAATGCTCTTAAGAATAGGTTATTAGAAAGGAAGTATAAAGTGAAAGAAATAGATAAGAACATAGGATTAGTTAGTAAGCTGAGGGAAAGTGTGGCTAAACCATATTTCTCTGAGAAGGAAAGCCCACATGTAACATCTGTTATGAATAATAATGACGATATTAGGCTATCCCTATTTTTTTCAAGAGATGTAGATAAAATCAGGGAAATTGTTTGTAAGCACTGGGAAATTTTTGAATTGGATCATGATATATTTAAGATAGTGGGTGACAGTTCATGTTTCTCTTATAGAAATAAACCCAATTTGAAGAGGACACTATGTCATCGTTTTTTAAACAGACATAGTATTGAGCCTATGAAAGACTATAATACTACATCATGTTTAAAATGTAATCAATGTAAATACATAGATAACAGTGATAACTTTATACACCCATCTACGAAAAAAGTTTACAAGTTTAATACTGGGACTAGTTGTACTAGTACTAATGTAGTATATATTGCTAAATGTATATCATGCCCAGTATTTTATGTGGGTAAGACCTGCAGGCAGCTCAGGGAATGCATTAGAGATAAGATATATAGTATTAGGACTGCATCTGAGAATAATGCCTTAGCAAAACATGTAAGGAGCACAGGACCAGGTCATTCATTTATTTTTAATGTGTTACAACAAGTTAAACCTGGTATTAGAGGTGGAGACATAGATTCTTATCTGCAGGAATGTGAACTTAGATGGATTGTCCGCCTAAGAGCAGACAAGTTCCCAGGCATAAATGATAAAATACAAGTTAAACCACTACTACGTAGGAAAAGGTTGGCCAGGCCTAAATCATGAATTAGTTTGATACATAGTTATTATTAGCTTGTTATCTTCAGATTTTTAGTGGATTAGTAGTAGTTTACTGCCCATATTTATATGCCAGTTTTTTTTTTTTTTTTTTTTTATTATATACACATTTTTTGCTATATTTATTATGTGCATACTAGTAGCAGTTTTACTGTCTATATTCCCATGTCAGCCTTTCCCAGATGCTTATACATACACGTACACATTTCCTGCTACATTCATCCTGCACCCA